>NW_012148396.1:5550571-5565957 GCF_000956105.1 Propithecus coquereli
TTTTCTTCTCTGTGAGCATGGTATATATTTCCATTGATTTAGGTATTCTTTAATGTTTTTAAATGAAGTTTTGTAATTTTCTCAATAAATATCTCCCACATCTACTGACGTGTTATTTTGGTGCAATATTTTAGTCCTATGGTTTTCAAATTACTATAATTATTTCTTATGCCATCATTATTTATTTATATTTACCAACATGTTTACCAATTTATTTGCCTACCATTTCTTCTTCAATGTCACACTTACCTCATTAGATAAGCTTATTTATTCCTGAAGTACATTCTTTAAGTTTTCCTTTGGTGACAGTGTGTCAGTAGTAAACTTTTTCCTTTCTTTTATTTTTTTAATCTTTTTTCATTTAGGAAAACTGAAGGAAGAGAAAGATATTGAGAATGCTTGCTCAAGGCTATTAATACTTAGCAAGAATTTAAACATTTATATTCTTTACATGATATAGATGTATCTTTTCTTTTTTTTTTCTTTTATTTTCCTTTCTTTTATTTTTTTATTGTTTTTTCATTTAGGAAAACTGAAGGAAGAGAAAGATATTGAGAATGCTTGCTCAAGGCTATTAATACTTAGCAAGAACAGGCTAAAGCTAGATTATAAGCAATCTCCAATTATCTTCAAGGTCTGTTCCTATAGGGAGACAGGCCGTGGATCAGATTTCTAAGGAAGTGTTGAGTTTTGAAATGAAAAAGGAAAATGAGAAAGAGGATATCAATCTGGGCTGAAAATATTGGCTTGGGAAAATATATAACTGAAGGAGATACGCTTGAAAGAGTGAGGGTCATCCTTCTTTGAAGTAAGAGTTATACGTCTAGTCAGCATTTACTGAGAAACTACTATATGCCAGTCCAATGCCAATCCCGAGGCCTGTGAAAATGACAAAACTGTGGTTCTGCTCCTGGAGAGACTGTGGTCTATGGGTGGACACAAACTGTCAGAGAGAATTCATTATAATACTGGCATGAGTGTTATAAAGTAAAAGTTCTCAAGTGCTACAAGAACCTTAAAGGAGGGCTACCTACAGGTTTGCTGGAGGTTGCTTTCACTGACTCTTAATGGCCAGGTGGCATTACTCCACTGATAAGGAAGCTTGGGAAGCACTGAGACTAAATATCACAACCAAAGTCATAGAAGGAGGAAGCAGCATAAGGTATACGATGGGAACAAAAGCTGTTTCATGTCCCTTGGCCATTAAATGCAAAGCGTGGATGCCCAGGAAAATGAAATGCTTAAAACCAAGGAAAGGGAACTGGAATTTATGGAACACCTATTAGACACCTGTCAGAGACAACGTCCCAAGTCTGATTTAAGTAATAATAATAGTTAATACTTTCTGAGAATCTGATATTTGCAATTTTGTATTTAGACTTTTCCTATGTTTCATTAGCATTACACGAATGCATTATCTTAACCAGGTCTATCCTTGAGGTGTAACATGCAATGGTTGAGTTATATTCCACTGAATGAAAGGATGTTTGTTATCATGCAACTGTTTCTCATGTGCTTACCTTATGCCAGGAACCATTCGAAGTGATTCACCTAAATTTGCTTCTGTAATATTCATAAAAAGACCTACGAAATAGGCTTGCCATTATTCTCATCTGGAAAATGAGAGCAAAGTCACTTGCCCATGTCACTTAGCTAAAAAGAGTCTGAGCCATCTTACAATGCCAAGAGTCTGCTTTAGATGCTGTTCTATTTACGTCAGCTCTCAGCAACACCTCAAGTGACTTGCTTTCACTCTCCTAGAACAAGCAGCCTGTGCCTACCTCTATCCATCACTTCCACACTGGGAGCTCATGAATGAAGGGGCTCTACTGTTCCTATGGCACTCCTGGTACCTGGCATCAGGTCTGACACAAAATAAACGTTCTGTAGAATTTTGCAAAAAGACTGTCACAAGAAAAAATCATCACGATCAAGATTGTACATCTGAAAGTGTCTCCACAAGACTCTGAGCCCTACAAAGAGTCAAAACTTTCTGGACCCCTTTGTAAAGCACGCCTACACTTTTGTGACTTAGAATGATGGGCATTCCTAAGGGATACTTGACAATCCTCCATCCTTAACCAATCAGAACTTTACTCCTGGAATTGTTCCCAATATGAAATTCACTCCCTTCTTTGCTTCTATATTTAGTTCTCTGCTTCCATCTCTGGAAACTTGAAACTCACATCTTGGGTGACCCTCAATCCCTGAACTGAAAAATAAATCAACTCAGTTTTGATTTTAGCTTTGTTTTCTTCTTTAACAATATAAAAGTGAATGTTTTATCTTTTAATCCTCACCACAACCATTTGAGACTATTTTTACACTTGAGAATATTGAGGAACACACACAGAAAAAAATTGTAATTAATTTGTTTCAAGCCTCACAGCTATTGATATGTGGCAAGGAAAAGTATGGAATTACGATTGTAAGATCAATGTTTGTCAAGAGATAAAAAAAAATATTAGTAACTTCATAATCATCTGGGAATTTGTTGAAATGGAGAATGCGGGGTCCACTCCAGATGTACCAACTTGGTATATTTGGTTTTGAGGTCTAGGGATTAAATTTTAAGCCAGCTCTTGCAATGATTCTCGTGTGTTCTGAATTCGGCAAGCAATTCTTTGATCAAGTCTCCGAAATGACTTCAAGGAACTCCGACTCACCTTGATCAGACATAGAATTTATCTTTCTCCTTTTATTCCTTAGATAAAATTCTGTGCTTCTTGAACCCTAAAGTGCAAAACAATTTACCTGGATATCATGTTAAACTACAGATGCCAATGCAGGAGGTCTTCAGTAGGGCACAAGATTTTGCATTTCTAACAAGCTCCCAGTTGATGTTAAAGCTGCTGGTCCCCCATGGCAGACTCTGAAGTGTGCTCCTCAGAACTCTTTCCAAGAAAGGGCTCACTAGCCATCTCTGAGGAATGCATGAACTAGTAGCCTCCAGCATTAGCTCCTTCACGGTCCACCTCAACTATCAACATGAAGTCATGGCACCTTCAGTCAATGATGGAGCATAGAATTGGGCCAAGGGTCTGGCCATTTCCACCCAAAATGGAACTCCAGGGTACAGACCACCTTTTCCCTGGACTCCCATTGAGTTGACAGAGACTTTGACATGAGTGCACTATGAAGGCTCCCCCAAGCTTCACGGCCCCTACTTTTCCTTTTATAGGTGTTACTCTTTCGCACTCTGAACTTCATTCCTGTTAGTAGGTTCTCCGGAAGGCAAATCTACAGCCCATGCTTTGAGTAGCAAGGAGTCTACATCTTGATTTCCAAACTCTAGAGCAGCCAAAGCCAGTTATTCGACTCCTAGTGGATTCCACTTTGATCTTATTCATGAATTCAGGGTATAGACCAGGATGAGCTTAAAACAGAGACAAGGGGTATCCCTGATCCTTCATGACTCCTCTGATGTCAGGGTCCATTGGAACCCTGCTCTGATCTAGATTTATTTTCTCGTTCCTGAAACCCACCTCCTTTTTCTTGGCTTTTGGAGGGGCTTCATATAAGCAATGAAAGGATTTTACAAACGAAATCTTGTGGTGAAATACAATAAACACAATATATTCATACAAAGCAGCTTGGGCTAAAGTGTGGATGGCCACAGAGCCCAGCCTACTATTTATTCTGAATCATGAAATTTGTCCTCAGGAACTCAGGCTCAGTAGGGTACCATTAGAAAAACAATTCTTTCCCCATGCTGTTTCTCAATATAACAGACTGCAACAATTTTTCACCATCTCCTAATAGATACCTTGCTGGAAACTGCTGTTTAAGTCAAAACCACCAGTTTCCTCTCAATGAATTGGAAGGTAATACGGATTTAATTTTAAGTCCAATTATATCTTGAGAGATGAATGGTACAGGGCAAATCCTTGCTTAGGGCCAAAAGGGAGTTATAAATCATTTACTTACATGACCAGATTGCTTCCAAGCTCCTTTGGGCCTCTCAGAAAACATAAAAGAATAGTTAAAACCAGCCTCTTTGGTGAAAAATAAAATGAAAAGAAAAGTCAAAGTGGATGTTGCCTGCATCAGTCAGGATATTTAAGTTACGCTGTGTTTAACTAAAATTTCTGTGGCTTATCCCAACAAAAGTCTTGTTCTTGTTTAGATTTCATGTCAATCCAGCTCGTTGAGGGATACTTCCCACTTCAGTTATTCATGTACCCATTATCAGAGATTCCAGTTGGATACAAACTTTGAGGTCACAACCATAAATGGAAGGAGACATGGTGAATATAATTTAAAGGTTCAATTTATAATTTATAGAGCTATGCCAGTCCCCTGGCTAAGGCAAACTTTCAGAGACAGGGAATAATAATCTCAGACCATATACTCAGAAGGAAAACTGAAAATCACAGGCCAATGTAAACTCCTAAAGAAATAAAGGAAGAAAGTCTTTGTGTTCTTGAGATTTGTCAATATGCCTTTGATAGAATGCAAAATGCTTGAATCATATTTTTAAAAAGAATAAATTAAACTTTATCAAAATTAAAACATAAAGCTCCAAAATGAGGAGCAAGTATGTATTCATACAGCCAGGATCTCCAGTCCTCATCCCAGACCTGCTTCATTACTCTTTCCATCTTTGAAGCCTAGTTCTACGAAAATCCAATTCGGTAGGTGCCAAAGTGATTTTTGTTTGTAATTGACATGAAGTAATGTTTTTTTTTTTTTTTTTTTTTTTTAACCTATGGTTACCTGCGTATTGGGATACATTATGTTCATGACTTCTTTCTAAGCACTTAATGTCCAGAAAGGATATTTAGTATACGTGACATTCTCACTCAGGTTAAACCACATGGAAGTCATTTCCCCTGAACATAGACAAGGAGACAAAAAACAACAAATTTTATAGTGCTTATCTGAGTGCTTAGCATGACCAATGCACTTGCACTTGGCTTGTGGTCCAGATGAAAGTTCCAAAGTGAGGTGTGGAAAACATTTCCCCAAAATGGGAAATTGCTCTCCTCACTGGAAAACCTAGAAATGTGGCAGCAAATGATCTTAGCACTGTCTAAGTTAACATTAAAAGAGTTAAAACCTGATTTAGGTCTTTGCACAGCTGGCTTATACTCTTGAGAAAAAAATTTTCTAGAAAATAGCACTATATTGAACAAAAATCCCCCATTACAGCTCTGCAACTCTCAAGGTAATTTTCAATTATTTTTTGGCTGAACAACAACTCACAAAGCTTTTACACAAGCAATTTTTCAAAGCCTTGTAATTCTTGTGGATGTGTATATAATTATCAATTTTACACTCTTTATGTTAAGACACCAGAACACAGGAATTTCTATTTTTAAATAAACATAATTTGGATGTCAAAAGAAAAAAAATCACCAGTGGTTCCAACGGCTACTAAGTTGCCTTTTTGTCTCTGACTATGATATCCAAATAAGAATGAGACTGAGAGCAGAACTAATATGGATCAACTGCCTCCTGTGCACCAAGTTTGGGAAGGTACTTTGGGATTTAAAACTCAACACATTTAAAACTCAACTCACAACATTCCATGTTGTGGAACATGTATGATTTCCTGTTTTACATTTGCTGTGGCCCAGAGAAGTCCAAGACGTTGCCAAAGACCAGACAGCTTGTGAATGGAATCAGGATAATCACCCAGAAATATCTGAGCCCAAAGCCCATGTCCTTATCACTATTCAGTGCTACATACTACAAAGGGAGATGTTCATACAACATTGAATAAACTACAGTTTAAGGTTGGAGGTGCCACAAGGTTGAGCCTAAAGAGGAAGAGAAAGAACTATCCAGGCAGAATACATGAGAAAATCTTTTTAGAAGAATAGATTAATCTAAGTAGCTTACGTGGGCATAAATGCTATAATAATAGCAGACAATTATTGCATTCTTACTATATGTCTAAGCTAACAAAATGTGTTTTGCATGTACTATCTCACTTAATTCTTTATATGATACCATGAGATAAATTCAGTATTAGTTCTGCCATCTACTAATGCTATGGCCAGGACACATTTGTAGAACACTTTGAACTTTATTTGTTCTACCTAGACAATGGAGAATATTCATACTTTCTGCATATTTGTTTTTAATTTTGGAATGAAATTAAAATGTAAATGGGATGTTTTATGTAAAGTAGTGGTTAACTATTAGGTCCTTAGACATACTAGGTGCTAAATAAAGACAGGGAGAAATCATGTGAATAGGTAAATAGCGCAGGTTTGGGGGTAAGACACAGCTTAAATTTGAATCCTGGGCTTTTCACTTGGCTGCTTGAGTAAATGTCTTAATTCCTTCGTCTCTCTTGAGTTAGTGAAGTCTATCGTAAAAGGGGATAGTAATTTCATTCTGAAGCAGTACTCAACAAATGGTACTGCCTTTTAATTCCCTTGGTGATCATAGAATCATAATGTGAAAGTGTCCCCCAAAATTCATGTGTTAGAAATTTAGTCCCCAAAGTAACAGTGTTGAGAGTAGTCCCTAATAGGAAGTGTTTAGGTCATGAAGGCTCTATTCTCATGGGTGGATTAATGATACTATAAAAAGGGCTTGTGGAATGAGTTCTCTCCCTTTTTGCTCTTCTGCCACATGGGGATATGGCTTTTGTCCCCTTCTTGCCCTTGCAAAGACTCAGCAAGAAGGCCCTCATCAGGTGACAGCACCTCGATGTTGGTCTTCTCAGCCTTCAGAACTGTGATAAATTAAATTTCTGATTTTTCGTAAATTACATGGTCTATGATATTCAGTTACAGCAGCACAAGTGATTTTGAGAGAATATTCTCCTAAGTCCTCTGGAAGTGTTTCAGTCTAAAGTTCCCCTGTGTTGACCAAGTTGCTCATGGCCTTCAGGCTCAACCCATTGCTTGCCTGGGCAGATCTTATGCCCACTTGGCAAAGTGCATTTCTCTAAATCTTGTGTTCTAAGCTCAACGACCACTTTTTTGAGAAGATATATTGCTGAGGTACTTCAGTGTTGTGGCTCATGTCTTTTCTGTTGTCAGACATTCCACTAAATCACTTCTGAGTATGGGGTGATTCTCCCAGGATCAGTAGCCATCTTATCATTTTTGTGGTGAGGATTGTGAGAGTCAGAGGGTGCTTCTGCTTCAGGGTCCTTTGAAAACTCAGCTTTCTGTAAAAGGATTCCCTGATGAGTAGCTGGAAAGGAGCAGGAAAGGCCACAGTCTGGGACAGTGGAGGAGCAGTGGACAACCTCTTTGTCAATCCCAGAGTCCAGGACACAGACTGACTGTCCCAGAAGAGACAGCACAGGTGGAGGTGGCAGGGAGGACCACAGTGATCGGAGAAACTGGAAACAGAAACATGAGGAAAGCGGAAGGAGGGTTATGATGACCAGAGGAGAAATTCATTCCCACCGGAAAGAACTTCTGTATATCAAAGTGATTATGGAGTGTGAGTGACTCTTGTCTTGAAGGGATTTATGATCTTTTCCACTACTAGAACCAATGACTGAAATAGAACTGAATATTCAGAAAAGGAGGAACACATAACTTTCAGGAGGCCTTTCCCAAGAGGGAGGACAATGAATACTTGATTTGTATTATGATTTACCCAACTTTAGCCACAGGGCCAGCTCTTCTCTCTCATGGCTCAACAATGGTATCAATTATTTGTGTCAGTTCACTATTCAGACACTGATAGACATCTGCAACAATATATCGATGTTCTTGTCTTGATGGACGCATTTGGTGGAAATAAATCCATATGCCAGTATCTAATCCCTCTCATACGGGACTTCAAGTATACCCCAAAAAAGAGAAATGTATCATGTTTTTTAACTTAAAACCTTTGAAAGTTTTTTCTAATCATGTTTGTCTTACCAATGACTTTCTGTATAATATTCACATGCTCAATTTATGTATGTCAAGCCTTTTTTCCTAGATGCATTCTTCACCAGAATATAAGTACACAAGAACATGAACCATGTCTATTTTGTTCACCGTAATTTCCCAGCACCTACATTCCCCTGGCATATTGTTTATGCTCAGTTGTGTTTTGTTGTGCTGCTGTTGGTAGTTGACTAACTGATTGAATGGCTGGCTGATTAAATGAATGAATGACTGATGAATGAATGAACAAGGCAGCATTGGAAAACGGTAGGTCTGAGAGAGGAATACTCTAGCATTTTTTAATTTGTAAAACTTTGAAGACTAGCAGACCTCTGTGTACCATCAAAGCCTTTGAGGACAAAATCTGATTTAGTCCTTTGAAGTAAAATCCAGGAGTGTCTTCAACTATTGGCTTCTGAAATCCACAATGGTGCCTCCTTTCAGCCACTACATTCGACCCTTCACTCACTATGATAACGATCCATCAGCCAACCTCTGAGATTACCCGGCTCCCCTTCCCTGAGGGTGTGGAAGATCAACAACACAGAACCCTGGGGCAGGCTCTGAGTACTGACAGCTGCGGGGTCAAGATGGTGTTTAAGTCAGAGGATGGGTCATCAGCACATGAATAATTGAGGGTCTGTGATAATAAAATTGTCAGTGACTTTTTTAATCTTTCCCTCTGAATCCTATTGCATTTCTCCTCCAAGGAATAGAACAAGACAATTGCCATGCATCTCAGGTGATTTTGAAGCCCAGGATGTAGGTGCCTTTTCAGTACAATACACAGTTCTGTATCAAATTACCAGGAGCTGGAGAGAATTGCACCTAAGCTAGAATCTAATGGACATGGGGTATGATTTATGTAGAGATGGAGTAATAGGCAGGGATTTTAAAATTTGATGGAGAGCTGAAGAAATTCAATAAAAAGTGCGTCTATAGAGGCACGTTTTACTGTGTGTGAATGTTTTCATAAACACCTCTGAAGAAATAATACTATACAGGTGAGCTTAATAAAAAAGGATTTTCCTTTTCATTTCTGCCAGTCTGGCCCTTTCACAAACTCTCCGATGAGAGAGAAATATGGGCTTGTTGGGACTGTTCTTCCTTAGTTATCTAGTTTCCTTTTTCAACCTTTCTAATCTTGCTCCTCCGCCTTTCAGCTTTTATTGAATTTTCGCAAGAGAAAGAATTTTGCTCGAAAGGATTTTACTAGAAAGAGCAAGTTAACCTGAATTGCTGACAAATGCATGGAACTCAAATGCCTAACGAGTCACCTGTAGCTAAAGGTGCAGCATCCTAATGAACCCAGGTATCACTGGGGAGGCAAGGAAAAGAGGTAGAGAAAAAAAAAATCCTGCATGTATTAGAAAAGGAAATTACCCTGGAAAAAGTGTTGCAGCACAGGTTCTTCGAAAATGTACTGGCGTTAGAGCCCGAAGTACCTGGTTTTAAATACTGATTCAGCTTCTGACAATCTTTGTGACCTCTAACAAGTCGTTTAATTCCTATGAGTTTGAATTTCTTCCTTTTGAAACATGAGATAATTTTTTCTTCATAGGATGTCTGGGGGAATAAATATGATATATGCAAATTACTATATCCACAGCCTGCATGCCATAGTTCCCTATAAGCTCAAATTCCTGCTATGCTGTCCAGAGCCATAAAGAAAGTAAGACGGAAGGAGAGAAGTAGACCCGTTACTTTTGGGCAAGAAGTGGATGATTAACATGTAAGCAAACTTATAAATTCGAACTATTTCCTTTTCATCCAGGTGTTTCTTAGCCCAAGAAATGCAATCAAAGGAGGATTCTGATTATCTACTCCTGGCCTTACTTTGAGGCAGTACTGGGGAAGGAGAGGGAGCCATGAGGTGGGAGAGAAGGAAGAAGGAAAACTCAGGATACCTGCAGGTTTATTTGGACAGCTGCACAGATGACAATGCCCATAAATGACCCCACACCCAAGGGGAGGAGCAGAGCTTGCTGAAAAGATGATAAATTTTAGTTTACCCAGGTTGAGCAACCACACTGTCTCATTTACATTTGAGGGTGTGTCAACTTTATCAGGTACATTTTCTCCACTGCCAGAGACAATCCTAACTCCAGCCAAATGGCCAATGCACATTGTTTATAAAAGCAGTTTCTCAGCTGGCATGTGTTTGGCCCGTGCCATGATATCAGTCTATGTGTCCCTCCTTCATATTCCCTTATTTATTCAGGTGATCATCTACTTGTCCTCCAAGTTGGGGACTGGAAGTTCCTTGGTCTAATCCCTGGGTTTACTTCCTTCCTTTCACTCTAGAATTAGTCCATTGCCTTTTGGTATGAGCTATTAATAGTAGAAAATATTGGAGGACTTTGGGAAGGAGGTTGGTCTGTGTGATTAGGCCACCTGTGTTTGCTAATTTGGTGCCCATCAAGCTTAGGCTCCTACCCTGCCACAGTTACCAGGAGACAGGGGAGCTCTTCCATGATTACATTTCAAAAAGGTAGCTCTGGGTTTTTGAACAAGACATTACTCAGCAATAAAACTGGCAATAGGGTGGGAGAAGATTTACATCTCAAAGGGGGTAGAGAATAAATTTACAGTAGAAAATTTTCTAAAGTAAATGCTCTAATAAAAGAGAGGCCAGGTGCCTAGGTCAGGAAGAAGGCTGTCTAAAGTTTAGTCAAGCTGAGTTGAACTATAAGGCCTTCCTAATCTCCCATCACCAGCTGAAGACTGCCGACACTACTGATCTGGGGGAATATATAATGAGTCCTGCATCTTCCCAGTTCCCCAACTCAGCACAGGGCTACTACCGAATAGAATCGAAATTCAAACATACATGCTAAAACCAAATGGCTACAATAACTCTACTCTTACCTTCTTGGAATATTTCTACTCCTCATGACATAGTTTTCTTTGTCATCACTTCTGTTCAATCAAATATCTCCTAGTTTCCAACTCAGCAACTCTCTAGCTTCACTTATTTCGAATTCCCTTCTGCAGGAATAGCCCCTGACTCTACCCGCCAGTTGCAACTACTAAGAATTCAACAAAGAGGTTATATGTAAATATGTGTGTGTGTGTGTGTGTGTGTGTGTGTGTGTGTGTGTCTCATATATATATCTTCTTAGTCATGAGGTATGGGAGAGAGGAAATGCTGAGTAGAATTCCCAAGTTTCTATTTGGAAAACTAAGTAGAAAGTAGCATCCTACAATGAATTAAAGAACAGAAAAGGGGAAGCAAGTTTTAGGTGGAAAACATAGAGGTTCAATTTTTAACAAAATAAATTTAAAGTATGTATAGTAAATGATTACTTTTTTTCTCTGTCCAGGTAAATGCTTTATTGTTATACCCAACTTCATAATCTAACTATAGTCCATAAAATTTAGGTAAGATCATGTTCCTTCCACCATGCCCTTAACATGCTTTCTCCCACATTGCTGTTCATATAATGACATGACAGCCCACTTTCTATTCTTTGTTTCTCCTGGGTACAGCCTACTTACCCACCAAGTCTATTTTTCTTAAGAAAGGGTTTTCATCTTCCATGGATATTCAAACAGTGATTAGTAAAGGAAAATGCACTATGAATTGGGTAGATGCCTAGATTTCTGAAGACATTACTTTTTCTTTAATAGCTTCCAGATCCATTGCCAAAAAATTAAAAGAGGCTTAAGTTTTCTCTTTTTTTGATGATGATTAGACTTTATACATATAAATCACTTAACACAATGTCTTCACACCATAAATATTCAATAAGTATTTTTTTACCCACTTTAAGATCTAAGTGCTTACAACATCTTCTATAGAATAAAACTAGATCTGTAATAATAATCAAATTACTAGTTATAAGAAATCAATTCTAAACATCCCCCATTTTGCATTGATTTGCCCTTGACAACATTTTTGAGAGTTTCCTTCTGGTTCTTTTGTTTCCATTAAATGCACTAAGAAATTGGATGCAATAGCTAAGGCTTCTTCTTTTTTTTTTCCAGAATATTATGAGGATACAAAAACACTTTGGTTACATACATTGCCTTTGCACCCCGCCGAGTCAGAGCTATAAGCATGCCCATCCCCCAGAAAGTGTGCACCACACCCATTAAGTGTGAATTTACCCATCCCCCTCCTCCCCCTCCCATGTGCCTGATGAATGTTACTTCCATGTGTGCACATACGTGTTGATCAATTAGTGCCAATTTAATGGTGAGTGCATGGGGTGCTTGTTTTTTCATTCTTGTGATACTTCACTTCAAAGAATGTGTTCCAGCTCTATCCAGGATAATACAAGAGGTGGCTAGGTCACCATTATTTTTTATGGCTGAGAGTACTCCATGATATACATATGCACTATGTATATCATACATAGTGTATGATATTAATAAAATACCACATTTTATTAATCCACGCATGTATTAATGGGCACTTGGATTGTATCCACATCTATGCAATTGTGAATTGTGCTGCTATAAATATTCGAGTGCAGATTTTTTTTTAATCGAATGTCTTTTTTTTCCTTTGGGTAAATATCCAGTAATAGGATTGCTGGATCAAATGATAGTTCTATTTTTAGTTCTTTGAGGTATCTCCATATTACTTTCCATAGAGGTTGTACTAGCTTGCAGTCCCACCAATAGTGTTTAAGTGTACCTTTCTCTCTGCATTCTTACCAGCATCTGTTGTTTTGGGACTTTTCGATAAAGGCCATTCTCACTGGACTTAGGTGATATGTCATTGTGGTTTTGATTTGCATTTCCCTGATGATTAGAGATGTTGAGCAATTTTTCATATGTGTGTTGGCCATTAGTCTATCTTCTTTTAAAAAATTTCTGTTCATGTCTTTTGCCCACTTTTTAATGAGGCTGTTTGCTTTTTTTCTTGTTAATTTTCCTGAGTTCTATACAGATTCTAGTTATCAGCCCTTTTATCGGATGTGTAGCATGCAAATATTTTCTCCCATTTTGTAGATTGTCTGTTCACTCTAGTGATAGTTTCCTTGGCTGTGCAGAAGCTTTTAAATTTGATCGGATCCTATTTATTTATTTTTATTGTTGCTTTCATTGCTTTTTGGGTCGCCTTCATAAATTCTTTGCCTAGGCCAATGTCTATAAGAGTTTTTCCAACATTTTCTTCTAAAATTCTTAAGGTTTCATGTCTTAGGTTTAAGACTGTTATCCATTGTGTGTTGATTTTTGTGAGAGGTGAGAGGTGCAGATCCTGTTTCAGTCTTCTACGTGTGGCTATTAAATTTTCCCAGCACCATTTATTGAATAAGAATTCTTTTTCCCAGTGTATGTTTTTGTCTGCTTTGTCAAAGATCAGATGACAATATGACAATGATTTTATATCTGGATTCTCAGTCCTGTTCCATTGTTCTGTCTCTGTTCTTGTGCCAGTACCATGCTGTTTTGTTTACTATAGCCTTGTAGTACAGCTTGAAGTCCGGTATATTGATGCCTCCCAATTTGTTCTTTTTGCTTAAAGTTGCTTTGGCTTTGTATGTAGCCTTCTTTGCTTCCATACAAAGCATAGAATTATTTTTTCTAGATCTGTGAAAAATGATGTTGTTATTATAATGGGGATTACATTGGGTAGTATGATCACTTCGGGTAGTATAGACAGTTTAACAATATTGATTATGCACGGTATGGTTTTCCATCTGTTTACATCCTCTGTAATTTCTTTTCTCAGTGTTTTGTCATTATCCCTATATAGGTCTCTCACCTCCTTTGTTGAACATATTTCTAAATATTTAATTTTCTCTGATGCTATTTTGAAAGATATTGTGTCTTCAATTTGATTCTTGGCTTGACTATTATTGGCTTATATGAAAGCTTCTGATTTGTGTGCGTTGATTTTGTATCCTGAGACTTAGCTGAAATCATTTATCAATTCCTGAGTTTCTTGGTTGAGTCTTATGGGTTTTCTAGATATAATATCATATCATCAGCAAAGAGCAATAGTTTGACCTCTTCTGCCCCCATTTGGATACCCTTGATTTCCTTCTCTTGTCTGATTGTTCTGGCTAGGACTTCCAGCATTGTGTTGAATAGAAGTGATGATAGAGGGAAACCTTGTCTGGTTCCATTTCTAAGCAGGAATGCTTTCAATTTTTCCCCATTGAGTATGATGTTGGATTTTGTTGACAGTGATTTTCAAGGTCAAATTTTAAATATTCCTGCCCAGAACATGATTTTTTCAAGCCAATTTATTTCATTAAGTCTTTAATCCATTTTGAGTTTATTTTTGTATATGGTGAAAGACAGAGATATAGTTTCATTCTTCTGCATGTGAATATTCAATATTCCAAGCACCATTTATTAAAGAGACTGTGTTTTCCCCAATGTGCGATCTTGGTACCTTTGTCAAAACTCTGTTGGCTGTAGGTACGGGAATTCGTTTCTGGGCTTTCCATTTTATTCTATTGGTCTCTATGTCTATTTTTATGCCAGTGTCATACTTTTTTGGTTATTATACCTTTGTAGTTTATTTTGAAGCAGATAGTGTGACACCTACAGCTTTGTTCTTTTTGCTCAGGATAGCTTTGGCTTTGAGATATTTTGTGGCTCCATATGAATTTTAGGGCTTTTCATTCCTATTTCTGTGAAGAATGTCCTTAGTATTTTCATAGAAATTGCATTAAATCTGTTGATCACTTTGGGTAGTCTAGCCAGTTTAATAATATTAATTTTTTACAATCCATGAGCATGGGATATTTTTCCACTTATTTATGCCCTTTTCAGTTTTTTTCATCCTTGCTTTTTAGTTTTCAATATAGGGATCTTTAACTTTTTTAGTTAAGTTTATTCCTAGGTATATTCTCTTTTTATTGCTATTATAAATGAAATGCTTTTATTTCTTGTTCAGATAGTTCACTGTTAGTGTATGGAAATGTTATTGATTATGTATGTTGATTTTGTAATCAGCAGCTTCCTGAATTTTTTATTAGTTATAACAGTTTCTTCATGGAGTATTTAGGACTTTCTATGTATAAAATCATGCCAGCTACAAACAGGGACATATTGACTTCCTCCTTTCCAATTTGGATCCCTTTTATTTCTTTCTTTTGCCTAATTGCTATGGCTAGGACTTCCAGTACTATGTTTCATAGGAGTGCTGAAAGTGGGTATCCTTGTCTTGTTCCCAATCTTAGAGAAAAACCTTTTAGCTTTTCCCCATTCAATATGGTATTAGCTGTAGGCTTGCCATATATGGTCTTTATTGTTTTCATGTACATATCTTCTATACCTAATTTGTTGAGAGTTTTTATCATGAAGCTGTGTTGAATTTTGCAAATGCTCTTTTTGTGTCTATTGAAAAAATCATATGGTTTTTGTCTTTCTTTCTATTAATGTGGTATATCACATCTATTGGTTTGCATATATTGAACCATCCTTGCAACCCTGGGATGAATCCCACTTGACTATAGTGAATAATCTTTTTAATGTGCCATTGAATTCAGCTTTCTGGTATTTTGTTGAGAAATTTTACACCTTTGTTCATTTGGGATATTGGCCTGTATTTCTCCTTTTTTTTTTTTTTTTTTT
>NW_012148396.1:5567377-5581653 GCF_000956105.1 Propithecus coquereli
TCTATCAATACATGCCATGGTTAAGTTTGTGTCAACTTGGCTAGACTATCATGCCCAGTTTGATCAAATGCTAAGTAGTATAGGTGCTGCTGTAAAGGTATTTTGTAGATGTGATTGACATTTATTATCAGTTGGCTTTAACTAAAGGGATTAGCCTCCGTAATGTGGGTGGGTATCATCCACTTAGCTAAAGGCCTTTATGGCAAAAAATTTAGTTTTCCCAAGAAGAGGGAATTCTGCCTCAACATTTTAACATAGAAATATTCTGGAGTTTCTAGTCTTCTGGTTTGCTGTGTGGATTTTGAACTTGTCTATCTTAACAATTGCAAGAGTCAGTTTCTTAAAAGAAATCTTTCTCTCTCTCCTCTCCTTTAACTTTCCATATTTCTGTGGAAATCTCGACTGATGTACTATATATCTATATCTATGTAAAGATAAATATATTTATCTCTATCTTTTCCTATCTACATCTCTCTGCATCTATCTATATTTATATACCTATACACACTTATGTATTACAGATAGAGAAATATATATCACTATCCATCTAATGCTATATCTATATTTTAATTTATAGCTAATCCCATATCTATAAACCTTTGTCTATCCATATCTCTATATCTCCATCTATCTCCATATTTATATTCACTTCTCTATTTTTTTAGGGAAAATAAGAGGGTTTAGTAGTGAATACCTCCTTTTCATAAAAATTCATTCAATAGAAAACATATTGTATATGATCCTTTGAAAAGTTTCCATCATGTTGTGATTTTGTTGACAAAAATAATGAAATCATATGATCTGTAAAAAGTGTTATATCTTCCCACCTTAATCCATTCAAAATATACAGTCTATACAATTTAATACCATTTATTAAAAGTGTTTTGTGCCCTCAACTTCCCCTTCAGAATCAGCCTGGTCTCTCTATCCCCTTCCTGGCCCCACACTTTCTCCTGAGCAGTTCAGGTTTCCCATTGTGACCACATAATGCCTCCACATGTGGCCCTGACTCTTCCAAAATTTTCTCTTGCCCAGTTATGTCCAACATGATTCCTTTCAATTTGACTTAGTCTTAGATTTGATTTTGGAGTAAACTGATATGTTCTCTCCAGTGTTAAAATCTGTTTCCTTCCCTCAAGATGAATGAAGAACTCCTTCTCTGAGCCTACAGAACACTATCTTTGCACTGCAAAAAAAAAAAAAAAAAAAGAAAAAGAAACTATATTACATTACAAATGTTTATGTTTCTCCCTATTCATTATATATTGTATTATAATTAAAATGGGGCCTTATATTTTTTTTATATTTCAATCTGTACTCTATGAAAGGGCTTGATGAAAGTTGATGTAGGGCTCTGCTATTAAAAATAATTGAGAAATTATATTTTCTTGTTTGGAACCTCTACCCATTCTCATCTCAAGCTATGGTGTCTCCACATAGTGTTTCCTTGGCAACTTCATCCTTAATATCCCATTTATTATTTCATCCATAGACCATACCACATGTCCACATGTTTTTGACTATGTCCACTTAGACTCACTCATTCCTGGAGGCATGGACTCCCTCCCTCTGACCCCCACTGACAAACTCTAACAAACATTTGTTGTAATATAGCAGATATCTCTTGGAGAGACCAAGAGCTGTGGAGAGAAGGAGCATGTTAAGTATCTTCATGCAGATTGTTGATCTTCTCACATAAGATTTTGCACACTAGGAATGGTATGGGGCCTTCCAGATCCCCTGCTCCCTCAAATCGCTCAATCATTTTAAGGACTAACATTGACCTTAAGGCACTGTTTGATTTTCCACATTTGCAATAATTCTTTTGTCAGACATGCATAATTGTGTATATGTGTATTCCTACGTGCTGTTTCTATTAAGCAGGGCAGCAATGTCAAAAAATTGTTCTACGTTATTCAATTTTGATTGAATATCCAGTGTCAGTTCAGTGGCAAGAAGTATTATGACTGTCACTATTATCATAATAATCAAATAAAAGAAGTGAGGTCTCTGTTTCAACTAACCAACTTGACATTTTGCACATATCTGTCTCTTTAATGTCAGTTTGAGAGGATGACTCAGATCATTCCTGTACAAGACTTATGGTTTTGAATCTACTTGGATCCATCGGGGAGAGGTAGAAGTAAGACACTAAAGGTAGAAGAACTGGCTTCCAGCTGCTGGCAGGAGAAGTTCATGCTTTATGACTGTGGTCCCCCATCCCTGGTCTGCAGGCCGGTACTGGTGTGTGGCCTGTTAGGAACCAGGCCACACAGCAGGAGGTGAGTAATGGGCAAGTGAGCAAAGCTTCATCTGTATTTATAGCTGCTCCCCATTGCTCACATCACTGCCTGAGCTCTGCCTCCCCTCAGTCCCAGTCCTTTCCATGGAAAAAGCCCCAGTGCCAAAAAGTTTGGGGACTGTTGCACATGTAACAAGTGTTTGGCTTCCTCTGGGCCTCCATGTTCTCATTTTTAAGAACATGGCCTCATTTAGTTCAGCCAGTCTCATTTCTATTGGGAGCTCCTATGGGGTAAGTTTCGTTGGCTTTTTGCTCTTATACGGAGTTGCATGGAGCTCATTGCATTTGATCTTCCTAGATTGGTTGATAAAATTTTGGTATAACCACTGCTGGGAATTCTAGCACCCACAATTCTCAGAGACACTCAATAACAAAGTCTAGCCATGAGCAGGGAAGTTTATGGGGTAGAAATAGCATGGACTTTGGTACCTCTCCACCATTCTTGACAGATTCCATGTCTAGAACACAGGAGTAATAATGCCTTTGACCGTGTAATGAGGAGGCAGCCATTCCATTGTGTTTAACTCAGAAATTACATGCTTCTTTGGGTTGAAGACAAATAATGATTCAGATATGCTGGAGGTATCATCCAGTGGGGGGGGGGATAAAGAGTTTGGTGGTAGACTGTGAAGGGCCCTGTGTATAAGGAAGGCTTGGGCTTTCAGCTCTGTAAGCAGTAAGGAATGACTTTTGTTTTATTTGTAAAAAAAATAAAACTAATCTTTTTGTTTATTTGCATGAAATTGTTTTAAGTGTTCATTATTCTCTCTTTCTGTAAATATTTATTTAACACCCACAGAATACCAAACATTGTGCTAGGTTTGCAATATTCACAAATTACTTACAATAATTTAGCTTGTATTTGGGGTAGCAGATAGAATATGAATGAGTAAACAAATAAATAGATACAGATTGTGATAAGAACTATGAAAAATACAGAAAAGGGGCTGTGATAGCCCTAGTGTGTATAGGGGGGCCAAGTTTCAAGACTAACCAGAGTGTTCAGGATTGGCCTTACTGAGGAGGCTCAGTTGAAGCCCAGCTTTAAAAGGTAAGACTCAGAAGAAGCTGAAAAGTAGGGGCAAACGTGCCGGGAAAACACATGGAAAATCATGTGGGTAAGAAGCATTGGTATGGCATAATACGTAATGGGCTTCTTCTGTAGTTTGGATTATACTTGTGTTGTTTCTTGAACATCACTCTTTGGGCATCTTATCTCTTAAAACTTTTGTTTGCTTATCCATAAGATAGAATTGCTGCTGCTTATTCACAGGATTGTTGAGAATTAAATATAAATTATTTAGTTTAAGGCCTGTGTCTTGGTCAGTTCAGGCTGCTATAACAAAAAAAAAAAAAAATGCCATGATCTTGATGACTTAAGCAACAGAAATTTATGTCTCACAGTTTTGGAGGTCAGAAGTTCAAGATCAAGATGCTAATAAACCCAGTTCCTGGTGAGAGCCTTCTTCCTGATTTGCAGACATAGCTGCCTTCTTGCTGTGTGTCCTCACACCACAGAGAGAGCTTGAGTTCTGGTCTCTTCATCTTATAAGGACACTAATCCCATCATAAGGGCCTCACCCGCATAAGCCTATCTAAAGCTAATTACCTCCCAAAGGCCCCACCTCCATACACCATCACATTTAGAGTTAGGGCTTCAACATAAGAATTTGGGGGACAACAAACATTCAGTCCACAGCAGCCTGGCACCAATTAGTTCTACTGTTAAAATATTAACTCACATCCATCCTTTACTCAGAAATCTTTAGTGGTTCCACATTTTAATGAGAATAAATGTCTTAGTCCTCAGCATACCCTGCAGGGCACAACCACAATGGCAACTAGTAAATTCTAGAACACTGCAGGCCTTTGCCCTTGGTCTTCTCTCTGCCAGAAGTGTTCTTTTCCAGATCTATTGGCTGAAACTCATCTCTGCCCCTTTCAAGTCTCTGTTCAGGACTCACCTTTCAATTACACTCACGTGACCACTCTAATTACTACCGGGAACTATTCCACAGCCTGCCCTTGGATGTCTTGCACCCTATCCACATAGTTATCATAGCACTTATTTATCCCAACCTGGTTTATAGTGAATACATTTATCATGCTTATAGATAATTATGCATCCACTTCCCCTGCTAGAATATAAGTTCTGAAAGGAAAGGGTCCGAGTCTGTTTTGCTCATTGATATTTCTAAGCAGTTAGAACAATGCCTGGCAAAACAGATATTTGGGTTTTATTTATTGACTAGGTGGACACCTGAGTGAATGGATGGCAAGTTGTCATTAAGGAAGTTGTTATTGAAAGATGATTGTACTGGACTTTAGATCAGGCAATATTTGAAAGAGACTGGTGAGAATATAGATATTATCTAGGGGCCTGGGCTAGATATTCCAAAAAAGCAATTTAATATATTTTGGAAAGTAAGAATTTTCTCCCTGTTCACCTGTCTAAAAACCCCTTCACCCTCAGCAACTATTGCAATTCCAAATATGAACTATATATTAAAAATAAGCAATTTAATTCAACATATTGAACCAGACTTATGGGACGATGAAGTATAGTTGTCTAATTAGAAAGTTAATGTAGGAGGTAAATATTGTGGGAAAGACCCCCATTAGTCCCTGACTGACTATGGTGTTTCATTATGCTTTAATTACCCCAGGCAATTTGTGGTTGGAGACAGAGCTCATGCATCATGGGAGATTTTCCATTATGCTGAGAGCTTTTGTGCAGGCAGGAGGCGAGATTTGAGCAAGGAGGATGTTTTCTACAACTGGAGTAGGCATGGGGGCCAACTCCAGACTAAGGAGGTGCAAATGAATTTTCTATTAGTTGGCCACATTGACATACCAACATAAATCAAAGGAAGTGGTCAGACTCAGACAAGGCAAAAGCAGGAGGATGTGCCTTTGGGATAAAGAAAGGCAACAGTGAGGCATTAGCGTAGTTTGTGGGTCTTCTTGGGAGAGGGGCTGGCTCTGAGTACTGACTCAGTCACACAAGACGACAGGAGCATGTGACTTAACTTCTTTGAGCCTCAGTCTTCCAGTCTATATAAGGATGTATTTCAGATAGCTTTGTGAGGCTTGAATGTCATAGCATGTGCTGGTCACACTCATCAGAAGAAACGTTAAGAGTGTACTCTCCTTTATCAGCAAAATGAGAGAATCAGACAATCTGTCTCTTTAACAAGTATTTATCATACTTCAAAAAACACTCTCATTTCCATCATCTCATAAAATCCTCATAATTAATGAGAAATCTTGTATTGCCCCCATTCTCCAGATAACAAAATTGAGGTACAGAGAGATATAGGGATTTGTCCAAGGTTATTAAGCTACAGCTAGGTTGTTGGTAAAACTAGCTTTGCAACCCACATATAGTAAGCGTTTGGTGCAGTTAAGCTGTTATTTGTGTTGGTATTAGCAAGAAATAATATCCACCACTGAAAATGTCAGTTCCATGAATCAGTGATCACCATTTGTCCAATAGTCAACACAACAACCAACACAGAAACACACACACAAACATAACACACACACACACACAGGAAAAAGGAAATAAAGCCTTCCAAAATGAGAGGAGGCCTGGTCATGCAAACTCTCACTGTTTAAGATGGGGCCAAGAATTGCTGCTGTTTCCCCTATAATTGATGTGGGAAGACTTTCAAGGAAAAAAAAAAATGGAATCTGAAGAGAGATAGGATTAGACCAGAAAACCTGATGAACTCAATTGGATTAAAAGAAAGACATTTTTCCAAACCTGAATATATC
This sequence comes from Propithecus coquereli, assembly GCF_000956105.1. NCBI lineage: Eukaryota > Metazoa > Chordata > Mammalia > Primates > Indriidae > Propithecus > Propithecus coquereli. The sequence continues at coordinate 5,573,457 of NW_012148396.1, forward strand.
TTTGCTAATTAATGATTCATCTTGTGGTGAAGTTACCCTGAACTTGGATTGAGAAAACATTATGTGATTTTGTAATGTTCAAATCTTAAGCCAAAAAGACTTCAAATATGAAATTAATTTTCACTTATTGGTATATGGTTAAGGTACAGAACAGGCACAAAGGTTTTGGAAACCAATTTGGCAAAACTGATGTTATCTAATAAAATTAGTGTCTCAGATAATTATTTATGGTAGTAAACAAATGAAATTCCTCAGAGCAATCTTTAAAAAGTATATTGGGTTAGTTTATTTCTTTCTTTTATTCAATTTAAAAAAGACTTACAAAATTCAAATGTCAAAATAGGATACTCTGGAGATATTAAAACTAAATGTATAAAGTGTTTCTTATGGCATTCCAAAATGTATTTTAATGCCACATAACAAAAAATTAGGTTATTAGATGGATTATATAAATCCCAATTATTTATAACTACTCATCAGGGGGAAAAACTTTGGCAGAAATTCACCATGACAGCTAATTGTGGAAGAGATTGTATTTTATTATTAGGTTACTAAGTATGAAGTGTCTGATTTTCTGAAGTACTAAGTTTGACAGTTGATATCTCTGACATCCCACTTTGAGATTTCATGTTTTATTTTTATTGTGCAGGTACATCCTCAGTCTTTCAAATGCATGGTTGGGCTTGTGATTATCTTTCAAAGTTTTTTTTTAAAGCAATTTTTATGAAGCCATGGATAAGTAAAAAATTCATGTTATTTTCGAATGTGAGTTCTGTCGTGGAAACAATGCTATGCAGACAGCTCAAAATATCAATGAAGTGTTTGGGAAGGATGTGGCTAGTGAACACACAGTACATTCATGGTTTGAGAAGTTTCATTCTGGTGATTGTAATCTTGAAAATGAGCCACATGGTGACCTGAGACCAAGGTGGATAATGATGGGCCAAAAGCTGTAGTGGAAACGAATCCATCTCAACCTACGTGTGAATTAGCAGCAAGGTTTGACATTACTATTCCAACAATATTGGACCATTTGAAACAAATCAGCAAGGTAAAGAAGTTGGGTAGATGGATTCCGTATGAATTAAACAAGCATCAGCACAGAAATAGTTTGGAAGCTTGCTTTTCTTCGCTGTCACGACACAAAGGCAAACCATTTCTACAATGGATTGTTACGTCTGATGAAAAATGGATTCTTTTTGACAATTGCAAGTGTTTGGCACAATGGTTGGATAAAGATAAAGTGCTGAAACACAGTACCAAACCAAATATTCATCAAAAATGCTAAGGGTGTCTGTTTGGTGGTCCAGTGCTGGCTGGTATTATCTATTGCAGCTTCATGAAATCTGGTCAATCGATTACAGTGGATGTCTACTGCAACCAGTTGGACAAAATGATGACGATCCTTGTGATGAAGCAGCCAAGACTGGTCAATGGAGACAGACCAATCCTCTTGCAAAACAACACTTGACCACATATTGCCCAAATATTGCTGCTCAAACTACAGCAGCGGGACTTGGAAACTCTCTGTCATCCACCATATTCACCACCTGGCACCAGCTGACTACCAGTTCTTCCAGGCTTTGGACCACTTCTTGCAAGGACAAATATTCAATTGTCAACAAACTGTGGAAAACTCCTTTTGCGATTTCATTGCCACTCGCTTCTCCAGGCTTCTTCGCTGCTGGCATAAACTAGCTACCCTTAAAATGGCAAAACTGTCAATAGTTTAGGCGCATGCTTTGATTAATTGTAATGCTTCTTGTTTGAGATATAATAGATTAAACTTTTGATTCAAAATCAGACATTTCATATTAACGATCTTAATATTTTATTTTAAGCTTCTATAAGGAGCAAGAATGCTGTTTACAACTAGAAATAAAATATTTTAAATAAGTCATCTCTAGAAGATGGAAAATAAGATGATGCACATGTCTCTCCTCATGAAATGAATGGTAATTGCATTTTTACTGGTTTAGTGCTTTGTAATCTAATCTCACCAACCTGAATCCATGTTGCTACAGTTGCAACACTTAGTTTCATTAAGGCAGCAAAGTTTCCCCTGTCCCTGACTCCTACATAAAAAAAGAAACAAGCTGTTCACATCTGTCTTATCTTTTAATAACTATTTTAAATTATAGTTATTTGTCAAAAACTCTTAAATTTATAGCCGTGGATCTATAAGCTTGTGACCTGTCTCCTCTGGAAAGGGCTGATGTAATTAGAAAGGTTCCATTATCAATCATTCAACTAATAGCCTCTCTCTCTCTCTCCCTATCGCTCTCTCTCGCTCTCTTGCTCTGACTCTCTCTAGCTCTCTCATCAATTACTCTGAATATTTTAAACAAAAGATCAGACCAACTCTAGACTCCTCTTGGCTATAATGTTGTCATTGCTACTAATGGAATTTTAAATCTTCCCATAGAAGGAAGTTTCCTGGGGAGACTTCTTTGCAACTGCCAATTAAGGGGAAGCTAATTCTTGCACTCTCAACAGAATTAGCAGTAGATAGTAACAAGCGTGGCTAAAGGTAGCCCATTTACTCTCACATTTGATGGGGTCCGCGGTTGTTCTTTATTTCTCAAATCAGGAGGACTAGTAGATTCTGCAGTGTTACTTACATGTTCAAGTGGTCTGTAAGGGTGTTCTCCTCTCTCCTTACAATAGCAGACGAATTCTGTAAGAAATGGAGAGATTAGGCAAGAGTTGAATAATTTGTCTATTTACTGTATTTCTGTTTATTTTTATTACAGGTAAAAGCGGCATTTTGAACTATCGTTCATCTCTCCTATTTTGCCTCCTTGACTGAACTCAAGAGAATTCCCTGACCCAGGGATTACCACAGGGAAATAATTTCAGGGCTGCTTTGTCTGTCTTCCTACCCAGAAATTCACAACTAGATGGTTCCTCATTCAACTCTTTCTATCCTCCCTGCCCATTGGCAAATTTTACTTTACTTCCCTAAGTGGTAACTGTATGTATGTGTTTCTCCTAAAGTATAGGATATTTGTGGTCTAGAAAAATGTCTTAGTTTTCTTTGAAGAAATAATAATAATTTGTCTTATCATATTTAGATCCATAGAAAATTAGTTGCTCTTTTTGTTTTAAATCAAGTTAAATCTGAGGCTAAATCAGATTTAACTTGAATTAGCCAATCTGAATTACCTAATTCAACCTGTCATATTATGGGGATTTCCTGTCTTTTTTGGGAGCCAAGGCCATACCTCCCCAGTGGGAAAGGGTCTTTAGTCACTGGTGGGCACCATCCTTGCCTGTGCTCCCGGCACCATAGTGCACTGTAATGAAGCCCTTGGGTCTCAGAGTGCTGGTATAGGATCCCTCAGCAAAGCTCTCAGAGGCCTCCAGTCCTTATGTTGTGTCTTCACGGATATCCTGGAACCTTCCCATTATGGGGGTACAGTAGACAAGTGGACACAGATCTTTGCAGTTCCTAACTTCAAACCCCGCTGTTACCCTCCAGGCTCTGCAAACCTCTCCTCCTGTCTTCCTAGGACAGGACTCCTCAGGGAGGTTCTATTAAGAGACGATCTTATATTTAATTTTCATATCACCTGAATTGGGTAAAGGGATCTACATTTGACAGACAAGAAAAATGAAAGCCAGAGAGTTGAGATGGCTTAAAAAATATCACAGGAGTCTTCCATCGGAGCTGGTAATACGGCCCAAGCATCCCAGAAGGTCACTGTGCATCTTGAATTTCTATTCATCTACCTGCCCCTCACTCTAGGATTATGGTTAGTTCACCTGGCTGAGTCACACTGCCCTTCTGATGGTTAAGTTTTCTCTCTTCTCATGACCTTTTATGTTAGTATCCTTTCCACCTAGAATTCTCCTTTCCTCCTTCTTTCTTGACTAGCTCCTTCTCATACTTTACTCTCAGATTAAATATCATGAGCTAACTGAAAACCTCTCTGACTGCTATAGAAAGAAATCTTGTGATGACTCTACCCTCCCTTCCTACATTACACCAATCTCATTATGGTCTTCATTAATTTTATAATACAACATCCATTTGTTTACTTGTCTGTTTTCTTTTAGCCCTGCTTAGGAATTTATGAAGGTAAGGCTCTTCACTGTTTCCTTATTTTATTTATTTTTTAATTTTCTAGCACCCAGCTCTGTTTCTGGCATATAGTAGGCACTCAATTAATATTTATTAATTTATGTATTTTATAATAAATAGAAAGTCCTTATTTTATGTCAAGCACAAAATAAATATAAATATTTACTCACTTAATTCTAATAAAACACCCATACGGTAGATAAAATTGCCACTTTGTAAAGGAAACTGGGCAGGATAGAGTTTTATAACTTGCTTATAGTTACTCAGCTAGTAAACCACAGGGGAAAAATTTAAACCCAGACAGGCTTTGAACCACCAAGCTATGCTGCACTTCCAAAATATTTTTGGATAAATGAATGATAAAATAAATTAATGAATAGATTATGACTCCTAGGCCATCGTATAAAGTATGATAATAAACCTCACCTTTAACTTAAATTAGTCACCACTCATTGAATGCCTATAACCTGCCAGGCACTGCTTGGTACTGTGGTAGATCATTTGCAAAAATGATCGTAATTATTGTCTTCTTGTATCCAAGTCTCTTTTCAATGTGACTTTGTAGTTCCCATTAAGAGGTGTGATTTACTTTACTACTCTTTGAATGTGGGCTGGCCATATGATTTACTTTTACCAACAGAATGTGATGGCAGAACTGAACTTGTACTATTTCCAAGCCTGGGTCTTACTGTCGAGAGAGAAACCGAAGTTCTGCAGGCTAGATTCAAGGCCATGTTTCAGCAAGATCCTTTGACTTCGTTACTAATCTATGGTCTAGACAAAATGAAAATGGACTAGAATATAACTGTGTTTAAAAAGTATGTATTTTCAATGAATTTTAACTCCTATACCTTTTTAGTATTGGTGTTCTGATGGAAATAAATGAACTGTTTTCTCCTTTTACTCTCACATTCAACACGGAATACTTCTATGACCAAAGGTGTGTTTTTCCCCCCACAAACCAAGCAATTCTTAAGCAGTCACTAAATGGATATCCTATAATTTAATTCAACTCTGACACTAACTGCCTCAAGATAGTGTTAGAACCCATAGGCTCAGGACAACTCTACACCCACTTCAGATCAGATGCAAGGAGTAGGTTGTCTCCTATACTTGTGACTGACCAGCTACAAATCAGGGTTCCTACTGCCCCCTGCTGGGTTTGATTGATTTGCTAGGACAGCTCACAGAACTCAAGGAAACACATTTACTCGTTTATTATAAAAGACATTATAAAGGATACGGATGAACAATCAGATGAAGAGGTACATAAGGCGAGGTATGGAAGGGTCCCTGGCAGGTGCTTCTGACCCTGTGAAGTTGGGGTGAGTGGTCCTCCTGGCAGGTAGATGCGTTCACCAATTCAGAAGCTCAACTCATTGTCAAAGAGGTTTCATAGAGCTTGATCTCCAGTGCTTTCCCCCCACCTTTCCTGGAGGTTGGGTGAGGGGCTGAAAGTTTCGACCCTCTTATACTCTAATCACTTGTTCTTTCTGGTGACTAGCCCTATCGGGAGTCTATTTGGGGTCCCACCCTTAGTCACCACATTACTGAAAACTTGGCTGTCATCAAAGGGCTTGTTGTGAATAACCATAGACACTCTCATCATCTAGGAATCTCCAAGTGTTTTAGGAGCCTTGTAAAAAACAAATATTATAACAAAAGATGCTCCTATCACACTTATCACTCAGGAAATTATTAATACGAGGGATTTAAGAGTTCTATGTCAGGAACTAAAAACAAAGAACCAAAATACGTATATTTCTTATTACACAGTAGGTAGCCCCCAAATTCCAAACATACAGTAAAAATAGGTTGTAAAGCAGCACAATCTTCAAAAGGGAAGAGAGATACTTCCTGGTGTTCTTTTCAGTAGGGAAGTCCTCCTCAATGGGCCCCTCAAATAGGCTGTTCAGGAAAATGGACAAAGAAGATTTTCCTAGAGAGCAGAACTGGGAGGCAAGATACATGGGCTGATCCAAGAACCCATCTCATCAGCACCACGTGGACCCCAGACTGGGCAATGGTACACAGGCCCCTCTCCTTCACCTGTCAAACAGGAGACTTGTCCTGATTTTCTTCGGCACTATTCATGTGATACTGTGGAGTCATCCAACACACATGCCCCAGAGAGCCTGAACTTTGATTCTCAGTGCTGACTTTAGATTGTCTGCTATGAGGGTAGATCAATTATGTTTGAGATGGTTGCATTATATTGGGTGGACATGTAAGAAATTATGTAATTGGAGAAAAGGTTATGTGTTTATGCTAGGGGACTTATAGATGGATGATAATGGATGTTTCTAATTGTTTACTAACACCTCTTTCTTCAGGAGCTACTCCCCTTCCTCTATTGCCTGGATCCTCTTGGAATTGTCAGGCTTCACTGTAAAAAGTTGTGAACCACAGTGCCTCCTTTCCCTCCATATGAGTGAGCAGGAATGTGATATAAATTATCCAAGGAGAGAACGCCATCACTTTGTACCCTGGGGCCAAGCTCCAGGAATGAATGCAGATATATTGCATGCTTTTTGCAGGGATTAGTGTGTTTAATGAGAGTACTTCTCCCTTAGGAGAGCACATGCTAGATAATCCTTGAGATTACATGAACCATCTTTGGTTCCGCATGGAGAAACAGCTGAAAGGTCGAGAAAGACAAACCGTTTAGGCACCTGAAGGCATGTCCCCTGGAAGTTACCCTGTCTCTTGACTTTATAGTTAGATGAACTAGTAACTTGCTTCTTTTGCTACACATGCCTGAGGTGGTTTTTAGTTTTAGGTTGTAAAGTACTCCAGATTAATGCATGACATTTGTGGAAATAACATGTTATATTTATTGAATATTGACCATGTATTAATATCCTTACATGAATCCAATGCTCTGAACAACTATATGAGATAGAGGCAATTATAATTAAGTTACTATAATAAAGAAATGGAGTCTCAGAGGGGCAAATAACTTGGCTTAGTCTCAAAGACAGGAGATAGTGAAATAGAGAATTAAACACTGGCCATCTATCTCTAAAAATTACTGTGTACTATAAATACACTGTTACAAGAATGCAATATACTCCGTGTCTACGCTGCATCATCATGGTGATGTCCCTCTGCCTGCACAGACTCTGCTAGTATTTGAACTCCTGCATATGGAATGATGACAGCATTCTCGGGAAAACTAGGGGAAAAGGCACAGTTCTTTTCCATGACCAAGGTAGATTCTGAGGACTATAGTTGGAAAACCTAGGCTATGACATGATCTGAGGTCTGGTTGAGACTCCCTAACCCTCAGAGTCAATCTCGATTCTCCAAGATGCTAACAGTTGGAATTAATTTTAATGTCTATTGCTATTTCGGCAACATTTTTCTATCCCTCTGGCTATTTTTAGTTGGCAAGTCTTCTGTGGTGGCTTTTAGGCAGGTGCTGTATTACTATGAATTGCACTTGTGAAAAATACATGGTAGTGTGAAGTTGAGAGTTTTTGGAGGTTATTAATTAAACAAATATTTTCTAAGCACCTACTATGTACACAATAAATTAAAATGGAGAGAACAGGGAAAGATAAATATAGAATTAACATGATATCCAGCCTTTTCTTTGGAAAATATATAAAGTCATTAGAGAAATCAAACAAATGTATGTTAAATAATGCTGAAGATTATGCTTGGTGTTGATGGGATTAGTGACCTTGCAAAAGGGTGGAAATGAAATAGCTAGGCCCTTTTGTCTTTCTGCCTTCTGCCACATTGAGGAGTGAGAACTCATTTTGCCCATTTGTGTGTGTGTGTCTGTGTGTGTGTGTGTGTGCACGTGCGTGCGTGTTGCGTGCATGCTGAGCTACTCGGCAGGTAAGGTAAGCTTTTATCCACAAATTGCTAGAATCAAAGAACTCCTTAAAATATCTGGAATCAAAGATCAATGATCAAACTTAGATGTGACTGGATATCCTGATGGAGGCTGTTTAAAGTGCAGATTTCTGAGTGCTGCCCAGATTACTAAATCAAAAATTTCTGGGATGTGAGAGGTGAGAGGTAGGGGTCTAGTTTCAGTCTTCTGCATGTAGCTATCCAGTTTTCCCAGCACCACTTATTGAAAAGAGATTCTTTTCCCCAGTG
>NW_012148396.1:5583218-5588514 GCF_000956105.1 Propithecus coquereli
AAAAAAAAAAAAATTCTGGGATGGAGACTAGGAATCCGTATTTTCAAAATATGCACCTCGAGAGACTTCCACATCCAGGAAGATGGAATGCATATATTTTCCCCTATTTCTCCCACTGAATATAACTAAAACCTCCGGGCATTATGTGTGTGTGTGTGTGTGTGTATTTTTTTTTTTTTTCTGGAAAGAGAAGAGAAAAAGGCAGACAAAGTAGAAAGCTCTGGAGCTGAGGAACAGCAGTGATGAGGTCTGTGGGTTTTCCTTTTGCCTCATGTATCACAAACTTGAGGCTGAAGAAGATGGAAACTGAGAAATGCCAATGTGTGCAGACAAAGCCACAGAAGCCTGATGTCTCTAGCCAAAGGAGTAGGAAACATGCAGCATTGCAGACAGAAAACTTTTAGACAATGACTGCTGTATTCCCGCCAAACATCACAGAATCATTGGCAGCCCCACCCACACCAGCAAAGCAAGTGGAAGCCCAGAAATTCACTCTTGTCAGAATGTAATGAGATGCCTCCAAACTCCCACTGGAGTGGTTTCAGAGAAAGCTAAATAAAGAGCTGGAATTTTTACACCCAGTAGAAGTAATGAGCCCCCTTTTGTGGTATCAGCGAGACTATGTGGGGAGCCTGAACTTCCACACTAACTGGGCAATAATAAGGCCAAATACCAGCGCCCTTTCCTTTACTGAGCATTTCAACATAAGGCGAATCAAGCAGAATGATTAAGAAAGATCCTGAGTCTTATAACTAACATAATGCCAACAATGTCCAATGATTTTACAACTGAAAATCATTCATCATAATGAAATCCAGAACTATCTCAAAGTAAATGGAAAAAAAAAATCAATAGATTCTGTAGTGGGTTTAACAATGGCCCCCAAATTGTGTGCCCACATGGAACCTCACAATATGATTATATTTGGGATGTGAGTCTAGATAGAGTCTAGTCTAGATAGATGTGAGTCTAGTAGATTAAGGTAAGGATCTCAAGAAATCATATGGACCTGAAAGTTTCTTTTTGGGGAATTTTACAAATACAATTTGATTTCTTTCATGCTATATTTTGAATATTTTTAAACCTTCCAAAGTTCATGTTGAAACTTAACACATAATGCTATATTATTAAGAGGTGAGGCCTTTGGAAGGTGTTTAGGTCATAAGAGCTCCTCCCTCACAAGTGGGATTAGTGATTTTATAAAAATGTTGGAGGGAAGTAGCTAGAGGTCCTTTTGTCTTTCTGCCTTTTGCCATGTGAGAACACAGTGTTTATCCTCTCATGAGCTACAAGGCACCATCTTGGAAGCAGAGACCAGGCCCTCACAACACAACCTGAAGGCACTTTGATCTCTAACTTCCCAGCCTCCAGAACTGTGAGAAATAAATTTCTACTTTTTATAATTTACCTAGTCTCAGATATTCTGTTATAGCAACAAGAATGGACTAAGACACTTTATATGTCTCTTCATGTTGTCTATTTCATGTGGAGTTATGGTAGTTTCTGTTTTTCAATAACTTAGACCATTTTATATAAATTCTTAAGTTTTTGTGTTTTTATTTTTATTCAGATCATTTTAAAAGTTTCCCTTGAGACTTCCTCTTCAACCCATTAAATATTTAGAAGTATGTTATTCAGTTTCCATCTGTTTAGAATTTTTCTCTTATCTTTTTGTGTTTGATTTCTAGCTTGATTACATATGGTTAGAGACTATTTCATTTTTTTTTTAGATTTGTCAAGATTTGCTTTATATCCCAGGACATGGTCTATCCAGATATATGTCTCAAATGTACTGAAAAGAATGCAATTTCTCTTTCTTTATAGAATTCTATAAATGTCATGTAGATCTTTCTTGATAGTATTTATGAGTTATACATTCTTGTCAACTTTCTGTTCAGAGAAGGGTGTTGAAATCTCCAATGAAAATATGTATTTGTGTATTTCTCCTTTCAGTTTTATATACTTTTACTTCATATATTTTGTAGGTGTGGTTTTGTGCACCCATAAGATTGCTATGCCCGTTTGTTTTTTGGCCCTTATTATCATTATATACTATCCTCTTGCCTCTGGTGATGTTTTTGCTCTGATATCAAATTTATTTTATATGAATATAGCTTCTGCTTTCCCTCATGTAATGATTTCATGATGTATCTTTCCCTGTCTTTTAACTTTCAGCCTGCCTATATTTGAATTGAGTTTCTTAAAGACAACATATTATTAGATTATATGTTTTAATCCACTGTGACATTCTCTGTCTTTAATTGGTGTGCTTAGACCATTTAAATTTAATGTCATTTATATGTCAGCACTTGTATCTGCCTCATACTTTCTCTGGGTCAGAAATTCTGACCAAGGCATGGCAGGTATGACTTATATCTGCTCACAATATCTAAAATTTAATATGAGAAAACTCAAAAGCTGGAGATTTGAGTTATCTCAAGATATTCCCACTCACATGTTTGGTGGTTGATTCTGGCCGTCAGCTCAGTTGTCGGCTAGGGCTGTTGGCCAGAACCCCTATTTTTGGCCTCTCCATATGTTCTCTCTATGTGGGCTAGTTGGGCTTCCTCACAGCATGGAGGCTGAATTCTTAGAGTGAGCATTCTCAGAGGCCTGGGCCTGAAAAATAGAACAACATCATTTCTACTGTATTCTACTTATAAATCAGTCATAGTACCCAGATTCAAGGGGAAGAGAACTATTTCTATTCTCTCATGTATTTAGAGAAGATTATCAAATAATTTTGAGATTGTATTTTAAAATGGCCACAGTCATCCCTCTGGGCCACAGATTATCTACATTCCTCCAAAATGCAAAATAAACTCTCTCCCTACCAAGAAACTCAAAAGACTCATCCCATTATAGCTTCAGACTAAGGCACAAGATATGATCTCATCCTGTGAATCAAGCCCATGAAAAGTGAAGCCCCTAAGATGCTTATTGTTAAAGAAATTTAGAGCAATTTTTAAAATCAAAGAGAGCACAATGGCCTTAAGAATAGAGTCCAAATCCAATCCTTTCTTGATTTTCTCGAGCATCCTTACTCTTTTGATAATGAACATTATATTATTTACTAAGTTTAAGAAAAAGTTCAGAATACATTTGGCCATAAGCACCTTGAAGCCAGGGCTTGTGTCTTAGCCGTTTGTTACTATGCTCATCTAAGCCACATCAATAAATGGTGGTTCACTGAATGGATTTCCCTCTTCACTCTCTGCGAGAGTGCAATTAAGTCTTGGCAAATGGATAGCTGTGCTATGTATGGCCATTTGATCAGGTACTAAATGTGTCTCTTGGGGCCAGAACATTCCCAGCCAGTCATAAAGGTCTCTTGAAGGAAAAGACATAATCACCCTGAAAATTTTGAACCCAGCTTTTCATCACTTCACAGCAGAGGCAGCACTTGCCTGAGGTTTTCTTTTTAGTGACTTATTAATGCAGTGAGCATCTAACAGTTCAAGTATTTTAATTTTGCTTGATCTTAATGCTACTTTTAACACTGTTGATTATAACATCCTCCTGGATCACTTTGAATATTATTTCAGCTTAACTGAATCGACTTTGAGTAGATTTCACTCATGTTTGCTCAATATCAATCACCTTTCCTGATGAGAGGCCTCTTTTCTTCTCTGGCACTGACATAATATGGGGGCCTTCACTTGAAAGGCCTGGAATCATGCATCTCTCCACACTGCTTCCCTGGACAAGGCTGTAGCCCTCTAAAGTAGGAGAAAAGTGGAAACAAAGCAATCTTGGATATCAGGCTTGAGGCATTCGTACTCTGCCTCCATGGGACAAATTACTTGATTTCTCAGGGTCTTGGATTCCAGCTCCTTAAATGGACATAATTATACCTTCCTCCCACTATTTTTGTGAGGATTCTCAGAGTGTCTACACTCTTACTTGAGGCCATCTTCATGGAATGACATTTAATCAGAAGCCCCTATAGAAAGTGTCATCTGCTGGCTCAACATCAAAGTGACAGTGCCCATGAAGCCAGAATAGGAATTAAAAGTGACTCTAGACTTTGGAATATTGACATTTTTTATTCCTGTTTTTTTCCCTCTCATTCTGATAATATTTTTTTAAAAATATTTTATTCAAATATATCTAACTCCTACCCTACATTATAAATTCCTTTTCAGGCACAGAGTTTTCAATTCTTTAGCTTTGCATTTCCTTATAATTTGAGTTACCATATAATTTCTGATCTAAATCAGTATACTTTTGTGAGGAAAGGGGGGTGATATTAATAATTATGTTAAGATGACAAATCAAAAACCAAGACTGTCCTTACCAAATTGATATAATTACCCCACATATAAACTCTTGAACAAACATATTCTTATAGAAAACAGTTAATAAATTACTAACAAATTGAAAATTTACAGGTCAATTCACCACAAATCAAAAGCAACGTTTCCAAATTCAGACTTGTATACCATTGAGCTATTTCTAATTGTGTGTTCCCTGTATAAACAATTGGCATAAAAAAAGTATCTTCCAAAATAGACATATCAGTGCATTTTGGGTTTCTTCCTCTCTCGATATACACGTCACCAAGGCTGCCAAATTTGTTTGACCCTCTGTTCTAAATCCCTTGAAATCTATTTCCTTTCTATCTTTCTCAGGGATACAGCCTCAGCCAGTGCCAATAATAAAAATCATAAAAGTTTCCAAAATGAAAGTCTTACTTCTCTTTCCCTTTGTCCAAAACAAATACACCATTCTTGTTTAATTAATTATAATTAATTATTTATGATTATTAATTTAACAAAACTAAATTAAGTTGATCCAGATATTATTTTCTGAATTTCATATGTTAAACGTCTTATTATAATGTTGCCTCCTTGACTTTTGTTGTACAACTCAATCCTAAAACCCTTTCAGTTGCCAGTCTGACCTCAATAGGCAATTGAATCCCCACCACCTGTTTCCTATCCATTGTGCACTGTTGCAGACCCTCCCAATATCTCACGTTTCCCTGGATTTTTTAAGTTGTCACAATTTTTTCTGTCATCCTGGAATAACCTTCCTGTTCTCTTTTCTTGAAGAATTTCTAATTTTTATTTCAACTGCAATTCATTTGGTGCCTACTCTGTGAAAACAGTCTGCCCCCCTTAGGAAAAATTGGGAATCACTTCTTTTAAGATTCCAAAACATTTTATCCCTATCTCTGTAAGAAAGGGGGGATGTTTTAAATGCCTGTATCTGCCCTGGAGTGTGATCTTTGTGGAAAAAAGTTTTATTTTCTTAACCTCTGTATTCCCAGTTTCTAGAAAATATCTTGTAGGCA
>NW_012148396.1:5591849-5594433 GCF_000956105.1 Propithecus coquereli
TGAAAGACTTATCATTTCTCACTTGAGTTACTATAATATCATCTCCATTGGGCTTCTGCCTCCTGCCTGGATTTCCCCAATTCTCCCTCCATACATTTGTCAAACTAATAATTTAAAGCAAATATACAATACCATCTCAGTTCTGATGAAAATCCTTCAGTGACTCCTCATAACTCCTTATCTTAATATGGAAGCCCTTTATAATTTATATGATTTAGCCTGTATCACTTCGAGTAATGTCTCCTGCCACTATGTGCTTCACATGTGTCATTGCAGCCAGAAGAAGTGATTTGAAATTCCCTAAATAAATGTTACAGCTCTTTTAGAATTTGTCTAGCAGGCCCTCACTGGAAAGGCCACAAAATAATTAAGAATTCCTGGAACATACCATATTGGTAAAACTATGCCTCCTAAATTATTTTTCCTTTTGCTTAAAATATGCTTTCTCACCCTACCCCTTACATTCTCATGACCAGCCCTGGTATTGTTACTTGTTTATTGATTCTCAGCCCAAATAATTTCTTCTTCTAAAACCTCCCTTTTCTCAATCCCCTACTCTCAAATCTCTGGGCCGCTTTTGCATTTTGATGGCATTACAGTGTTCTTACATCTTACCTCTACAGAAATTACCACAAATTACGATTATTGTCAATTTTCTCATTAGCCCAAGTGTAAACTTCATGATGGTTAGTTTATTTTTTTAAAAGAATTGACTTAATCATCTGTGTATCCTCAGCCACTAGAACAATGTTTTGGCAGAGAGCAGGTATATCACAATGTTTTGAATAAATCAGTTCCTGAATTCATGTTCTTTCTTCAGTAAAGAACATGCATAAAATGTATTAAGACATAATAGTTTATTAGTTCGAGTTGAAATATGCACATGAAAACTATTGTCACAAATAATGTATTAACAAATTTTTCATTCAAACTTACTACAATCTTAACAGATGTTCTCTCCAGTTAAACATTAGTGCATGAGATAATGCTGTGCTTTGTATAGGAAGGCATATTGATGAGGCCAATGGCATCACAGTTACTAATGGATAGTAACATTATTGCTTGAAGAAACAAAGAATTTAGGTTCTGGTTAGCTGTGAAGTGAAAAAAAAGTCATAATATTTATGATATCCAAATAATTTAACAAACATAATACAAGTTTTCCAACCATAATTATCACTCTGTTCCCTATTTTACCAGGTACAAAAATGTTCATCTAAACACCTGAAGTTGAAAATGCCTGGCTATCAAAACCACTGCTTGGAATTTATTTTAATTCTCTCATATTTCCATTTTATCCTTTAAATTATTTTAGGTCATCAAGCCAATCAATGTCAACAGATCGAAAAGAATGCTATTCAATTTCATGAGCAATTGCAACATTTTTATCTATGCAAAGTAAGATAATAAAGATAAATAGGTCTTATCTCTGAAGGCTCAAAGCAATTCTCTGTGAGGAGCAGGAAGGGCATTCTCCCATTCTTCATCTACGCCTGGATGTAGAGTGAAATGTGAATAGTTTACAGCATTTTGAAGAACAGGGGAATGCCAACCTCATTCTGTTATAAAATGGGCATACATGTATCAATGTAAAATGTTTTTCACGTATTTTGTAACTTTTATAAGATGTTCTCTTTATGTTCTAATAAAAGAAGAGAGAAGAAGAACAACATTAATGTACATTTCTCTGTTAAATACTTTATAAATGTTTTAATTCACACAACTTTATGTAGTTGCTACTGTTATGCATATTACTCAGATGAAGAAATGAAACTCTGAGAAGTTACCTCAGTCCACGCACCACTCTGCAAGCAGAGTGTATCCTAACCTTCCCCTGTAGAAGTCTTTCCTTAATGTTCAAAGTTATCTTTTATCAGGTGTAACAAGGATTGGCTCAGACAGGAATGTCCCACAGGTATTTTGGGACATGAAGTTGGGATATATCAAACATGTGGTTTTATTCTTTTAACACATACTTATTTCAAAACCACATAGCAGGCACTGTGCTGGGTGGACAAGGTAGATGTGTTCTTTATCCTCAAATGGAAACTAGCATAGTGGACAATTCGTTTGTGGTGTGATACCTGCCAGGACAGAAGAAAGACAGAGATGCTCGGTGAGCACATATAGGACATCTAATATAGATTGGGAGATGTGGGTTACTTAAAAGAAGATAGAAGACATATTTGAAAGGGAAATCATAGAGGAAAGGCAAAACTTAGATTGCAAATCCCACAGGTCACAGATTAAAGGGTTCGATGCAAATGGAGGCCAACGTATAAAAATGGTGTTGGGGGACAAAGGCAAGTGTTGGATGAGAAAAGAGAGGAGGGATATAGAGAAACAGAAAATTGGTGGTGGGGGGGTTGTGTGGAGTTAGAAAAGGGAGATTACCTGGAGAAGTACCAACCTGGGGTCCTGAATAAGTTTCCAACACCATGCCAGGGCTGGTGTTTTCCATGCAGTCTTGTACACAACCAAGGGTGCTTCTGGGGAAATATCTTGTGAGAGTAAAATTTTCTGAATCTAGTGACATGAAAAAACTCACAACTTTTGTTTATTATTATGATAGAAACCAATAATA
>NW_012148396.1:5594483-5595535 GCF_000956105.1 Propithecus coquereli
TGAGGTATTAAAGGAGAAGATTATCTCAGAGTAGAACTTAGACAAAAGAGGGGCTTTGGTATAACTTTTGGGACACAGGATAATAGGAACTCATCATTGAAGCTCAGCTAGTAGACTCCAGGTCTGAAACCACCACCAGCTAAGATCTGCAATGATGCCCTATAGGCACTTTGGCAGGGACACGTGGAATGTAGTGTAGGGGCATGCAGAAAAAGAGATTAATTCAAACTTTGGGATTTAATAACAACAAGAAATATTATGAAAAGTTATTAAATAATTGACAGGTGTTAAAGTGAGAGAATAAAGAGTTCCTCCTTTCCAAAGCTTATGCCACTTCACATAGATTGTCTCAATTGCACTTCCTGAGAGGTGTGTATCTTGATTACTTTTTTTCTATGGAAAAGGAGACTGAGGTTTAGAGAAGTTAAATATTTCACCCAAGGTCACCCCTGGGGACTAGAACTCCCAACTACTAAACCTTGCAGCCTCGGTCTTCTTCAACAGTCTGCAAGAGACTCCCTGTGGCTGAAATCCAGAGAAGCAAGAATCATTTCCAAAGAGGCAATTCTATAGGTCACAACAAACGCAAATCCTACTAGGTGCTTTTAGGCTCATTTAGAAATTTTGTCTTCTGTCCATTGACACATTTTGAACTGGGAACTCCCATAATCATATTTTATTTTGTTTGGTTTGGTTTGGTTTTATGTTTCCAGCTTTTTCAAGATTAGCTCAGAAACTGAAATAATACCTAGAAGAGACTACATGAGTAGTTTTGTGTTCAAAGTGCTGGGAAAGGGGTGAAGACTCAGGCATGAACTATAGACTTCCCTGATCTCTAATTGATGTGGATTAGTTGATAATTTGGTAGCAGATTTTATTCTTACACCTAGGAGTTATGGAAACCAGACATATTTTCCTCTTTTTGAGCCTTAATTTAATTATCTGTAAAATAAGGCAGAAGGAATATATGATGGCTAATTTCCCTTTCAATTGCTAATTCCTTTATACAGCAAAGACAAAACATTCCTAATTTAGAACCCAATGATTTCATG
>NW_012148396.1:5598782-5602130 GCF_000956105.1 Propithecus coquereli
AATATTCTTCTTTATTTCTCTCAGAAAAAATTTGAGAAGTAATTAATTATCTCATAGATAAGAAAACTGAGATTAAGATGCATCAGAAAATTGTTCTAAAATTATAAACATAGTAAGTGATAGAACCAATATTCAATCTGAATTGATTCAGAAAGTATTTGTTGAGTGACTACTATATGCAAGGCACCATTAGGTCAAGACTGATGAAAAAAGCAGACCTCTTTTGGATGCAACAGACCAGTTTGGGAAGAGAAATAGTGAAAAGATAAAATGGTCTCAGAAAGTCAAGATCAATTTATAAAGAGCCTTGGACATTATCCTTAAATGCAATATAAAACAAATTGCCTTATTTTAAGCAGAGAAGTAATATGGTGTGATATATTTTCAGAAGACCACGCTGGCTATACAGGGAGAATAAACTATAAAAGACCATGTAGAAAGTTCTGAATGGAAACAGGCAAAGAATATTAATAGGTTGGACCTGGATAGTAAAAGTGAAGATTGAAAGAAATGGCATAGTATTGGGAAAATTCCCAGGATTGAATGGGCCTTATTGTATACAGAGTGAACGGGAGTGGGGTCTCTAGGATGACACTAAACCTTCAATTGCTGTAATTTAAATAAGCAACCCGATTGGCACCCAAGTCACATAGGCCAAGTGACTATTTCTTGATGAGACCAGCTATCAATGACTAATAATATCGGTCGAACTTAATAGCCCTTTTTCAGCTGGGGTACAACAAAGAAGGGCTGCTGTTTCTTGCTGGCCATGGCCAAAAAGTTACTGTGATACCAGTAAAATAAACAAATTGGAAATTAGTTCACTTGCAAAGTCCATAGCTCTATCAGAAGAATGCTGATCTGATTTTCTGTGCTGTCAATATGTTTCATTAACTATGAAACAATTGAGTTTTTAAGACATCTTCATTAAGATAAGTCAAGGTGCTAATATACCAAAACGCAGATTGCAAGGATCTCTTGCAAGTCTCTAGGAGATAAGACAGTATTTGCATGGGGCGGTAATTTGGCAGGGTGCCCAGCCGTACTACAGCAAAGGCTCTGTTAGCATTTCTTCTTGAAACCATATTTTCTGCGTTGACTATCTGGAGGTTTTGGATTGCCTCAGGCTGATAATTGGCAACTGAGCTGTTAGACCAGATGGCATTTATTTATTTATTTTGTAAAGGAAAGGGAGGGGAAAAAAGCATGATGCAAATTGGAAAGTCCATTTTTAGTTATAGAACAGAAAAATAAAGGAGAAAAGAAATTGATTTTAAGCAGTTCCAGATGTTATGTGCTTTTTATTTGCAAAGGCACATCTAAAAGGAGAGTGGCATGAAAAACAAAAAAAAGAGAGATGAAAATTTAAAAAAAAGTTTTCACAGAATAATGTTCAGTTGGATTTACTTGTCAGAGAGTTTTCATTTGCAGTGAATAAGGCCATTTTTTAAAAGATAGATGGGAAAGGAAATCACACAATTTACATATGAATAATTACTTTCATACTGTGTATACATGAGGTGAACAGAACAGCTTCAGCTGCTAAAAGTTCCGTAATGTTGTGTCTTAATCACCAATCCTCTCCTGCCCACCTTGCTTGTTTCAGGAGCCATCTGTGAGGTTCTATTGTGTTATGCCTTCTTCAGCTGTTTTCTTTTGCCCAGAGCAGGACTTTAATTAGCACCCATTAACAGAGTGCCAAGAGCATCTCCCATCTCTAAAGTGAGCCTTTTATTTCACTTTAGAGGGAGAAAAAATTATGATTCCTTTAATAAATTGTGTCTCGTCCTGAAATTGTATGCCAAGATTTTCCAAACGTTAAATTGTAATGTGTTGAGTCTCTTCATTGGGTCTCTGAAGTTTAGATTTGTAATGTTCTAAGGCTGCTGTCCCCACCCGCTGGGCCACAAACCTTATGGGTCTGTACCCTGTTTGGAACCGGGCTGCACAGCGGGAGGTGAGTGGCAGGCAAAGCTTCATCTGTATTTACAGCCACTCCTCATCACTGGCATCACTGCCTGAGCCCCGCTTCACTCTGCCCCATCCCTCACCGCCTGTGGAAAAACTATCTTCCATGAAGTAAGTCCATGGTGCAAAAAATGTTGAGGACTGCTGTTCTAAGGAATCTGTATAACCTATTATAGGGAATGGGTTTGAGCCAGGCGTGTTAAGTTGGGATTCTTGTCATATATGATCCCAGTGGCCTGTCATCTTGCTTTGAATCCACACCATCCAGATGCCTCATTTGGTTCTTGATGGACAAATTACTAAGAAGATTCCTAATCTTTACACAGTGGGGCCTCAGATGTGGCATTTCCAGTAAATCCCCAGATGATTCTAATGTTGATTTGCCACATTTGAGTAAAATACTCCAGCTTACCATTAAAGGTCTTCATCAGGAGTCAGTGATCAAGTACTCACCAGCTATGCCATGCTGGACAGGTTATTTCTTCTCTCCTGGTCAAAGTTTCTTTGTCAGAAAACTGATACATGGTGTCCTAGAATTGCTATTCTAATCAATTCAGGAAAATCAGTATGAAAACCTTTACAAATCGGGAAAAATGATTTGGTATTCTGACTCTGTTCTGATGTTTACAATCTATGAGAATTTGGACTACTTGCCTAACGTAGCTATTCTAAAGTTTTCTTATTTCTAAATGTTATTACTCTATTGGACAGTTGTGAGAATTAAATTACACATTATATATAAATATTGTATGCCTGATACAGTGCCTGAAATTTAAGGGGCACAAATAAATAATAGATCCTTCTGCCATTTTGTTTTCCTTCTCTGATCAAATCAGAGAAGACAAATTAATTTGCACCACACTCATGGTTAGTAAATAATATACATATAATTGCTTTGTATAAAAATATACTTATTTGTTATTAAATGCTTTCTATGTGCTGGGCACTATTCCAGGCACAGGGAATAGAACAATGAACAAAAAAGAAGTGTCTTTACTCTTGTAGAAAAGAAAGAAAAGACATCTGCAAAGACATCTGCACTTCGATGTTTATAGCAGCACAATTCACAATTGCAAAGATGTGGAAACAACCCAAGTGCCCATCGGTATGTGAGTGGATTAATGAAATGTGGTACATGTATACCATGGAGTACTACACAGTCACAAAAAACAATGGTGAACTGGCACCTCTTGTATTATCCTGGATGGAGCTGGAGCCCATTCTACCAAGTAAAGTACCACAAGAATGGAAAAACAAGCACCGCATGTACTCATCATCAAATTGGTACTAACTGATCAACACTCATATGCACATACAGTACTAACATTCATCAGGTGTTAGGCAAATGAGAGAAGGGAGAAGGGGATGGGTATATTCACA
>NW_012148396.1:5602855-5605690 GCF_000956105.1 Propithecus coquereli
GAATCAATACTGAGCCGTGTCCAAAGGGTTTGAGTCAATGCCAACACAGAGATAAATTGACAGAAGGAGCAATCCAGTGTAATGATAAGGGCAAGCAGGACTCTGGGATCAAATTGCCTGGTTTGGGATCCTGGATCCATAAATTTCTTATTTTGTAGCCTTGAGCAAGTTACTTGATGCACTTGGATTTCAGTTTCTTATCTGAAAAATGGGGGAAAATACTTATAGTATTGTTGTGATGATTGAGTGAGTCCAAGTAACTCAATTGAGGTAAATCCTAGCTATTGATGACTTCTTCCTTCCTTCCTTCCTTCATTCACTCACTCATTAGGCCCTTTTAGGCATCAGATGGCTCTAAAGTCAGGAGTTGGGCAAAATGGGTCAAGCACCTACGCTCACGGGGATTATATCTCTAGCAGGAAAGATAGAAAATAAACACATTTCCTCTATTCTAGTACATGTTAATGTGGTGGAAATGATTTACATAGCTTCTCCCTCTGCTACTCATGAGTGAATACAAAAGCACCGACTTCATTAGGGAGAGCACCCAGATCTCCTCAGTTCCAGCACCCAAACTCAACTCAACTCCTTTCTTGTTGCAGTTCCTGACAGGGAGAATGAGAAGTACAGTGAGAGAAGACAATTGCATCAGATGACTCTCCAGCAGAAGGAGGAAACTGGGAGCTCTCATGGATGGGATTAGTGTCCTTATAAAAGAGACATCTGAGAGCTCCCTGATACCTTCCCCCAGTGAGGACATGGCAAAAAGCTACCATCTATAAACCAGAAAGCAGATGGCAGACCCTCATGTGTCACCAAATCTTACTGGTTCCTTAATCTTGGAATCCCCAGCCTCCAGAACTGTGAGAAAAAAAAAAAAAAAATATTTGTTGCTTAAACCACCCAGTCATTGGTATTTTTATTATAGCAACCAGGACAGACTAAGACAAACATTAAACCTCACACAAGGCATAGAATGTGGGTTCAAGTTGATCTTATCTCAAATTTAAATAAAAGGAAGCCACAGATGATATATGGATTAGACAGAATAATTTGACAATTACAATGCATCATGGAAAGATTACAGATGTACAGTTTATTTTTTAAAGAATACCCAGAACTAAGTGATATATCTCTGGAATATTATGCTTACATTACAAATGTTTAAAATGGAAATAATCTATCTTTTTAAGCAATGGAATTTTAGTCGTTGGATAATATTTACTAAAAATAATGCTTTTTCTGTTGATTCTTGATTTTTTTTTGTTAGTGTAATGACAGTCTTCTGAAAAGATTTGAAACAAGTTTAACCACCAATCTACATACAGAACTATGCATAGGACACTGGAATATTTGGGGGGAAAAGGAAATGAGAAATATGTGTAGCACTTAATACTACCACTTAGTGCATGGTGCTTAAACTTCCTGGATATACTAATAATGTTATTTCATTAGATTGTCATGAGATTAAATATGAAAATGTTCTAGAAATTTACCTCCTAAAATACAGTGAAACTGTGTGTTTTTAAAAATGTTAGATTTATAGATATTAAGTATTCCACTGGCAAATATGATATCTACATGAAAAAAATCCTGATGCAGAAATTATATCACAAGAACCCTGTATACTGCTAAATTCTTTGTTTTTTCTTGTCTTTTGAACACCTCAAGTTATCTATAGGTTAGAAAAGTTTATACTAAAAATAAAAGAATGAGAATGTAAATAAAACTAAATAATACCCATAAAAACACATACTGCATCATTAAAAGAAATAATGTTTAAGCTCTGCACTTGATACAAGAGAAATTGAAGCAAACATAGTAAAGCCAACCAATAAGGAAGCAGATTTACTTAATGGGGAAATTCACCAAGCTGCATACAGAATGCTTTTTAAAATTGGGACTTAACAAGAAAAATGAAAAGAAAGCAATCTGGTTAATGAGAGAACACTAAATATGTAGTAAAAATAGCCAAGTCCAAAACTGGCTTAAGGGCATGTGGTCCTTGGAAAATAAAACATCCAGATGATCACAAACAAAGGAAAATAAAGCATTTCATGCAGTAATTATGGAAAATGGTGAATGGCATTTTACGTTACTTTTAAAGAATCACAGTACCATTAGGATGTGGTTAAAAAAAGAATAAGAAGAAAGTTAAAATCATAACCCAAAATGTGATCAAATAAAACTCAATCCTGGACAGTTTGTTGCATTTAGTTTTAATTCAGGTTCTGACATTAACATTCTGTGTGATTTTGGAAACCTAAACTTCCTGGACCTGTTTCCACTTAAAATGAATTTGAAGTTTTCTTTTAGAAATAATAATATATATTATTCTACAGCAACCTTTGATTATTGAAATTCTAAGAAATAGTTTCCCAAAAGGCTAAAAATGTACTTATTTCAGAGCTAAAACTTGTCATTTGGCCATTGTTTACTAGATTTGTTTTTAGCACACACATTTGCCACACCTGTTTCTGCTTTCTTATGTAAATGATACTAAATGCCATTTCATGCTTCCTAATGAATCTGAGTTTCCTTGAGAAATTCAGGATGTCCCATTGTGATTCTAGATGGCTGGGTCTGAGTATAAGTTTTTCACTTTCCAACTCTGCTCAGATTTCAGTGACAGCTTCCAATAGCCCTTCCTGTAACAGCCAATCTCCTTCTTCTAATAACCAAATATTGATTAAAGCTGTAGAAAGACCATCTTATAGCAGACTTGGAGGGTGGGAAATTATTTGAAGTAAAGCACACACTTTTTCACATATAGATTTACATAATGCTACTAGGAATTTTCAGGAAGCATTTCTTTTTTTTTTTTTTTTTTTACTT
>NW_012148396.1:5606666-5607887 GCF_000956105.1 Propithecus coquereli
CTTCTTCTGTGGTCTTCTTCACTTCATTCTGCAGTGGCTCAGGCCAAGCATCTTTTATTAATAGATTAGAATTCGTCAGTGCATTCCGTGGGTCTCCTTTCTAATACATCCAGAACATGATCACCTCTCACCACCTCCACTGTTTCTACCCTGGTGGAAAACACCATCACCACTCACCTGGAATATGGCAGGGTCCTCTGATGAGTCTCCTGGCTTTTGCCCCTGCACTCCCCACCCCTCCACACACAGTCTCCCCTCACACAGCAGCTAGGATCATCCTGCGAAACTTATATCACATGGGGCTACCTCATGTCACTCCTGGGTTCAATGAACTGCATGAGTTTTCTTTCTCATTCAGAATAAGCGGCCAGGAGGATCCCAGGCAGCCTAGATTTTTTTCCCTGTCTTACCTCATCCCTTCCCTCTTTCTCTCAGCTCCTCTGGTTTGGGCCACAGTGGACTTAGGGATATTTCTCTAACATGCCAGCTTCATTCCATTCTCAGGGGCCTCTGCCTGGAATGCTGTCACCCAGTCAGCCACGTGGCAAACTTCTGTACTTCCTCTGGGTGTTTCCTGGATTGTGATCAGGAGTCCCTTCCTGAAGTGCTATCCTCATAACTCAGTATCTCTCTGCACAATGCCCCTTTCTTCATGGTAATCTCCTTCGGAAATCCATGTGATTTAATTGTTTGGTTTTTGTTTGTCTTTCTGCTCCACTAGAGCATTCCCCTTGCATTTATGTTTCATGAGGCTGGGGATACCGTGCTTTGTTTTGTTTTGTTTTGTTTCCCATTGTTTTAGTTTCAGCATCTCAGATGGTGCCTGGCACATAGTAGGTGCTGAAGGTTGTATGAATGAATTAATGCATGAATGAGTGGTTTAACCACAGGATATCATACACTTAATTTTGAACATGATGAAGCAAATTATAACTCATAGTGTTAACATTTTCCCGTTAAGTTGGGAAATAACCTGAGCTTATTTGACATTTTATTCAGTTATAACTTAGAAGAAATTGACATATTAAAGTATGGTTTAACGTTCTAGAGTATCTAACAGATTAAATTGATTCCAATTTAAAGTGTGGAATTGAAAATTTGATTTTGCTTGTCATTCTAAGTTGAATAGTCTAAGACAATTTTACCACATCTGTGAAAATCATTATATTAATAACATACTTACAATTTTGATTTATTAGATTTATAAAAGTTGGTTAAGTA
>NW_012148396.1:5608368-5618792 GCF_000956105.1 Propithecus coquereli
GGGCCTGTAAGGGGGTAATTAAGTTTAAATAAGGTCATAATGGTGGAGCCCTAATCTGATAGGGCTGGAATCCTCATAAGAAGAGGAAGAGACACCAGATATCTCTCTTCCTCTCTTTCTGTGCTTTCACTGAGGAAAGGCCATGTGACAACGCAGCAAGAAGATGCCATCGTAAGCCAGAGAGAGAGAGCCCTCACCAGACACAAACCTCGATTGTACCTTGGTCTTGGATTTCCAGGAGTGTAAAAAAATAAATTTTTGTTGTTTCAGCCACCTAGTCTGTGGTAATTTGTTAAGGTGGCCCTAGGAAATTAATACACCAGGTCTTCCCCTGACATTCTCATCTACATTTAATTTTCAACTTAAGAAACAAATTTTCTCAAATACATTGAACAAATATTAGGGCTCCATAGAAGCTACTTTCTTAAAGTTCACAACTTTATCAGAAGTATAATCAGAACAGATTTATGGATGCCTTCTTCCCTTCTGCTTATTGCTTTAGGGATGAGTATGCAAAGCAGGGATCTTGAAGATTCCATGCAATCTTACGTTGACCAGCTCACAAGGACAATGGGAAAATAATGAACATGGCTAACACTGATGTTCTTGATGCTCTTCAAAAAGTTTTGTGTCTGTTATCTCATTTAAGAATTAAGTTCAGACGTTTGGGTTGATCAGAGTATGTGCATGACCTTTGCAATGAGTTTTAGAGGCTTTAAGTGGTAGAAGATTAGGTTGTGGGTTATTTCATTGAGAAAGAGGGACTGGTACAAGGGGCATGTCCAGCTGAATTCTTACTTTTTGAAAGATTTCTTACAATTTCAGGATTCAGTGTGGTTTTTCCATATGATATTTCAAGAGATCCTGAAAAAACTCTACCAATCAGATATAACATACAAAATTCAGAAATATGTGTAAAGTGTGTAATACAGTTGGCCCTTGAACACCATGGGGTTAGGAGTGTTGACAAAAATCCACATATGACTTTTGACTCTCCAAAAACTTAACTATTAACAGCCTGCTCTTGACCAGAATCCTTACCAATGACATATACGTTGATTAGGACATATTTTGTATGCTGTATGTATTATATACTGTATTCATACAATAAAGTAAGTTAGAGAAATAGAAAATTCATTAAGGAAATTACTAAGTTATTAAGGAAAAGAAAATATTTTTACTATTCACTAAGTGGAAGTGGATCACCATAAAGGGCTTCATCCTTGTCATCTTCACATCGAGTAGGCTGAGGTGGAGAAGGAGGAGGAAGAGGAGTGGTTGATCTTGCTGTCTCAGTGTTGGCAGAGGTGGAAGAGGCAGAGGAAGTGTAAGGGGAGGCAGGAGAGGCAGGAACACTCAGTGTATCCTTTATTGAAAAAAACCCATGGAGAAGTAGACCCATGTCATTCAAACCTGCGTTGTGCAAGGATCAACTGTAATCTTTCCAAGGCCAATGAACTTGAAATTGATTGCCTTCACATTCTTGTGTCCTAATGCAACCCCCCTTACTCATTATGCTCCAGTCACGTTGGCTTTTTGCTTTTCTTCATAACCACCATACGCTTTTCTGTCAGGGCTCTTGCTTTGAGTATTTTATTTGCTTAAAATGCTTTTCCTTCAAGTCTGGCGTGGCACTGTCTCATGTGTCATTTATGCCATTTTCATCTTTGTCTTATCTGGTTTTATTTTCCTCCATGGTATGTGTTATACCTGAATATATATAGAATATTTGACATATTTCCTTGATTTGTTTGCATGTCCCAATGAGGACAAGGGCGTTTTCTATTTTAACCATTGTATGCTTAGCGGCTAATTCATAACATTAAAATAAGTCATTGTATGATTCACTGAGAATGGGCAAAATCCTGCCTAGGATATGGGTCTAGACCATTAGCTCTAGTGCTCTCCTTAGAGCCTAAACAACTGTCTACCCCTTCCCTTCCTCTCAATACAGCATTGTTCCTGGCCATCACCACAAAAATAAATGAATCCTTTGGGCTTTGGAAGAACTTGTTTTTTTCCTCACAATGGGCTTGTAAGCTCCCCAAGTTCAGAGAGGCTGAATGATTTGGTCATGGTAACTCAGGGTTATCAGTGCAGGGCTGCTTCTAACCCAGGTTCCACTGACAGTTTCAGCTGATGGATGGCCTTTGTGAAATCTCTGCTGTTTCTACTGCCCAGGATATGCTAATTTGTTTTAAACTACATAGCCTGGAAAAGGTCCTTCCCACTGGTGCTGATGCAGCTCTTTAATCTGTGGCATGATCACTGATCATGTAACCTTAATGTCCCCAGCATTCCTTATGAACAGTGATTGTGGACTGAGTAGATGGCCAAGCCTGGAAAGATGGAAATTCCATAGATGGAAATAGAGACTCTTAAACACTATTGACAGGCAAGTCTCTTTACTCTTGTAGCTTTTTGTACAGGTTGCAAAGCAATTTTTAAGACATGATCTCATTTGTTTCTCAGTTCCTCCCTAAAACCCTTTGAGTAAAGTAGGGTGGAAAGATGTCCATCTTATAGATGATGAAACTGAGACTCAGGCTGTCATAACAAAATACTTCCAACTAGGTAGCTTAAAACATAAGAATTATTTAATCCTAGTTTTGGAGTATTGAAAGTGTAACATCAAGGTGCCCACAGATTCACTTCCCTGGTGAGGGCTCTCTTCCTTGCTTGCAGACAGCCACCTTCTCTGTCTGTCCTCACATAGTAGAGAGAGCCCTCTGTTGTCTCCTCTTCTTTTCATGTCACTACTACAATTATGTGGGCCTGTCTTCATGGCCTGATCTAAACATACCTGTCTCCCAGAGGTCCCATCTCGAATACTTTAGCACTGTGGATTAGGATTTCAGTTATGTGTTGTTTTTGTTTTTGTTTTTGTTTTGGAGAGGAAGGACAATTCAGTCGATAGCATAATGCTTTACCACCAGTGAGCATTGAATCAGAGGCAGGTAAACTTTATTCTGAGTCTAAGCTTAAAGTTTCTTCTATTAGCCATGACCTTGTTACCTCAAATGAAATTTGAGCCTGGGAAGCTATCAGTTAAATAACTTGCTACTTGATATGTGTGATAGAAAGGAGACTTGGTATGAACCCAATCTGACTCTGTTGCCTCATACCGTTTCCCCAAACTATTAAACTGAGGGGTGATGGGTATCAGAACATGATTTTCCCCTTTGCTGCCTATGCTAGTCATTAATTCTATGCACCAGCTGTGCCCAGGTTTCTGCTCCTTTAGGGCAGGCACCTGCAATGATACACTTTTCATCCCTTCAGTGTTGGGGACAGCCATGGGACTTGCTTTGACCAATGAGATTTGAGCAGGAAAGGAGCTTTTCACTTCCAAGCAGAAGGCTTAAGAGCTAGTGTGTGGTGGGACAGAATTATTTCTCCTGACACAGTGACGTTAAGCACTCAGGCTCCTCACCCGCACTGACTCACTCTACCTCATGGAGCTTGATGAGAAATAAAGATGAGTCATATTAATCCTCTAAGACGTGGGCTGGTGTAAAACCACTGAGAGAATTACTGAGCTGGGTGAATCAGGAAGAAGTTAATGTCATGGCGGAGAGAACGGTTTGAGCATTTGCACAAGGGAAGGTTCTGGGTCAACTGGAAGCTGTCTATAATTGCTAGACCATGAAGTGGGAGGTGGGGAAGTCCAGCAGTTATTGATATTGCAGGAAGAATTTACACTGCCCTTCTCACATTTCCCTCAACAGCAAGAAACTTCTACTTCTTGGGAAGAAAAATCAGGATTCATCTGCCAGGTGAGACTGGGACAAAGAGCTACACCACTGCTCGGTCCCTGCTGGGTTTTCTCTCATTTTCTACCATCTAAGGCTCAGGGCAGGGATGTTCCCCACTGTCACACATGAGCAGTCTGCCCCCCTGGCTGACAGTGGGATCAGACTGGGTGGAGGGGCTTGGGGAATTTGTCATATATCTAAGAAAAAAAACTGATAGCAGATAATAATAAAGCCGATAGTAGATCTCCATCCATATGACTTGTTTCTTAGTTGTTTCAAATTTGGGAGAAAATCTCGTCAGTTAGCAAGAGGAGATACTACCTAATGGTCCAGGCGTGGATATGAAAGATTCCAGGCTATATTTGGAAAATCAGCAAGTGAGAAGGAAATTGTTCCTACAAGCAGTGTATGGTTTGTGTAAAAGATATTTCTTCCAAACGATGTCAGTGTCAATATGTTACTATAACTACTCATAATAACTATGATAATAGTAACAATAAAAATATTAAATAGTAATAACATATTTCACTTAATAATGAAATATTAGTATATAAAATAAAGTCAAAGAGGCACAGATTGGTATGTGGTGTTGGGAGGGTTACCAAAATATTTCTAGATATTATGTTTTAGCACAGTATTACTGTCTTAGAGGGCACCGTAGCTGACTTTGAAGTCACAGCGGAACCTTTGAGTTAATCCCAATGCCAGGAACTGTACACCCCAAGAGAGAAGAAAAGCTGACAATTATGTGTGGTCTTTATTTTCTTAATTCGTTCCATCAACTGGCTTTATCACTATGTCTGTTGGAATAGGATTCAAAGACAATCATGTTAGATAATATTGGTGACTTCTAAACCCAGAATTTCTCTAGATAACAGTCTCTTACTATTCAAACATGATTTTGGAAATACATTTCCAATAATGTTCACCTGATTATTATGAAAGTGGGAAAAATTTTAATTCTTAACATGGCAAAAAGAGGGAAAGTGCCTTAGTTTTGCTTAGTGCTTTGGAAAACAATATTATATTAGATATTTACGGTAGAATTGCTCTATCAATCTATTGTGAACAGAATTTCAAACTTGTAGAGCTACACTGGTTAATCTGGTAGATACATGTGGACGTTGAAGAATATAATATACCCTATTAATAATTTTGTATTGATTACATGTAAAAATATTTTGTATTGATTATCTCTTTAAAAAACATGTAACATTTGGATATTTTGAGTTAAATAAAATGTGTTAGGAAAATTTTATATATTTTTTTACTTTTAAAAAATATGGCTACTGGAAAATTTAAATTTATTTATGTAGCTATAGGGAGGAAAGAATGATATATTTTCCTCAAGGTTCACAGCTGACACCTCTATAACAAAAGACAAATTGACAAGAGAAAAGCATAACAAATCCATTTAACCAAAGTTTTAGATAACACAAGAGGCTTCAGAAATGAAACCCAATGACCAGGGAAAACAGCATTTTTGTGCTTAGGTTTGATGAAGCATGGGCAGTGTGTAGAAGCAGGATTGGACAAAAAGGGGGAGATCTAATGGTCATACACTGGGATAACTCAGCAAGGCCTGTTTGTTAAGATTCTCTCTGGTCTCTCCATGTTCTTTTTCCTCTCCTCTGGTTATATAGCAGGGCACCTGCCATGTGAGGGCCTTCTGACCTGCTTTCAGGGGCAGTAGGTCAGAGAATTATTTTAGTACCAGCTCTCACAAAGAAAGGTGGGAGAAGGTCAGAGAGTGCCATATTTGGGGGTAGCATTCCTTAGTCCCAACACAACTCATATAAATATTTCCATATTTCTATTGAATATATTCTGTTCTATAGAGGAAGTGTTATTCTAAGGACACTTTAAACATCATATATGTCCACTTAGATTTTGTCAGTTAATCAGAATTCTACAGCAGAGTTCATCAGTAGAATGTGCTTATGGTGATGATATTTATCCCTAATGTCCCACAGTGAAAAGAAGACTCAGAGCACTGCCCATACTTAACCAGGACCCACCTGTCCTTTCCAGGAACACTGACACCACACAGCAACATACCTTGGGGAACATCAAGACTCAAGGCTTCATGATATTTGTTGATGTTTATGTCAAAATCCTCAAGAAGCCCAAACCTTCTATGTCATCTTTTTCTCCCTAGATACCCATCTCTCTAGCACATTGAAAATCCCCTAACCTAATACCACCTCTTTTCTCCATCTTCCCAAACACTTGCTCTATGCTACATAAAAATCACAGTGGATCATGACCTCTCTAGGAAAACCTGGTTCTTCTAGATGGCACTGTTTCCCTTGCAGCTTTCTCAAGTAAGGACCATTTTCTCTCCCATGCCCCTTTTACCGTTTAATCAGGAGTTGAAGAAATTTAATTCCTTTTTCCTCATGTTACACTCCAAGGCCAGTTCCCCTCCCTCTTCCCTCAATAGCCTCCCAGGTGTGTAGCTCCTGTCATCACAACATACTGCTCACTCTTTCCTCTTGCTGCAGACAGCACTCCATCAGCCAGGCCAGTCCTCTCTTTCCTTAAAGATATTTTGCACAAGTTTCTCTGCCCCTCTCTCCCACATAACACTTATTCTAATTTTCAGTGATTTCTGTATCCACATGGATAGTGTATTCCTGCTTTCTCATAAGCTTCATGGCCTTACTTCCAACAAGGTAGCATCATGGTCATATCCAAGCTATATTATTATTTAATTTGACCATTTCTATAATCCAAATATCAAGCATGCCACACTCAGACCAGGACCTCTATCTTTCCAGCTCCCTTAATAAAGTAGCTCAGGTCTAAGAGTGTTTGATCCCACCAGTTCTTAACTTACTATCCCAGCCCTCTGCCCTGTCCCTTCCTCCCATGTCCTTACTTCCCTCTCACCCAGCACAGAGTAAATGGTGCATCTTGTGTATTCTCCATGTCCTTACCTCTCTCTCTATTCATTGTACATACCTAAAAACCAGATTACTTTTATCCCTTAACAACCATGTTTTGAGAACCTAATGACATAATATCATGGGACATGTTTCTTCTGATATCATTACTCTATTTAATTTTTATGGCAACCTGAAAGTAGTTGTAGGTAGATGTTGACAGTATTTTCCTGATCTCCCATGATAACCTGAAATTGCATTTGCTTCTTTACTTTCTCTTTCTTTTTCTTCTCCCCATTACAACCCTCAGCAACCTAGACGTATAAACTCATGAAGGTGGTAACAATGCCTTTTATTTTTATATCTCAGCTACTAGTGGATAGTCTGGAACATATTTAATGCTTAATAAAGTTTTCTTGATTATATCCTGGGTGTCAAAATAACAGGATTAAATTCTATAAATCTACTAAATTTACAAAATAATTCCCCATTTTTTTTTTCTAAAAAATTTCCAGCATCATCTATCACAAAATTCTAGTATTTAAAGGGACTTAAAAATCGTCTAGTACAATTATTTCATTTCACAAATTGGGACATGAGATATTGTGGAAGAAACAGGAGAAAGTGGAATTATTACAGATTACTTCTTTTGTTATTCTGATTAATTATATGTTTTTATTGTTGAAAAATGATGTTCATAATAAAACAAGGACTCATTTAATTTGTTAAAAGTATGCTGATAGGTTAGCATATCTGATTTAATTTTTTTGACTATGAATAATTCTGTATGTTGAATTTACATTCCTGAAATCATTTTACTCATCTGTGAAATGGGAATGATATTTGTATCATCAGTACCTCATTAAGTTACCCTACATATAAAAAATGGCAAATAGTTGAGAACGCATGGTTTGAATCACGTGTTCAACACGCAACAGATCCTGTCACCTCTTCTATTATCTCACTCTCATTCACTTCCTCCTCTGTCTCTCATTCTATCCCTTTATCAGGCTTGCCAGCCTTCCCCCATGCTAACAAAAAGTCATCACATATGATGTATTGAGATTATAAAAGGAAAACAAAAACTCTAATAATCATGTCACATTCTAGCAAGTGACTTAATAAACATGCTGAGATTCAAGACTGAAAAAATATTCAGCTTTACAAATGCAAAGAAAGAAAATTTAATATTGAGTTCAATAAATTCTACTTTAAAAATGAAAAGACAACATAAAAAACTCATTTGATATTAGCAAAATTTGTTTTTAAAGGGCTCAAATTCTGCTACACAAGAATGGAAGATACATTTTTTCCAATTTTGATTAAAAAAGCAAAAAATAAGACTGTGTATATAATAAAGAAAAATAGCAGTTGCTATTCCTGAACTTGATCATCCAGGAATGCCAGCAACCCAGAGACTACGTGAATTATAGAAATAAACTGGTGACACCCACTATCATGTAGAGACCTAAAGAAGAAATTATGTGTCTGCACACACACATACACACACACAAGCATATGTTTAGTGTACTCATTCTCTCTCTTTCTTTTTTCATTTCTTGACATTGTCTAAGTATACAATGCATCCCCCGAGTAACTTTAAAATGACTCTGTAATTTCATCAACTAGTTCTCTTAATTACTCTACTAAGGGCTTGTCATCTGGCCACACTCTTCTGAATATGTTCTCATTTCTCAAGAACGCATTGCTTAATCCAATTTTTGTTTTGACACAGCTAATTTTGCAAGATTCTCATCACTCTCTAATTAACTATATGTATATTTTTTCTCTTGCTTTTTCTCCCCACATCTACTGCTCTTAAAGATCCCATTAGGAGAAAAAAAAAAAGGAAGCTTTAAAGTTGTTGCCGTGTCTTTCTGGAGATTTTGTCCTCTTACTCTCTCTTTTTCTTTTTGGTCACATCCTTCAAGGTTATCTTTCAAGTTTCTTCTTTATTATGAAGCCTGTTTCACAATGTCTCAACTGCCGTGGCCTTCATTTGACCCCCTCAGATGGGTGTATCCTGAAATATATCTCGATTTTCCTTGTAGAACTTAAATTACTATGTAAATTGTCCTTGAATCATACAGCTTTAGATGCATATATGACATGCTAAATTTTCTTTAAAGTCTTCCACTCATATTCAACTTGACTTTATTTCTTCCTTATTTATAAGCCTTAACGTCTCAATTATTCCTAATTTACAGTGCTTTTCTCATTCTACTATGTAGTAAATAGTGTTTGCATGTCTATGTCCCACTAAACTTAAAGTTCTCCAGAGGGGAGCCAAGCCTTACAAGACAATAGCTTAGAGTAGAAAATACAGCAAAACTAAAATCAACAGACACAATTTTGAGTTTTGATTCAGCTACTCACCATGACTCTGGGCACTGACTTAAACCTTATTAGGCCTCATCTCCCTTTCTAGAAAATGAAGACATTTCTATTATTATTCCTCAGGCACCGTTTCCTCACTGTTCCCTTTGGCTATGTTGGAAAACGGCAAGGCTCTTAAGCTGAGCACATTCTCTCCTGACCTAGGGGATTTGTGCAGAATGAATCCTCCTTTCTGGAACATTCTTCCCTTTTCCCTTGACCTAGTTAGCCATCTGACCATTAAAATGCCAGTTCATGAAAGCCTTTCCTAATCTCCTTCTCTAGGTTAACTGACCCCATTATATAGGCTCTTTCAGCAGATGTAATTCTCCTTCATAACACTTTTACAGTTTTTGTGAGTATTTGATTCATGTTCTCTTAATGAAGAGTACTAGATGTTTGTTCACCATCATATCCTCAGAACTTAGCTCAATTCCAGACTAGCTAAAAGCAAAATGATATAGTTCATACAACAGCATATCATAAACTGGGACATTCCCTAAAATGTGAGACTAAATAAGAACATTTACCATGATGAACAAACTGTAACCTACTCTTGTGCTGAAGAAACATTTATTTAAAAGACTATTGTTCCTCCTATTAAATTAATGTGGCAATTTGGTTAAAAAGCAATTGATCATGACTGTGCTGTTCTATTTCTGGGATTTATATTCTGTTCTTTTGATCTATATGCCTATCTTAACACCAGTACAGCATCGTACTTTAGCTGTACATTAAGTCTGGAAACAAGACAGAGTCTTCTAACTTTATTTTTATTTTTTCAAAATTGTTTTATTTGTCTATGTTCTTTGCATTTCTACATATGTTTTAAAATAAACATGCCCAATTTTACAAAAAACCTTGATGAACGTGATTGGTACAGAATGTCGAAGGATTGTTACCTACCAGCATCTACCAGACCAAAAAGAGCTGAAGTGGCTTGTAAATAGCATCCCAAAGAATTGTACAACATTGCCCCTTTTGGAACCTATTTTTCCACTCCCTGGGAATGTGATACCTATTGTATTATAGGAGTGACAACTATCTTGATACTAATGTAACATAATTTGAGAGGTATTATTTCAGGAAATGGAAGAGTTGGAATTTGAACTCAGGTCTTCTTGATATCATTGGTATTTTCATATCTTTGAATTATATTTTTGTTATTCATTTTTAAAACAGGATATTTTGCTATACATTCTATTACTTGTGCTTGCATTATGACAAGCCTGACATCTTTGTGAAGTCTTACTTTACTCAGCCAAATAGTACAGATAAGGAATCCCTTCTTTGCAGTATAAAAGACCATATGCTCCTCTTTTTGCATAAATGACACGGACATATGATTATTTACACATCTAATACTTTTAATAGTGTTCTATTTCTTTGCAAACAGTTATAGTGGCAT
>NW_012148396.1:5627691-5633462 GCF_000956105.1 Propithecus coquereli
GAAACATATTTTCCAGGAAGATACAGAACTGGCAAATAAGCACAGGAAAGTATGCTCACCTTCATTGGCCATCAGGCAAATGCAGTTTAAAAACAAGATACCACTAATACCTGTGAGAATGACAAACAAAATTAAAATTACAATTTTAAAATCACTATACCAAGTACTGACAATAATGTGAAGCAACATTGAATCAACTCATACATCACTGTTTGGAATGGTTGAAAAATGATTTGATAGTTTCTTTCTGTATTACCAATAATTCTACCTCTCAGTATTTATCCAAGATAAATAAAAAAATACATTCCCACAAAATCTTCTACCAAATTTTATAACAGCTCTATTCTTAATCGCCCAAACTGTAAACAACCCAAATGTCTTTTAAGGGGTAAATGGGTAAAAATATTGAAGTGCATCTGTATAATTGACTACTAAGCAATAATAAAAAGAAACAAGCTAATGATGCATAGATGAACCTCAAAGATTGTATTGGTGAGGTAAAGAAACCGGTCTCAAAGGTTACAAACTGTGTGTTACATAGTCATTACTTAGAAATGACATTATGAAAAAGATACGGTATAGTGATGGCGTGTTTTCCATTGGTTAGGGATGGGAGGGGGTGTGGTGTGGAGGATTTTCAGTAAGAGATGCAGTATGATATAATTTACTGAAGTGATTGAACTGTTCTGTATTCTCATTGTGGTTGTGGTTTTAAAAATTTATTATTAATAATGTTCTAAAATTCATACAACTATATGCCAAAAATGCCAATTTTACTGTATGTCAATTTTCTATGTAATGATAAATCTAATCCAAAACATAAAGAGGAAGGTTGGGGAATTGGGTTGTACAGGTGCACAAGAGAGAGAGTAGATTTGGGTACTTTCTTAGGGTATATGTAAGAAATACTCATAGAGATTTATAGCAACATATTAGATAAACATATCTGTGGCCTTTGGAATGATTTTGAGGTATCTATAAATATTTGTGAGTAATGCAATGGAAATGGTCAGACTGTGAATGGTAATGTCCTGGAAGAGTGTGTAGAGTGAGAAGAAAATATGTTCAAAGAGAAATACTAATGTTTAAGAATTGTGCAGGGGATGTGTGTATCAGAAATATATAATCAAGGAAGCAAGATAATAAAGGCAGGGCACTGTATAAAAGCCAATACAGTGTTCCGAGATGATAAGGCTCTTCAACTGCATCAAATGTAACAAGTTGAAAAATGATCTGGCCGCTCATATTTGTGATCGGCCCTGATGTTCCAATATCACGGTAACTCACAGTAATTTCTGTCAAGAGGTAGAATGATGGTTTGACCATTCTATGAAGTCTCAGGGGGTCTCAAATCTAGCCAGATGTGCCAAAGCAGCATATTAAAATATTAGGAGTAATGGAAGATCACAAAGCATGCATTGATTTTTTTGGTATACTGTCACACTTTTTTTCTATTATATTTTGCCTTTTAGGCAATAAATATACACTTTTGTAGTTTTATAGAAATGGATTTCAATCAGTTTCCTGAAGGGGTTATATTTTTAAGACAATACAGAGAAATTTTATAAATTTATAAGTGGTACATAGAATCTTTACTTAGTTAAAATTCCTTGATTTATAAAATCGTCTTCCAGCAAGATAAAGTTGACATTTATTGAGCTTTTACTGTGTGACTATTGCTTATTTATAGACATCATTCGTTTAGTCATCCAATCATTTATTCAATAATCGTGCACTGAGCTCCTGCCAGGAGCTGAAGAAGAAATGAGGAATCAGAACACAACAGATTTTAAATTAAAGGGGTTTTGTTTTTGCAGCCAAAATGGAGTATCTTTGCCTCATAAGGTTATTCACCAACTATCCTACCCACTTTTGTACTTTGGACTTCTCAGGAAACTGATGCTGTGATCTTCATGCATAAAGTATAAGGGGAAATGTTCTAGAAAAACATGGCTTAGCAGAGGGCGAGGTTGATCTAGGGAAGTCATAACAATGGCCTCATCTGATTCCGAAGGGAACGTTGGTGCTAAATGTCCCTTTGGCACTGGTCCTGCCTGTGGCAAAGAAACCAGGCTTGTGCACCTCTCCATGATCCAGTCGTTGGAGTTCAGTGGTCCCTTAGCCCTTGAAGGGGCCATGACTCGGACAAGGCAGCTTTCTTTGACTCCAGGCAATTTTTCAGGAAGGATTTAGGTAAGATTCAGTGCCTTCCAATACTCTGAGCAGTTGGGGAAATGAATGTTCCAATTCTGAATTAGAGGGAGAGTGTTACAGTATCCGCTATAAGCACCAATGTTATATCCTCAGAATTTCTCTAGCACATATAGTTCTTAAATACTGGTGAGTAAGAAAGTAGTCTCTGCAACAAAGTCTCACTGGAGAGAGAGAAGGGAGAGGGAGAGAGAGATTGGAAAGTTTTGTGCAAAATTGTGTGTATTTACAGTAATACAACCCCGATCACTTCCAGGGCTGCACTTTGTCTCTGTGGTTCTAAAATCTGTAATGAATGTATAAGGAAACAGCTATCTCATGTAATCCTCACAAATCTCTCGGGGATATGGTTGCTAGATTTAGCAAATTTAAATTAAGTACACCCAGTTAAAATTTGAATTTCAGATAAAGAATGAATATGTTTTATCATACATGTCTTATGCAATATTGGGGCTGTATAGGTAT
Source organism: Propithecus coquereli (assembly GCF_000956105.1). NCBI lineage: Eukaryota > Metazoa > Chordata > Mammalia > Primates > Indriidae > Propithecus > Propithecus coquereli. Next base: position 5,630,368 of record NW_012148396.1, read on the forward strand.
GTGTGTGCATGTGTGTGTCTACTATATATAGAACACACACATATACCATATTTCATGGAAACTATATTAAGATATTATCCATTGTTTATCTGAAACTGAAATTTAATATAGCATCCTGTATTTTATCTGGCCAACCTGGGAAAGAGGACTCAGGTGCTCACTATTTAAAAAAGTAGTAATAATATCAAAAGTTACCAAAGATACAGGAATTCAACCACCCTGTTCAACCTTGTGATTGTTACTAGTATGTGATCTTAGCTCCATTTGCATGTTTTTGTGATTTCTGAATTTCAGGGAGCTGGAAGCCTTTAAAAATTAATGCATTCTCCAGGTTCTGCCAATCGGAGAAATTGGCAGGAAGACAGAAGGCAGAGGGAGGGGATTTTTCTCCCCCTAGATTCTGGTTGTGCCTTTGTCCTCGGTAGCAAAACAGCCTAAGGCATCTCTGGGCTCTTGCAGTAACTTTGGCATCAGCCTCAGCTTCGTTGGTTGTGATTTCAGCAGCAACGGCATCCCTGTGAGATTCTGCTCAGCAGCGGTGTTTTCATACCAGCAGCACCAGCAGAAGTTCTACTGGCACATTGTCCTGAAGTATGAATTCACAGGCTCCAGCTACAGATATTCAAGGACAGGACTCTAGGATTGGTTATCTGACCAGACTGGGGAGCTTAGAGTCCCTTTCAAATGGAGTAAGCAGCAGGGGTGGAGGTAAAAGATGACTGCTTTAAAATAAGAAGAAAGCGAGTCAAAACAAAAACTCCGTGATAGCCCCTGGCAGACAAGATATCTATATGAGGTTTCCCATTATGGATGCCTCATGGGAAGGTATCAGGGATTAGCAGACAATGGCACTAGCAGTTACTTCTGTCTTTCCCAGGTTCTAATACAGGTCTGCTTTTACAAATTTGAGGTATATGCTAGGATTTGTAACATCTCTCATACTTTTTTCATCCTTGAACTGTATTTACTCCAACTCAATCACTCCCAGGGATGCACTTTGTCTCTGTGGTTCTAAAATCCATATATGATTCTGTCCACGGACTTACTGCTTGCACAGGGCTACTCAATTATTTGGGTGCTGGTCCTACTCCCCACATATTATCATCTTTCACGTTTTTTGTAATCCATTTGGGATCATTCTGAATCTCTAGAGTTGAGAATTCTCACACGAGGTATGATAATTTTACTCAACCTCAAGCTAAGAGCTCTGAGTTTGCAAATCTTGACGTTGCTATAAACTGGGATTTGAGTAGAATATGAGAACCTTGATATTCTCACTCATTGAAAAATTGTAAAAAACCTAATATAACTTCATTAGTTCTCCATGGGTACTGAGTGAAGTATAATAAGTAAAAAGTTGTGTAGCTTAACTCTTGGAACATAATTTAGTCTCAATAAATATTATTTGAGTAATTTTTAAATAAATGACAGCCCAATCTTAGATGACATGACTTATTATCTCTAAAAGATAATATTAACAACCTCATCAGTGGGTATGAGAATTTAATGAGATAATAAATATAAAATGCTCTTGAACTTATTAAATATTAACAATTATTGGGCTTTATTATTGATTAGTTCACATGACAACTTTTTTTTAGATGACTGCTGATTTTGTCACTTTCTATTAAAGTAACATTAACACACATTCATTCAATTGTTTTAATTATATGATTTTCCCAGTTCCATTTCTCAAATAAGAATGAAGAATAGAGAAACAGGGGGACTGGAGAAACAGTGAAGACATTTGAGAATTTCCATCTTTCACTTATTAAGTATCTACTCTGTGCCAGGCACTCTGCTATATTTTAGGGATACAAGTAATGTAAATGTCATACTCTTCACCAATAGCAACAAGTATAGCTAATGTTTAAGGAGCACTTACTGTATACCAAATCTATTATAAACCTTTCATATGATTTATATAATTTTTATCATTATCTTTTAATCCTTAAATAAACACTCTTATATAGGTGTAGGTACTATTATCCTTCTTTTTTTTTTCTTTTTAAGGCAGAGTCTCACTCTGTCACCCAGTCTGAAGTGCAGTGGCATGGCCATAGACCACTGCAACATCATCTCCTGGGTTCAAGCAATCCTACTGCCTCAGCCTCCTGAGTATCTAGGATTACAGATGTGTGCCACCACATGTGGCTAATTTTTAAAACATTTTTTTAGAGGTGGAGTCTTGCTATGTTGCCCAGGCTGGTCTGGAACTTCTGGCCTCAAGCAACCTTTTCACCTTGGCTTCTCAAAGTGTTGTGATTACAGCCATGAGCCACTGTGTCTGACCTATTATCACTTTTCTGTATATAAATAAACTAAAGGTTTTCAAATTTAAGTAAACTGTAAGGCTACATGGTGCGATGCAGTCAGATTCCAGTAGAATGAGGAGAGGAGTAATATGACCAAAATATAAAGGTCAGTGCGCCTTGGAGGTTGCACTGATGGACCCATTTGTCAGTTCAAACTTCCGCTCTGAATACTTTTCCTTCCTGGCCGAGCAGTAGCATTTGACAGCACTGATCCCTCTGTCGTCCTTCATAAACTCCCCTCTGCAGACTTCTAGGGTAGGGGACTTTCCTGGTTTACCTCTTGCACCACTGGCTGCTCCATAGAATTCTCTTTCGCTGTTTGGACCTCACCTCCCTGATCTGTTAATGTTGGGGCACCCCGATACTAAGTTCTTGGTCCTTTTCTCTCTTCAGACTCCGTACTTCAATTATATAATTTTTGTTCATAATTCTGCATACCAACACTGGTGACTCTCAAATTCTTATTCCCAGACCAGAGTCTTCTTCCAAAATTCAGGGTAATATAGCCTATTTAATATCTCCACTTGGACAGTAATCTGCTCATACTTACCATATCTGAAAACAAGCTCCTAATATTAATATTTTGGCTCAAGTCTGCCCTTCCTATACTCTGAATTTTAAGTTAACAGAAACTATGTCCCACTGCATGCTCAGGGCCAACCCTCAGAGTCTTCCTTGATCACACTTTATATCACAATATGTTGCCAGACTACATTGGGTATATTCAAAATACATCCAGAATTTGACCAATCTTCACTAACTCTCATTGCAAACACCCTG
>NW_012148396.1:5634492-5636423 GCF_000956105.1 Propithecus coquereli
CAAATAATAAATATGCCTCCATCACTCTCAAACTGTAACACATGCCCCTTTGTTGTCACTTGCCTTCCTCTTCTCATGTGACCACCAATCAGCTTCCTTTCACTATGGATTAGTTTATATTTTCTAGAAATTTATGTAGATGGAATAATACAATGTATAATGGGAAGGGGTGTTCTGATCTCTTTTACTCAATATATTTATTTTGAAATTTTATGGCTTTTATCAATAGATCATTCTTTTTAAATTATTGGCCCATATTCCATTGTATGGATATATAACAATTTGATTTAATATCAGACATTGTGAATTTTACCTTGTTAGGAGCTGAGTATGTTCGAATTTCCACAAATATTATTGAGCATCTTTTGGAGATGTAGTTAATTTGCTTATAAACAGTTTGATATTTTCAGTCTTGCTTTTAAGATGGTAGCAGAGGTATGTTTAGTCTATGACTAATCATGTTTCATTACTGAGGCAAGAACTCTCTTAAGTACTCCCTACAACACCCCATGAGTTATGAGGGTTTGCAGTCTGGCTTGTGAAAACAACCACTATTTCTGGTGTTCTGTGAGTGCAAAGCTTTTTCCTTTTAATCCATTTGGATGATACTTTCTGCAGTCTCACATAATGTCCTCTGATCCGTGCACTAATCAATAGTTGGCCAAATACTCAAGGGAGGCTTTAAGTATGTCTCTAGATTTCTCTCTTCGCTGCTTTTTCTCTCTCACATTCTGTCCTGTGAACTGCTTTTCCCTCCTATGAGTGTCAGCTCTGTGCCAGCTCTGGGAGTCTGTTGTTCTCTGCCTGAAATTCCTTCTCGCTGTGCTGTGGCTCTGAAGCTATGTCAAGGCAGAGAGCTGAGTCAGTAGCAGGGCTCACCCTATTTATTCTCCATTTCCATGATCACTGTCCTTTATTGCCTGATAGCCAGTGTCTCAAAACTGTTTGGGTGTATACTTTATCTGATTTTCAATTGTGTTAGGTGGGAAGGTATATCTGCTCCTTAGTATTTCATCTTGTCAGGGAATGAAGTCTCTCATTTTTTATTATTGAAAGATGTTTTCACTAGGAATACAATTCTGGTTTGACAGTATGCTCTGTGAATCCCCCCTCTCCTGACACACACTTTATTTTTCTCTGGCACACATTTAAAGATGTTATTCCATTCTCTTCTGGCTTGTGTAGTATCCAAAGAGAAGTCTGCTGTGATTCCTTTATTTGTTCTTCTGTATATAATGTATCTTTTTTGTTTCTCTGATTGACTTCAAAGTTTTCTTTTTTGTCTTTTGTTTTCAGCGGTGTGAATATGACATTTTTAGTGTTATGTGGTATGTTTCTCAGTCATTGTTTTTTTCAGGTATTTCTTCTGCCTTTCTCTGTTTTATCCTTTTGAAATTCCAATTATACCTATAACAGACCGAGAGTGTTTGAGGTTGTCCCCCTTCTCTTAGGATTATGTTTATGTGTTTGTTTGGTTTTTCTCCACACTCCTTTTTATGTTTTGCATTTCAGTTAGGACAAGTTCTCTTCATTCATTTTCAACTTCTCTGATTCTTTCTGCAGTCGATTGAATTGATTGATGAAGTCCATCCAAAGCATATTTCATCTCTGTTACTGTGCTCTATATTCCTGGCATTTTCATTAGATCCTTTTCTATGGTTTTTATCTCTCTGCTGAAGATACCAATCTAATTTAGAATAGTGCCTACCCCCATAACAACCTTTAACATATCAATTTTAGTCACTTTAAATCCTAGGTCTGATATTTCAACATCTTTATCCATTTGTTACGTGGATAAATTTTAATATGTGTATATGTGTTTGTGCACTTGTGTGTTTATTTTGTTTTCATTCTATCATAACTTTTGTGGTTTTTGTTAAAATTCAGATCTCTTGTGTAGAACAATAAAGACTGAAGTAAGTACATTTTAT
>NW_012148396.1:5639783-5641924 GCF_000956105.1 Propithecus coquereli
CACATGACCTCTTTTTTATGTAGTGCTGGGAGGGAGAGAACAAATCTCTGATGTCTCTTATAAGGGCGATAATCCCATCATAAGGACCAAACTCACATGATCTCATCTGATCCTAATTATTAATACCTCCCAAAGGCTCCATGTCCAGGGACCTTCTCATCAGGGGTTAGATCTTCAACACATAAATTTGGGGGACACAAACATTTAGTCTATAATATTCCACTCCTAGCCCCGCCTCCCCCAACTGCATGTCCTTGTTACATACAAAATCCCTTCAATTCACTACTTTGAATGAAAAAGTACTTTAGACTTCAGAGTTTATACTTAAAGTAGTTAAGACTTTTGTGGCTGTTGGAATATAGAAGTAATTTGATCATGTGATTATGGAATCTGAAAATTACTGCAATTTGATCCTTCTCTGATAGGGATTTGATTAGGTGTGAAGATGGGACCAGTTCTGGCCTACAGACCTTAAGAGGACACTGCTGGAAGCATATAACAATAGTTCCTTCAACAAACCCTAGGACAGCCAGTGGTACAGTTCTAGTTTGAATCTGGGGAACCGAGAACTAGGAGTGCCAATGGTGTAAGTTCCATTTCAGTTCTGAACCTAAAGCTTATATAGATCTGTAGCAGAACACTTTCTTCTTGTGCTGGGTCCAAAATTCAGCTGTCAAACCACTAAGTTACTTAGTAGAAGTACTACTAAAACTGATTCATGTTGCCTTAACATATAAAGATGACCACAAATAGCTGTGCCTTTTTTAACTGTTAAAAGATGTGACATATAACATGTTATCTTTTACCTTAGACAGAATGTGCTGGCATACCCCAGAAAACGTCATCAACATGATAAGGTTCATAATCTTTGAATTATATCCTGTCCTATGACACCTGTGTGTCTTAATAAAGGGTTTAAGATATTCGACACTTCTTGTTGGGTGGGTTCAATTGGCCTATTACCTTCAATACCAGTTTTATATTCTGCATGAAGTCCCTGAAGACTGCTTTATTGTTTGTGTTAGGACAGAGAACAAAAAAGTTAACATAATCTTGTGGCAAGACTGCTAAAGGGTATTGCTGCCTTTGCCATGTAAAGGCAAATTCTTTTTACCCTCCCAGCTAAGGGGGTTTGAGATCATTAGCTATATAGTAAATATGAGAGGCAGTGTTGATCCATCACAAAATGATACCACATTCAATCATGGAGCTATAATTGATGCCACTACTACCTCATAATTGTTGAATAATCTATAATTACTTGTCATAAACCGTGTGATTTTTTTCCCAGAGGCTAGATGAGTGAAATAATGGGAAAATTGCATCATTTTCTTATTTTTAAATTTTTTGATGATGGTGCTAATAATTTAAATTTCTCCTGTAATGCATTTGTCTTCTGATTTACTATCTCATATCAGAGAGAGCAGTTTCAGGGACTTCCACTTTCTCCGCCCCACTATGAAGATGCTTATATTTAAGGTAAGGAAATAAATGTGAGGATTCCATCAGATGCTAAATACATCTATCCCAATATATATCTGCAAACTACAGAAATGGCACAGAGTGAATATATACAGAATAACTGGACTCACTGTAAAACAGTTGGACATTAACACTCCCCCAATAGTTCACCGGGCAGTGGTAGAAGTTTCATGTTCTGTCATAGTCAAAGTTTATATCACAAAGCCTCTGAGTTTCAACAGGCACTAATGAAGCCTAACAAAGTGTCACATATTGTACTTTCTGAATCTGAAGTAACCAGGAACTAGAGATCTAAATGGTAGCCTTAGGCAGCAAGAAATACTTGAGATGTCCATTGTGTCATGGCCAGGTGGCATTTGCATAATGTTAGCCTGCATGGTGGCTGGGTCAATCAGCCAAGGTCCCCAGAGGTAGGTAAGACCAAGGGCAGGTGAGGCAGGACATAAATGGTGTCTGATGCTGTTGTTCTTCCATTATAATAAGATAACTCTTCTTGGCCTGTCTTTCTTTATCACTCAATTTCTCTCCCCCTCCACCCACTTTATGGAAAAAAAATTCAAAATTTATACAAACATATTCTGTTTCCAGTTCTTTTTCTACTATATCCTCTTTTTTATAAATTCTAGTTTTCTATAATTCAAAACTAGTTTAAATTCTAT
>NW_012148396.1:5641974-5644073 GCF_000956105.1 Propithecus coquereli
CTCAAGCAGTCCTCCCACCTTGGCCTCCCAATGTGCTAGGATTACAGGCGTGACCCACTGCGCCTAGCCTTTAAGATTATGTTCCATAGGAGGGACAGGAGAGTCACACAGTGAACAAAATTAAGAAATCATCTAAGAAAATATCTTTATAAATAACTGAAATAAAGATGACAAAATGTTAAAAATAAATACTGTTGCCTAGCAGGTGTACTCACATACATACTATATGTTCATATGTGTGTGCATTCTGACTTGAGAAGCAAAGACATCTTCAGCTAAGTGTCAACCCCGTCTTCTAACTATGTGACCTTGGGAAAAAAGCATCCATCCTCTCTGAGGCTCAGTAGGCAATTAGAGTCAGTGATGCCTATTTTCCAGGCTAGGATAAAGTTTTAATGATGACATGCATGTGGAAAGAATTTTTGTACTTTTCAGCTCTTACTGGCTGCTTGATATGTATTCTTTCTTTTCCATGAAAAATGAGGACAGGGTCAAAATGTTTGATTTTAAGTTGAACAAGGTGGTTTACATATTATGGACAATATACATATTGTGCTGGACCACTGCATGCTAAAAAAAAAAATTTCTCTCTTTATGGACTAGATATTTTCATATCTCACTGTCACATTCACTCATGTTCCAAACCAGGAAAGTGTCCACGTTGCCAGGTGAAAGCAGGGAGTCCTGGACGCAGGTAGAGTAGGGAGCAGAAGATAACGGCTGTGTGCATTAACGAGCACCTGTTACTTCCCAGGAACTTTTCTAATAACTTTATATTACATCTCCTCAGAGGCCTCATCAGACACCAAGAGCCAGTGACTTGCTGAAGCACGCCAAGCTGGTGAGTGGTAGAGCCAGACAACACTGTTACTTTATATACAAATCTGCCATTCACCAGCCCTGAGAGCCTCCTGCATCCACATACAGATCTGCCATTCACAGGCATGTGTTTCCTGCATGCACTCTCTAATTCATTTATGCATTCCCCAGGAGGGTTCCGATGTTTGGGAATTCATATACAAATATAATATGACCTCCTTTCTCAGCTAGGTCACAATCAATTTGGAACAGAATACAATTTTCTCATTTGTAGAATGGGGAAAAATACCAAGATTACAAGGCTGTTTTGGGAGTTGAATTTACATATATGAACATCTTTGTGGATTGCAAATTACTCAAGTAGCAGGAAGCATTGCTGCTGTGGCTGAAATTCTTTGGCCAGACATTGAGATCTGTGTATTTGCCATAGGAAAAAAAAAACGTCTTCTCCAAGCCCAGAGGGGCTCAGAGTTTTCAAAACAAAAGAGGAGGAAGAGTCTGTCAATACGAGAAGATGCTACACAGAATGCCAGTACTACATAGATTACTCAACTTTGCCTGTGTGTTTTTTTAATGACTTTGCTACTTAGTAGGTAAACTAACATTAGATGCAGCTCCATTTTTTCCTTTATATTTTCCACTTTTCTTTCTTGAATTTTAATTACACCCTGTTGCTGACAGTCACCTCCTGCAAAGAACTAAATGGAATCCACTCTCCCTCAGGACCAGCACAGAGGGTGAAGATCCTGCAGGCTAGGGGCAAGGAAGGTAAGTCAGAGGCTGAGGAACATGTTCACAAAAGTAGAACTTGTAAAGATACAGGGGAGTAGAGAAAATTAATGTTATTCGAATGTACAGGACTCCTTAGATGATATTTACTGAGCACTTACTCTGCAGTACGACACCATAATGATGGCTATTATCTCATTTAATTCTCACAACATCCTCATGAAACATATTTCATGAAAATCTCTGGTTTTATGATGAGAAAACAAACAAGAGAAATAATTTGCCTCACTTGTCTAATAATAATAGTCAGACAATGATAAAGCGAAAAACCACTTTTAGAGAACCTAGTGCCACAGCTCATGCTTTTAACTACTTAACTACATCACGCAAGAACCAGACAAGTTTGTTTTGTACTCCCATTTTAGAGGAGGAATCAAGTCTTAATTCCACATACATCTCTTATGGTCACTCCATGTATTGGTTTGCTTATGTTGCATTACAAAAAAAACCATAGAGCCACAGGTTGGGTGGCTTAAATAACAGAAATTCAT
>NW_012148396.1:5645673-5646856 GCF_000956105.1 Propithecus coquereli
ATTATTGAGGAAATATCTGCCACATACCTGTATGAACAGAGCTTGTCTTCCAGTCATTTTCTTTTTCAAGTAAAATGATATTTCATGAAAAAAGCAGCTGGTTAAGCTTGCAATCCAAACACACGCAAGTGTTTTGTTTTGTTTTTGAGGCAAACATTGTGTTTAGGGATGCATCAGAAATGCATTCTATGTACTCCCATTTGACACAGAATATTAAGAGAAGTACAGACTCAATCTCAAAATTTGACAAAAGTAATATTATTATTGCTCATCAAGGGCATTTTAAAGTGGAACAGGTTTTTTTTCCAAGTGTGTGTCACTGAAGAGATAAACATCTGCTAGTATACATGGTTCCACCGCCCCGATTTGGACTAAGATGTCAACAGTTTAGCTGTCATTTATTTTGTATCATCAATGCAAGTGTCCACACATTGGAAAAAGGGAAGTAATAGTATAACATTATTATATAAATGGCGTAGACTCATGAACCTCCAGAAGGTTCTTGGGTACCCCTGTGTCCACAGGCATACTTCGAAAATTTCTGTCCTCGAATGGAATGATGATATTGCTTAGTCTCCCTGATTTGAAATATGTGATCACTGAACTGTCTTTGTGTAAGCCACTATTCATTGAGTAGTCTATTAAATGTAGCTAAGCTCAATCACTAAGTGATATAGAATTTGGTATAAGAAATAGAGTTTTATTGTTATGAGAATCTGAAATGTAGCGTTAACTTAGTGGAAAGTGTATAGCAACCAGTAGGAAGTTCTATCCATTGTTGTCTGGAAAGCCTGTAACTTCTGTTAAGCAGAAAAATGATTTGTCTAATTATTGTGTGCTTTATTTCTATGCTCAGACCAACAATGATCAAGGCTAGATTCCTTAGAATGATGGTTTGTGCTAGTTCCTTTTGACACATTCAGCAAAGTCTGACCAATAGAAGGGTAAACATCATTTATCTTCTATATTCAGACTCTTTCATAGTAAAGGGGGGGTATTAATAAATATGCTTGGACAGAGTATAAGTCAGGGTTACATTACGCGAAATAGAATATATACTCACCATATGCAAGATAGAAATACACTCAAATCATACCATGCCACTCCACAGAACAATACAGGAAGAAATACCACAGTGCTAAGGAATGTGCTATGTGCTTATATTTTGTATTCTAAATTCATA
>NW_012148396.1:5649806-5650889 GCF_000956105.1 Propithecus coquereli
TAGTTTGTTTCATTTTTTTTTTTTATTTTTACTGTTGAGTTTTGAGAGTTTTTTATTGGAAAAGATATTATAGATACATGCTCTCAGTCTGTATTTTGGCTTTTTACCTCCCAAACAAGCTCTTGCACAGAGCAAACATGTTTTATTTTGACGAAGACTAATTTATCAGTTTTTCCTTTAATGGATTGTGATTTTGGTCTTCAGTCTAAGAATGTTTTGTCTTACCCTACATCTTGAGGATATTCTCCTATGTGTTTTTCTAAAAGTTTTATTTTCATATTTTAAATTTAACTTGGGATCCCATTTTGAATTAATTGTTGAATAGGTTGTTATGTTTGGTTGATGCTCAGTTTTGCTTTGGGAGTCTAAGCTCCCCACCGGGCATTTGTTGGTGTGAGTGAGGGCGGGCACAGTTTTTTCAGAGGTGTTTGACTGGAGTACAGAGGATAGTATCAAAACTTGGCTGTCTTGCTAGGGTGCCCCTTCCTGGTCCTTTAGCTAAAGAATAAAGTCCTTTATCCTTCTGTTATTTTTCTGTCCACGCCTTTGGCTTTTCTGGGTTGCCAGCTTCTGCAGCTCCAAGTCTGAGACATGTGAAATAAGCAGCCCCAGACCTGCAGTGTCATTCCTTAGGTGCCCTTATCCCTAGCCAGTATGCTTTTGCCTCTCTAACTTTCAGAATCCTAGTGTTTATTTAATTAATTAATTTATGTATGTAGGTATGTATGTATTTTTAGAGATGGTCTCACTTTGTTACCAGGCTGGAGTGCAGTGGCGCAAACACAGCTCACTGTAACCTTGAACTCCTGGGCTTGAGCGATCCTCCTGCCTCAGCCTCCTGAGTAGCTGGGACTATAGGCATGCACCACCATATCTGGCTAATTTTTATTTTTCTTTGTAGAGATGGAGGTCTCATTGTGTTGTCCAGGCTTATCTCAAATACCTGGTTTCAAGCAGTCCTTCCGCCTCAGCCTTTCAAAGTGTGGGATAACAAGAATGAACCACTGCATCCAGCATAATGTTTATTTTAAACACAATATCCAGGGTTTTTAGTTGTACTTAACAGGCAGGACAGAGAACATT
>NW_012148396.1:5652264-5653340 GCF_000956105.1 Propithecus coquereli
TATGCAGAAAGAGACTCAAAATCTTAAATGTAAAGATGAATACATTTTCAAAAGCAAACACATCTATGTAATCACTCCCCAGATTTTACAACATGTTTTCTGTTAGACTCACTGATACTGTTGACTATAACAGCAGTTCATTTATTTACATTACTATATAATATTCCATTGTATAAAAGTTTATTTATTGTGCTATTGATAGACATTGTATTGTATCCATTTTTTTCTTTTTATTTTTTCATGTTTATATCTAAAATTCACTTCGAATAACTTTTGTTTAAGTGTGACATATAAGCCACAATTCTTTTTCCATATAAATATCAAATGATGTAGCATCCTACATTGAACGAATATCTTTCCCTGTTTGTGTACATTTTAAATGTCACATAACAGTAGGTTTATTTCTAAACTCATTTCTTTTTCATTAATCTATGTATCTATGGTAGTGCCAATACCAAATTTCCTTAATTACTGTGGCTGATAGCTGGTAGTGCAAGCCAAATGTCTTTATTTTTCTTCACAGTAGTCTTGGCTTGCTTGGCTCTTTGATTTTATACTCGACCATTTGAATGGAACTTCATTGAGTTGAAGTTCACATTAGGGAAAACGAAACCTTTAAAATAATGTGCCCTCTAACTCATGAATGTAACAAAGCCCTCCATTTTTGCAGTTTTTATTTAATGCATTTCAATAACAACTAATAGTTTTCTGCACAGAAGCCTTATTGTTGCTCCTTTGAACGTATTATCATATACACTGAAAACAAAACAAAACAAACAAATGAACAAAAAACACTAGCTCCTTTGAAAATATTCTCATTTTCTTTGGTCTTTAGCAGTTTTTCTGTAATATGTTCTGTTGTAATTTCATTTTATTTATCCTGTATAAAGTTTTTAAGTATGTCAAGTTGTTCTCCTTGTGAATATTAATCTCCTGCAGTCTAGCTATACATAACTGAAAGCAGAAGTCTTTATTTTTTTATTTTAACTTTTTTTATTATCATCGTCCCCAATATATCATCTGTCATGGAGAAATTCTAAAACCCATTGGTTGCAGGTTGCAAAAATAAACCAATT
>NW_012148396.1:5654695-5657506 GCF_000956105.1 Propithecus coquereli
GGCAATGTGAGTTTATGAGGGGAGGGGAGGCCAGGACTGCAGTAGATTCCCTGTCATTTGATTTTTAGTAATGTGCATTTTTCCAAGGTTGACGAAAGACCTTGGGCTATATTAGTATGTAAGTTCAGGGCTAGAATAGTATTTCGATTCACAAGATAGTTCATATGATTTTATAAGCAGACAAGAAGTGCTCATGGTACAGTGAGAGAGAATAGCAGAAGAAAAAGACAATATATGCTGGGGAAGGGATCCTAGGGAAAGTTCACATGGAGGCAGCAGGGGAAGAGTGCTTTATTTACTAGGTTAAATCTTCATGGAAATGTCTAAAAGTATCTCAGCTCAAGAAAATGACCCATGAAAAGCTAAGAAACATGAAATAGCATGGCATGTTCCAGAGACAGCTAAGAAGTCCCGTGTGTCGGCCCCAAAGGTCAAAGAAAAGCAGAGACTTAAGGCTGGAAAGCTAGTCAGGCTGCATGCACAAAGGGCCTCTTCTGCCATGCCCCTGAGGTTGAATTTAATGTTGTTAACAATAAAGAGTCATTACAGGATTATAAGAACAAGATAGTCCTGGAAAGATTTTTCATGCCACTCACCAAGAACAAGTTTAATATTAGGCCTTTCCCACTTACTGTCATAGACTCCCCAGCTAGGGGAGAGACACTGCCTATTGGTGCCAGCATCCCCCCAAGCCTAACAGGCCTGGAGGAAAATATGCACAGTCACTCACTCAGTCATTCAAAAAGCATGCTGTGTGGTTACTGTGCAGTAAACTAGTGTGTGCTTAACTTTTTAGAATGCACGCTCCAAGACAGAGAGACAAATGGAAATCCAAAATAGTTTATTAATACTTCTCTTAAAAGTCTGGAAATTATTCACATGGCTATGGCTTTGTATTAACTTGTCTCTTCATATAGAATTTTAAAAAATACAATCCGGTGTGTGATAACATGTGAGAACATGGATTTTGGTATGAAACATGCCTTGTTTGAATCCTGTGCCTTGCATTGACTTTACTCATGTGAAAAGTCCAGCTTTAACTCAACCTCTCCAAGCCTTAGTTTCCTCATTTGTGAAATATTAATAAATATAGGTTAAAGGAGTAGATAGTTGTGAGAATGTAAATAAAAAATGCATTTAAAGCACTGAACACACGTCAGGCACTTAGTAAATACTTATAATGTTAGCCTTTATTCTTATTCCCATAATTGTTACTACCTGGACTATTGATACTTTTTCTAACTGTTCTTCTTATCCTCAACATATTTCCCTATATTTTATATCTATAGACCACTTACAATTACCCTTCCAAAACATGGCTACAGTAACAATTATTCCTGCTCTCAAAACGTTAGTGATTCCCCTTTACCTATGAAATAAACACAAACACCTTAGCTTTTAAATCAATACATTAATCTCTTCACTTTTTCTACTTTGTACAATCTATGTTAAAAAACAAACTGTTGTTACCTGTGTCCATGCCAACATTCTTAAAGCCATTGTTCTGTTCAAGATGTTCTTTCTGCTTGAAAATTTCCCCATATTCCACGTGGTTTTTGAATTCCTATACTACTGCTTTCCATGTCCTCCTCTCTCCAACCAGATGCACTGCTCCACTGAACTATCCTAGCATCATATTTATTTATGCTTCCCTGATTACATTTGTTATATGTATTCTTAAGTTCTTGCTTTTGTGAGTTTCTATTATGTGAATGAATGATGATGATAATGTCTACTATGTTAGAGTGTCCACAATATGCTGCTCATTTTGCAAAGTTCATAAACCACAATAACTCTAACTTTTATAATCTCTCTCTGACAAAAATATCATGGGCTCTCTTTACTTATAATGATCATGAAGTGAAGGGATTTTTCAGTAACTTTAAAATTTCATGCAGTTAGTAAGTGACAAAAACAGGTTTCACGAACATGCTTGACTTCAAAGTTCATTCCATTGTATCAGCTCATTTTAAATTTACTGTCTCCTGCTGCTAGATTATACATTCTTTGACATCAGGGGAAGTGGTTTATTCAACTCTGCATATCCTTCAAGCCCTAACTATGACTTTGTTTTTCAAAACAAAGCTGGACACTGTGCTATGCATTTTTATGTGGTATTTCAAATACCACTGACATTTCTCCCTGCGACAGGTGTTATTATTGCTGCTATTTGAACTCAGTATGGAAACTGAGACAAAGTGAGGTAAAGTGATTAGGTAACTTGTCCTAGACTATACAGCAAGTAAGTGGCAGAGGTCGGATTTGAATTAGGAAGAGAAAAATAGGAAACTTAGAAAGCACCAGCTGTGTGTTGGGCACCAGTTTCGATGGAGTGCCTGCTGAGAAGCAGTCACATTGAGTACAAATGGTGAGAGTGGGCATTCTTCTCTTATTCTGGATCTCAGAGGAAAAGCTATGACCTTTTTCTCCTTGAGTATGATGTTAGCTGTGGGTTTGTCAGAGATGGCTTTTATTGTTTCAGGTACTTTTTTTTATACCTAAGTAATTAAGAGTTTTTATCATAAAAGGATGTTGAATTTTGTCAAATTCTTTTTCTGCATCTTTGACATGATTATATGATTTTTTTCCCTTTATCCTTTTAATGAAACATATAACATTTATTAATTTACTTATATTGAACCATCCTTGCATCTTGGGGATAAATCACACTTGATCATGGTGAATGATCCTTTTAATGTGTTGTTGAATTTGGATTGTCATTATTTTGTTGAGGATTATTGCATCTATGTTCATCAAGGATAATGGCCTGTAGTTTTCTTTTCTTGTGATATTCTTTTTTGACTTCAGTAT
>NW_012148396.1:5658606-5660051 GCF_000956105.1 Propithecus coquereli
CATAGTTTATTTGTGATCTTTCTTCTTCTCTGGAGTAGACTTCTTTTTAATTTCAGCATATTACAGGTGTACAAATGTTTAGGTTATGTACATTGCTTTTTCCCCACAAGACTCAGAGCTTCAAGGGTGTCCATCCCCCAGACAGTGTGCACCACACCCATTAGATGTATATATACCTATTTCCTTCTCCCTCCTCCCATCTGCCCAACACCTGATGAATGTTATTACTACATGTGCACTTAAGTGTTGATTAGTTAATACCAATTTCATGGTGAGTACATGTTGTGCTTGTTTTTCCATTCTTGTGATACTTCACTTAGTAGAATGGGCTCCAGCTCTATCCAGGATAATGCAAGAGGTGCTAGATCACCACTGCTTTTTTGTGGCTGAGTAGAACCCCATGGTATACATATACCGCATTTTACTAATCCACTCATGTATCGATGGGCACTTGGGTT
Source organism: Propithecus coquereli (assembly GCF_000956105.1). Lineage (NCBI taxonomy): Eukaryota > Metazoa > Chordata > Mammalia > Primates > Indriidae > Propithecus > Propithecus coquereli. Next base: position 5,659,065 of record NW_012148396.1, read on the forward strand.
GTTTCCGTATCTTTGCAATTTTGAATTGTGCTGCTATGAACATTCAAGTGAAGATGTATTTTTATAGAATGTCTTTTGTTCTTTTGGGTAGATGTCCAGTAACGGGATTGCTGTTTGCTGAGAGCTCACGACTCTCACAACAAATCGGGTCCCAGGCAGGAACATCTCATGAGACTGGAAATAAAGGAGACAGAGACAAAGTATAGATGGGGAAATCAGGGGTCCTCCAGCATTCCCATGAGCCAGGAGGTTACAAATGGAGTCCGGCATGGGTATTTATTCTTTCAGCAAACAATCAGCATTAGTCACCAATTTACATTTACATATCATGAGTTTAAGTTTTAAGATCTCCCAAAGTAACAATAAATTAGCTAAGTATACACACGTTAAAGACAAAATCATGAGTCATCAGCAAGGCGTATAATCCAAACAGGAACAGAGACCACGTATTTCTGTCTACTTTATCTAGTTCCTCATTTACTGAGACATAAACTCAGGAGAGAGATAGGAACATTGCCTCAGACTTAGAATAGCAAACTTCTCTTATCTGCTGGGCTGACATCCTTTCATCATTCTCTCTGCCTTGGGATTACAAACCTAGGTCCATTTGCAGACATCCAGGCTGTGCCCTTCAGACTTCAAGCCAGGGTCCGTTTGCAGACATCCCTGATCAGTGGAATGTCCCCCTCAAGGTCTAGCAGCTTTTGCTCAGTGAACTCACAAGTCCACAGGTTCCTCTTTGGCAAATTCCTGTCCCACTCCTGGGGTTCTCATGTCTCAACCCTAACCCTCAACAGCTGTTGTTATAAACTTTCTTTTTACAACCTCCTTTGCTGCATCTCATATGTTTTGGTATGTTGTGTTTCTGTTTTTGTTTTTCTCCAGATATTTTTTAATTTCCCTTTTAATTTCTTCATTGACCATTGGTTGTTCTGAAGCATATTTTTAAATTCCCATCTACTTGTGAATTTTCCATGATTCTCCTGT
>NW_012148396.1:5671896-5674737 GCF_000956105.1 Propithecus coquereli
CCAATGTTCACTCTTCACCCCCATAATTCCAATTTGGCTTTAAATGCAGCTACTTTATCTGCCGACTTGAACACAGTTGTAAGTCTCCCCTGAAGTGACAGATTGAGTTCGTTGAGCAGGTTGGATATGTTACAGAAGTAAGTAAGTTTTGCAAACCATTCTGTGTCACTGAAATGTGATGCCAGTGGTAACTGTTTTTCTAAAAGAAATCTCTGGGGTGGCTCTCATAACTCAGAAACTCTGGCCAGTGATCTACCTTTAGAAAGCCTTCTCACCTCTGTGTATAAGAGAAGACGTGTGTACTCTGTGTCCCTCTCTTCACCGAGCTGCGTGAATCGATGTGACTTAAGGGCAAGTACTTTAATGTGGTTGATAATTTTAATCACATCCTGCAAAACGTAGTTCAGGTGACATTTTTCGGCTAGCCAGCATTTCTCTATGTATGCCATAGTGCACGGACTCTTTCAACCTTCTTGACCTGACTAGTGAAACCAGAAAGTTGTCCAGTGACAGCAGCCGCTCCATCTATGCCATATACTGACATAAAATGGCCAATTAAGTTTTTCTGATATGTAATCATTCAAAGATTTGAATTGTTCTGCAGCTGTGGTGTTGGTTGGCAACAAAAGTGCACATAAGATACTCTCATGCACATCTTCCTGAAAGATATATTGCACAAAAACAAGCATTGCAGCCTTGTTGTCAACATCAGTAGATTCGTCAACCTGGGTTGCATAGTGCAGTGACTCATTAATTCTCACTAACAATTCTGCCTCAATATCCTCTGCTATTTCATTAATTCATCTAGTTATAGTGCTAGCTGAAATAGGAACATGTTCCACCTTTTGAACTGTAAACTCTCCTAAAACGTTCATGACAAATGTCCTTAGCAGCAGGTAGGATCAACTCTTCACCAACTGTAAAATGCTTCTTAGCTTAGCAATGCGGTTAGTCATTAAGAATGATGCTCTCAGTGCAGACACATTTGAAGAAGTAAGTGGTGGCCTTCAGTCATCGCTTCTGTTATTTGTGTTCACATTTTTTTTCTTTGGAAAAACTCGAAAGGCTTGTCTTTTAATGCAGGGTGCTTGATCTCCATGTAGTGAAGTAGTTTTGAAGGTTTCCTGGCTTCGCTGGATAGCTTGGTCACCACATATTATACAAAGGGGGCTTGGAGAATGTGAATCACCTGTTGAAATGAACCTGTAATTTAAGTAGGACTTTTGGTATTTTTTTTTACGTGCAGCTTTCATTTTATTGGCAACCTTAGAGCCTTCTACTGTCTCATCATTGGATCTTTCACCCTTTTCAAAGTTCTCCAGCAGTGTTTGTTTTTTGCTCATTTTTGCTAGTATTAGCTTGTAGGCTTTTCAAAACTGTGACTGACACAAGTGCACAATGCAGGAAAGAGGTGTGGATGGAAATGGTAAATAAAATAATAGGCAGGCCATGTGCAGACTAAAATAAGTGTTGGATTCTGAGTTAAAGCCTGTCACCAGATGCAGCTTAATTGTCACATATCACTCACTGATAGGGTTTTGATATGAGTCTGCAAGCCATTGATTTATTATGGCCTCTGTGCAGTCAAACCTCTCTGCTAATGATAATATGTATTTGTAGCTGCTCCCCAGCGCTAGCATCACTGCCTCAGCTCAACCTCAAATTATTAGTCATTAGATTCTCATGGGGATCATGCAACCTAGATCCCTCGCATGTGCAGTTTGCTGAAGGGTTCATGCTCCTATGAGAATTTAATGCCTCTGCTGACCTGACAAAATGTGGAGCTCAGGCAGTGATGCGAATGATGGAGTGCGGCTGTAAATACAGATGAAGCTCCACTTGCTCGCCTGACGTTCACCTCCTGTTGTGTGGCCCAGTTCCTAATACCAGGCCGTGGCCTGGGGGTTGAGGACTGCAGTTATAAAATACTCTGATTTTCTCTATTAACCTATAAAATGGGATTATGAAAATTTATATTGATAGCATCTTATAAAGAGTGAAGATACTATACTGAAGAACTTATCATGCTTTCAGTCATTTAAGAAAATCAACAAATGGAAGATGTTATCTTTATTATTTAATTTTTATAAACATGTTATTACAAAATCCACAGAACTGCAAGATGATTCCATGTATGTCTGAGCAAGGAATCAAACACAAAGCCACCACTGTTTGTGCTATGAGTGACCCATAGGGAAGATGTTTCATATACAAATGTGCATCTTAATGGGCTGCAGGGTTTTCTGCTTAAAGTTCTAGAATGATGGTTTGAGAATTAAGGGAATCAATGTTTTTGTCCCTTAAACAGGAATCACTGACCAAATATTGTCTCTTGCTTTATAACTTATTAAGTGGTGCTTGTTACATGGCCACAGAATGATCCTTTTCCTGCATAACTCCTTGCTTACCTTCATCAATCTAAATACACTGCAAGGTTTGAGTAATTTTGTTTATTTTAGAGGGCTTCAGGAATTTTCCTTAAATCAATCCACTTCCTTGTTTATAGGGAATGTTGACTACTTGAGTGCCATGACGTTTCTGAACTTCTTCCTACTGCCCATTAGTCCCTCCCTTGGTCTCCGGGACTATGAGTAGTTTGTCATGTGGCCTCAGGCAAAAACTCGATCTCTCTGAATTTCAGGGTTCTTAGACATAAAATGTGGCACAACTATCTGCCTTAGGTGGACGGCTCTTGTGAAGAACAGAGATGATTAATGTGGAATTCTGAGCTGTCATCGTGGTTCTTCCGAGAGTGTTATACTGGTTAATAAATAACCATAAATTAATAAATTTAATAAAACATAATATGTACAAACAAGGCAATTTCTAACTAAGATGAGT
>NW_012148396.1:5683957-5693653 GCF_000956105.1 Propithecus coquereli
TGAATGTTATTATTTACTATATTTGCACTTAAGTATTGATCAGTTAATACCAATTAGATGGTGACTACATGTGGTGCTTGTTTTTCCATTCTTGGGATACTTCACTTAGTAGAATGGGTTCCAGCTCTTCTTCTTACTGGCTATATTACTCGTGACAAGTTATCCAGCTTCTTTCTGAGCCTCTTTTCCTGGGGATAAAGAGCATTTCTACTGCACCGGGCTATAGTGAGGATGAGCAAGCAATATGTTTTGGAGAAATGGATGAAATACATGGGTGAAATATACTGCTTGGCATCCAATAAATAATAATATTAAGTATTTAAAAATACCGATATGATCATTCACATCCATTAATTTATTTGATTCTTATAATTTAGGTTGAAGACTGTCATTGTTTTCACTTTGTGCATGATGACACTATGGTCCAGAAGATTGAGTTGTTTCCCAATAGTAATGCAGGGCCTATCCTATCTCTTGGTCTTTAAACAGCTGAACTAAACTTGGACAGTCATCCAGTGTCTGAGATACACACAAGCCCAGTGTTCGTAACATTTCCCTTCTCACATAGGCATCCTGTGAAGCTCTCTCCTTTCTGATGCTCCTCCCCTTTCTCGGCTGCTCAGTGCTTTAGATTTTGTTGACTTTGGCTGTATCCTCATTGCTGCAAACCTGTCTGTGCCTCCCTAAACTGGCTCTGAACAGTCTCTGTGATCCCTGTGCTAAATTTTCTTCAGGAAGGAACTTTCCATCACCCTCTGTCTCCGTCCCATGCCCTTCAATTTCTTTCCAGCTGCCCAGCTATTCTGTGTAGAGTCCTGCTCTCAGGATATCAGCATGGTCTGGAGCACAGGTCTTTTTGGGGAGAAAATGCAGTCTCCAAATTATACCATATTCTTCACAATTCATTCGGACTGATCACAGTCTACATCTCAAGCTGTTTATCTTTGTCCTATACTGCCTGTGTCTCCCCTGACCCCCATCTGATCTCAGATACACTTACTGGATGAACTCATTTCTGCTCTTCAGACCAGAAGCTGCACCTCAGACATAATGCTTCATGTTGTCATCCCTTCATCCCTCAAATATGACTCACACGTGCTCCTGCATTCTGTGTGTCTCTTCTAGTTACAAGGAAAAATTCCTATTCCATCCAGTACACACCCACCTGCTACCGTTTTTCAACCTCACAATTAGTAAATGGTGCACCGAGTGTTGACCCTTTTTATACTCCATTCCATTCTTTTGCAGCTTACTATTAACCATCCTTGTACATATTGTGGAACATACAGACAGATGAGATAAGTCTGGGCAGCTCACAAGCAACATAAGGAAACACTGCAAGCACAAGTACAATGCCAGCATACAATTACATGATATCAAGAACAAAGGAACGTTCAAAGATGTGTAGAAGGACCCAAAATGGAGATGCTTTCATTCACTCTCTCTCTCTCTCTCTCTCTCGTTTTTCCTCTCTAGCCTGAATCTATCTTGAAACCAAGGCTTTGGCTTTGCTTTGTTCGCTTTTTGTTTGTTTGTTGTGTAGTCTGACGACCTTCTCATTTGGGAGGAGAGTGGACAGATGGTGCCAGATGGGGATGCAACAATGTTACACAAAACACAGCCTCCAGGAACATCTCCACAAGTACCAGGCATCTGAGTGGGCCACCACACTTCTTTCAAACGTTCCATTCCATTAACCGCTTCAGTGTGGCAGCTCAAAGGGATAAGCAACATCTCAGAGAAGAGGGATCTTAGATTGAGAAGGATGTTGTTTGCTGTCCACTTTTCTTCCCCCTTCACTAGTTAAATCTAAGGGATGCTTATACTCAACGCTGCTATTATTTTGCCTTGACCACTGTGTGGCCTTCACTTCCAGGAGCTGACTCAGATGAAACATGCTGGAATGACATTAGAGTTTGTTGGTCGTTCACCCTCTCCTGCCTGTCACCAATGCGGTGGAATTTATCTTTGGTTATCTTTTTCCAACTCACAAAGCCTTCTGTATCAGTCAAACTAGACAACTCGGGGGTGATGGAGAGTGCTGGCATAACTCATGGTGAAGGACACCCTGAGCAGTTCCCTCCATTTACATTTCCCACATCAGCTGTGACCCTTCAGCCTGACTCACTCGGAATGGACAGGGAGCAATCAGGCATTCCCTAAATACATTTAGACCTTGTCTGATTCTTGATGATGGCGGTGAAAGGATAGGTTTGAAACCACCGCATTTCCAATAAATACCAAAGATAAGACAAACTTTCCTTTAATCCAAGGGGCAATGTTAAGCAGGACTGCCCTTGCTTTAACAACCCTCATATACTCTCACCTCCTCCCCGACCTCCAAGAGAATCACACACAACACAGCAGGATCAAGAGAGGTTTAAACAATTTTGATATACTTATTCGGTTACATTAGTATATGGTTGCATGTGTTATTCAAGGCAAAAAATTTCAAAAGTGGCCCACTCTCCCTCACCCACACTGAAATGCAAGCCTGCAACGAATAGTAATGGGCGACCATTTCATTCCACACTCTCAGATATGTTGTCTGAGGTCCAAAGTAGTTAAAATGACTAGCCTAGAGCTACACAGAGAATTAGCACAAACAAACAGTCTTACATCATAAAAAAGAAGGAGAGCTTTGATGTTAGACCAAACAGAGTGTCTGATCCTGGTTTTGTGCCTTGCAGTGCAAGTCATTATAAATAAGTTTGTAACCTCTCTAAGCTTTAACTCATTCCTTTTATAGAGATGAAAATACCTACTTCATTGTGTAATCATGAGAATTTAAAAAATGAGATTAAAAATGTAAAAGATACAGAGTTGTTATAGTAATTTCTGGCACATGGTAGTTGTCTAAGAATTGCCAATTGTTCACATTCCATCCTTACCGCGCCCAGGCCATGATGACTTACAGCATCTCAACATGGTCTCTGGGACGGTGCAGCACTAGCTGCCCTGTCCTAGCTCTGGGTGTCCCTGTGTGCTCAAGCCAATGCCAGGTATGTGAAAGAATCACCCCTCTCCTTTCATTCTCACAGATGTCCTTACCATCAGGTGGGGACAAGCTGCACAGAGGTTTTCTCAGAAGGTGTCTTGAGGGGACTAGGAAAGCACTGTTGCATCATCCTGGCGTCACTCCCACTGCTGAGGTCACTGGTCTGTGGGTCTGTGGTTGGTGAGGGCACTTATGCTATCAGCAGCAAAAATTTCTCCATCTCCTTAAAGTGGTAAGTCTGCCAGCACAGGCTTGGGCTCAGGTGAACATGAAACTTCACTCCCTTAAGGACATCGATCCATCATAACCCCAAACACCTGGGTGATGCTCCTCACCTGTGCCCACCTGCCAACCCACCAAAAAGCATCTGAAAACAGGCATTCACACTCTTTGGGCACAAATCCAGTTCTGACACCGCTGGCATCCATCTCTCCCTACATTCCCCTCCTCCTCAATATCTCAAACTTTAGAACCAAACCCCTTTATCCCTCCTTAAAAACCTGTTTTCTTTTTTTCTCTCATAGCCCTGATGCCTGCTCATGAAAAGTCTTGTTTATATACATTAGCTGAAGCCCACATTATTTCAAACACAGAAGCTGGATTCCTTTCCTATTTTTCAATATCAGAAAGTATTGTTCTTCAGTAATGGAATGACCAGGTACCCTACTCTCAGAAGGGGAGGGTATTTCATCCAATTCAGAAAAGATTCAAATATACCCCATCAAGATAAAAAAAAATAGTTGAGTTTTTGTTTTAAAATATTGCAACTCTGCTTCCCATTAAAAATCCAAATTGAGTTTCAAAACAACGGAAATTAATAAACACTTATGGAATTAAAATGATCCGAAACAAAAGAAATAGCTACACAAGAGAGAGATTGATTCTTTGTATAATTTTGAGCACTGCAAAGGCTCTGACTTCTCAACTAGACTCTGTGTGTTTTCTGTCTAGTTATTCATCAGTTTGAAACTGAGAAAGAGAATTTCAAATTTGACATTTCATTGCCACAGTTTAGTCTGTAGAAGACACCTTCTTGTCAAGTTTTATTTCCAAACTTTACGGATACACATGAGATCTCTCACTGATAGGCTTAGAAATAACTAGCAGGCACCTGCACACCTTGAAAAGGTATAGCAAGATGCAGAGGAAAAAAATCACTGAATTTAACATGGTTAAAATGGACATGGTTTTAAATCCTGGCCTTGACACATCTAGATTTTATGACCTTGGGAAGTTAAATTGGAGAAGTAAATAAATTTTCCAATTTATATGTGAGTAAACTGAGGCAGAAGTTAACGTAAACTCTTTCTGACTCAGTTTACCTCCACATAAATTGGGGAATGTAATCACTACACCTCTCTCTCTCTCTCTCTTTTTCTCTGTCTGTGGGTGTGTATGTGTGAGTGAAGACCAAATTCCAAATGACTCATAAAGTGCCATAGCGCACACACACACACACACACACACACACACACACACACACACACACATGTGCGTACATTGGCAATTTAAAATTGAGCAAGAATGGCACTATGCCAAGTCATAAACTATTTTGGTGTTAACTTGTCTTGATTTTAAGGGCTGAGCTGTGACCAGTTCAACTTACTGATTGTGTCCCATTTTTCATTTGTCGAAATGGGTTTATTAACATTTATGCTCATTTTTCTGTTACTCTTAAATATCATTACCTGCAATGTATTTTTTTCCTGATTTTATTATTTTTTTATTTCAGCATATTACGGGGGTGCAAATGTTTAGGTTACATATATTGCCTTTTCCCCACCCAAGTCAGAGCTTCAAGCGTGTCCATCCACCAGATAATGCACACAGCACCCACTGGTTGTAAATATATCCATCCCTCCACCCCCCCTCCACCTGCCTGACAGCTGATGAATGTTACTACTATATGTGCACTTAAGTGTTGGTCGGTTAAGTCAGTTAATACCAATTTGATGGTAAGTACATGTGGTGCCTGCTTTTCCATTCTTGGGATACTTCACTTAGTAGAATGGGCTCCAGCTCTATCCAGGATAATACAAGAGGTGCTAGACCACCATTGTTTTTTGTGGCTGAGTAGAACTCCATGGTATACATATAACACATTTTATTAATTCACTCATGTATTGATGTTAACTTGGGTTGTTTCCACATCTTTGCAATTGTGAATTGTGCTGCTATAAACATTCTAGTGCAGATGTCTTTTTTATAGAATGTCTTTTTTTCCTTTGGGTAGATGCCCAGTAATGAGACTGTTGGATCAAATGGTAGTTCTACTTGTAGCTCTTTGAAATATCTCCATATTACTTTCCACAGAGGTTCTATTAGTTTGCAGTCTCGCCATCAGTATATGAATGTTCCTGTCTCTCTGCATCCATGCCATTGCAATGTATTTTTGAAGTATTGAATTAAGTTCCTTTGCCTGAATCTTTTTCATGTAACATATTTCTGGTCTTATTCCATTAAATACAAAGTTTTTAGTTCCTTCTATATAATGTTTAAGAATATGAACTTTAGATCAATATAGGTTTAAGTCCATTCCTAACACTTAGCTGTTGTGTAAATTTAGGCATGATTAACTTCCCTAGATTTCATTTTCTACATAATTTAAAATTGGGCTAATGATATAATATCTATCATCTGTTCATTGAAGATTAAGCAAAATAACATATACATGGGTATTTGTATGTGTATGTATATGCATATTTGTATGCATTTGTGTTTGACGTACAAAAGATAGAGTACTTGCAATCGAAAGCACCCTGATGCATACAGCCTTAAGAAATACATAGCACAAGACAGTAAAAAAATGTCACTAAAGTGAATTACAACTAACATGTTAATTGCAAATAGTGTTCTTTTTCTGTAACAAAATCACAGCGCGGCATGTTGATATGCTACATGAGTTGAGAATGTGATGCATCCTTCACCCCTTAAACCTTTTCTAAACCATCTTTCTTTTTCCCATAAATCAGTTCACCATATGCACATTCATGTCTGGAATATTGGCAAAGGAAAAACTGGCTATGCTTTCAAAGCCATGCGATTCCCCAGCCTGATCCAGAAACATAAGTGAAAGGACAGTGACAAATCTTTGAGATAATAGCAGCAGGCAGGATCATGGAGGTGAAGAATCTGTTATCTGATGTAAACTGCTCATCCATGTGAGGTGAATGAACTCTTTAAGGGGTGCCACTTAGTTCATGGGCAAAGATAATTTACTGAACACTACCCAGTGCCAGAGGCTACTGAATTCATTCTGTTTGGATAAACAGATTGCTCTGATGTACTTATTTATTCCTTCTTGTTCATCCAAGGCTGTGTCAGACTCATTAATAAGAAATGAAAAATGATTCATTCACACTCTATACCTTGTGCAACTCTGATAATAACCATTGCATATTTCCAGTGTATAAGTTTTTGTTTGGTGGAAGTTTTTGCTCTGTTTTCCTTTGTTTTTAGATGAGGTCAGTGTCTTGGTGGCCATGTGGGAGGTCACAGTCTTTGGAGCTTCCAAGTCTCAGATTTGCTCCTGGCTTAGCCACCCATTTTCAGTGTGACTTCACAAAAATGTCTTCCTGACCTCAGGAAATGGAAGACTAGTTATGCAATACACAAGATATGCTACCTATTCATAAAAGCAATGATTGATAGACTTGTCTTCATCAAACGAATAGCTTCTGTGCATCAAAAGATAACCTTAAGAACAACAGTTTTTATACAGATTATATAATTGACCTGTATAAGCCAATAAGGAAACAATATATAACCCATTAGAAAAAGGAGCACTTCACGAAATGGAAAATATGCATGGCAGATAAATCCATGAGAATGTGGTCAACTTCATTAGCAATCAGGGAAATATAATTAGATAATATTACCTACTCAGGAAAATGTCTAAAATGAATAAATGAATGAATGAATGAAGCAATCCAGTAATGCAAACAGTTGCAGAGATGTAGAGTAATAATTCACTGCTCAAACAATGCTGATGGGAGGATAATTTGATACAAATACTTTAGATAAAAATGACATCATTTACTTAATCTGTACACAGTTGTATCTTGTGGCTGTGCTATTCCGAAACTTCCTTATAGTCCATAGGAGAAAGTTGACATGTGTCCTAGGAGACGAGCAAAAACCTCATGGCATGACTATTCATATTAACACTGAACTGGAGACAATTTAGAGGTCCATCAGTAGTAAAAATGTGGTAAAGTCAGACAGTGGAATAATAAATAACATTTAAGACATGGAAATCATCAATTCATAGTCCCATGCAAGATGGCTAAATTTCATAAATGTAACACTGAGTCAAAGAAACAAAATAAGGCACACTACAGGGTCAGAGTGTGGGACCGGGTAGGTCATAGGAGGACGCAGAAACATTGGCAGGCAATATCGTCTGTCTGGACTTGAGCTGTCTTACATTAGTTCTCCAGTCACACTAATTTCTTAAGTTTCCTATTTATATAATATGCAGTGTTTGAATTTGTATTATTTTTTTATAAGACAAAGTTTAAGCTAATAAATAAATAGGGAAATGCCAAAGTGTTCAACAATGTTCATCTGTGCAATTTATTTTTCTTTTAATTTTATGCATCATATAAACACGAAGGCCGGGAGGCAGTAGTTCAGAGAAGAGACAAATTTCCTTGCCTCAGAATAAAATGAGAGGCTTCAATTAAGCTTCCTCCTCATGACTCTGGCAAATACTGTGCCTAGTTTAATAACTCTTACTTCCTACCTACACCTTCTAGGAGCATGATTCTGAGAGTTGAGTATGCTTTGTAATTTCTCTTAAGGCCAGTGACATCTTGCATAGGAGTTTGAAGGAAAGTGGTATACCAAGGAAGCAGAGGCAGCCGGAATGGAGAGTAGAAATTACAAATTCAGAGAATGTGAATAAAGGCTTTGTGCTGCCTCCCTGGAATCAGCAATGAGGCACGAGTTTATGCAGTTTACGTGCGTCCACATCTTTTAGGATTGGCAGAGCCACCTGAAAACACATCACAGAATTCATAATGGAAACCAGGGCAAGGTTTTCTTGTGAGCAATTTGTAGACTATTAGTCACATTTGGACAATATCCTCTGAGGAAATCACACATTGGCCTGATACTTGTCAATGAAGAAAGGAACTGACAGCTACTTCTAACTCCACATTACCATAGCACAAATGCTTTTTTTTAAAAGCCAAGGGAAGAAATAGAGTATCAATATTCAGTTCATGCTAGTTAACCATGCCCTGAGAGCCTACGATCTACTAGCTTGCACTAGAGCTTCTACTAGGCATGACTGAGTTTCAGCACCTGCCCTCAAAGAGCATATGATGAAATGAGAATGAGAAATACTCTGTCAACGTTGTACTTATGTGAACAAAGTACCGACAGAGATTGTATGGCATCAGGATTGCAGAGAACTCAACCGTTTTGGTCTGGAATCTGACTCAAGGTTTTTGTGGAACTCATCAGTGGAGAGAGAGAGAGGAAATAGGAGAAGAGAAGAGAGGAGAGGAAAGAAGGGGAGGGGAGTGGAAGGGAATGGGGAGGAGAGACTCTTGCTGGTAAAAGAAATAAGAAGTGCAAAAATAGCATAATAAATGTAGATGGTAAATTTTGGAACCAGAAGAATTTAAGCATATTTAAGTGTGTGGATGAGTGATAAAAATGCATAGAGGAGAACACACTGGGACACTTTAACATGATATATGTAGGGTTTACCTATGTCTCTTTGTGAAAGTTTAAATTTTTTTTTATCCGTTGGGGAAACACTTTAGGACGTTGGTCTGGGCAAGGACTTCTTGAGTCATACCCCCAAAGTATAGGCAACCAAAACAAATTAGACAGTTGGGATCGCATCAAACTGAAATGCTTCTGCAAAGCAAGGGAAATAACCAACAAAACGAACCCACAGAATAGGAGAAAGTATTTGTAAACTACCCATCTGACAAGGGATCAATAACCAGAATATATAAAGAGCTCCAAACCTCAATAGGCAAAAAATCAAATAATCCAATTAAAAAATGGGCAAAGGATTAGACATTTCTCAAAAAAAAGACATACAAATGGCCAAAAGGTATATGAAAAAATGCTCAACATCATTAGTCATCAGAGAAATGCAAATCAAAACTACAATGAGGTATCATCTTACCCCAATTAAGATGACTTTAATCAAAAAGAGAATATCGAATGCTGGCAAGGATGTGGAGAAAGGGGAACCCTCATACACTGTTGGGTGGAAGTGCAAATTAGTGCAATCACTATAGAAAACAGTATGGAGGTTTCTCAAAAAGTAAAAGTAGAACTACCATATGACCCAACAATCCCACTGCTGAGTATATATCCAAAGGAGGAGAATTCAGTATATTGAAAAGATATCTTCTTCCCCATGTTTATTGTAGTACTATCCACAATAGTCAAGATATGGAATCAACCTAAATGTCCATCAACAAATGAATAGACAAAGAAATTGTGGTACATATTCGCAGTGGAATATTATATAGCCACAAAAAATATAAGATCCTGCCATTTGCAACAACATGGATGGAACCGGAGAACAGTACCTTATGTGAAATAAGCCAAGCACAGAAAGACAAATCTCATGTTCTAATTCATATGTGAGAACATAAATTATTTCACTAAATATTAAAAACAATTGATCTAATGAAGACAGAGAGTAAAATGATAGTTACCAGAGGCAG
>NW_012148396.1:5694323-5695169 GCF_000956105.1 Propithecus coquereli
AACAAGTTTCTTTCTACTACAGCAGTGAACTCAAACTACTACAGACTTAATAATATTTCCATTCTTTCCCATTCCTTGTCTTGCTATACCTTGCATTCACGATTTTTACCTCATGATGGTCAAATAACTAGAGGTCAGAGATGAATTTAAATTCTGAATCCATCCCATCGAAGCTATGTAGACAAGAGAGGTCACTTAATTTCACTGAGACTCAGTTTTCATATCTGTAACATTGGAATGATGATGATACCTGCCCTATATGATTTTTAAGGCTATACAAGAGATCAAGATGAGGTCAGCATTAGAGAAAGTGTCTTTTGTGGCATAAAAATAAATATCAGGGTAGGCTACAGTCATTGTTATTGTCATTGTCATATGCAGACTCTTTCCCTCTTACTTCACTTTTGTTTCTGACGTGTGATAAATACATCATATTACAGAGTTAAAAACTATTTGTGTCTCATATAATAGCCTTCCCTTACGTGTGCATTTTAACTGGTGTGTCTTGAGTCCCCTCACAACTATCCTGACACATAACATAACATAACATAACAACATAACATAACATAAACAGATTAGGTATTGCAACAATTAATTTTAAGAGAGAAGCAATGTAGTATTTTGGTTCAGAATACAGATTATGGAATCTTACATCTTTGATTCAAATCCAAGTTTGTTCACTACTAATTCTATAACCTTGGAAAAGTTCTTTAACCTCTTTTTGCATTGGGTAACTCATTGCCAAAATGGGGTTAATGCTGTTACTTATTTCATTGAGATTTTATGGATTTAAAAATAATTAATATATGCAAAGATTATGGAATCTTACATATTTGATTCAAATCC
>NW_012148396.1:5696213-5697471 GCF_000956105.1 Propithecus coquereli
GTGCACATATAGTAGTAACATTCATCGAGTGTCGGGCAGATGGGAGTGGGGAGGAGGGGATGGGTATATACACAAGTAATGGGTGCAGTGTGCACTGTCTTGGGGATGGACACACTTGAAGCTCTGAATCTTGTGGGGCAAAGACAATATGTGTAATCTAAACATTTGTACCCTCATAATATGCTAAAATTAAAAAAAAGAAAAAAAAAGAAATATCTACAAAAATTTATAACAAGTATCATATTTAACAATGAAAAATTTGATACTCTTCCTCTAAAATTGTGAATAAGGCAAAGATGTGTTCTCTCAATACATCATACATGAAATCTTAGCTAGTGCAATAAGACAATAAAAGGAAATAAAAGGTGTACTTATGAGAAGGAAGAAATACAATTTTGTTCACAGATGATATAACTATCTGTAAAAAAATCCCAAACACTCAAGAACAACAATAACAAAAACTCCCAGAGCTAATAAGCAAATTTAGCAAGGTCACAGAACTGAAGGTTTATACAATATAAGTAGGTAGTATTCTTACATAGCCGTGATGAATAATTGGTATGTGAAATTTAAGATCATACCATTTATCATAGCACCAAGAATTTTTGAAATTAGAAAAAATACATGAGTAAACCTAGGACCCATGGGTTTCAGAATGCCTAAATGCTCAGATCCTCCCCTGCTGAGAGTACAAATGGTTCCTCTGTCAGTCCTGAAAATGGTTGCACTCAAATGGCAGATTGAAGCTGTAGTGCTGAAAATGATGGGGGCTTTCCTTTGAGAGACTGCAAGGAGGACCTTAACAGAGGAAGCCTCAGAGCTCCCTTGTCTCAGTGACACTCAGGGTTGTCTTTGCAGTAAAGCGTATTGAGATTTGAAAAGCCAACCCGTGTGACTGAGGAAAGACAAGTACTGAAAAAAATAAATCCACATAATATGTCTGCTCAGCCAACAAGTGGCTTAGTGACTTCAGTGATTTTCATCTATGTCTATATCTAGCTATATTTATATATCACAGTGTTGATGTTATTTTATGTTTGGGGCTATTA
The DNA here is from genome assembly GCF_000956105.1 of Propithecus coquereli. Lineage (NCBI taxonomy): Eukaryota > Metazoa > Chordata > Mammalia > Primates > Indriidae > Propithecus > Propithecus coquereli. Next base: position 5,697,263 of record NW_012148396.1, read on the forward strand.
TAAATAAAGTTGCTACGAGAAAAAAGTAAAATGAATTCAGCCCATCACAGAGTAGACTGGGGATTATAGTTCTATTTTAACTGCCACAAGTGGGCTCAAAATCCACTTACAGGTTTACATAATTATGATTCATAGCCAAGTCAGGGTCTCTTTAGAGCTTGGGAAATTGATCATTTTCAAGCGACTTATTCAGTAAATAAAAAAGATAA
>NW_012148396.1:5697521-5699064 GCF_000956105.1 Propithecus coquereli
TTGCAGGTATGTGAAATATGAATGGACACAGACAGTAACTGTTACACATAGCATTGGGTTGGGTGCTTCTCAAAATAATGAGTTGTTTATAAATATGTATTAAGTAATCACATTCAAAAATGTATATGCACAGTCATATACTGATTCCAGCTCTATTCTGTGCCAGGCCCTGACACCCATACAGAGAATACAAAGGTGGATAAGATGTGGTATTGCTATAAAGGACATTAGATCTTAACAGGGAAGACCAGCAGGCAAAACAACACGTGATGGCATAATTGAAGTGAGTGAATAGAACACACACACACACACACACACATGAGCAATCAAGTCTTCTGCATTAATGAGGTGATCTATGAACAAGGGGTGTTAATTCTGAATATCAGTTTTCTAGGTAAGGAGCAAAAAGGCAGAAAAGAACATGCCAGGTTAAGAAAATGATGGTCACAAAACTATAAAGAGATAAAATGTTCTGTAGGATGTTTGCAGAAGAAAAAATGTTTAATTTGATAGAAGTTTATGAGAGAGGATTTATGAAGCTTATGAAGTAGGGGTGGGGATCGTGGATGGGAGAACTATCACTTGATGTGAACAAAAGTTACGTTGAGCGTTGAGACCACTTTAGGTTGGGTGGCTCTGTCTCAAGCAAAGCTGTTGGCCATCCACTGGCTCTGTAAAGAGGTCAAGAGATAATTTTAAGTAGAAAAGAGTTATATTCAGAAAAATCTCTTTGGCTGTAGACAAAGGACTGGATTGGAGAGGAGAGAGACTGGGGCAGGGAGATCAGTTAGGAAGCAGTTGCAGTAATACAAGGGAAAGGTGCAGGGGGCTCATTGAGGATGGAGGGGAAAGAGAGGATTCCCAAGGAAGAACTTACATAGCATCAATGAATTTCACTTGACTATTGGATATGACGAGTTGGGTTCACTGAAAAGAGATTTCCTCATTATTAATCTACTTCCTGTCTTCTGATAAACCATATTGTAATCTGTTCTATAAAACCCAGCTCTTTTTTCCCTTCCTCCTCTCCTCCCGTTCCTTCTAGTATTATTTCACAGAGGCTTTTGCACGCACAGAAACTGAGCCTTTATATGTGAACCTCCTAGAGAAATAGCACCTTCATTCATAACCTTCCTCGTCTAGGCAGAGCAAGTTCTAATTTGAGAAGAGCAGAATGGAAAATTTGGGTGTCCAGTAAGCTTGTGTCTCTGCTTAAAAATAAAACCTTTAGCTCTTCTCTTTCCCTGCTTGTGTCTCTTTCTCCAGCTCTAAGTATATTCTAGCTGCCTCAAAGGGGTGTTGGAATAATAAATGCATTTTCTTGAGGATGGCTTTGAATTACCAGATGAAAGGTGCTGCTTCACTGAAAATTATAATTCAAATCAAAGCACTCAACCTTTCATCCCTGCATGCCTTTGAGGTTTACAGCCCTTGTGTGTATTCCAAATAAAGTAAGAAAATACCTCTAAAATGACCAAAAAAAAAAAAAAAGTTTAAAAGAGCAAAATGTGTAGAGATTTTTATCCTCGTTTTAAAAACAAGA
>NW_012148396.1:5703309-5706770 GCF_000956105.1 Propithecus coquereli
ATATATATAAATCAGGCAAGCACACTGACCTTATGACCTTATAGTGTATTAGAAAGATCTAGTCACATAATCAAGTAGTGATGTTTGATTTCACTCTTGGAAGATAAACAAGTGCTTGCCTATCTAAAAAAAAGGAAACATAGTCCTCAAAGAAAGAGCAACAGGAATTAAACATCTTGTCACTCATTTCTGCATCCTTGACATCATGCACAATGCCTACAATATTGAAAATAATCAGTGTTTTAATAAATGAATGAAGGCAAAAATAATTGCTATAAAAACACATATCAGAGTGTCAAAATTTTGGTTAAGACCTCAATAAATGAAATAAATTCTACAGATCAATTAGAATTAAACTGAGAGTCAAGAGACACACAGTAAGTTTTAATTTGGCTATTATAGTCACCAGCTTGTGAGTTTACAGATGATCTTAGACAGCACTGTAAAGATTGGTAACTGCTTTTCATTTATTTCAATCTCTTGAGGGGGGGCATAAATTCTTTTTGCCCTAACGTGTCACTGTAATGGGAGTTTTAATCATGAATTAATAGATAAGATAAGGAAATGAGGAGAATTTTAGATTCTATGTCACCTAAATGTTGTTAGCAGTTTACCTCTATAGGATACATTTTGTTTTTCTCAATTCAGTCCAAGTGTTGTCTGTCAACTATTACTGAGGCTGATGTCTTGTGATCTCATCCTTTGCTATTTCACAAACATAACCTCCCCCAAATTCCTCCCATGTCCTCTTCCCACTGTTCACTTCATATTTCCTATTCTGCAAGTGTGCATGTGACTTCTCTAGCTATAACTATTATAGCTATATTGTAACTGCATGTAACTTTATATAACATGTTACATAATGTAGCATAATGTAATATTGTATTAATAATGTAATATTGTATAGTTATATGTACTACAGATAGGGTCCTTGTCTACTGGGATCTCTGGGAGTGGATCCTTTACAGTTCAGTCCTAGGCAGCCACAGCCCAGCTGGTTGGGCTCCAAATCTGCCTCTTTCTCCCCTCATTCCATTTGTTTATCTTAAACCTGGGCCACCCCATTTTCATGCATAACATATTTGATTTATACTCATAAATATTCCTGGTAATAGAAGAGGTTTTTTCTTAGAACAGTGGCTAAGAATGTGAGCTCTCACTTTTGAATCCTGATCCCTCCACTTAGTAAGTGACCCTGGGTGAGTTTTCTTATTGAGTAGAACCTACCACATAGTTAATGACTATCTTTCCTTCCTTGGAAGCGAAAAGGATGAACATAACTATTTGTAACTTTTAACTATGGTTCTTAAGTTATAACAAGATTTTTGTATATTTTTTCCTCAGAAAGATACCATCTCACAAATTGTAACTAATAGGCCTGAGAGTTATTTTAGAATCTTGGGTTGTTTTTGCTTGTTTCTTTGTTTTGTTTTGTTTTGTTTTAACTGTGGGTTGGAAAAGGCAGAAGGTAGATAGTTAAATTAGTAATGAATCAAATCCTATATTAATCATTTGGCACTGTTAGATTTGGAGTGTGGTTTAACATGTTAAATTGCCTACACCTATGATTCTGGCAGGAGCTAGGGGAACAGAAATGTTCTCCAAAACCCATAAATCAGGCTTGTCTTGATTTGGATATTTTATCAAGGAAAAAGGCCCAAAGCTGCTCCATGGAAGTACATTCTGGTCTCAGAAACAGAAACATGGTTTAGGTAAGATAATAATGGCAATGAGGATTGAGGATGAAGAGGAGGCTGATGATAAACATGACTTCTCATCCCTCTGATGTCTTAAGAAAATGAATTCTGTGAAGTAAGCACAAAAACAAAATCCTCCATCCAGATAAATCCCTCTGTACCTAGGACTATAAACCTCTCATTGATACAGCAACATGTACCTCTGTTACCCTGTTACACTAGCTATGTTTGCAGGTTGAAGATCCCAAAGAAAATACCAATTTATAACAAAATTTTCCTTCTTTGGCCACTAGACATCACCCTAATTTTGTTGTAGCCTAAGTACCTTAACTGTAAATCTAGCTGACAAAATGTAATTATAACCACACAGCTAGAATTTATGTTTAAAATATGTGCATATGATTTCTTGAGGACCTTACAGACTATCAGAAAAATACTCCACTCCTTCTCTACTGTCAGCTGCACTACGCACGTCTGGATGAGAATATGCTGCAAAATTGAATCCTTCTTCTCTAACTATGTTTCCTCCTTTTTCTACTCACCCCTTGCTTTTATTTATTTATCTTTAAATTTGGCCCAGGGGAGGTAGGAATTAGCATTAAAGGTTATCAGTATTTTACTCAGTCATATAGAGTCAGGGCTGTGTTCTCAAGAAACTTTCTGTAATTCCTCCACTTTAGGGGCCACCATTTTCATAGAGCATGTATGGTCTAACATGAAATTTTGCATGGTCCTGGCTTTAGATTGTCCCCTTTGGTCAAGAGCTCTCCTCCCCTCTTTATTTTTTTTTTAAGAGAGCCTCTACTTTGATTTCTATTCCTAGAAATAGACAGGAAGATCATAATTAGATTAACCTGAAAACTCCTAGATGAACCAGGATTGGATTGGATTCAATAAGTATCCAGTAAAAATGTATTATTTTCATTTATTTGATCATTCATATAATCACCCAAACATTGATGGAAATTTACTGTGCTGGATGTAGAAACTAATAAGGGAACAAAATAGACATATACCCCTCCTTCACGAAGCATACAGTTTATTTTAGAATCTGATATTTATCAGGTATACTAAATTTTGTGATAATAAATGATATATTATAACCAAAAAAAAAAAAATAGAGCATTGACAGTGTATATCAGGAATCTGATCTGGTCTGCAGGCATCATGGAAGGCTTTCCAGAAGAATTTCAGAGTTGAGATGTAAAGATGAATAGGAGTTTATAAATTTGGGAAGTTGGCAGAAGGAATTGCATGCCTAGCATGTAGACATCAAAGAAGTTCAGCCTGACAAAACAGTGAGCAAGGAGAAATGTGCAAAGAGATGGGGCTGGATAAGTCTACAGAATTAGATGCACAAAACTAAGGTCACACTAAGTATTGAGGGCATTGCTCTAAAGACAAGGGGAGAGTCTTTAAAAGGTTTTAAGTTGACAAATGTAACCTATGTGTTTTTAAAAGATCACTGTGCCTCTATTGTTGAGAATGAACTGAAGATAACTAAGAGTGGATCCAAGGAGGCTGTTCCAAGAGTTGAATTAGATGTAGATGGGCATGTAATGGGCATAAGTAATGGTCATGATCTATCATGGATCCTAGATTGCCCTCGATTTCCCTAGGATGAAATTCTCTCAATATCGCCCTCCCTTTCTCTCTCTCTCTCTCTTTCCTTCTTTATCTCTATCTATCTCTTTATCTTTCTTCCCCAGAACACAGCTCTTATATTTTCCAAGCTCACATTCATTACCTTTCTCTGCAAGGTCT
>NW_012148396.1:5708080-5710068 GCF_000956105.1 Propithecus coquereli
AAACAAAGGTGTCAGGAAATGCTATTTTGTGATCTATAATTCTAAGTGCCCTAATGTCCACAATGCAGATGTGTGCATATGTAAAATATGTAGGATGATCATTTATTTTCAAGTTTCAAGTTTCTGTGGAGGTCAGTGGATTGTATATTGTGATAATAGGGCAGTTATTTTCAAAAATTCTTGTAGCAGAGCATCTTTTACGAATAAAATTGTATTTTATATGATATTAAAATGCTTAAAGGTGGCTTTTCTTTGGCTTAAGTGGATTTGGTGTCCTTAAGCTGTATTCTCTTAACTCTTTATCTCACTGAACTTTGTATAGCCACTAAGTATCTCTAGAGCCTTTTTAGAAAACCATTATTGGGAATATAACATTTTCTGGAGCTTGGCTGTCTGGTAATTAAGTTCTGATACTTGTCTTTAATCTTCCAATGAAGAAACGAAGAGCCTATTTGTATGCTATGAATGAGACTCTATGACTTTCAGCCTGTTTTTATCTTTTCCCTTTTTTTTTTGTTTTTTTAAGACTATAAATCAAGTCTCACAACAGCCATCCAATGCTATTTCCCTGGCTACTATTTCCCTCAGATTTATAAAATGGCTGGAATAGTGCATCGGGTGATACATTTGCTTCCACATACATAATATCCCATTTCACAGCTAGGGAAAGTTTGAGAACTTGAACCACTGCCTAATGCAGTGGCCATCTGTGATCTACCTACCACTGCTGATGGAGTTATTGAGAGCTAGGTGATGTGTGAGCCACCTACAACACATTATCTTTTTACCTACTTTTTCAGACCTCAGCACTAGCTTCCCCGGGTTTTGTTCTCTCAGTGGCAGAGGTAATCATGCAGTATATTTATTAGGTAGTGACCTTGTAATCAACACCTGTAGAGGGAAGAAGAAGGGTTTGGGCCAAGGGAGAAGTTAAGCTTTCATACAAGTCCAACGACAACCTCAGCCAACTCCACAGGCAGCTCTGGAGAAAAAGGAAGCTCATCATAGTGGTTTAGAATTGGCTTGAAATGTCTAAGTCTTTGAACTCCATCACAATCGGCCATGAGATGTGAGTTGCTCACAGAAAGGCGAGACCGTGTGTGAGATGGTTATCTGCAGCTGAAACAATCTCTTGAAGTAGCTGATCCATGTCGTCTGTTGCTATGACAACAAGTTCTTCCTTGAAGGGGGATCCAAGTGGCACATAACTATGCCCATCACTTCATGGTTCAGCCATAACTAAGTCTATCCATAAACTATATATAGACCCAAATCCTAAAATACCTTATGAGATTGTCAGGCCTGCTGTGTTACACCGTTGTAATAGCCACTCTCAAAATCAAAGTTTTACAACAGCACAATTTTACTTTCCACTAATGAGATTTATCCATCATGGGTCACTGGGGTATTTACTTATTATATTTCTTCAGGAAATTTAGCTAACAAAACTGCCACCACCTTGAATGTTGCTGGTTATCAAACCAGAGGGAAAGAGAGTTCTGAAATTTCTCAAACTAGAAACCAAATCTTTTGGTCAAGAATTTCAAAAATGTCACTTCTATTCATCATTATTCATCTGATAGAGCAAGAAAATGAAATTCCACTGTGTGTTCAGAAGCGAAGAACTGGTGGTTCAGCAAGCTGTCTAATGACTGCTACAGAAACCTCTTTCATCAAATCTCTACCTATGCCTCTAACCTCACTACTCCAAACTAAATTAAAGTCATGCTTGCAGACTTCACAAACTTTATCCATATTGGCATTTTCTGGACTTTTTATTCTCTCTCATTCCAAAATGTATTTACTTGTGCTCTTTCCCTTACTTTTTCTGAGAAATGGATTTTGAATGGGTGGAAGAGATTACATTTTCATAAACCATAGTTCTTTTTTTCTCTCTCTCCATTTGTGCTGTCATTGTAACTCTAAGGTGAGTAACCACGTGTCAAAATATGATCTCAGTCAATCAAAAATACATACTTCCCTTATTC
>NW_012148396.1:5713623-5714109 GCF_000956105.1 Propithecus coquereli
TAGAAATTCTGTTATGTCTTATGTCAGTTTTAAGTTGTTATAAAGAGATTTTAATATGTGTAAGATCTATAGCGATGTGCACTTTACATTCTGAATGTTGATTTTTTTTTTCTTTTTGTTAGTATTGTCAGGATACAGAGAATTACTAATCTTTACAATGAAGAAATTTTGAGATGCTTGATGGTCTCTTTGCATCTTTGTTTTCTATTTCATCCTTTTCTGGTCTTATCTTTATTATGTCCATCCTTTTTACTTTTAAAAAAATCATTTGCTAATTTTTGCTATTTCATTAAGATGACAATTCAGATCATTGAATTTCATCCTTTCTATACTTTTTCTATCACCACTATTTAAGGAACTATATTTCCCTCTAATGATGGCATTATATTTCATCACAGAGCTTTCAAAATGTCATATTTTAGTTTTTATTGAGCTAAGAATATCTTCTAATATCCATTTGATATCTTCATTAATCAATAAGTATAA
>NW_012148396.1:5715889-5717191 GCF_000956105.1 Propithecus coquereli
TCACAAACTTTATCCATATTGGCATTTTCTGGACTTTTTATTCTCTCTCATTCCAAAATGTATTTACTTGTGCTCTTTCCCTTACTTTTTCTGAGAAATGGATTTTGAATGGGTGGAAGAGATTACATTTTCATAAACCATAGTTCTTTTTTTCTCTCTCTCCATTTGTGCTGTCATTGTAACTCTAAGGTGAGTAACCACGTGTCAAAATATGATCTCAGTCAATCAAAAATACATACTTCCCTTATTCTAAAGCATTATTTTTTCGCTTTTAGAGTACACACATTTTATGCATCCTATATGGCCTGTGTCCAACTTGTGTGTTTTTTTTTTCCCAGTGCACACTTTAATAGTTCACCTTTTAAGTCAAAACAATTATTTTTTACATCTTTCATTCATTATAAAATTATTAAATACCTAGAAAATAGGAGAAGTCTTAGAATGTTTTTGTGTATTTCAATTTACACTTATTTCATTTGAGATTTAACAGGTGTGAATTATTTTACAATTACCTCTTCTGCAAATTCGCTGAGAAACAGAGATGAGCGTGTTGCATAGTAAAAACTATATTAGAGGAAGTCAAGATTTTCTAAATCCTTGTCTAGGTTCAGTCTTAATTAATCTTCCTTGATAATATCATCTAACTTCAATTTCCTAATCTGTAAAAGAAGAAAGTTTCACTGAGAAATCTCTAAAGAATTGCTCACGATTAAAATGAAGTGATTCAGAAGCTAGATTACCCATTCTCTGAGATCATAAATTTCTGAATAGAAAAATAATTCATTTTCCAAATACTGTCATTGCTTTGCTTCCAATCCACTAAAGTCTTAAATAAATCAGTTCTCTGTTTTCTGGTGTGAAAAGGTTTGGGGGAAGGAAGGGGTAGGAATAATGTCTAATTTACAAACTAGAAAAAAATTAGCTATATCTTCCAATACCTGGAAATAAAAAAATCTTTTTTAAATATCATGGGATAAAAAATTACAGGGAAGATTCAGATCATGAAATTAGACACTCTACCATAGCCACTAGGATAAATTATAGTTGTAGTAGACAGCAAGTTCATTATGACATCTAAATTTCATATACATCATGCACATGAACACACATATATACTAGCATTTTCAACATGTTGATAATCATGATTTCACTACATTTTGCTTCAGTAAATAGACCTTGTGACTCAATAAATATCTCTTAATCACTGAAGAGATAATAGGTATATCTGGGTGGATGTTAATGCAAAGAATGGGTGTTGAATTTTGACATAGATTCCTTGTATGTCTTTTGAGAGCATCAAAT
>NW_012148396.1:5718862-5726983 GCF_000956105.1 Propithecus coquereli
ATTTTTTGTACTTATTTATAGCTTAAAACTACTGTATTTACAGAACAATTCTAAATTATTTCAGTCATTTAAAATGCATTAGAACTTGCTTTATGAGCCAGCATATGCACAATATTGAAAAATATTATATTCAGCATACTTGCAAATAAAACTGTATTCTTAGCTATTTGTCTTACTGCTGTAAAAAAATAACCCTACACAGGGTAGTTTATAAACAGCATAAAATTATTGCCCATAGTTCTGGAGGCTGGGAAGTCTAAGTCAAAGTGCCAGCAGATTCAGTGCCTGGTGAGGAATTTGCTCTATGATTCATAGACTGGTGCCTCTTGCTGCGTTCTCACGTGGTAGAAGGCACAAACGAGCTCCCTCAGGCCTCTTATAAGGACGCTAATCCCATTGACAAGGATAACATCTCATGACTTAATCACTCTTCAAAGGGTCCCACCTTCTTATACTATCACATTGAAGATTAGTTTCAACACATGAACTTTGGGGGACACATATTCAGACCATACCATTGTTGGTTTTTTTAAATTTTAATTTATTTTATTTTGTTTTTAATTCACGTGTAATAATTGTACCTATTTATGGGGTACAAAGTGATGTTTCGATACATATAATGCAAAGTGGTCAGATCAGGGTAATTAGTATATACATCATGTCAAACATTTATCATTTAATTGTGTTGGTAACACTCAATATCCTCCAGCTATTTGAAAGGATATAATATATTATTGCTAACTATAGTCATCATCCAGTGGTATAGAACACTAGAACTTATTCGTTCTCTCTAGCTGTAATGTCGCATCCTTTAACAAATCTCTTCCTGTCCCCCTTTCCCCCTACCCTTTCCAGACTCTAGTATCCTCTGTTCTACTTTTTACTTCTAAAAGATCAATTTTTTTTAGCTTCCACATAATAGGTGAGAACATGTGGTGTTTAACTTTCCTGGCTTATTTTCATGTCCTCCAGTCTTATCCATGTTGCTAAGAATGACAGTATTTCATTCATTTTTATGGCTAAATAGTATTCCATTGTGCATATATATCATATTTTCTTCATCCGTTCTTCTATTGTTGGGCACATAGGTTTTTGGGAATAGTGTTGCAATAAACATGGGAGATGTCTCTTTGATATACTGATTTCCTTTCCTTTAGATAAATGCCCAGTAGTGGGACTGCTGGATTGTATGGTAGTTCTATTATATTTGTAGTTTTTTGAAGAATCTCCATACAGTTCTCCATAGTGACTGTAATAGTTTACATTCCCACCAAGAGTGTATAAGAGTTCTCTTTTCTTTCTCTGTATCCTTGACAGCATTTGTTATTTTTTGTCTTTTTATAATAAATAGCCCTTCTAACTGGGGTAATATGATACCTCATGGTGGTTTGATCTGCATTTCCCTGATGATTAGTAATGTTGAGCATTTTTTCATATATTTTTTGGCCATTTGTATGTCTTATTTTGAGAAATGTCTGTTCAGATCATGTGCCCATTTCAAAATCATATTTCTTTCTTTCTTTTTTTTTCCCCCTGCTGTTGAGATGTCTGAGTTTCTTGTATATTCTGGATTGGATATTTATCTGGTGTCGGATGAATAGTTAGCAAATATTTGTCCAATTCTGTAGGTTGTCTCTGTGCTCTGTTGATTGTTTCCTTTGCTGTGCACAAACTTTTTGGTTTGATATAGTCTCATTTGTTTATTTTTTTCTTTTGTTACCTATGTGTTTGAGGTTTTTATTAATAAAAATCTTTTCCTAGATCAACATCCTAAGCATTTCTCCCATGTTTTATTCTAGTAGTTTTATCATTTGGGGTCTTACATTTAGGTCTTTGATCCATTTTTTTATTTATTTTTAAATTTAAGAATATTACAGGTGTACAAACACTTTGGTTACATATACTGTCTTTGTATTGCCCGAGTCAGAGCTACAAGTGTGTTTTAGAAGAGTTTTAGATTAATAGAAAAATGGAGAAGATAGTCCAGTGACTATTTTCCCATATAAAGTCTGTTTTTTCAAATGAGAATTTCTATAATCCTCTAAGTTAGTTTGACTATACCCTTTTACTTAAGTAGAATCCATTTTGAGTTGATTTTTGTATAGGCTTAGTAGTAGGGTTCCATTTTCATTCTTCTGCATATGGATATCCAGTTTTCCCAGCACCATTTTGAAGAGACTGTCTTTTCCTCAATAAGTGTTCCTAGTGCCTTTGTCAAAAATAATTTGGCTGTAGATATGTGAATTAATTTCTGGGTCCTCTATTCTGTTCCATTGGTCTATGTGTCTGTTTTTATGTCAGTACCATGCTGTTTTGACTACTACAGCTTGGTGGTATATTTTGAAGTCTGATAGTGTGATGCTTTCAGTTTTGTTTTATTTGCTTAAATCACTTTGGATTTTTGGAGTCTTTTTGGGGTTCCATACTAATTTTAATTTTCTTTTATATTTCTGCGAAAAATGCTGTTGATATTTTGATGGTATTTTGATAGATATTGCATTGAATCTATATATTGTTTTGGGTAGTTTGGTCATTTTAACAATATTAATTCATATTGGACAGGCAAATATTGAAAAATTTTCCTCTAAGAACTAGAACAAGACAAGGATGCCCACTCTTACCGCTCCTATTCAACATACTACTAGAAGTCCTACCCAGAAAAATTAGTCAAGAAAAAGAAATAAAGGCCATCCAATTTGGAAAGGAGGAAGTGAAATTGCCCCTCTTTGTAGATGACATGATTTTATATAGAGAAAAATCTGAAGAGTCTACCAAAAGAACTCTTAGAACTGATAAATAAATTCAGTGAAATTGCAAGATACAAAATCAGCATACAAAATCAGTAGCTTTTCTGTACAGGAACATTGAAGTTGCTGAAAAAGAAATCAAGAATACAGTCCCATTTACAATAGCTACAAAAAAATAATAATAATACCTAGGAATATATTTAACCAAGGAGGTGAGAGACCTCTACAGAGAAATCTACAAAACATTGATGAAATTAAATTATACAGTATACAAATGAAAAGATATCCCATGCTCATTGTTCTGAAGAATTAATACTGTTACATTGAACAATGCTGTTTTTTTCTCTCTTTTTATCTTTCTCTCTTGCTCTACACAAACACACACACTTACACACACACGAGTATGTCAGATTTTGTTATTCCTGCTTTTTTTGAAGGAGGATTTTTGTTCCCATAACTAATAAAAAATGTTAAAGTATTTTACTATAATAGTAATTTATTTATCTTACTTATATCTCTATCAACATGTGTTATATATAAGTTTTAGGCCATGTTCTTATAGATTTACAAAATAGGTATTGTATTATATTCCTAGTTGATTGTCCTTTTATAATTATAGTTACATTTATGATTAAATATTAATTTCTTTATGTTTTATGCTCTGAGCCTTAATGTCTATTTTGTCTAATATTAGAATAGATAAAGCAGTTTACTTTTGTCAGAATTTTCATGGTGATACCTTTTCTATTGTATTACTTTTAACTTTTATGAACATTCATATTTAAGATATACCTCTTTTAAGCAGACTATAATTTGTTGTTGTTAGTGGTACTTGTTTGTTGAAACCAACTGATTTTGCTTGCTTTCTAATTAATGTATGTGGTCAGTTTTTTTTTTTTAAATAGATATTTTGTAGAGCACTTGTAGTTTCATACCAAAATTGAGTGAAAAGTACAGAGTTTCTGTACACCCCTCCCCCCACTCATACACAGCCTTTCCCATCATCATCATCATCCTGCACCAATCTGGTACATTAATCATGATGGATGAACCAACATTGACACATTATTATCACCCAAGGTCAATAATTTACAATAGGATTCACTGTTGGTGTTGTACATCCTATGAATTTTGACAAATGTGCAATGTCTTCTATCTAATTAGTATAGCATAATGTAGAATAATTCCACTGCCCTAAAATCCCCTGTACTTCACCTGTTCATCCCTCCTTCTCCCAAAATCCCTGGAAAACACTAATCTGTCTCCATAATTTTCTCTTTTACAAATTGTCATATAATTGGAATAATACTGTATTATTCTTTTTAGATTGGCTTCTTCAACTTGTAATATGCGCTTAAAGTTTCTTCATATCTTTTCATGCCTTGATAGCTCATCTCTTTTTAGTGCTGAATGATATTTTGTCATATGGTGTACCACAGTATATTTATCCATTCACCTATTGAAGGACATCTTTGGTGCTTCCAAAATTGTATAATTATGAATAAGGCTGCTCTAAACATCTGTGTGTAGGTTTTTGTGTGGACATACATTTTCAACTCATTTGGGTAAATAGCAAGGAGCATAATTGCTAGATCATATGGTAAGTGTATGTGTAATTTTTTAAGAAACTGCTTAACTATCTTATATAATGGCAGTATCATTTTAAATTCCCACTAGCAATGAATAACAAGAGTATCTGTTGCTCTTATCAGCATTTAGTTTTGTCAGGTTTTGGATTTCAGCCATTCTAATGGGTGTGTAAAATTATTTCATTGTTGTTTTAATTTCATTTCTCTAATGACATTGTAGTAAGTTTTTAATGTGGCTACACACATAAAATTGTTCAGTGTAATTACTGAGATTTCAGTTTAAAACTGTCATATTCATGTTTTTTATGTGTTTAATCTGAATATGTTTTTATTTTTATTTTTATTTTTTTCTTTAAACTTAAGGACAATCTGAATGTGTTTTATCTCTTAGTTTTTGTCTATATGACAAATGAAGTATGTTTTATTATTTCATACCCCTCTTTCTCTAGTTTATTGGTTTTATGCCATTTTGCCTTGCTTTAAGGGATCACCTTAGAGATTAAAATATGCAACTCTCTCACTCAACTTTAATATAACCTAGTGCTTTAGCTATAATCCAAACAACATAAAAACATAGAACCCTTTAACTATATTTTTTACTTTCCTTGTATTTTTATGTCATAATTTACACATAATTTGAATTTAGACATCTTTTTCATTGCTATTTTCTCCTGTGTTTTTAAGATTTATTTTATTTCTTTCTGTGTCTCCATCTCCCTGTATCTGTCTCTCTCTTTCTTCTCTTTCTGTCTATGAATATGTCACTGTTTCACCGTCATATCTGAAGAATATTTTCTCTGAGTACAGAATTCTAGCTTGACGACTATTTTCATTTTGCATTTTGAGGATGTCATTCCCCTGTTATTGTCTTCAGTTTTCTTTACCTATGTTGGAAAGTCAGCTGTTAGCCTTTTTTTTCTCTTGTACGTAATATTTACCTCTCCTGCACTTTGACTGCTTCTTACTGAAGTATAATATATATTTAGATAACTCTACATTTATACTTGACAACTAGCTGTGTTCTGTGCTGTATTTTTAATCCTTCCTTTTATCTCCATATGCTTCAGTCTGTTTATATTCCAGTAACATTATTTCAACTCCACTATATTTTTCTTTATTTGGTTTCTATCTGCTATTATACTTTACTTGTTGAGCTATTTCTTTATTTACTTATTCTGTTTTTTAAATGTCTATAATTTATATTTTTTCTTCTAGTTCTTTTCAGAATTTCTCTGACTCGGTATATAAAATGAATATACTTAATCAGAATTTTTAAAGATTCTGTGTGATAGCTTCAATATCTGTGTCAGCTTTAGGATGTGTTGTGATTATGTCTTTCCCTTAATTTCAGTCACTTCTCTTGTTTCATGGTGTGGCTGTAGATATTAAATTGAATGTGGATTTTTTAAATTAGAAATTGAACCAATAATTTGGGTCTCTTAATGTTATTTTTTTTTCCATCCAGAAAGGATTTATTATACTTCTGGAAGCTAGATTTGATGGACAGATTACCTAATGCAGTCTACAGTCAGGAATAGAGCTCGTTTAAAGTTTTAAACTTTTACAAAGTTTGTAGAATTTGGGAGTTCTGGGCTAGTTCAGGTTTATTCTTAGTGAAAATCTAGTGTGGTTACAAATTTGCCTATTCAACATGGGCCAGGACTTCCTTCCTCCACCAGTCAAACCTGTGAGATGACTATACTCAGTTCCTGTGCCTTTTAGTCACACATTATGCTCAACCTCTCTCTTCCTAGCTGCTAATTTTATGTTGAAAGGTGCTTTAAAGAGAGGAATGACACAATATCAAGCTGACATATCTACGCTCCCTTCTTTCTGTGATTTTGAATACTTAAATTTTAGCAAGCTTGAATTTTATATACATGTGTGTACCTATATATGTGTGTTTGTGTGTGTGTGTGTGTGTGTATATGTATATATATATACACACACACACACACACACAGTGAGTAATGCAGTTATCTAAATGTATATTATACTTCAGTGAAAAGCAGCCAAATAGGAGGGAAGCATACGCTACCTTCAAGAGAGAAAAAAGGCTTCTATATACATACAAACACACACACACACACACACACACACACACACACACACACACACACTTTTGTATATATATATATGCAGTGTCATCAAATATTTGTTAAAAATATGTCATCAAGTATTCTAATTAGATAGAAACTAGTAAGTCATGCTATATAGACAAGCTAGTCTGAGATAATGAAAAGCTTTGAAATGGCATAAAATACAGCTCAAGATAAAATATAACACACAATATTAAAGAATTTTTAAAAAAATAGAAAGAAAGGACTATTGCCACACATACACATAAAAATGAAATCATTTAAGGAGAGGATATAAAATGTAAATATGTGACAGCAAACTGGCTATAGTTATTGACCTGTTGGGCACTGTGTCTTCAAGCAGGAAGAAGAAGACAGGACCTTGCATCTGAGAAGTAACGATGACCTAAGCATGATGTGGACCATTAGGGAAGGGAGCTGAGAAAAACTATGGCAGCTGATTGCTTGCTTAAAATTGCTTGTTTGCTAAGGCAAGGATAAGAAAGAGAGAGAGAGAGAGAGAGAGAGAGAGAGAGAGAGAGAGAGAGAGACTCACATACTATTGATCACATGGATGTGACCAAGCCAAATTGTTTCAGTGGAGACAGCATAAAATCAAGTAGTATACTAAGGATCTGGGATGGGGAAGAAAATATTTGATAGAGAGGGCTGAGCCAGAAATAGAGAAGAAAAATCATATACCCATTCAAAATATGTTTGCAAATGGAGATTTAATGTGAAAGGCAAGAGATAAATGCAAAAGAAAGTTCAGTTAACCAAAAAGAAATTCGTGTAATCAGTGATACAAAATTATTTTAAAATAAATATGCTTACAATCTCAAAGAGATTAAGAAAGATGTATGATTCATCAAAGAATAAAATATAAAATAAAACAGGCAGATAGCAATCAAGAGTTGAAAGACTTGAACAACAACCGATTAGAAATCCTGGAAATGAAAAATAGAATCATTGACATTGAATACACAAAAGCTAGAAGAATAAATCCCTGACAGGGTATACTATTCACTGATGTAATCTAATCTGTTGGAAGAAGGCTTAATGAATAATAAATATTCAACAAATATTTTCCTTCCCAAAGAAATTTTATATATATTGAATAATATTATTTGCATGAGTAAATGACATAAATATTTAAAAAATTAAACTCATAGAATAAAGATAATGCAGGAAAATCCAAGCAGAAGATGCACATCTTCTAGGACTTCTACAGTATTCCAGTGGAGCCCTTGTCCTGAGGAAACACTTAGAAGAAGATTAGTAGAAAAACCACAGCCTTCCTCTTGGAGCCACACTGACACTCATCCTCTCCCTCCATCAATCTCCATTACAAATTTCCATTGCCTTCAACTATCACCACTGCTGGCTTCAGTGGTTTACCTCATGATGGGAACCAAACTCTCATTCCTGAAATATTTGAGCTTCTGAAAACAATACTCTTCTTGGGCTAGGGACCCATTGCGTTTGTCTACTATCAACTTTGGATAAGGAAGAACTTAGAGATGTCCGAGATACAACAACAGCCCTACCTCCTCATCCTGATTATGGCCCATTATTCATGACAAGAGGAAGATTCTACTTTTTTATCCTACTGATACCTGAACTTGAGAATTTCCAGAAGCATAGGTAGCAGCTGTGCTTGAGGCTAAATGGAACTTTTGGTGTGTCTCCTGCCCAGAGGGTTCTACT
>NW_012148396.1:5727033-5764206 GCF_000956105.1 Propithecus coquereli
TCCAAGAAGATGCAAGGAGGCATAAGGAAGTACACAGAGGGGCTACTGTTCTCTCTAGGCAAGTTTAATAATGGAAAAGAAGAAAATTTAGGGAATACATACAAACACACACACACACACACACACACACACACACACACACACACACACCCCTGTATATATATATATGCAGTGTCATCAAATATTTGTTAAAAATATGTCATCAAGTATTCTAATTAGATAGAAACTAGTAAGTCATGCTATATAGACAAGCTAGTCTGAGATAATGAAAAGCTTTGAAATGGCATAAAATACAGCTCAAGATAAAATATAACACACAATATTAAAGAATTTTTAAAAAAATAGAAAGAAAGGACTATTGCCACACATACACATAAAAATGAAATCATTTAAGGAGAGGATATAAAATGTAAATATGTGACAGCAAACTGGCTATAGTTATTGACCTGTTGGGCACTGTGTCTTCAAGCAGGAAGAAGAAGACAGGACCTTGCATCTGAGAAGTAACGATGACCTAAGCATGATGTGGACCATTAGGGAAGGGAGCTGAGAAAAACTATGGCAGCTGATTGCTTGCTTAAAATTGCTTGTTTGCTAAGGCAAGGATAAGAAAGAGAGAGAGAGAGAGAGAGAGAGAGAGAGAGAGAGAGAGAGAGAGAGACTCACATACTATTGATCACATGGATGTGACCAAGCCAAATTGTTTCAGTGGAGACAGCATAAAATCAAGTAGTATACTAAGGATCTGGGATGGGGAAGAAAATATTTGATAGAGAGGGCTGAGCCAGAAATAGAGAAGAAAAATCATATACCCATTCAAAATATGTTTGCAAATGGAGATTTAATGTGAAAGGCAAGAGATAAATGCAAAAGAAAGTTCAGTTAACCAAAAAGAAATTCGTGTAATCAGTGATACAAAATTATTTTAAAATAAATATGCTTACAATCTCAAAGAGATTAAGAAAGATGTATGATTCATCAAAGAATAAAATATAAAATAAAACAGGCAGATAGCAATCAAGAGTTGAAAGACTTGAACAACAACCGATTAGAAATCCTGGAAATGAAAAATAGAATCATTGACATTGAATACACAAAAGCTAGAAGAATAAATCCCTGACAGGGTATACTATTCACTGATGTAATCTAATCTGTTGGAAGAAGGCTTAATGAATAATAAATATTCAACAAATATTTTCCTTCCCAAAGAAATTTTATATATATTGAATAATATTATTTGCATGAGTAAATGACATAAATATTTAAAAAATTAAACTCATAGAATAAAGATAATGCAGGAAAATCCAAGCAGAAGATGCACATCTTCTAGGACTTCTACAGTATTCCAGTGGAGCCCTTGTCCTGAGGAAACACTTAGAAGAAGATTAGTAGAAAAACCACAGCCTTCCTCTTGGAGCCACACTGACACTCATCCTCTCCCTCCATCAATCTCCATTACAAATTTCCATTGCCTTCAACTATCACCACTGCTGGCTTCAGTGGTTTACCTCATGATGGGAACCAAACTCTCATTCCTGAAATATTTGAGCTTCTGAAAACAATACTCTTCTTGGGCTAGGGACCCATTGCGTTTGTCTACTATCAACTTTGGATAAGGAAGAACTTAGAGATGTCCGAGATACAACAACAGCCCTACCTCCTCATCCTGATTATGGCCCATTATTCATGACAAGAGGAAGATTCTACTTTTTTATCCTACTGATACCTGAACTTGAGAATTTCCAGAAGCATAGGTAGCAGCTGTGCTTGAGGCTAAATGGAACTTTTGGTGTGTCTCCTGCCCAGAGGGTTCTACTATGGGGGACTATGAACTGTGACCCTAAAGATTCCAGAGTTAGGGAATGGGAAGGACAAAGTTTTTCAATAGATCACTGGGAATTATGCTAAGTAGATGCACTTGTGCTTTCATACCTTGTTTTCAGACCCATATATTCTTTCTACTGAGGATACAGTGCTGGACAGAGTTTATGTTTCAGTGCATAAATTTCATCCTTAACTGACTCAGAACCAAATATTCTACTGTACTTCCAGCAAGCCATTCCAACACTGTTTGGCTACTTTTTTCTGCTTGGGACAGTGTATGTGTGTGCGTGTGCGTGTGCGTGTGTGTGTGTGTGTGATATGATCGGTAGATGCCATGGACTCATTCCCAAACCTCATTCACAGTAGAATGGACCCTTCAGTCTGAGGATACTTTGACATTCCCTGCCTGAGGATAAGCACTTCATATGCCCATTCAGTTTATGTGCACATCATGCCTGTTCCATGGCAGTTGATGAAAGCTGGCTAATATGAACTGGCTTAATCATTTGTCTAGTTGGTTGTTTAACAGTTCTTCTATGGTATATGCTCTGCTAAGGATATTAACATGTGATACAGGGATCTTCATACTTCAAGTCCACATTCATATGTGCAGGCATGTGCCTCAACTTTGAATCTGATTGTCTTAGTGGTCTACTGTTTACACTGTTAAGCATTCTAATTGTTCCAGAGCATAGCTACCAACCTGGAGTTTCCCCAGAGGCATATAATTCTCTTATGCAATGCATGGTAGAGTGAATGCATGCAGAGTGCAGTTGAAATCCCTGGACAAGTGGGATATAAAATTTCTGCTAATAAATTTTTTGTACAAACCATTAATCTCCCGTGTGCAGTTTTCTACCCCGTGGTAGGTTCCAATTGGTTTTATAACAGGTTAATCATTGATTAATTCCTGGAAACTGCCACTGAAGTAGTCTAGGTGAGATGAAGTTATTTTTGTTATAATCTCAATAGCAGAGGTGAATATTCTTTCTAAATACAAGAACTACTTAAGTGGTTTTAATTTGATAAAAATTAATCAAGGAAATACTTTCATAAAAACCCCATTATCTTCTTGGACAATTTATTGTTTGTTTTTAACACTTATTTGCAAAAAACAATTGAAAACCAGAATGTTTATGGAAAATTTGGAGATTTATTTTAAAGTTGAATTTTTCTAGTATATTCACAAAATTTTGCAACTATCATCACAATCAACTTTATAATACTTCACCACCGTAAAAAGAAACACCATACCATTTAGCAGTCATTCTCTATTTTTCCTGGCACTCCCATACCAAGGAAACCACTAATCTATTTTGTTTCCATAAATTTGTGTTTTACAGAAATTTCATATAAATGAAATTATTGTAGTTAATATTTCAATCATCATCTTTTATTACTGTCTTGTTTTGCTTAGCAGAATATATTCCAAGTTTTTATGTACGGTAGCATATATCTGTATTTTATTCATTTTAATTTATGGATAATATTCCATTGTGAGGATATACTACATTTGTTTATCTGTTCATCAGTTGATGGATATTTGAGTTATTTTCAATTTTTGCTTGTATGAATAATCCTGCATTCTGAGAGCTTTTCCTCCACAGATCAAGGGCCAAATGAAGTGATTACTCCAACTGCCAATTATGATGACAGAGGAAGTGAGCAGAAGCTGGGTCTGTGGGCCTGGGGAACCCACTGTACTACAGCTTTTAGCCGGGGCTCCACCTATGACCTGACCCCTGTGTACTCACATCCAACAGTGACAGTGATGTCTATTCAGACTGTGATTCTGTTATTCTTGAAATGTCGTATATTCCATTTTCCCATGTAAAATTGCCTGAGAAAATGGTTGTAGTTCACTTTAGGGTGAATTGGGAGAATCTTCACAGTATGTTCTTTCCACAGTATGTTGCAATAATTTCTCACAGGAAGCCAGCCATCTCTTCAGTTGACGGATTCCAGGTGTAAATACCGACTCAGGTATGGGATTTAGGCAATAGATTGTTACTTTTTATTAGGGTAACTTCCTTCAGCTGCCTGGCCTTCCATTCTTTATAAAATTCAGTATATATGATAGGCAGTGTCCTCAGTGTCTGCCCACCTATTTGCTTCTCTTTGCTCCTGGGAATGCCATATATTGTTACCATCTTTACAACTCTCTGCAGACCAAGTCCGCTTGGCTGTCACTCTGGCTTTCCTGGTTATAAGCATGTTTGCCACCCCAGACTTCTGGTGGCTAATTGGTTCCACCTGGCCTGTGTTGCTTCATAGTCCATCATCCTCATTGCTTCCAATGAGCCCAGCTCTGTGACTACCTCCCTGACCATCAGCTCTGGCCTTTAATTCCCAGTGACTCTGGTGCCCCTCACACTAGCACATTTTGGGTGAGCCCTCTGGGGTTCACCATAGGAAAATTTTTTTTAAAAAAAGGATATGGTTAAATTTAAAAGCCTCTGCATAGCAAAAGAAATAATCAACAGAGTAAATAGACAACCTACAGAATGGGAGAAAATATTCGCAAACTATACATCTGATAAAGGGCTAATATTCAGACTCAAAAAAGATGTGAAACAAATCAGCAAGAAAAAACAAACAAACAAACAAACAACCACATCAAAAAGTAGGCAAAAGACATGAACAAAATTTTTCAAAAGAAGATAGACAAATGGACAAAAAACATATGAAGAAATGCTCAACATCACTAATCATGAGGGAAATGCAAATTAAAACCACAATGACATATTACCTTACCCCTGTCAGAATGGCCATTATTAAAAAGTCAAAAAACAATATATGCTGGCGTGGATGTAGAGAGAAAGGAATGTTTATATACTGTTGGTGGGTCTGCAAATTAGTACAACCTCTATGGGAAACAGTATGAAGATTCCTCAAAAAAATAAATGTAGACTTACCATTGGATCCATCAATCCCAGCACTGGATGTCTATCCAAAGACAAAAAAGTCCTTTTATCAAAAAGACACCAGCACTTGAGTGTTTATTATAGCACAATTCACAGTTGCAAAGATGTGGAATCAACTTAAATGCCCATCAATTCATGAGTGGATTAAGAAAATGTAGTATGCGTATACCATGGAATACGACTCAGCCATAAAATGGAATGAAATAATGTCTTTTGCAGCAACTTTGATGGAACTGGAGACCCTTATCCTAAGTGAAGTATCTCAAGAATGGAAAAACAAACACCACATGTGCTCTCTAATAATCGGAAGGTAAACGATGGGCACACGTGCACAAAGACATGTAAAGGTCATTGGAAATAATGAAGGGGGTGTCGAGGGATATGGGGAGAGGTAAAAACCTACTTAGCAGGTAAAATGAAACTATTCAGGTGATGGGCCTCAACTTAAACATTATAAAAGATGTACATGTAACAAAAACATTTGCACCCCTTAATATTTTTAAATAAAAAAATGAGATTTTTTTTTAAAGCATTTGATAGGTCCTTCTATCATCACAAAACACATCCACTTGAACATGCCCAATTTTCCCAGCCATTTAATTCCTTCCTGACCCACCTGCTATAGTAAGTCAGAAATTTCAACTTCACTTTGCATGGGCCCTTGCTTTCCCAGGCTTCAAGGGTCAGTCCTAACAATTGTCACTTGTTTTCACCCTCAAGCCCTTGTCAGTGTCTTCAATGAGTATCCACAAGTCAATGAACTCTCCCTTCTCCTTCTGCTGTCCTGGGTTCAGCTCAAACACTGCAGGGGACCCCAGAGGCTATCAGCTGTCAGCTGCACCCTTGCAGCTGAATGAACTGTCCTCTCTTGAAGGGCTATCCAAACTGCACACTTCCGTGACTGACCCACAATAGTCCACAATTTCCCTAGGGTTATAAAGTAAGCTAGTGCCTGGTTTTCAGGTAGTTTGGCAGGAAAAACACAGCAACTGAAGTACAGAAAGGTAGAGGATGATATAATTGCAGCAAGTATTTGGAATTGGCATGGGGGATGAAGAGTTTAATGTAAATGACCAGGGACGCAAATTGTGGGCATATATGATTGCTTCAGGTGGGGCACATTGAGAGCTGCTGTGCCCTGATGTCCTGGCAGGAAGTAAATATAAGGAATATCCTCCGTTAGCCATTAACAAGGGCAGGTCCAGTCTTCTGAGTAGGCCTGAGCTCACTGCAGCCACAGGAGAGCCCCAGATTCACAGTGGAGCTAGTGGGCAGGTCAGTACACGGGACAAAAGACAGACTTCATTTCTAGAACTGTGAAATGTCTACAGGAATGGGATAAAAGTCATAAGAAATGAGGCAAGTTGTGGGTGGGGGGAACAAGGAGGGACTCCAGGCAGTTTAGGGAACTGTGGTAAGTGGCATTATCATTCCTATTACTCCTGTTACCAAAGTTAACCCCTTCAGAAAGAATTTTCTTACAGCCAAAGCCAAACACACTCGTAACATTTCTCACAAGAGAACAACATTATTTTTATGATTGATTCTCAAGTGAGTTCTGTAATGCTTCCTTTCTTCTCTCTTCTTCCTTTCATCATTCTTTTCTTCCTTCCTTCATTTATTCTTTTATTTTTCTTTCTTTTTTCTGCATGTTCCTGGTACATTGATTTCTTGTGATATTGAAATAGTTTTATTAACAATAAATCATTTTAGACAGATATAAAGTTAACTGAGAATGACAGATTAGTATAGATATGTATAGGAGAGAGAAAGGAGACAGGAGAGAGAGAGAGATCTAATTTATTTTAGAGTTTTTTGACACTAAATTGATAAGGACTGATTTTCCCACAGTTTCAGATGGTACTAATTACTTATGGAAGGCAGCTTTGCTCACCATTATACCACCAATGCCAGCATACTCTGGATGAAAAGTGTTTAGAATTTATTTATAATATGAAGGAAGTAAAATGACTTCTTCATGTTTGGCAATCTGTATTTATTTTCCCTCTAAATTTCTTTTTACCAGTATTCTTTTGTTTAGCTTTTCTTAGCATTTTAGAGTCATACAATCTCAGAGCTAAAAGATACCCCAGATATCTCAACATTGTCCTTTTACAGGTGAGGAACCCAGAGACCAGAAAGTAAAGTGACTTCCATGATACTGAGCTGCTGGAAAGAAAGAGCTGCTCACATCTGACTTACTGTTTATCCCATAACTCAAGTTGCACCTGTCACCTTTTTGTGCTATTTTATTTCCTTATCTACTTGGTCCCTCCAGCTGGTAACTAGAGCCGAGTCTTCCCCTCCCCCCCCAGATTTGTGTCGATTTACTCCCACTTTTTCTAACTCCATCCCTTCTCCATTCTTACACAGGTTTCTTCTCTTCTTTTCCTGGTCCCTGTCATTTCACGTCCTGCTCTATCTCATGTTATTTCTCTCACTGCCTTTTCTAGCCCACTTTCTTTCTATCTCGTCTTTCCTCTCTTCCAGTCTGTTGCTTTTCTGATCACAGGAACATGCTGCACTCATACACAGAGCCATTTGCTTGACGTGCTCAGAGCATGGTATGTGCATTACCTTATTAATCCCCCCATCACTTCTGTAAGCCCCATTTATTACCTCTCGTTTACAAATGGGAACAAGAGACACAGGGAGATTAATCGAGCTACTCAAGGAAAACAAGGAATCAGTGGCAGCACCATAAACAAAGCCTATTCTCACTGACTTCTCCTGTATCAGCTCTTGTGCTGTTTCTCCTTTTCCTTCTAAATCTTGCCTCATTAAGTGATGTTAACTCATCCCTGAAGTACTTGGAGGCAAACTGTCACAGTCAACTGCGTTCTGGGACATTGGGACAAGGATGGTGCTTTAGTTCTATCTCTGATGCTGCTTGTGTAAACTTGGTCTTATCTCAAAGATTTTGAGCCTCATTTCCCCATGTGTGTCATGGAAATGAGGGACTCACCCTAGAACAGTGTTTTTCAATGTGTGGCACAAAAGATGTCTTCATTGTGCTTAAGAGTTGATTTTAGGTGGTACAAGAACAGAGTATTAAATAACGCATGATGGTATCCTCACCATTCATTTCCTTTCAATTATTCTGATAATTCCAAGGAGAAAGATTTATGTTATACTTCTATAGTACTTGCTAATTGCATATTTAACAAAGAGAGATTCAGCACCTCCGGTAGTCACAGTAACTTGCATTAATTTAAATGAAATCATTTATTTTTATAATCACCTTCTATTATATTAATGGTGAGTAAAACAATTTTTTTGTCATTTAAATTAACTTAGTGAGACAAAGCTCCTTTTTAATATAGACTTCTTTTATTTAAATTTTTAATTTCAGAATGTTATGGGGATACAAATGCCTTTGCCAAACCCAAGTCAGAGCTACAAGCATGTCCATCCCCCAGACAGTGCACACCACATCCATTAGGTGGGAATATATCCATCCCCTCCTTCCCCTCCCACCTGCCCGACAGCTGACAAATGTTACTGCTATGTGTGCACATTAATGTTGATCGATGGGTATCAATTTAATGGTGACTATGTGTGGGGCTTGTTTTTCCATTCTTGTGATACTTCACTTAGTAGAATGGGCTCCAGCTCCATCCAGGATAATATAAGAGATGCTAGTTCACCATTGTTTTTTGTGGCTAAGTAGTACTCCATGGTATACATATACCACCTTTTATTAATCCACTCATGTATTGATGGGTACTTGGGTTGTTTCCACATCTTTGCAATTGTGAATTGTGCTGCTATGAACATTCTAGTGCAGCTGTCTTTTTTATAGAATATCTTTTTTTCCTTTGGGTAGATGCCCAGTAATGGGATTGCTGGATCAAATGGCATTTTTCTAGCAGTTTTCAAAATGATCAATGAAAATAAAAATAGGAAGCAAATAATGATATGTGGTATATGGATATGGAAAAATATCTTATAGGTGAAATTGATGCCTAAATTTTCAGAAGGACAGAGTAGAGGACACCTTTCCATTTCTACAATGTTGATCTGAATCAGGAGCAGCTGATGCAATTACTATACTCAATTCTTTAACCCCTTCCTCTGCTGTGTGCTCTCACGGTGCCTACAAGTGGAGTCTCTATCTCCCCCTCCCCCATTTTAGGCTTGTCCAAATGACTTACTTTCAGTAATGGAATGTTTCCTGGCACAGTATGTCTTACTCTGCTTGTCCTTTAGCTTTTCTCATGAGAAGAACAGAAGCCACGTTGCTGCTGGGTCCAGAATGCTGAAGCCCTATCTATGGTTCAGATCTGACTTTGCACCAAATCAAACCTAGACCTTATCCTAGCAGGCCCAGCCCAGAGGAGACCAGCTGAGAGCAGCTGAACCACTTCCTTGGCCAAAAAGAGCTTGAAGGAAGAGAAGGCAACAGCAATTAAAAGAAACAAAATATATGCGTTACTGCTTTTTTATCTGCCCTTTTTCACCAGCAGGCAAGCAGCTCCTGGTGCTGCTTGTCTATTTAATGGGCTACAATCCTAGCCAGCACATTAATTTGTTTAACATGCTTCTGCAAGAGGCTGTTTTCTCACCACCGCCCTGGTGTTTTCCTGTCAAGTATTAATGGAGCCCCAGGGGAGGCCGGCTGGGTGAGATAACTGTCTAGCAGAAGCAAGCAGAACCCAGTTGGCTGCCATCCAAGTTGGGAACATCATGCTAAACCCTGGGAACCTGGCAGCCTCCAAAAGCCAACATGTTTCCCTCCCAATCTGTCTCTACCTACAGGATCTCACTTCATTGCAAGCAGTTCATTAGATTTGAGAAGACAGCTCTACATCTCAGCTCTGTACCTTACAGATTTCGTGATCGCGGATGAGTTGCTTAAACATTTTAGGGCTGGATATCTTTATTTGAAAAGATAGATAATCCCTGTCAAAGTATTATGTTGATTGAATAAACTAATAGTTAGAAAGCAATTTGCGATATGCATGGCTCATAGTCAGCATCCAAAAAATGATAGCCATAGTGATTATTTATTTAACCTCATCTCCTGCAGTCCTGAAAATGTGCCCTAAATTCTATCACTCTGAGCAGCTCTCTTAACACACTGGGGCACACCATAAATTTAACATATTTATAATTTGGATTTTTAAAACAATTTTTCATCTATTGTCTGATCATGTTCTCCTTTGATGTGAATTATTTTTATTTAGGTTCCTGAGATTTTACATATACAATCATATCAACTGCAAAGGAAGATGTGTTTGTCTTGTCTTTTATAATATCTATTTAGAAATGTTATTTTCTTTTCTCATTTTATTGGCTAGACCCTCCAAGACAATGTTGAATAATGGTGGTGACAGTACACATATTCGTATTTTTCACAGTAATCAAAGGCTTTAACATTATCACTATTTACTACTCGTTCCTATTACTTCTTGTAAATAACTATCATACATAGATTTCTATCTAAAGATACATATATGAATTCTTACTATTTAATTTATAAAGCTTTTCATTTTGAGGTGGGCTATTCATATTTACAAATTTTCCTTTGTTACATTGAATAATTCTTTTACTATACTGCTAGAAAAGATTCGATAACATCCCAATTTCTAATTTTTTATATCTAAGGCAATGAACAAAATTGGTCTGTAGGCCTACTCTTATCTTTATTATCCAATGAATATTCAATACAATTTAAATGTTAGATATTCCTAAAATTTGTAAATTCAATGGAAATCAAAATATACATCGCCTCTGCTATTTCAGAGATTAGAGTGTAGCAGACAAGACTAAAATTATGATAAATGATAAAACTGTAGTGGTGGTCTTAAGAATATTAATGATGGAAGTAGTTAACCAAATTTAGGCAGCGAATTCAAGGCTCCGCAAAAATTTTGTTGAACCTAAGACTTGTAGGATACTTGGGAGAGAATGCTATAAGAGAGGAACAGAGGGAGAAGTGTTGGGAGAGCTGGGCACATCCCAGCTAGTATATTTTAGAAAACACAGGAACCCAGCCAACCAAAGCTGGCCTGTGTGAAAGGGGATGGGAAATACCAGTGCTGAGGAGCAGCACTGAGACTAGGGGCTTATGAGCGGAGATAATACTACTAAAATATATGACCGTGTTGTGGATTTTAACTTGATTCAGAAGACACTAACATTTTCGAGCAAGAGAGTTGAGTAGGCAGTCAAATATAAAATCTGGACACAAAAGAGATGTGTAATAATAAAGAACAAGGCAGTCTCAACATGGCACATTCGATATCTTAACACATTCAAGTGTGCTTATTTTAAAGTAGGTATTTTGTTGTAATTGGCAAGCCTACCTAAAACCTGAACACTTTATCTGTTGCCTCTGGGGAGCTAACTGGCTACTAAATTGGCACTCCAGATATCTGCTCAGGTGAGCCAATAATGAGGTTATTATAGTCAAATGGTAAATGCCAGTGAGAATTAAATTTTTTTGGTTGAATTATCGACAAAGACTACTAGAGAAAGTAATTTAGAATCAAAGCTGTCTGCTTTATATTGAAAGCCACAAATGTAATTTTTTTTTCATTTTACCTCAATGAATATATATTGCAGCCAAGTATCCATGTAGCTATTATTTAAGAAAAAAACAAAATATCACTCTGTTATTATTAGTGGATTTATCTGATAGCCCTTATAAAGAGATATGCTTGTGACTATTTCACCCCACACAAAGGTATTACAACTCTAGGATTACTCCTCCTACCAATACTTCATGGGATTATTTAATTCTCTCATATTATTTAGTACCGCCAGTTTCATTTAGCACTAAATTGATATAACTCTTCTCAGTAAGCTGTAGTTTTGGAAGAATGCAGTCTCACCTCATACAACTTTCTGAGAAGGAGTAGGGCTGGTACAGGCTGTGTGCATGGAGAGATGCCAATATCCTTTAACATAAAGTGATAAATTCCAGAAGGTGGTTTATGAGGAAACATATTTGAGATCAGATGACTTGTTTCCTTATTCTCAGCCCAACCACAAGAGGTACAGGAAATGAAATCCTACATGTTTAGGAAATCCTACATGAAATCTCTACATGGGAGGTAGAGAGCTTCTATAACACTTGGTTTTCTCTTCTATGGATATATAAATTCAACCCTTGTGTCCTTTCTCTTGTCTGTCAATGCATACTAAAAACAAACAAACAAAAAACAACCAAATAAAAAAGACAATAATAATGTTAATACTTATAACCCAGAACCTTACTGATCATGATAATCAAAAAAGTAAGAGTAGTTCTTAATATTTATTGTTAAATAACAATTATTCTGACAATTACTACTAATTTGTAAAGCAGAATTGTCCTATTCGGTTTAGAATCTCCTATATCTAACACAGTAACTGGAACAAATATAGAGGCTAAAAATAATTGTTAAAATTTAGCTATAATTATTTTTCTCTTAAGATAAATTGTTACTAAAATAAACTGTTCATAGTAGCAAATGCCTGGTTCTGATTTCTTTGCAATCATGTATCTTTAAAAATCCCCTTTCATTTTGACAGGGGGTAATGCCCACTTCTTTCTCACAGCATAATTTATACTATAAATGTATTAGAAAATGAATTTTATAAAGGAGAGAAAATGATTAAGCTCCAATAAATGTCCAGCACACCTGGGGAAATGTGAATTATTGAAAATAGAGTCTGTACTGAATCTTGGAAATCTGGAACAACTGCTTGTTACTGTAGTTTGTTTTACTGAATTGCTATGATTAAAAAGGAGAGTGGCTTAACGTGAAGGCTTTTTCATTAAGAAAAAAAATACCTTCACTTCCACACATCCCACTCCCCCCAACACATGAAGTCTTGCTGGAAGCACAGAATTTATCGCTTTTGTTTGTTGTGTCGGGATTGCCTTGATGCCAAAAATGAGTCTGTAGGGTAAACTGTGAGTGGTCTAGGCTGGGCAGCACTCTTTCAAATTAAATTGGAATGAAATAAGACTCATTAGAGCACACTAAATGTTATACATATATCACTTAGAGAGAGAGAGAGAAAGAACCCAGAGAAATGTTTGGAGCAACTTTAAGAGTACCATGTAAAACATTAACTTAAAGAATAACAATACAATTATGAAAAGCTTATGAAGCTTCAGGCTTCCATACCATTCTCAAGAGTGATTTGAATATCTAGTTTAAGCCACCATCGTAAACTCTCCCTTGCATGCACTGACTGCTACTTGTTCCTTCTCCCTAAGAAACAGAACACTAGATTAATCCAGTTGTGTCACTATTCCACACGCTTAACTTGGCTGGACAGAAAAGAGACATCCATGCTGTTATGGACTGACTGCTGTGTCCCCCAAAATCCATATGTTGAAATTCTTCCCCCACTGTGATAATATTAGGAGGTGGGTGTTTGGGAGGTAGATAGATCATAAGGGCGGAGCCCTAATCAATGGGATTAGTTGCTTCTAAGAAGAGACAGGAAATCTTGCATTTGCTCTTTGCTCTGGGCCATATGAAGATAAATAAGAAGAGGGTCATCTTCTAACTAGGAAGCAGCCCTTCACCAGACACCAGATCTGCCAGTGCCTTAATTTTGAACTTCCCAGCTTCCGGAACAGTGAGAAATAAACGTCTGTTGTTTAAGCCGCCTGATCTATGGCTCTCTATCTTGCAGCCTGAACTGAGAGACAAAAACACTGAGTGGTATCGTTTTTCATTTCAGCTCACAAGTTTCACATGGGCCCTGTGCACTGTCTCGTGATCTTATATTGACCCAGGCTCTTTTCTCTTTAAGTCAATAACTTCCATATTTTGTCCTTCCTTTTCACATAGTTTATTGAGGACCATGCTTTGTTTGTGCTTATTTTTTTAAGAAGCTAAATTTAAGAAATTCTTCACCAAACTTATGTGTCTGCTTCTCAACCCATGTATGCTTGCATATACTCAGGCTGAAATATCTCTGACCTTAGACAAAATGAAACAAAACGAATACAAAATAATTTGTTTCATTTCAGCCACTGCTTCTTTGCTCTCCTTTACAGTAAAACTTAAGCGTTGTCTATTCAATCTGGCTAGCCCTCATTACATTCCATCCTCTTTAAACTCACTCAAACCTCACTAGAGGTGCCTGCAGCCACCATTCCAGAAAAATCGTTTCTGTTGAGCTGGGCAATGAACTCCATGTATCTGTGGTCAGTTCTCACAACTCATTTTACCAGGACTTTAGCAACGTTTCACAGAGGTGGTGACTCTCTTCTTGAAATATAGTCTTTAATTTCTGCATGCCACAGGGTCCTGTTTTCATTCATGCATTGATGATTCCTTCAGTCTCATTTGAAGACTTCTTGTCTTCCTAACTTTAAACATTGGAGTGTCATAGGACTCAGTCCCCAGATGCCTCTTATCTGTACTGTCACTCCGGACAGAAGTATTCTCCTCCAGTCTCCTGGCTCTACTACGACCTTCCTTGGCTTTCAGACACATTACCCTAATCTCTGCCTTCATGTTCACGTGGCATAGTGAGTGGAATTGACACAAGTAAATTGTGCATATCTTATGACACATCAGAAAGTATTCCAGACAAAGGCTTAGAGAGCTAAATTAGGTAAGATGAAATTATCACACACGGAGTTTATGGAAAAGATTCTGAGGACATTCATCAAAGAAATGTAGCTGAAGATATCCCAGGGCTAGTGTTGAGATGGTGTTCCATATCAAATTTTATTTTTATCTCTATGTTGATGAGTACTACTTAATTAGAATTTTCTGTTTAGGGTATGTTAGGAGACAAATGTATAATAATATTTTGCTCCCCTTTCTACATGAGAAATGTCTAAATGGGCTGGGTTAGGTGGAATTTTACTTCCTTCTTTATATTCAGTTAGAGCTCGATCTGTTGAGATTCCCTGAGGAGCTATTCGTGGTGCACCCCAGAATTGTGTGTCCATCCAGACAACAAAAGGAACTATTTATCCACCAGCTACCACTTGGTCTGAGGGTTGCCCCATGAGACAGTAAACTTTGTTAACACTTTTAGGCTTTGCTGCAGTTATTCACTTATAGGATATGGATGTACTAAAATGGTCTTTGATTACTCATCTGAGTTTTAATTGTACTTATTTCTGTTACACATGGTAATACGGTTCAATTGCCCCTAACAATATGAGAAGCTGAAAAATCGCCATGTGATAGTTTTTAACCTATGAGTCAGTAGTATCCTTACTATATCCTCTGGTAAAAATCCAACCAACTTTGTAACCAGGACAGAGCCTAAAATGGAGGGTACAAGAAGTGCAAATAAATCCCCAAAGTTGATCACTAAGAAAAGGGTCCATCCATCTCTCACACCTCAGGCCACTTGATCCTAACCTTTGGGGACACAGCCATGTATCATCTGTTGTTTCTGAGCATACATAGTGGTCTCCCATTGTTCATGGGGGATATCTTCCAAGTCTCCCAGTGAGTGAGCCTGAAACTGAGACTTGTATTGAACCTGATTGCCATCAGTTGGAACATGTTTCTGTTCATATCTTCCACCCACAAACTTAATGTCTTTTCATTTTAACTAAGCACTTACCACGTACTGTGGCTGTAAATTTTGCAGTTTGAGGTGTAACAGCAAAACTAGCACTAATTTCATTTTCTTTCTTCTCATCTTCACCAGTGGAAGATTCATTCTTACCTTAGATGTTAGCAACCACACCATACAATTTTTTTTCTTTCTTTAACTTGAAAACTTTCACTTTCCACATTAAAAAAGCACTTTTAAGGCTTCTCTTCACTGTATCCATATTGCTAACATTACCACTCTTTCCCTTTGGGACCATTATTGAGTGAAGTCAGGGTTCCTTAAACACAAGCACTACGATACCATGAAAGTCGATCACATAACCTGAGTCACTAAGGGGCAGGTGGCATATGCAGGGTGGATACTCTGGACAAAAGATGATTCACAACCAGGCGGGGTACTAAGGAGGAAGTTGTGAAATTTCATGATACTACTATGAATGGCACCCAATTTAAAACTTAGGAATTTTTTTCTGAAATTTTCCATTTAATATTTGACCTCGGGTAACTGAAACCATGCAACGCAAAACTACAGATATGGAGAGACTACTATACTGTCTCCTGGAAGACTCCAAATCTTTAGGGTGTTGTCTCTAAGCCAGTACCTTAGCTCTGCAATCCCCAACCCCCAGGCCACAGCCCGGTACCAGTCCATGGCCTGTTAGGAAATGGACCACGCATCACCACCTGAGCTGCTCACCACCACCACCCTACCCGCTACCCCAGGTCTGTGAAAAAATCGTCTTTCACGAAACTGGTCCCTGTTGCCAAAAAGGTTGGGGACCTCTGCTTTTATCTGATCCTTTAATTGGCCATTCCGGAATCCATCCGGGGAGCCGCTCCAGGTAGCATGGCCTATGACAGCGTGCGTGGATCCTGTGGTTGTGTAACCGCTGTCAAAGCTGCTTTGTCATAAATAAATGTCTCTCCTCTGAAGGAATGTTGTGCAGGATCCCATTTCAATAAGGCAATCATGCTTGTGTGGAGGTTCTGAGAAAAATTTTGTTTTCAAATGTATTCCTATTGTTGACAAAATTTATATCCATGCAGTGGGAGGACTGAAGTCCCCTTTGCCCTGCTGTCTGTCAGCTGGGGGTCATCCTAGGTCCTAGAGGCTGCAACATTTCTTACAGGATTGCCTCCTGCATCTTCAAGCTCATGGTGATACATCAAGTTCTTGTACTTTGAATCTCTGATTTTCTCTTCTGTGATTAGCCAGAGACATATGTTTGCTTTTGAAGGACCGATGTGATTAGGTCAAACCTACATGGACAATATTCCTTCATAAAGTCAGCTGTGCAACTGGATATTAATGTAACCTAATCACAGGAGTAAAATTCATCATATTCACAGTCCTAAGGATTATTCAGGGCATGTACACCAAGGGTGGACAGTCTTGAAAGCCATCTTAAAATTCTGCCTATTACAGCAGGAAAGACAAGCACATGTCCGATGCAGGTGGTGATTATTGTCATGACAAATCTCTGCCTCATCTTCTATTGATAATCTCATTGTGGCAACAGGAGGATGGCCGAGGATCAAGGCCAAGTGACGTTCTCAGGATGGATTATTCTGGTTGTTCTGTATGTCTTTGGTGGTTGCTCTATAGTGCTCAATTAGTATGAAAATGAAGTTCTTTACCTTTGTGTTCAATTTGTTTCTCATCAGTTCATACAGGACCTTCTTCCCTAAATGTTTTCATCTCTGATCTTCCATTTTTGCCTTTTTAAGGCTTTTGACTACATAGCCAAGTCACCTGCACTGTCTTGCCCAGACACCTGTTTATTTCAGACCTTGATCCATACATACTGCATGGACAAGTGCACTGATAAGCACTGTGTCTCCTGGGAAGATGCCCTTCACCACTGTTTCTTAGGGTCACCCTGGAGTAGGGCAGTAGGACTGCTGCCATCCACTGTTACCTCCTTCCAGCATTTCAAAATGATTAATTGTTAAATTGCCCCAAATTTTCCTCTTCTCTCAGTTGACCATTGGGAAATTGTCATTAGACCATGAAAACTTGTTGAATTAACATATATTTTTGTTGTTAACATATAATTGATTGAAACATTGTCATAGATGTGGAAGAGGGTGGTGGTGATGGGGTTTTTCATTTTCATTTTTTCTTTCTGGTTTAGGTTGAAAATTTTTATAAAAATACCGTGCTTCAGGAGCTAACTCAAAAACCAAAATCTTTTTGATAACTTCGGAAAAGAATTTTATTAAATCAACATTAAAATATAGTTTTTGGTCTATGGCCATACCACCGTGAATGCGCCCAATCTCATCTAAAATACAGTTTTTGGAGACAGATTAATTACACTAGAAAAGCCAAGATGTTTGTTTCACATTAAGGGGACATTCTGTCCCTAGATCATTACACAGACATATGATGGGGTAACTGTATCTGCAAAGATGCCTACTTAACATGATCCCGCCTTTGACTGTATCTCTTCTGCTGATTTTCTTTATTCATCTGATTCTTTATCTTTCATTTTGTTCTTGGCACTGAATTGTTTTGGTTTAGCAAATAACACAATCTAAGTAATATAATACCTTATGTTTGTAGCATATAAACAGAGGTGGGAATTAACTGGGTTAGGGAGAGAAGATATACATCTGAGATGTCTTTAATGTTTACATGTGTACAACCTTCAATGGTCTCAAAACTCCCATGGACTTCAGATACTCTTCTATAAAATGGGATAATATCTGCCAGAATTAACTCATAAAATGCTGCACAGAATAAATTATAAGTGATAGAAAAAACTTCCTGTAATTTGGAAAGCAAATATAAGATATTATCTTTTGCAGACAACATAAGTTTTCTTCTTGCAGTACAAATGAATAAGTGTATTATGAAGAAAAATGACAACATAAACATGATTTGGTGAGAACTCTGTCATTAAAATATAAGTTATTATTAGCCTATAATAAAAATTAATTTATTTTTAAATAAAATTATATAGTAACTTTAAACTCTTCTTAGCAATAAATTAAAGAAGGTCTCTGCATACCTCGTACATGGCAATACTTTGAATGAGATTTTTTTCCATAAATAAAATAAAATACATCCATACATCTATAATTTCTACATGTCAATAATTTCATTTGGCATCTTTTCAATTCCTTGAATTAAGTAAAAAAATACATGGAAAGTACTCAATTTAGTGCTCTTGAAAGACTAGCTTTTGTTATTAGATACTAATATTGATTGATGGAGTCAATATATAATAGCTATATAGCTGTAAAGATCTAAAAACAATAGTAGTGAATAGAAATAATAAAAGCTTTAAGCATTAAAAATTTGATCTTATATACCTATGGTAGGCAAAATAATGCCTCACCAAGTTGTTCATGTCCTAATTCCTAAATTCTGTAAATATGTTACATTTCAAGGCAAAACATATTTAGCAGATGTGATTCCATTAAGGATCTTTAAAAGGGAACGTTACCCTGGATTATCAGAGTGGGCCCGATGTTATCACAAAAGTCCATATAAGAGGGAGGCTGGGGGATCAAATTGAAAGAAAGAGATATAACAACAGAAGCAGATTTGAAAATGTATGCTGTTGGTTTAGAGACGGAAGAGGCTGTGAGCCAAAGAAATAAATTGCCTTTAGATGCTAGAAAAGGCAAAGAAGGGATTTTCCTCCAGAGCCTCCAGAAAGAATGCCACTCTGCTGACACCTTGATTTTAGCCAAATGGGACCATTTTGGACATCTGACTTCCATACAAATGTATGTTGCTTTAGGACACTAAGTTTGGAGTACTTTCTTACAACAGCATAGGAAACTAATGCCAGACCTTTATCAGTTATTGGATTCCTACTATGTGCCAGGCAACAAGAATGTAACAAATTCCCAGTCCTTATGGAGCTCATTTAATGTCTAATGCTTTCTGTTTACTTTAGGTGATATTTCAGAAAGATACCACCTAAAATGTAAACACAAAATAATATTCTAGGATATATTGTGGATTTACTTCTTTCTGAATATTCTGAACACTTTGACCATTTTAAATTTATTCTACATAAATTATACATTATAGATCGGCAATGAAATGTAATCACCAACATTTAATTTGTATCCGTGATTTCAGTTTAATCAATTGAAAAAGGCCATAATATTACTCTTGGATTTATTGCTAATATCACACAGCTAGAGTAAAACTGAACAATAAATTTGCTAGAAAGAGGCAATTGTTGACAAGCCGCTAAATTGTGATAAACATGTTACAAATTAGGATGTGGTTATATGTTAAATAACCAATTTTACAACCAAAATGAGTTGCTAATGCCTACATTTTTCTTTAAACTAATAACTAGTCAAGTATGTCTGTACATTGACTCTGAAACAGAATATTGATATCTTCATGTTTAATAAAATGCTTGATTATTTTCGTCTCAGGCACTGGCTGCAAAGCAATATTAATGATTTAGAAAAAATCTGCTGAAAGATTTCTGATTCAAAATAAACTAGGTTTGTTATTAATTACTGAAATTTGTATAGTGGTTTATAAGGGACTTTTACATGCATTACGTAAGTTGACTATCTCAACGATTTTTTCCATAAATGAGGAAATTTAGCCTTAGGCAAGTTATAAAATTTTCCTAAAGTCATAGAGTTTGTTGATGGCAAGTCCATGATTTGAAGTGAATTATTTTTATTGCAGGGTAATCAAACTAGCCTTAATCCATATTTCCCTAACTTCAATTATTCACAGGTCACCTCCTGAATGTTTCATTTCGTCTGCATGGCACTTATTTATGTTTTCTAATGAATTATTTTGAGTTAAATGCTTTTAAAAAGCTCTATAGATATGTGTTGATACCTATGATATCTTTAAATATACTAAACACTATGTTACTGTGCTTTTGTTAAAGACTGGCTCTGTTTTCTGTTTGTCTGTCTCTTAGTTGATTATTTCCTTCCGAGTGATTATTGAGTGTTTAAAAGGGATTAACACTGAATTGAGACTTTCATTTAAGCTATGTGATTTATGCTAGTCAATGGCGTATCCCTACCACCTAAATCCATCTTGTGGACTGCAAATATTTCTTATTCCACATTTTAGAAAATACCGTGATGTATATTACTGCTTCCCATTGCCAGTTGTTTACTTATTTCAGGATTAATATGTGACATACACTTGATGAAAGCAGATGAAAGAAATTGTCTATTATCATCCATTTATACATTTTGTATTCATTCAATAAGTTTTTTTTCAGAATTTTCAAGGGAATATTATAAATCTCTGTCACAGAGTTTGGAAAATTATGGTCCAAGGGCTAAATATGGTCTAACATCTGTTTTTGTAAATATAGTTTTATAAGGACATATCTATGCTTACTCATTTACATATTGTCTATGTTTTCAGGCTACAATTGCAGAATTAAGTGGCTGCGGCAGAAACCATATGGCCTACAAACCTAAAATATTACGCTCTGGCCCTTTCATACAAAATGTTCGCCCATCTCTGCTATGAAAGACACCAAAAATGATGCCATGCTTCTGTGTTCAATAAACAGATGTGTGAATAATTGTATATACATTTATATAGACATTCAGAAGTTAAACATATAGAGGGGTATGGCAAAAGAGAGTCAGGAGAAATTAATATCAACTTAAGGGAAATGTTTGACCAAAAGAATGGTGTTTGAACTAAATCCTGAAATATGTGAAAGTTTACAATAAGCATAGAAAGGAGGGGATGTGGACCCAAATTGGAAGGTATGCTCTTTCAGTTAGGAGAGATTTTTATCATCAGGTGACAAAAACCAGCAGTAGATTAAATAAATAAGAGTTTACATTTTTCATGCAACAAGAAAACTGGAGAGAAGCAAATTCTGATTTGTCTGCTGCAGATTAATGGTGTTAGCGGCCCTGTGATTCTCTTGACTTTCCAGAATCTCCTGTTATGCTTCACACATAGCAAGGCAGGAGAAGAGAGAGACAGAGAGAGGCACCAAGGGCAAGTTTAACTCTGTTGGGATGGGATTGCTTTCTCCAAATCATCCTCATGACTCATGCTTAGGGCTTGCTGGTGCTTCACAGGACTTCTTTCAGCTACGAGGCGGGTGGGACCTTGTCAAGAACATATTAATACCTAAGTACAATTTGTTGGCTTAATAACTCAACATGGATGATAATTCAGGCAGTACTCAGAAGAGATAGAGTTTGCTCTTGCTCAGCTGAATGAAGCCCTGAGGCTTATGTAACCTTAATCAACTTCGAGCAGAAATTTGACTGTGATTAAGACCTGCTTTAGAGAGATGGATTTTGGCATATTCTGGCTGAAGGTTGAAAATGCTTTATCTTGTTCAATTTCTTTCCCAACTCATCAAAGTGAGGCTAGGTGGAAATTCCTTTACTTAGAGGTTGCTAGTTTCAGTTCATCCTGTATTCATTCAAAATTAATTTTGTCTTAAAATTAATGGAGACAACACCATATTCAGGCTGCCTCTGCACTTGGAATCAAGACTTCTAGGAAAACATTCTCCAATATTCTATTTTTCTTTTTTTTCTTTTTTGTTTTGTTTTCCATGCATTTGATAACAAATGCTCATTGAATAGTAGCCGCAAGTTAGACACAGTTGTCTGTATAGGATATGTAGACATGGATACCATGGAGTATCTGTCCTTAAAGGATTTCCTCCCAATGAATGTATATGGGGGAAGGAGAGAAATAGGAATAAATAAAAATGGCTTTCTCCTGGGTCACTGATGACTTACTTTCTATTTGACATAGTTGTAATTCTTGATCCACATCCAATTTGTGATTCTAACAAGTGATTATTATTAACCACTATTTTATTTTAGAATTCTTCTCTTTCCATGTCTGTCTGTTTTTCTGTAGGAGGGGGGAAGGAGTTCAATCTTCTTCTGGATTTTCCTCTGCTTCTGAGACATTCCTTCTCAGAAACCTCCTAAAGTCCTGTTTGCTTGCCTCTGAAATACAGCTATTTCTGAGGGTCTTATTTATCTCTCTTGATAATTAAACGAGGATAATTCTTTCATTCATACACGTTGATCACCATTCAAATCATAATGAATCCTGAAGCACTGTCTCTAGTTAAAAATCCCTTCAATTCCGGCAAACTCAGGACTCAGCCAAGTGAGCTCATGAATGCCCCTCCTCTTCATAGGACACATTTCTCAATAAATGGCATTTGCAGCCTCTCCCCTCCTCAATTCCTCACAGGCAATCAGTAAACCTTAGTGAGTCTACTTCCTGAGTAGGAGGAAGCTCCGCATACTCTGTCCACCCCGCTGCCACACTCTGGGTTATTGCAATATTCTCAGACTCTGTTCTCTTTGTTTCTTTTTGGCCTCTTCTAATAAATCCCCCTACCACAGCCAGAAATATTTTTAAGGGAAAAATAGGTCATATCACTTCCCTGTCTAATATACTTGAAAGACTTCCTTTGCCTAGGAACAAAATTCAAACTTCATAATTGAGCTAATAATAGTGGCCAGAAGATGTGGTGTTTATGCACCTGTCTGCTTAGTGCTCACATTCCTGCACTCAGTCCAGTAGAGCTTGCATGCAAATGGTGCCTTCAGCAGAACTGTTCATCCTCTTGCTCCAACTGACGTACTCTTTTCCCAAGGGAAAGAAAGTCCACAATTTTCAGGTGGAGGCTTCCTTGACCCTAGCTTGAGCTGCTAACTCACTGTTCCTTACCTATTCTCTTATCAGCACCCCATTAATGCCCTCACTGTTTACCAACACAAGGGTTACCATCTCTCTATGTTTCCCTGGAACTATTTCAGGGAAACCAGCAAAATAAATCACCCCCCTTTCTCTTAGAAATGTCTCAATTTTGGTGAAAAATCATATGTTCATCCTAGTTATAAATCTTACTTGCCTTATGGTGATTTATTTTTCATTTAGGATATTGTTTCTCACTAGATTGTAAACTGAAGAATTGGAAGGAAGCTCACTTGTCCTCTATCTTGTTTCCCCAAACCAGCAAGGTGCACAGAACAAGGGCCCCCCACTGTGTATTCTCCAGGAAAGACCGTTTCCATCACATCTACATGAATGGTACCTCTCGTAGTGTTGTTCACAGCAAGTGCAGCTGGATGTGACTGGCCAGTCTTAAAACTGGCGTGAAGAACATTCCTGATCTATCCTGTCCCCGGTTTGGTACTTGGTTGGCAACAGGGTTCCTAGGGCTTCCTCTAGCACTCCTACCATAACATCATTCAGCTTCACTTCTATCATGTCTAATCGTCCGTCTGCCTTCAGATCTGAAGTGCCTGCACACAGGAACCTTGGCCAGCTTGCTCACACTGTTATTTCCATCACCTGCCGCATGAAGTTTGCTTAATAGATATTTTTTGAGTTACATGGTTCAATTAATGTTGGTTGGAATGCAGACTAATCAGTGAAGTGAAGCACGTAAGTTTTCCAGGTAGATGAAAAGAGAGAAAGAAAGGAAGGGCATTACAAGCAGAGGGAATAAAATGAACTGTTTCCAATTTTTTAAATACTTTTCCAGATTCTTCACAGCTTATTAGTTATGAATTGGACTCAAGTTTCAGTGCATTTACATACGTATTGAGATGACATTAGAGTGGAATAGAAACTCAATATTTCATCATAGTACTAAGGAATTTTTTTTAAATGTTAAGATTTTATTTACAAAGCTTTTTTGTGGTACAGAAAGTAAAAATGGTGTTACAATCTCAGTGTAACTGGTAGCCACAGACGGTTGACTCACCAATCACAGCTATTCATGCTACAGCAAGAGTCTTACACAAAAACCTAACAACGCTTACAATTTTGTTGGGGTAAAGTCCCCAAATACTAAGGAATATTAACAATTCTCCACTTCTGATGAATTAGATGCTTCCTAGAGAACAGATTGTATAGTAGAAAAACCACAGAGACTCAGAAAGCCAGATCGCTTTAGCAGTTCCAATTCTTTTCTTCCTGAGAGTTTACCTGTTCTCTAGGAGAGATATTGAGTCCTTTTCTGGAAAGATTGGGCAGTGGCTTTCAGGTCTTCACATCGATGGTTATTAGAAGCAACACAGCCAGCTATTTTCCATACTGAAGAAGAGAAAACAAGGAGAAAGGTTTTACACAGAGGCAGAAGAAACTTATAAAGTGTAAGAATGCTATTCTAGATTTACCTGGAAATAGTATATGGACGGGTGTGGAAATTCTTTCCCTTGGACACTCAAGACTAGCAAAGAAATGCTCTGTCAAGGTATGGTTTGTTTGGTGCAAATAATATTTATATCCTTCAGTAAACCATGTCTGGGACTATTTGCCAACGTCA
Organism: Propithecus coquereli; assembly: GCF_000956105.1. Classification (NCBI taxonomy): domain Eukaryota; kingdom Metazoa; phylum Chordata; class Mammalia; order Primates; family Indriidae; genus Propithecus; species Propithecus coquereli. Next base: position 5,751,604 of record NW_012148396.1, read on the forward strand.
ATTCTACTACTGGGAAAGAAAATGAGAAGGTAAGGTAAGATCACCCACTTAAAAAGCAAGTATGATATGTCAGGTTCTGTTTTTGACACTTCATTGATTGCTGTAATTTTTCTAACAACCCTCTTCAGTGAATTTTATTGCCCTTAAAATCAAACTGTAGCGGCAAAAGAAATAGTGGGGTGAAAAATAAAGGACAGTCCATCATTTGTGTATGTGTGCATGCGTGTGTGAGGGAGTGTGTGCTTGTGAGTGTGTGTGTCCATGAGGCTGTGAGTGTGGTGTGTGTACATGAGTGTGTGTATGTTTGTAAGTGTGAGTGTGGTGCATCTGCATATGTGTATGTGTGAGTATGTTGTGTTCAGAGATGGTAAAATAATCACAGTCCTCCTTCTGTGGTTTCTTCTTGGAGGTTGCCTGATTATGAATATAAATGCTCTCCCCTGGGCCCATCCTGGGGCAGCATCAGGGACTTCTTGCCCCATCCTACCTCTGTAGCCAAAGCCTGGGTTATGCTGGTAAGTCCCTCTGATAATCGGGCTATTGGTGATTATTTCCCAGCTCCTTGGCTCCCCGGCATTGCTCAGGGACAGAGTGGCCTGAGTGAGACTCCTGGATACCGCTGAGCTCCTTGGCCAACCACGGGATCTGGCCCGGGCCCTGCGCCACAGGAAGCACGGCGTGTGAGGAGGCATGCTTCAGCCTCAGCCGGGCCCTGCACCTCATGCCTTTTCCTCTTCATTTAAGCAGCTTGTCTAAGCAGTCCTCTGGTGGGAGGGGGACAGGGAGCTGAGATAAACCTTCTAACCATTTGTGTATTGAAGCTGAACAGAATCAGGGCTCTTTGTCTCCATCCAATCCCATGGAGTCAATGGAGTCCACGGTTAGACTTAGAGTAATATCCATTAGATGGTTAATAACATGGACTTGATTTCATTTAAACCTGAAGATAGACTAGATTGTACTGAGAATGCAAACAATCTTAAAATCTTAGGGACCTAAAATACCAAAAGTCTGTTTCTTCTTCACACTATGCGTTCATCACAGGCAGCTGTGGCCTGTGTTCACTCTGAGACCTATGCGTGTGGTGCAGACACCAAGTTCTGAGAGTGATGGCAGAGAGAGAAAAGATCCCTGATGATGCTCAAGCCTCTGCCTGTCACTTACACTCACATCCTTAACTGGATCAATTCCCATGGCCAAGTCAGACTTTGAGTAGGAGAGGAAATAAAACCATCTTATAGAAAGAGGAAGGAACCGCAATGTAGCCCAACCACGAGCTCTGCCATTTGCAAGTGTTTTGACATAAAGTAATTTATTTAATCTCCACAGTTTCCTCCACAGTAATGTGAAAGGAACATGATCAGTGGCCACTGCCTGAGACGGTTATGATGATAAAATGAAACTTCCCTGGGAAGTGCAAGCATGAAAATAATCACAATAACATGTCATGATGGACAACTTATCTGAAGGTAAGCTGGTTCTAACCTGGGCTCCACTGCTCATTGGAATCATAGACTTAGGAAGTCACTTAGCGTCTCAGCCTCAGCATCCTCATCTGTAAGATGTTTCTGACTCCCAGTGTTTTTGAGAAGATCAAATGAGATTAAGTACCTAAGTATTATCATGGTGCCTGAAACAAAATAAACACCCAATACACATTGACTAATGTTTGTGTTGTTATTTGTATTAAAGAAAATAAGTTGGATTAAACCCTTTGCACAGTATCTGCAATATAGTGAGAATAATGATGCTGTGGAAAAATAATATTATGGTTGGAAATGATCTGAGTCACCACTTAGAGAAGTGTTTTTTTTTTTTTTGCCATTTTGAAATCATGGGTGCAGTTGAGAATATGATATAAATTAGGGAAGCTTGCATCTTAATGCATATAAAGAAAATAATATATATACTTTTGGGGTTTCCCATATTTCCCAGGACTTTGTCTAATCCAAGGTCATCATTTTACTCAGTAGGAACAGCACAGTGAAATATCTCCCCTGTCCCCCTTCAATTTCTGTCCTTTCTGGTCAATGTTGTAGCACCTGTGATTTTGGCTTTTGTGCTCTGGATGGGCCCATTTCACCCTCTGATTTTTTTTCCTTTGGGAAAGAATAGGCTTAGAGAAGATGCAAGCACTTTTGGCAAGAAATGCTAATTAGTTAATCAACAGAGAAAGTGTTTTATCCTGCAATGGATATATTTCATACAAAAGACATCACATGCAGGATTATTTCTTGCAGAACCGCAGAAGTCATGTCCTTGCTGTGTGAGGACACACAGATGTGACTGACAGCAGAGAGAACCAACACCCTGGTTAGGTTTCTCTTGAATAACAAGAAGCAGAGCAGTTTTGTCCAGAGGCAGCTGCTTTTCAAAGTGATTTCCTGATTGCAAACCAAGAAAGATCTGAGTAGTTTGTTGAATGGGACCCATCCAGAGACCCATTTCCCTATGTTTGCGTGGCTCCCTGATATCTCAGGAAAGATGAGAGAACAGGCAGGTCATCTTGGGGTTGGGAGTGTCCTTCTTAGTGCCGTGCCCAGAGCACAGCAGCAGCCGGGGCTTGGAAACGTTGCAGGTTCCACCTCAAGTCATCAGCAGCACAACCTGGAACCTGGCGGGAGAGGTTGAAATGCCTATGGATGGAGTGGGCAGCCTTATGAACATCCACAGAGCCTGAGAACATGTCCAGCTAGCCATTCTGTTGGGGAATAATCCCACCACCACTTGGAGCAGGAGGCTGCCTTGCAAAAGACTTGTCATGAATCCACTCCAGTGCTTGCCTTGTGGTTTCTTCTCCTCCCCAAGAGATCATGTCAAAGAGAGGTGGGCACGAGCCTTTGGAATAAGACAAGGCAAACTCAGAATTCTGACTGCACTCCTTACAAATTGTGTGACTTGCCCATGTTGTTTATCCTCTCTGAGCAACACTTCCCGTTCATGTAAATAAGCACGTAAAAGAATTAATGCATTAATGAAACGGACATATTAGATGCTCAGTAATGGCAAGCCATTTGCATTAATGCTACCTCACAATGGAGAGCCAATTGGAGTAGAAACCTGTGGATTTGTCTTATTTCAAACTAACTCAAAAGCCATCTCTCTGAAGCATTTTTACAGCTCCCTCTTCTTGCAAGCAGTGAACCCTTCCCTCTCCTTGCTTTCAGACTCCCTTGCATATACTTCTGTTTATTCAACAAAGCCCCTATCAAATCCCAACAGTGCTAGATTTGAGGCATACAAAATAGACGCTGCTCCTGAGTAGCTAGGAATCTAGGGAAGGAGCCAACTGAATCCATAAATATCGAAGTGTGCATTTTCACATCAGCTCAGCAGGACTTGTATCCTCATCTTCACTGTGATGTGAGGTTCTGAAGCCCCGTATGGTTAAGTACCTTGCCAAAGGACATGCTAACAGTGCACTGGTGAGCTCAGAACTCAGACCCAGGTCTGCATGAGTAAAGCACCCACGCCCTTTCTGTGGCAGTGGTCTGTTCTGCCTGCCAATATAAAGCAGAATATTAACAGTCCGGAGGGTTAGGATGTGGACATCTTTTTGGGTGGTTGGGGGCACATTACTTTGATCAACACACATGTGTTATCTCATCCACTCCCCACAGAAGGGATTCTCACTTTCCCCATAGTACTCACAGGGAGACTGAAACATAGAGATTCAGCCTAGTTACTCTAATTCTAAACCTAAACTATTAAGTATTGTGCCTTAATGTTTTGTGGTTGGTGTTGCTCATGTTGGTTAGGTCTCTTCCACCAACTCCAACCTCCTTGACAAGAGGCACCACATCTTGCCCATATGTTCTATCCTAAGGGTTATATTTCTTAATCTGTGGACAGAATAGAGACAGAATAAAAATGCAAAGCAAATAGAGGAGAGAAAAAAAAATAACACCCAAATAAGATTTTGTGATTTTTTAGTTCGTTTTAGATAAGGGTGATGAGCTAGGACACTTTCCCAGAAATAAGACCAGATGGAAATCTGTCCATCGACTGCCTCAGCAACTTCACACACATGTTTCGGTTTATCATGGTCAAATGAACCAAAAAAAACACGGATCGATAGAACTTGAGTCTCAGAAGCAACCCACGGCTTTATAGAAATTCTTTCTTGGCCTGTGCTCAAGCAAGGGAGATGGGCAAACAGCTCCTCCATCTGCCCATAGGAAGGAACACGGCTCGTGGCTCGTCACTCCACCAAATGCCCTTGAGGCCTCTCTGGGCAGCACCCTCCCCTCCCCAACTTCCCAGTTTCCACAGCGTTTTAACATTGCTCTATAGAACTTGCTCTCAATGGCACATCTTCCTATGTTCTTGGATGTAGAAATCACCCTTACCAGGTGTTTTGGACACTTTCCTACATCTCTGCAGTTTCATCATCAAAAAATATATTGTCTTCAGGTCCCCACTTGACCTAAATAGTGACTTTCAACTTTTCATTCATCTGTACCATCCTTGATTTTTTTTTCTTTCCCCAAATAAAAATCTGACCAGAAATCTCAATGTGTCAAATATTTACTAATTATTTTTTTGAAATTAAAAAGGAAGGCTAAAGTTCGCGGCATTTTTCCTGACTCTCATTACAGAGTGGCTACACCCTTCCTTCAACCACATCTCACGACACACTTTCCCTTCTAGGATTTGTAGTGAAATCTTGCTTTTCCAAGTGGAAGAGTTTGGGAACACGGATAGAAATCCAACAGCCATGTGATGTGAGCCAATTGGCTTTTGATCTACTCGGCTGCAGCATTTGTGGCAGCAGCAACTCAGGTTCCAGGCTCTGGAACAAAACAGTCCAAAATTCCACCATCCCACATCCCGGCTGCTTCTCTCCACAATCTTAGCATCCCCAGTCTTTGTTCTACATGCTTCCCCAGTGTGCTGTCAGAGCATGTACTGCCACTAGATTATCAGGGATCCTTTGCAGGGTTTCAAGGACCAAATAAAGTTCATATGAGGCATTTCTACTGTTTAGTTTCTGAACCCGGGGCTTGTAATACATGCTGGCAGTTCTACTCTCTTCCCTCACCACCTATGGATGTGAACAGTTTCCTCGAGTTTCCAAATGGCCTGTTTGAGAAGAGTTTGTACTTAAGAACCCTCCATGAGTGGCAAGTGTGGCTCTGATTCAATGAAGGTTTAGGGGAAATCATATTAAATACCAACAGAGGAGTTCAGCAATGTTCTCCTTGTGGGCTTGAGTAACTGGGTGAGTGTGCAAGGCACTCAATGTTTCTGCATCACTTTGGGCTGCTAACCCAGGTCACACTGAGAAAGTCTGGAAGTCTTGTCCAGGTTGTACAGCAGGTGGGAGGGCTAAAAGGTTGACTTTTTCAAATTAATTAATTAATTGCTTGCTTGATTTTAAGTTTTCTGGATAAGAGAGATATTGAGAGTTTATTATGTGATTTTTTTTGTGTTTGGCAATAAATTTTGGCCAAGTAAAACATGACCGGTGTAGGAATATTTTGCACTTCAATGGAGAGCAGCTGTCAACATGGCATCTGGCCATGGAATATTCAGGAAAATAGAGAAAAGGGTAAAATGATTTTAATTTAGGCAGTTGTCATCTCATCATAAAATAGAGCCTATGAAAAATACCTATAAAAACTGGTAACGTAGGCTGATTTTTAGTATATTCATTCATTTTGCATATACTGTCTACCAGATGATAAACATTGTGCTAGCATTATAGATACCAAAGTTGAAACAAACCAACTTGCTTCCATAAGAAATTATACAATACAATGTAAAATATTAGGTATAAACCCAAGTAATGGAAATCTAATGAAATAAAATCTAGAGTCACAATTTTAGACAACTCAAAGAGATATTGGAGGTCAGTTTGTAAATATATTTGAATAATTTTTTCTAATATCTTATAGGTCATTTGTACATTGGTGATGTTGTCAAGAGGCTGAATTTCAACTCTCATGTTCTTAATGTTATTCAACTATATTAGCCAGAGTGGTTTTAGTTGCAAGTTTCAGAGAGTCAAGTTAAAAGAACATAATCTGAAATGAGTTAAGTATATTAACTCACGAAACTGAAATGAGAGTCACAAATAGCTTCAGGCATAGCTTAATCCAGGTGTGCAAATAATGTAATAATTTGGACATTGTATCTTCATTTTTTGGCAAGATCTTTCCAAATTGATGGCAAATGTTGCCAAAGAAATTTGTAATATTAATTTTCTTCTTAAAATACAACTTCAGAGCAGAAGAAAAAGAGTGGTTTATTTGTTATAGTGACAACAAAATTTCCAGGGGTGTTTGCAATTGGCCCGGCTAAGCCCATGTTACTAGAAAATTTCATACTCCAGCTAATTTAGATCATGTGCCTATTCCTAACCTGGTTGGTATCCAGAAGCCAATCCATTGAAAGTCTTACCAGATGGCTTTGGGATAAGTCTCAGAAGGGAAGGGAGCTGAGCAGACTACAGCAAGCCTCGGGCAAAGAAACAACTATAAAACCCAAGAACTGTCTCATAGATAAATGTTGACACTCACTATGTAATACTCAGAAAGGACTAACTTGTCCACACTTTCAGTTTTGACTATTGGCTGAGCGTTGACCGAAGTTTAGGCCTCCAGAATTATTTCATAGTTTCACCAATTCTCTGGGCATCATTGTCTTTATTGATCCTAGGAATATCATAGGATATCTGAAATTTAAGGTCACTTCCATGTTTAACAAGTGGAACCTATTTCTGCTTCCTTAATGTTCTTATTTTCTTTCAGCCTGAAGGTTTCACAGAGCAGGTGGCCAAGCTGAAAAGAGAGTAAAATTGTACAATTTCCCTTAAAATTAATATATTTTATATTTTTATCTTGAAACAGCCTCATTTCTGCCACTGCCAGGGAGTGAAACTAAATTATGTATATGCATGTGTCTTTAATCACCAGAATCACAAAAGAAAATAATATGCTAACCTTTGAGAAATTCTTCCACTGAGGAGCAATTATCTTTTTTATTTGTTTGATTTCACTTTAGAGGAAAGTGATGGCTCTTACAAACTATTAGAGCCAGTGGGAAGTTTCTCATCCTGGAGTGAGACTGTGAACATGAATTAATTTCACATCTGCTTTTGAGGACAACTCTTGTCCTGGTATTTCCTGGTTATTTTTCCCCACTGGTCTAAAGGGCTGTCTTTTCTCCATACATTGCTTATTGGTGTATTATTTTTGCCTATGATCGGCAAGTTTCAAACTCAAATGCGTCAAACCCTAACCCTATATTTATGAGATTTCAAATTCATGTTGCATTTAGACTTGACATATATAACTTTATATAATCTTCCCAGCAATTGTATGAAGTACGTTCTATTATTTTATCTCCATGTTATACATTTGGAAATTGTAGCACTTAGAATTGAATAACTTGTCTAAAATTACACAGCTAATAAGTGGCAGAGCCAAGATTTAATCCCAGACAGCAATGTCAGTGTCTCTACTCTTAATCACAATGACATACCATTCCAAATGCCCATACAATTACATCTAGAAAGTGTAGTTAGGAGCAAACATCCTTTGCATTTGGACAGCATTTCTCACTGAACAAACTTTCACTATCTGCTGCCTCTGTCAGTGAAGAGATTACTTGAGAAGGGGAAAATAGCAAAATTGTTATGAATCCTGGCTCTGTGGTAAGAAATATATGCATTAATATCAGATTTCTAATTTGATTTTTTAGAGATATTTATAATAAGCCAGTCTTTACTTCTGAGAAATGCTGAGGATTCTAGATAATAATATTTCCAGTAGATATCTCCTTATTGGATGTTCTGAATGCAATTTCCCTTCCCATCTGGGAAAATTTCTCACTGGGTATCACATTGTTGAGAAATTAACTCCTACACCAGTACCCTAGAAATTATTATTTGGACATGTAGTCTAGTGCTAGTCAGTTCAGATATTCTTGCCTACTTTAAAGTTTTCATAAGTAATGAAGAGATGCAAGGCCAGTGGCTGCAGGAAACGGTAGCATTGGTGAGTGTCCACATGGGCTGTAATCTCCAGAAGTGACAATGGTGGTAATGCCGACAGGACCATCAGCAAAGTCTCTGTGACCTGACGTTGGCTGGATGTATCAAGATCATCCTGGAACTCCAGCATCCCCAGCAATTCTGTGACATCTTGATATTATTTCAATACACTGTTTTACGGCTTAAGTCAGCCAGTTGATTTCAATTGCTTACTATTAAGATTCCTGACACATAACAGTACCTGACTCAAAGATTATGTATGCATGTAATAAAAGAGCAACTAACACATTTTAATTATTATTACTTTTATTGTTACTGTCATTATTATTATTGCCATTATTTTATGAACATTATCGAAGAACTCATCATAAACTTGATTTATGTGGTTGGTCACAAAGAAAAATAATCAGTAGTATCTGCATATAGAGAACAAAGCTTCATACCGATGAAGGTTCTCAAACTCAGTGATTGTGGATACTACTAGAGCCAAAGAAATGACGAAATGATCACACATCTCCAACAGTTGTTTTCTTTGGTTGGTGATAATGTAAGATACTTGCTGTCTAAATGAGAGATGTACTTCTTCCTTTAAAATGCAAATAAAATCATGTTTAGATTGTAATATTCAAAGGGTAGAAACTGCAATAACGATATCTGACAATCCCAGAATCCCAGCTCATACAATCTCTAGTACAATTCCTGTTTCAGCTAGCCCCTGCCACACAGGCTGGCTTGGTTAATAAGCATCAACTAGGTCTTCCAGGCAACTGCCAATTTTACATTCACCTTTGCATTATAGCCAATTAGCACTTGGAATGTTGCTATAAATCATTGTTAAGGGAATGAATCATCTCAGAGACCAAGAACAGTGATAAAGTTAGTTCTATAGGTCTGTGTACAGGTATGTATAGGTCTGGCCATATACAGGAAGAGATGCTTAATTTGAAAGCTCTAGGAAGGTTTTTCATGCCCGAATTTCTCTCTCCATTAATCCTTAAAAAGTCTCCATGTGTCATCTTTTGTTCATATTCCGACTTTAGTCCAGTTGCTCCCATATTCACTTAGTGTTCAGGAGGTTGCTTTGCTAACATCATGAATTAGCATATTCATAGAATTTCCATAAGTTATGGTAACTCTCAGTGAATTTATCAATTCTATTGGATTGTCATCCATCCAATAATAGGAGCATACACATTCTTTTTGAGTGTTTATGGAATACATACCAAGATACCAAGTTATATAACGATAGATCTTATCTTGGATGATAAAGTAAACATCAAAAAAGTTAAAAGAATTGAAATCATACAGACAACGTTCTTCAACCAGAAAGGAATCAAATCAGAAATCAATAATGGAAAGATAATCAGAACATCTCTAAACACTGACAATCACAGCAGACAATGCTGACCATAAGACAACAGGGGATAGCCCCAGCTCCTGTACTTTTCACACAAAACACCACCAGACACTGTCCATATTGGTGAGGCCAATACGCTAATGTCACGGACAAACAAAACTGTTTATATGTGACTGCTTCAGGCAGTCGCTCATAAACCAAAGACTGAACTAAACTATTCAGACTGTACTGGGGAACCGTAAGGCAGGAGACCCCGTGACAGGAGGCCACATTAGGAGCCCTGCTGGCTTGTACCACCTCACTAATGCGTGTCCCATTTGGAGTAAGCTAACCTTGTAAACTCTTTGTTTCCAGGGGAGCATGTGCACCCTGGGGGACTACCCTTCTCAGATGTATCCTCTGACTGTCAGGATGCTGTGTCAGCTCCCAGGAAGACTTACTTCAGCTCACTGGCCAGAGGTGTCCTGTACTGAAATTGATACTTTGGACCAGGTAAAAAAAGGATTCAAACAAAAACTTAAAAAAAAAGGCTTCTTGCTTTTTAAAGTAGCCCCAGAAGGCCAATGGAGTATCTTTTCCTGGCTTGGTGACTGTTGTGACTCTGTTATATGCAGTCCTCAGGGCAGACCTGATGATCCTGCCTGGAATAATCTTGATTATGACTTGGGCCCCTGTGGCCTCAGGATAACCTCCCAGTTTTTGGCACAGCCCCTCTAAATCCAGCATACCTGGGCCCATAAAAGGGCAGCCTACGTTTTTTGCTCAGGTCCTGAAAATTCAAGGGGTAAAATTGGGGATTATGGCTCCTGGTTAAAAACCTCTCTGTGATTTTTTAGGCCAACCACAGGCAATTACAAAGGCTTTCCCTGGCAGGCCTCACTGGGAATGCTGACCTTTTTATCAGGCTTGGTGTGTAGCCGGTGCATGGCAGGCTCTGAAGGGAGCTGCACTGAGGATTCTGGGCCTCCTGGCCAGTCATGGTAATGGTGTCATGGATTTGCAATCTGGGCCCGGAGGTGGCTTTATCCCCAGGTCTCTTTAGCTGAGGCCTTGGGCCATGTCTTCTTCAGACCTTGGGCCTGGCTCTGCCGACAACTCCATATGGGAGGACCAGGGGAAAACTGGAAGACATTTTTCCCACTCTAACTCAATATCCAGTACTTTTCTACTCCTAGATGTCCCCCATCATCCAACATGTGCCCCTCAAAAGATGTGTTAAGGGAGTAAAAATTCAAGCTACAGACCGGGAGATAAATATTTGCAAACAGCATGTCTGAAAAAGGACTAGTATCAGAATATGGCACCATCTTTCATAAATTATTTGTAAAAACAAAGCAAACAAACAAACAAACAAAAAACAAAGGAAAATATCCAACTAAAAAATAGGCAGATTTTCAATGTCATTAACCATTAGGGAAATGGAAATTAAAACCCACAATGAGATTTCCCTACACACCTGTCAGAATAGCTAAAATAAAAAGTAGCGACAAAACCAAATGCTGACAAGGATTCAGAGAAACTGGGTCACTCTCATACATTGCTGGTGGGAATGTAAAATGGTACAGTCACCCCGGAATAGTTTGACAGTGTCTCAAATAAGTAAACATCCAAATATCTACGATCTAGCAATCTTATCTATGGTCTTTCACCACAGAGAAATTACAATTCATATTCATACAAAAACCTGTGCACAAATGCTTTTCTCATAATAGCCCAAAACTGAAAACAACATGACTTTCTTTAATGGGTGGACAGTCAAGCAAACTGTGACGCATCCATACCATGAATACCACCCAGCACTGAAAAGGAGCGAACAATCAGCAAACTTCACAATTTGGATGAATCTGCAGAGAATTGTGCTGAGTGGCAAGAGCCAATCCCAACAGTGGTAGGATCAGAACATTTTAAATATAACATTCTTATAAGGACCACCTTATACAAAATTGAAAACATATTGACATTTTTCTGGGGGTTAAGGAATAGGTAGGGGCCAGAGGGCAATGGGAGTAGCTACACATCCCTCCATGAGGGATCCTATGGTGACAGAGTGTTATATGTCTTGACTGTGCAGATACCAATATTCTGGATGTGTATTGTACAATATCTGTGTAAGATGTTGCTACTGGGGGAAATAGGCTAGAAGGTACCTGGGACTTCTCTCTGTGATTACTAAGAACAACATATTTATTACAATAATCTCCAACTAAAAAGTTTAAGAGAAAAAAAAAAAAAGGAAGAAAACCCATGCAATTAAAATGTGAAACAAACAGAAAGAAACAGACACACAAACAAAAAACTATGCCTTTCAATCTAAACGTGTCTACGGGCCTATAATGACTCCCAAGAAGCCCATTTGGACACTCTTTTTTTGTTTTATTTTGTTTTGTTTTGTTTGTAAATCCACTTTTTTATTTTATACAGGATTTAAAATGCATGCATAAAAATAATTATAAATCTATTCTAAGGGTACGCAATATGTAAGTATGTAATTTGTGGCATTAATAACGAAGTTGGGGCACAGAGCAGTAAATAAGTAGATTTATTTTTTTTTTATTTCAGGATATTATGGGGGTACAAACATTTTGGTTACAAGTAATGACTTTGCCTCACCCAAGCCAGGGCTAGAGGTGTGCCCTTCCCCCATACAGTGCACACCACATCCATTCGTTGTGAGTTTACCCACCCCCACCTGACTGACACCCAATGAATATTACTACCATGTAATAGTGTTGATAAATTAGTACCAATTTGTGGTGCTAACTTTTCCATTCTCGTGATACCTTACTTTGAAGGATGGGCTCAAGCTCTATCCAGGATAATATAAGAGGTGCTAGATCACCATTGTTTTTTTGTGACTGAGTAGAACTCCATGGCATACATATACCACATTTTATTAATCCACTCATGTATTGATGGACACTTGGGTTGTTTTCACGTCCTTACAATAGTGAATTGTGCTGCCATAAACATTCGAGTGCAGATGTCTTTATTATATAGAATGTATTTTGTTCCTTTGGGTAGATGCCTCGTAGTGGGATTTCTGGATCAAATGGTATTTCTATTTTTAGCTCTTTGAGGCATCTCTAAATTCTTTTCTACAGGGGTTGTACTACTTTGCCATCCCACCAGCAGTGTAAGAGCCATTTGGATTTCTGATCTGTTTTTTTTTTTTTTCACCATACAAGAATTATACATCATAGAGAAAAGGATCGGATTCTCTAGGTTATAAAGATACGAAAAAGGATTGGCA
>NW_012148396.1:5765916-5768344 GCF_000956105.1 Propithecus coquereli
TTTTTAAAGGACCTAAAATTCTCTTGCTAGTGATGGAATGGCTCTTCCCCAGAATCCCGGAGGCTTGCATTGTGATTTCTCCACTGGGGTTTGCCATAAGCTCCATATTTCCTTTTCTACAGCTTTCCCCATTTCCTATCTTTCTCCATCTTTTCCCACCACCGACACCTCCAGCACCATAGGATCAGCTCCATTACCTGGCTCTGGTGTCAGGGATGATTGTACTGTGTCCTAGGCCTGTTGCAGAGGCCTTTTCTGCTCTGGGCCTCACTCAAAGATGGCAACCTTCTGTGTCACCAGGTGACAATATGTCTGGATCAATATTCCTTGGTGTGAAGTGTGTTGACCCTAGAACTCAAAAAGAGCACCCAGGTGTTATGCTATCTGCGTTGTGGTAGGTGATGCAAGATGCAGGTGATATTTTGGAAGGAATATCTTGTCAAGATTGTGACACTTAACCCCTAAAAGCTTTACAGAAGTGGCCACACCCTGGTAGGTCTACCTCCCACCCTCTAGAGCACCTTCAGTCTGCTAGTTTACTCTTGCTCTTCCTGTCCAATCAGCAGCATATATTTAATGAAACAGGTGAATGTAATACTCTGGGAGATGTCCAGGTGGTCCGGATGTCATTTGACCATTATAACATAGGGTGGGTGAAGTAATATAATCCTGTGGCAACACTGTAAATTAATATTGCTATCTGTCAGACATGAATTCAAACTGTTTGTGATACTGTTTTCTAGTTGCAATGGAAAAGAATACATTATCCAATCAATGACCACATGCCACATACCGGAGGCCTTGCTAATCTGCTCCAGCACTGATACAAGGTCCAGCACAGCAAGTGCGGTCGATGCTACTCCTTGATGAAAGCTGTGGTAGTCTACAGTCATTTTCCAGGGTCCGTTCAGTTTCTGCAGGGGCCAGAATGATGAATTAAATGTTCAGAAAATTTCCGTGTGTGATACAAATTAATACTACAAACAAGTACTTGGAAATGTGAATCTTTCTCTTTTCATTTCTGAAGGCTTGGCTGGAGTGAGAGGATCCACTTCTGTGATGGTTTGCTACTCAGATCAGGCTGGGTTCTGGCAGGCAGCTGGGATCAGCCTTCTTGTGACACGACAGCTGGCTTTCTCCAGAGTGGTCCAAAGAAGAAATAGGGAGTGCAAGGAAGAGTCACAACCTCATGTGACACAGTCTCAGAAGTCACTTTTGCCACATTCTGTCCATCAGAATTGAGTCTCTAGGTCCCTTTGTCATCAGAATCAGGAAAGATAATGCAGAAATTCTCAATTGTGAGCTGCCAAATGTTCTGTATGTGTCAGAATTTAATACACCTGTTGGAACCACTCCAGGGGAAGAAATTAGGTTCTATGTTTTGAGGGTAGGATTGTCAAAGAACTGTGAATGCATTTCAAAACCACCACACACAGTGGGAGTTTGAAATCTAAAATGATGCTAGAGATCTCTGGACTTATAGTTCAAGTGCCTCCAAGGCACCAAGAGGAGCATCACCAGGAGTTACCCTACCTGACACTGTGTGGATTTACCCTGGCTTAAGTGTGCTGTGGGGAAAAAATAGAATGAACTAATTTATTCTATTTGAAAGTGCCCATCGAGTGTTCATAAAAAGTCTTTCTTTTACCCTAATGGCTTATACACCAGAAAGAATCCGTTGCTTGTTCTCTCTGTCTGTTTGTGTTTACAGGGCCTAGATTTACTACTACAGGTTCTGCCAAGATAATCTAAGAGAAACCAAAGTATATGAAGAAAAATACAAACCCTAAAAATCTTAAGTGTCCTTCAGTAACTGATATACTGTCTTAGGAATGTTATCTCAAACCATGTAACAAAGATAGCAAAATGTATCAAAATGGAGTGAACAATCTCATTTAAATGGCATACCAATACATTCTGTAACAGAGCTAAATATTTTTAAATGGGTTTTAATTGAATGTCTTGTCATGGGTTTTCACTTTTTAATTGAATTTCAGATTTTCATGAAAACGTTATAGAGCTCATATTTTACAAAATACACTTGACTCTGAAACATTTATTTTTGTCAAACACTTATTAACACAATTCGAAAAAGTATGGTTTGAGTATGATAAAACCCTGAATTTTAAAACAGTTTACAGCCTAGTTTGTCAGTCTTGCTTGGTTTAAGTGCCTTTTTGCTAACTTGCCCTGATAGACACCCATTGTCCTCACTACCGCAGTTGCCAAACTGGACATTTTACCTATTCCAATTATGGGCTTGTTCCTGGAGATACTTTAGTGTGCATCCCATAACTTACATGATTTGATAAATAGTGGATGAATTTATGTTTTTCCAGGATACCCCATAACCAGATTGCAAAACGGTATCACTTTCAGATAATCCAGAGTTGTGTAAATGAGTGTGTCAGAGTAAAAAGAGTAGAAA
>NW_012148396.1:5768394-5768956 GCF_000956105.1 Propithecus coquereli
ATTTATATCATTTAAAAAATACAACAATATGCTCTGGAATCAGAGAAACCTAAGTTCGAATCTCAAATCTACCACTTATTTGCAGTATGTCCTTGAATGAGTTATTTAACATTTTGAACCTCAGCTTCATTGGGTGTAAAATTGCTTATAGTAGTACAGCCTATTCATAGGATTGTTGTGAAGATTAAATGAGATGCAGCATACATATTTCCTGGTATCACATCTAACACACAGAAAACCTGCAGGCATTATTAGCAAGTATGAGTGGAAGTCCTTTAGTGTTGTGTATATTAATTAAAACACTATCATTTGCCTTCAAGGACACTGCAGACTATGGGATACTAAGGTGGGAGGAAGGACCACCAAAAGTATCACAAGGCGTGAGGTGATGTGTGGCATGTAATGTGCTATGTTATGGTGGATCAGAGAAATGGTGATTCTGAGTAGATGATCAGAGAAGCCTTGCAGTGAAGTAACATTGCTGGTGTGTATTAAATGAAGAGGAAGATTTCAACAAGTGTCTCTGCATGAACTAGCCTAATTTCCAATGTGACATCATGTA
>NW_012148396.1:5771776-5774303 GCF_000956105.1 Propithecus coquereli
AAAGAGGTTTTTCTTTTTCTTTTTTTTTTTTGAGCTTTGTACAAGACCCATAAAAGCATTTAAAACGCACTGGTGTATACTCTCACTCCACAGGAGAAATATCTGGTATGTAGGATTCCCCAATATATTTGATCACACAATTCTCTATCTCCTTGCTACCATCTTGGGAGTATCTTATAACACTTGGCTCCACTGAAAGACAGTTTTGGAATTGCTGGATAGAAAACCTCCAAAGACTACCCTTAAGGATATTTGCAATATAGTGAGAAGACCATCATTTTTTGTTTGGAATTGTCTGTCATGACTAACATTATTTCTTGAACTTCTTTGAAGACCACATTTTTCATGTGATTAGGGTCTTCCTACTACATCATGTAATTGACTCTCGAGTGCTGCAATACGGAGCAGATGTTTGCAACTGATAGGAGCAGGAACTCCAGTTTGGGATCAGCATAGACAGATGGTCCCTCATGGGAACATGACTGTTGCACTGGTGAAGACCTGGGTTTCTGAGTCAGACAGCCCTGGGTGGAATCAGGTACCTATTGATTGATCTCCCAAGCTGATTTCCTTCTCCATCTTACAGTGTTGTTGTGAGAATTAAACTGATTCTAACTAAATAGGTTAAAACCCTAGTCATGATAGGGTAGGTCATGCTGCCCTTAACCAACAACCCCAAATCTAAGTAATATTAACTTTCATTATTTGTGGATTAAATATTTATGAATTTGCATACATGCTAAAATGTATCCATAACCTGAAATCAATACAGTGTTTTGTGATCACTCATAAACACGTGTGGGACAGAAAAAAATTGAGTTACTCAACGTGAACATTCCCAACTAAAGTTGAACAAGGCCATGCTCTGCCTTCTTGTTTCAACTCTCACACTGTAAAAAGTGCCACTTTTCTGCCTGATTAGTGTCATTTTAAAAATTATTTTTGTGCTTTTTTTGTTTGTTTTTAATTATTTCACTTTCTAAAATGAGTCCCAAGCACAGTGCTGTAGTGTTGTCTAGTGTTCCTGAGTGCAAGAGGGTTAAGAGTTCAGTAGGTATAGAGAGAATCTTGGGCCGACTACACACTCAAACCTTGGATCAATCCTTGACCGCCTCTCTGTGTCTTTTACCCCACATCCAACACAAAGAGACACTAACTACCACATAGAGTTAAGCAGACAGACATACAGGTAAATAAACACAAACATAAAAAATGAAACATAAGTGCATTTATAATTTGAATATTATAACATATTTTAAAATAACAGATGAGTCAATGCTATAAGTGCTCATATCCTTACATTCAAAATAGTTTTATTCTTTTATTTAATGAATTTATTTTTCCTTGAAATGTTAAAATACAAAGGTTAATTCTATGAATTGTGTAAAGTACAGAATGACTTATTTTTCTAATAAAATGCTTTCTGAATAAAAATACAAGATATTCAAGTATTATGCAAGATGGCAGTTTTAATTAGGTGCAAAATAAAGAAAGAAAAAGAAGGAAGAGGAGGAGCAGGAGGAGTAGATAAAAGGGAGGAGGAGGAAGAGAAATAGGATAATGTTTAATATATAGTATTTCAATGCATAAAACAGGATTTTAAATATATTAGTTAATGTAGCTCAGGACATCAGCATAGCCTCTAGGGAGTGACAGAGACGTGAACAGATTTAGGCTTGTTGTACCCTGTTATTGTCCTCCAATCCTTTCAAAATTTTCGAACTCAATTTAACTTATTTATCATACCTTATTTTTCAATTGAGAGTTCTAGTTTTTTCTCTCCTTTTTGTTCACATTTGCCTGTATACATAAGTGTGCTACAGAGTACAGAATTTTGATTTTTTATTTATGATGCACAGAATGCAACAGCTCCTTCTGAATGAGTGGCACAGGTAGCTTCATAAGTGTACTGTTGGATTATCATTGTTCAAAGCATCTCTTTCTCTCCTCTCTGGACACTGCTTCAGCATTGTTTTATGAGCCACAAAGGGAAAAAGACTTTGTTAGTTTTATTCTTATTTCATTTTTACCCAACTTGATAGACCTCATCCTGCTCACCTAGCTGTTATCAGAATAGTTTTTGAATGACTGTCAGTGGAGTGAACATCACCTCTTGGTGTGGGACACCTCGAAGATCACCTTCTGTAAGAGAGCCTCTCTCCATACGCTTCTCTCTCGGCTGGCCTCATTGGTGTACGGTGTGATAGGACAGCATTCTTCTTGAAGGCTCTAACCACATGGGCATACCATTTATTAAAAAATTACTCAACGTGAGTTGATTTTTGTGAGAGGTGAAGTGTCCCTCAATACATGAGTGGATTAATAAAATGTGGTATATGTATACCATGGAGTACTATTCAGCTTTAAGAAACAATGGCGATATATCACCTCTTGTATACTCCTGGATAGAGCTGGAATGCATTCTACTAAGTGAAGTATCCTAAGAATGGAAAAACAAGCACCACATGCACTCACCATCAAATTGGTATTAACTGATCAACACGTAAGTGTACATATAAGAATAACA
>NW_012148396.1:5774353-5776723 GCF_000956105.1 Propithecus coquereli
GTGAAGTAACATTGCTGGTGTGTATTAAATGAAGAGGAAGATTTCAACAAGTGTCTCTGCATGAACTAGCCTAATTTCCAATGTGACATCATGTAAAGAGCATGAAATACAGCTTCAGACAGTCTTGAATGACCTTGGAAAACATTTGTTTTCATTCATTCTGGAGATGTCTATTGAGTCAAATACTGTGGTAGCCACAGAGGATGCAGCAATAAATTCAATGTGATGCATGACCTACCAGGAGCTCACAGTATGGGCAAGAAAATAAGCCACATCCATAGCAGGATAAAAGTAGGGAGGGACACATAATTTATCAACAAAATCATGTGTTTTTGAGTATGAAAGTGGATCACTATCAATATTTAACACAAGACTAATAGTGTATATCTGTATGTATGTGTGTATATATATGTACACACACACACCTACATACATACACACACTAAGTTGGTCTTCAGCAACCTGAAACTTACTGTACACCTAGGCAAATGGCACAAGATTTCTCTAAGTCCTACAGGAATTCAGACAATGAAGGGATCGACTCAGTGTGGTTAGGCAAAATAGACTGCAATATGTATGCCATATTTTAACAGACAGAAAAAAGTTCATAAGGCGAAAGAGAGTGAGTGAGGACCAGCCTATGGAGTGGCACAAATATATGAAAATCAATGGTATATGTCAGCATCTACAAGTAACTTCATGTGACTAGAGCATAGTGTAAATGAAGAGAAGTGGCAAGACATCATCATAAGATACTTAGCAAAAAGAAATTATCAAAAACTAAAGCAAACATTGTTAATAATATAAAATCAGTAAAGGCAATGAGAGGCTCTCCTCGACTCCTGAAATAAATCATACAGATTGTGGACCGCACTTGCCAACATAAGCTTTGTGTCTTGGCATATCTCAGAGCTCATGGCCATGGGATATCGAATAAAACAAGGTTGGTACTTGCTACGGTTGGAACATTGTACCCCAAAGCTAGTGTGTTGGAAACTTAGTCCCCAGTGCGACAGTGTTGGGAGGTGGGACCTTTTAGATGTGGTCATGAGGGCTCTGCTCTCATGAATGGACTAATGGTGCTATCTTGGACGTGGGCTAGTTATCACAGGAGAGTGTTCCTGATAAAAATGATAAGCTTGGCCCCTTTCTTTCTTGCTTTCTCAAGTGCTTTTTTCCCCTTCTGCCTTCCATCATGGGATGGCACAGCAAGAAGGCCCTCACGAGATGCCAACACCTTGATATTGGACTTTCCAGCCTCTAGAACTGTGAGAAATAAATTTCTTTTCTTAATAAATTATTCAGTGTGTGGCATTCTGTTATAGCAACACAAAACAGACCAGACAGTGTTTTTGCTTCCCATGGCGTTTTGCAGGTTCTTAAAGAGCCCAGAGCTCACATTACATTTTCTTCCCAGTAGAAATGCAATTGCACAAGACAGCTAAGCTCCTCAGCACATGCAGATTTTGAGGCGGTTGAAGTGACGTGCAGACTTACCTTGTGATACTTCTTCACAACAGTAACGATATCGATGTGTCCTCTGAGAACTGAGAAGGAACTATCTTGTCAGCAATATGCAAGGGTACAGATAAGAAAATTGGAAAAGGAAGTCTATTAAAGGCGGGAGAAATGTCAAGAAACAAAAAAGAACAGAAAAATCAGCAACTTCTAAAGAAACTTGTTTTTCTCTTCTCTGCAGGGGCTTCCCAAGCTCCTAGAAAATTCAAAAGCATATTGATTTTATCTTTCTGTCTACAGAATTTCCATATAGACCCAAGGTTTAAAATTAGATTCACAACTTACCTACAGAGAGAAATGGCAATATTATTTAACATGTTTAAAACTCAGCATCTTCATATGTAAATTGGAGCTAATTAAGTGTATGTTACAGACTTGATTTGTAGGTTTTCTCAAATAACTTATAAAAAGCAGTTAATAAAACAGATGGTGTATGTAGTATGTGCTTAAGACATTTTTTTTATTTTTTTATCCTCTGCCATGTTCCATAGTTACTGGTTTATACCTGATCATCCACCTGCAAGGATACCATGTCCTCATGGTCCCTCATGAAAACACTCTTGATGAAAATCTACTGCCCTATTGCTCAAAAGATGTGGAGATGATTAAAAGATGCTTAGAGACGCTACGTAAAGGAAATTCACACTTACCTATTGTTTAGAATTTCTAGATTCATATCTGGGCTGTGCTGCTAAAAAAATTGGAGCCATAGGTAAATCATCTCATCTTTCTGATTCTTAGATCCTTCATCTGTCAAACGAGGATATTATACTGGAGCAGTATTTTACAAAAAGGTTTGCCAAATACTTCTGCATGAATTATTTCTCTGTATTTGCCAAATATATCAATGTT
>NW_012148396.1:5779988-5783176 GCF_000956105.1 Propithecus coquereli
TCCAATTTTGATAAATCCTATATCAGAATATTTGGAACATTTCTACAATTAAAATGTAAAAATCACGTAGTTACTTCTTCCTTGTATAAATCCAGCATCTTCCAGCTGGGGTCTCCTTCACTGTGGGCCTCTCATGTAATCCCCAGGGTAGCTGATATTTGCCTGTTACTAAAACATTGTTCCACAAAAGAGCCAAATCCTCTCAAGTCATTTCTTAGTTCACACTCTTTTTCCCTAAATTGTGGGTGTTTGGAACATCTCTATTTTATTAAGTGAAGAAAGAGGTGAAAAGTTATGGACTACTATAAATTTGAGACAGAGTCCTAGACGTGCAAATTATGGCAAAATCACACATATATGCTGGAAGGTATTCCCTGGTGTATTAATGATAGGACTAATGAACACACACAATAGAGGTAGAGTGGGTTGCAAATGCCCACACGAAGTATGACAGCTACAGTGAGCCTATGCCTTTCGTATTAGAGTGACCTGGTTCCAGTAAAGCAGAGGCATTGATAACATCTTTTCAAACAGGACCTTACAGATCATGCAGTGTGCATAGGTGGACTTTGACATTGCACACCTTGATCTCCATGGCATAATTATGCCAGAGTAAAATAAATCTCCCATTCTGCAACCCAAAACAGCATAGCTGAAGAGAACTTGAAAAAGGAATGCATATTTTTGTAAGAACATAATATGCAAGTATTCGAGTGATACTTTTTGATCTGACTGGGGAGCTGTGTGATACTGTTATTTGGATTAGATGTTGGGCTGTAATCTCATGCTTCTTCAGTAGTCCTTTGACTTTCTGATGCATCACTTCACTTACAGGGCAAAGAGAAAGGAAGAAAACAAAAATATATTGAAGATCTCTAGTGAATAAAGCATTACTCAAATATCTTTCATACATGACTTCTCACTTTATGCCTTAGAGTTGCCTTACAAGAAATTTAGCTAAGTTGGTAGAATAGACATTTTTAATCAGAGGTTCATAGATTCGAGGCTCCTTCCAGCAGACACTTCATTTCCTGGGCACTATATCACAGTGACCAAGACAGCCAGGTCTTGAACAGGGGATCTACATTTTACAGCTGTGCCATATTAGACAAATTACTCACTCTCTCTGTAATTCATTTTTCTCATATGTAGAATGGAGATGACTATATTAACCTAATAAAATTATTACATGGTTTAAATTAGTGAATATACGTAAAGTGCCTAGCAAACAGTAGGCTAACAAAAGTTCTGCGGTAATTACTACTTAATTCTATTTGATCGATAGTGAAACTCTAAGTCTCAACGAGGAGTTATCTGAGGTCACAGAGTTAGTAGTAAGTGGATGAGCCAAGGTTCAGAGCTAGATCTAACAGAATGCTGGCCATTGCCACATTAGAAAGACAGAAAATATACAAACAAACAAAAACAAAACCAGCTGCTTTTCTTCTCTCCTGTAGCTAAATTGGGGTTTGAAACCATGCCAACAGTAAAATGCTGAGGTTCACTAAACACCAAATCCAATTTAAACTTATTAGCACAATTAGTTGTCTATTACTTCAATAGGAAGTGATTATTAAACCCATAATTAATGAGATAGAACACTATTTATAGTCTAAAGACATCTATGGCACCCAGAGTTAGAGGAGCATCTGGCTGCCTTCTGGGGATGAAAGACTCCCAAACTCATTAAAAATGCAGAGTCTTCATGGGCAAGCACTGACCAGCAATAGGAAAGACTGGTGCACATTAATGTTCCTGACACATTAACGGCTGGACTCTGCCTTAATCAGCCACCCTATTGTTTTCAGATTCAGCCACTCGTGACTTCTGTAAAAAAGGTCCCGGAGAACAGGAGATGCTAAAGCTTAAAATATGAATAGTAGCATAACTAAACCTTCATTGAACAACAAAATACTTTTTCTGTACTATAACATTTATTCTGTGTAACATCCCACTGTGGACAATATTTTTAAATTATTCCAATTTTACAAGTTTGCAAAATGAGATTTAGAAAGATGAAATAGTTGTCCTGTGGTCATTCATAGTAAATGACATCTGGCAATATAACCCATGGATAACCCATGATAAAATACATCCCTCAACCACTTTTCCATACTGCTTCTGAGAACTTAGCTTTTAAACTTTACAGTATGTTGATGGTCACTTTAAAGATGCTTGCGAACAAAACCACAATGAAACTGCCGAGGTTCAAAATAGAGGAATGACTTATCAATAACCTAATTATTCATTAAACACATCTTTGAGTGTTAAATATAAACCAGATATTCTAGGGGATGGGTATAAATTTAATGACAGAGTTGTAGTTGTCATGGAGTTGGCTACAAGTGAGGAGAGAGAGAGAGAGAGAGAGACTGTAAATGAATACATTAAAGATATAATTTTAGACACTGATACACTTTTTGAAAATAAATTTGATGTTGGTTTATAGAGTTAATGCCAGGTAACCTTGGATAAGGTGCCCAGGGATCATGAAAGTTAAGTTTAGAGAACTGAATGGCAAGAAGGAGCCAGCAGAGATGGGAGATAATAATCACAGAGAGTGGAACAAGCTAGCATGCAAGGGTTGACACAGGACAGAACACTAAAAGCTCCAATTCTGTGTCCACATCAAAAACCCTGTGCATTGACAATAGGAAGACCATCACCATATGGGAAAAAAAGGACAATTAGACCTCATATTCTGACTCTACAAATTTAACTTATACATATGAAAATAAACACCTTATATCAAATATGAAAAGTTCACATCCCTTGATTTCAAACTATATTACATAGCCATAGTAATCAAAACAGTGAGGTACTGGCCTAAAACCAGACATGCAGACCAAGGAAACACAATAGAAATCCTGGAAATAAACCCACATATATGTGGTCAACTGGTCTTTGACAGGGATGACAAAAATACACAATGGGGAAAGGAAAATCTCTGCAATAAATGATGTTGGAAAAACTGGATATACCTCAGCCACATGATACTTTTATAGGAGCAAAAATAAACTATTGTTTTTTGCCATTATACATTTTTATGTCTATTTTATAGACAAAAATATTTCAGAGGATTACTTATGACACATTAGTTTACTAAATAGTAAAGTAGGGGAGAAAACTGGGAATTTATCTTCTTTGAATAGCTCATGAAAAAATAGAAATATTAGAGGAAAATTGTG
>NW_012148396.1:5784586-5788537 GCF_000956105.1 Propithecus coquereli
TAAATTTAAAAATTATAAATAAAAACCTAGGAGAGTCTGTTCTAGTAATCCGATTCTTTAAATCTCTATTCATCACGTTCATTCACCTTGCCAATGGACAATCACTAGTTTATCTGGGTGCCCAAACACATTTTAGCTCAAATCCTTGCTGAATGCATGTATGCACACATGGATAAATGAATGCATCTGTGAATTTTGTATAGGCCACAACTATAATAACGTATAGGATGCTGTTACATTCTGGCCTCAAGTCTTTTCTATTTCATATATTAGGGTTCAGTCACATCAGATAGACAGCTGCTCTGGAAACGTAGCATGAGCATCTCTGCCAGAGGTCTCCTAACCTGGGCAGGTGCATCTCTACGATGACAAGGGGTGGCATGAATAGTTTTAAGAGAGTTGATTACAAGATTTTCCTGTTTGCTCTTTCTCAACATTGATCTGGCCCCTGTGGACAAGTCTTGCCCGCTCTACTTGTCCTTTGAAAATTGTTTTGTCATTCATTTCGTAGCAGAGCTTGTTTGTCTCTTACCTGTCAGACATTTACTATGGGACATTTGCTGGGGATGTAGACACCTCCTAAGCATATTGAATTGGTTGAATAATTGTCCCTTGAACACAAACTTTGTTGTCAATTTGGCCCTGCAGCTTATTGGCTAGAGGATTTTTAACATGGTATTTGGTATTTCTGCATTTTCCTCACCTGAAAATAAACACAAAATCTAAAATTATTGAGAGGGGACACTAAGTAGTAATGATGATAATGTTAAGGTAATGATTCTAACAGTAAGTAATTACTTGATAAAACAGGTAGATTTCAACTCTTCCCTTTCGACGAGATAAATCAAGGTTTAAATTAAGTTGTCAACTAAGAGATTTAAGAAATTATGGGAAGCACTATGAGATTTTTAATACATAACTTGGTAGGAGTTCAAATAATTGAGAGATGCTATTTCCATTCCCATACATTCATTCTTCTGTACAAAATTTCTCAGTGCTCTAAGCATAAAAGTTAAAAAATAGAAAAAAGCTCAAACTAAACTCATCTTACTCTGAGAATGAAATATTTCAATCCATGGAAAATAATATGTTTTGTTTCATAATTAGTGACTCCCAACAATATTAACAACTCACAACCATATACATTTTATAAAATCTTCATAATGATAAAGGTCTTCAAAATAAGCAATGTTAATATGATTTTTAAAGTATTAATATATACTTATATCATTCAATCTCAAAAATTAATTGTTCACTTGCTATTCCTTTATTGTCTTTTGGGATAAATGAAGAACATAATATATTGCTTCTTTTTTATTTCAGAATATTACAGGAGTACACACATTTTGGTTACATAATTTGCTTTTGTACAGTTTGAGTCAAAGTTTTATAAGTGTGCCCTTCACCCAGATAGTGTGTATTGTACCTGTTAGGTGTGAATTTAGCCATCCCCTCCTCAACTTCCCATCTACTTTATTTCCGTTGAGTTTTACTTTCATATGTGCATGTGTTTTGGTTTTTTTAATAATTATCTTTTTTTTTATTTCAGCATATTACAGGGGTAGAAATGTTTAGGTTAGGTATATTGCCCTTGCCCCACCCAAGTCAGAGCTTCAAGTGTGTCCATCCCCAGACGGTGCACACTGCACCCATTAGGTGTGAGTATACCCTCCTCCCACCCCCTCCCACCTTCCCGACACCTGATGAATGTTACTACTATACGTGCACTTAAGTGTTGGTCAGTTAAGTCAGTTAATACCAATTTGATGGTGAGTACATATGGTGCTTGTTTTTCCATTCTTGTGATACTTCACTTAGTAGAATGGGCTCCAGTTCTATCCAGAATAATACAATAGCTGCTTGATCTCCATTGTTTTTTGTAGCTGAGTAGAGCTCCATGGTATAACAATACTACATTTTATTAATCCACTCATGTATTGATGGGCACTTGGATTGTTTCCACGTCTTTGCAACGGTGAATTGTACTGCTATAAACATTCGAATGCAGATGTCTTTTTTATAGAATGTCTTTTGTTCCTTTGGGTAGATGCCCAGTAATGGGATTGCTGGATCAAATGGTATTTCTACTTGTAGCTCTTTGAGATATCTCCATGTTACTTTCCACAGAGGTTGTACTAATTTGCAGTCCCACCAGCAGTGTATGAGTGTTCCTATCTCTCCACATCCACGCCAACATTTATTGTTTTGGGATGTTTTGATAAAGGCCATTCTCATTGGAATTAAGTGATATCTCATTGTGGTTTTTATTTACATTTCCCTAATGAAATTTACTTATTAATTATAGAAGGGGTTTTAATAGATTTCTTAAGATTATCTATATAAACAACTATGTCACCTGAAAATAGAGGCTCTTTATTTATTTCTTTTCAATCTGTATATCTTTTATTTCCTTCTTGCCTTATTGCAGTGGTTGGAACTTCCAGTACTATGATAAACAAGATTGATGAGAAAGGACACCCTTGCCTTTTTTGCCTTAATCTTAGGGGGAGAACATTCATTTTTTTAACCAATAAATATAATATTATAAGTAGCTTTTTGTAGATGTTATTTTATTAAGCTGAGGTAATTCTCCACCATTCTTGACTTGTTGATCATTTATACCATGATTGACTTTTTGATTTTGTCAAATGATTTTTCTTGTATCAATTGATATGATGGTGCAATAAGTCATATATCATGCAGGTTCTAGTCTATTTTTGTGGGTTGTTACTCCAATGATTTTTAAGAGTTTACAATGTTATTTTGATCTTTAAAAAAAAAGTATGGTGCCTTTGGACATCCCATTAGTCCCTGAGGAAAAGAAAGGGATTTTACTGGGCTGGGCTATTAGATGGGGAAGGAAATCTCAGGCCAACAGAGACAAAGAGGCTTCTCCGACTGGGGTGCTTGTTGGGCTGTGTCTCTTTTTTGTTTTGTTTTTTGGTTTTTTTTCAGTCTCCCTGCCTAATCTAATGTGGTATTTCTCAGTGGGAAAGGTGAGTCAATTTTGCAATTCTTTTGTGGACACTATTTCACATATTAAGTTCAACATTTCCATGAGATGATCATATGGAAGGTAAGTAAAACACTGCTCTTTAGAAACAATTAATTCCAGTTTTTCTATATAGCAGTGAGGAGGATGGGGCAATGAGGGATGTTATCTAGACCATTTAACAAAATTAATATTGCACTTCTATTTTCTGGCTGTTCAGTTAACATTGACTACCAAAAGAGAGGTTTATTTTGATTCAATTGACCTAGAAATCCAAGTCTGAAGATTCATAGGGTAGATTATGAATCTGTTTTTCATTTTGTAAATGTCAAATTGTCAGCTAATTCCTACTGAAAAGCAAAAATATTGAACAATGGGATTTATTTATTTTGCTATTTATGAACTTTTAGTTTTGGCGTGTTCTATCTTATATAGAATAATTAGCACAAGGCTCAGACAAATGAAGGGATGCAATTATTTAATTAAATAACTCCTTAGTTTGGTAAATAAATGTTCAAAATAGCAAATTTTAGAATTTGGCTTACTTCCTCCAGTATTTCTTCCCTCCTATCCTGACACAGAAATGACATAATTTACAAAACTTGTTTTAGAAGACTAGCATATTCCAAAATAACTATTTCTATATTTTAATCTGGGAAATTATACCTGAAGATGTTTCCATTAAAAAAATGTTAAACACTGTACATTATAATTCTTTTTATAAGATTCACACAGCACATCAGCATAGCATGAACTTGTGAAGTCTTTAAAAATTTATTTATCTTTATGTTCAATTCTATATTCCCTAGACACATTTTATCATTAATTTTTTTTACTTTTGGTGTACTATCTACTAATACTGAAGAAAATATGACAGACTAATTAGGAAGAAAAAAAAAAAAACAAGCAAGCAAGCAAGGAAACTCGGTAAAAATCAGCAAATCCTACTTCATGAAGTT
>NW_012148396.1:5789139-5790286 GCF_000956105.1 Propithecus coquereli
TGACATGCTGATATGGAAGTTTATCAGATATAAATGACAATTTTATTTTCAGAAATTCAGTTTGAGGCCAGGTGTAGTGGGAGAAAAGCCCCTGGAAGGAGGTTAAGATGTGACTATCATAGCATTTCCATATAGAGCAAGTAATCAGAAATTTGTCCTGCATAAATTTAAACAGTGTACATGGTTTTCAAGCAATAGAGAGGCATGATTATACTGCTATAGAACTCTGACAACCAGCAATTCCAGTATATGTGGACAAACGTGTGAATTTCTGTCATCAGGAATCTTCTTGCCCATTAATAGATATGAATAGTCCCTCTCATAAATATATGGTAAAAAGACAAAACATAAAGAGACATGTAAATAAAATATTGTATCATTATTTCACCATTGATGAGCTATGTAACCGCCAAATCACTTTACCTCTCCACACCTCAAATTTCTTAGCGAGAGGGGTTAAACCATACACTTGATTGGGTTTTTTACCTATTTTGGGAAATGTCTAAGTCTTGTCTTTGTTCCTCAAGCCCCAGCTCAGTGCCTCATCCTGCTCAAGGTCACAAGAGGAGTGCATCGAATGATTGACTGATGAAAAAGTAAATGAATCAATGCATCTCCCGAAGATCAGATACTAAAAGAATGCCAATTTAATACCCACATGCAAAATGGAAAATCTTCCTTGAAATTGTTTTGCCACTGACTGGATTGAGGTGCCTGATGATTAAGAACAAAGGAAGATGAAATAGGAAAAGGAATTTAGAGTATGATAATATATAATAATTATACCCATATCTAAAGTAATTTGGGGGAGCAGTAATCTTGCTGGGATTCAATTGAACTGCACAAAAATCCTGGCCACATTATGAAAGCATACATTGACGTCTTTTTATTAAATGAGCTCTGTGACTGCCACTCCCATAGGTGAGCTGTATGTGATGTTCGCAAGAATCTGAGAAGAAAAAGGAGGCAGGAGGGGGCAGAAGGTGTCCCACTTGAGGTGGCACACAGGAACAGGACACTGCGGTGCAGCCCTGGGACGTTCTCGCTACCTGCCCAGCTGCTGCTGCACTTCTTTGCTCAGAGGGATGTTTCTGCCTCCTTCCTCCAACTTGTGAGTGCCTCTTTTCCTGGGATTGGCTATTAATTC
>NW_012148396.1:5794169-5800607 GCF_000956105.1 Propithecus coquereli
AAAATATGACAGACTAATTAGGAAGAAAAAAAAAAAACAAGCAAGCAAGCAAGGAAACTCGGTAAAAATCAGCAAATCCTACTTCATGAAGTTTTCTGTTAACCTAACATTTCCCTCAGCTGAACTAAACTTTATACAGGCTTTTTCCTAACTCTAGGCACTCAATTATCTTTTCTTGCTGCACTTTCTTTAGAGAACTTGTAATTTTAAGTTTGTTGCCTCTTTGAAATATAAGTCAAGCTTTTTAAAAGCCTCTTTCAGTTTTACAACCAAAGAATGTCTTTCTCAAGAACATGGACACCATCCCTTAGAAATGTAATCATCAAGAAAGATAGAATCCTGTGATAAAAAAAAGAAAGAAAGATAGCATACCTACCTATATCCCAGTCTCTGCTGAAGGGTAGGAATTTAACTTCATTGGGTGCCAATTAGCAAATACAGCTGGTCTAATCACAGATAAAAACATTTGCAAATTTAGGAAATAACTCAATGAGTTTAACACATTCTTTTCATCAACCTCCCTTTTAACATTCTCCCGTAATTTTCCATTAGCTCACACCAGCCCTTACACACTATCCCACCCTTTCTTTCAGTGGAATTGAGTACGAAGTGTTCTGGGCTCTCTTCCCAATTGCAATAGCCTTGAATAAAATCTTCCTTGACTGCTTAACTTTATCCAGTGCAACCTTTGCTTTGACACCGTTGATCCATTTATGTCCCAGTTGTATTCTCATGTGGACTTGACAAATCAACATTAATGAGTTGGGTCCTAGAAGTCAGATTAGGGTAAAAAAACAAAAATAAGCAGAGAGATAAAGAACTAAGCAAAATATTTGTGAGGGCACTGAGGAAACAGGAGCCAGCGAAACAAGCAGTGAGTAATGTCCAAAGAGCAGGATCCATGTCAGAAATGAAGACTCAGAGCAGGCCAGAAACCTATGAGAAAGATCCATATGTGATGGTTCAATCAAATAATCTCTCTATTTGGGAAATGCAATATTTTAAAAAGAAACTTTAATAATTTAGCTTAGCTTCAATACAGATGCTTTCTCTAGTATTCATTCCCTCCTATTTTGACCTCAAATCCTGCCAAGTAATCACACTCGTCCATGTTGCAACAATCATGTAAGACATAGGTGTATTGGGATTTTATTTAAAAGTAGAGGATCCATACAGACAGGCAATTAGAAAAAATTCTTGGATGGGCAGAATTATATAGAAGCATTGGCATTTTCTGTGCTATATAGCATCACTGATTTGACATTTTTGAGCAGCTTTTTTTTGGTCATCAAACAATTTTTGCAAGAAGAATTGAATTTCAAGCTGAGTCAATGGTATTTATAGGCAATGCAAAAAGTTAATATTATTTCTTTATTGCTACATTTAATTCACGGTTCTATAAAAATATGTAAAGTTCTATTAATGCTGGTCACTTTTGCTTTCATTTCTGTGGAAGATTGCAAGGGAATGTTGCAATTGAGACTGTAAATGTTCCCTAAGATATGTTCACAGTATGTTGCTATATAGATAGATAGACAGATAGATAGATAGATAAAGAGGGGCAGATTTCTCACGGAAAACACAGCTTTAGAAAGTGATTGTTGAAATAGAAGCAGCTGGTAGGAATTTCTATAGCCAGTTTTGAAAACCAGTATTATGCTGGAGGAAAGATGAAACCATGGGGCTTCTATGATTGATAAAGTGTTACTGTTGCAAGTGGACATATGACTAATAAATACTGAAGAGCCTTGGGGATGTCATGGTTAGGAACACCAATGATAAATTATTCTTTTCTTCTTCCTTTTTTATCAAACCTTTATCTATCTGTCCCATCAGTAGCCTGTATTGATTTTTTACATAAATTAATATACCTAAGGCAACTTCATTCATTCAACATGAATGGAACACATACCATAAACTTAATACTTTATTTGGAATGGAGCATATGTCAAATAAGCCACAGGTTCTGTTTTCAATGAATTTAGTATTTAGTTGGGGGAGTCTGATAAGAATCAAACCACGAGAAATTTACCATTATTTTTTAAGGAATCTGAGGCCCTGGGAGCTCAAGTAACTTGTTCAAAATAAGAATAAAAAGTAGCAGATCTTTGTTTTTAACCTAGGCTATCTTATTTAAAATTTAAAAACTTTGCCTCATTTAAAGATTTTGATGTTTGTTTTGTATGGACAAGAAAGCTAATCCATTGTGATTTTATTTTCTATTTATTTATACCAAAGCACTATATTGGAAATGGTTTAAGAAAATTTATATTTAATATGTAAATTAGGAATTTAAATAAACTTAAATTGGATTAAAATTTTGAGATTTAGAGCCCCATAGTTGTTGCTAATAAATCGCATTCAAACAATAGATAGCTTGAGTGGTTATTGGGAAGAAAGAGAAAGTATATATTTCCTTGATACACATTAATTGCCTTCATATTGTTTGCATCATGGAATTCTTATGCATATACAAATAGTGACACTAGGTATTCAAGAGGAGTGGCCTTTAAGTGGAAGGGTTGGATGAAGATGAACTGGTTAAAATCAGTAATGATTAATCAAGAGCTTGAGTTAGTGCATAGCATAGGTCGTAATCAGGGCTGGTGAGGACAACTCCAGAGGAAGAAAACTCAGCAAAGTTTTGTTCATTTCCAACATTGTTTCTTGGTTTATGAAGTTTTTTTTTTGTTTTTTTTTTTTTTCCCAGAGATAATGATAACAACAACAGCAACAACAAAAACTTATGTCTTCCTCCTCAGCTTCTTTAGTCTAAGTTTTTCCTTCTGTCAGGGAACATGCCACCACTTCATTTTCACCATGAGGCCTTTCCTAAATATTGCAGATGACAAGAATCTCTCTTTTCATGAAGGAATTACTGCTGAGAATCAAAATGTAGCATTCACTTATTTTTTGTCAATAAGTTTATTTGTTTAGTAGACATTGCTAAGCATGCCTGCTCTATGCCAGAAGAGGCATCTGACAAAGAGACAGGGAAGTGCATTTCTGGTAAAAAGAGGAGCATAAGAAAAAACATTGGATATGTCTATGATGGTCCAGAAAAACAGAGCAATAGGATAGGTCAACTCTTCATGGGAAACCCAGAAAGGCTTTAGAATAAATATAATGCATCTCTTGGAAACCAGAATATTTATCTCAGGGCATAGGAATATTTGTTAAAGTTAAGTAAATTGGAATATCCAGAAAGCTTCATGATGGGTGTATAGGTTACTTGTATTAGTTACAATTAGCCTTGGTTCTAAGTTATAGAACCCCAAAATAAGAATGACTTCAGTAAAGTAGAGTTTTATTCCTTGTTGTGGTTTGTATAAGCAGTCCAGGACTAGTATGGTGGCTCTATACTTACCAGGCACCCAAGGTCCTTGCATATTGCTGATACATTTTCCTCAATTCACAGCTTTCAGCTTCTAGATTAAGATGGCTATTTCAGACCAACCAATAAGTCTGAATTCCAACTAGCAGAAGGACAAAGGGATGGGGAAAGGCATGCACAGGATATTTGTTTCTCTCTCTCTCTCTTTCTCTCTTTCTCTTTCCTGGATTCCTGGCAATATGTTATGCCCTCGTGATACAACCATGAGAAAAACTGACTCTATAGGAACTGACTTTATATGATAAAAAGTGGTCAGGTTTTATACATATTTATACCCAGATATGTCTACATATATTATTAGAAGAGAATCAGAAGGCAGTGTCAAAAATGAGTCTTTATTTCTAGTTTATATAACTAACCATGTGTACAGCAGAGCTTTTAGAAACCCAGGCTTGGTGGAAATGATCATACATTTAATGCTGTACATGCTACTTTGATGTGTCCTTCAAACATTTAAGGAAGTATCAGGTGATCAGGAGCTCAAAGGAGCAGTCAAAGGTAAAAACAGAAATTTAAGTAATATTGGCATAAATAAAACAATTGAACCATGCTTATTTATGGCATAGCTTCAGGTGAGCCTTTAAAATAAGAGGTGATAAGGGCCTAATTAGGGACTTGACTTCCCACTTCTGCTTTATTGCGTAAAGCTGCCCCATAGCCATGCTCACCTTCAACTTTAATCATGAGCAGTATCTCGGCACAGCAAACAGGCAGAGTTATGTACCCCAGCATGGTGCCCTTTGACTCCTTGGCATCCCATGACTGGCATATAACAGGTACTTAGTCGTTACTGCTTAGCTTGTCCAACTTTCACTTTAGCATACATTTATGAATAGATTCTTATAGGTGCAGTACTGTGCTATACCCATAAATAGCAAATCACCATTCCTAGCCCTAAGAAGCTCATAGTCCAGAGTAAAGATTCCCCAAAACACATCTCATGATAAGCCTAAGGATAATCCCCAAACACTCTGAAGCTGCACACAACATGTGTTGGTCTGAGGTTGCCTTTTGTTTTTTGCTGTTTTGATTTTATTTTCAACAGTGAACCTCTATAAATCTCAACAGAAACCCAAAGGTATTGGTGACTAATTAAATTTAAGAATAACTGCTTTAGTTGTGGGATGGCATAGGAGGAGAAAGTACTTTGAGAGAGCACAGACTGCAACACCTAGAAAAATTTTATAGCTAAGATCAGGAGAAGGCTAAATGCAAGAGTTGGTACCTGCCTAACAAGGAAGAAATTAGATTCGGAGAAGGAAAATAACTCTCGAAGGAAACACTTTAAGCAAAATCATTAGTATAGCACTATATAGGCAGTGAGCTCCAAGCACTTCCATATAATCAGGACATACATTTTAAAATTAAAGAAAAAATAATAGTAAGTTTAACAGGAGATGAGAGTTCTGATGATAGAGAACATTGTATGTTAAATATGTTGAAGCCAATGGGGGACCATTTAAGAATTACAAGTAAATCCGTAACACAGTTCAATATAACATGAAGAATGGATTCAATGAGGTGAGAATGGACCATAGTTGGTTTGGATATGGCAATAGAGTAGAGGCATCTGGCCCTATCATGACCTATAGGGAGATCATCTGGTTCAGAAGTTTCCATTTGGTATGCTGCAGAGCAAGTCTAAAGGTGACCGTTGAGCTACCTACTCACTCTGCACACACTGGTGTGAGCTTTCAAATCTTGCAACCCATAGTCAGGTTGCGGGAGATTAGCAAATGAATGCAGTTTGTGTAGAAGACACTTATTCAGACACACATATTTGAAAGCTACCAGCAAGCTAATCTTCCTACTCAAAGTAGGAAGTAAATAATTCAAGGCCACAATTACTTTTTCCAAACTTTCACTCCTTAGGTTGCCATGTGTTTACAACATGTATTTCCAAAGTGACAAACTTCTTCCCAGGTGAAAATAAGCCAAGAATAAGACTTAGAGAAAACAATTCTCTGAAAATTAAGACCTGAATGATCAAACTGTTCTTTTTTCATGCAAATGAAGTCCTGTTGGAACAGCAGAGCATTACTTCATAAATCATTCTGTACTCTTGAGCAGACTCAATGCAACTCCAGATGTGACACTATGGTCTGTTTAATTGAGCACTAAGGAAATTGTACAGCTGGTTGAGCTTGGTGCATACTTGAACATTGAACTTCTTCCTCAAGTAGAGTACTTATGCTGTGCTGCTATATAGCTTGCTTAGTTTTTAACTAAAATTGCCTCTTAGACTCCAAGCTACTTGAGGGCAGTGATGAGGATGGTAGTCATAATAAAGTAGCTAATTTTAATTGATGATAGTTAATATTTATTAATGATGCAAATTATGTCCAGCACTTTGAATTCATTAGCTTATTTAAATTGTTCACAGCAATAATTTGAGATTGATATCGTCTACAAATTCCAATGAGAAAACCAAAGCTTGAAGAAGTATATGTCTGCCTTCTTCATGGGTAGTAAGAGTTAAGAGTAAGAATTGAATTGAGGTCATTTGACAACAGTCCAGTTCAATATATATATTTTTTCCCTGCTCAGAATTAGATACCATGCTTCAGCATCAATAATAACCCCCACCACACCAGTTCTACAAATGGGCTAGGAAAATATTATTGTTTATATTTGACAAATTAAGGAAGATGCTAAGGAAGCATTTCTGACTTCTTAGTAATATGTTACATTTCAAAATAAATAATTTTTATTGTTTAACTAATTTCCACTTTATATCTCCAGTAGTAAGTAAAATAACTGTTTAAATAGCAAAATAATGGGATTTACACTTTGGACAACTTAGATACCAGCACATTGGAGAAAATTTTGTCAGTGTTCACTCAACTTGGAAGTTGATTTTCACTGTAAAACATTAAGGTGCATACGCATTCTTTTTTCTAATTTGTGGAGATAGATGTCCAGAGCAGAAATATTAAGTACAGAACTAATCAATAAATAATTAGAAAAAATCATTTCAATATAACATTAAAAGAAAAAAAAATAGAACTGGCTTTCTTGCCAATGTATTAAGTGAACACAAGTTG
>NW_012148396.1:5801803-5802924 GCF_000956105.1 Propithecus coquereli
CTGGGAAAAATGGATAGCCACATGAAGAAGACTGAAACAGGAGCCACACCTCTCACCTCTCACAAAAATCAACTCATAGTGGATAACAGACTTAAACCTAAGGCATGAAATTATAAGAATTCTAGAAGAAAACGTTGGAAAAACTCTTATAGACATTGGCCTAGGCAAAGGATTTATGAAGAAGACTCCAAAGGCAATCACAGCAACAACAAAAATAAATAGGTGGGACCTGATCAAATTACAAAGTTTCCGCACAGCCAAGGAAACTATCATGAAAGCAAACAGACAACCTACAGAATGGGAGAAAATATTGGCATGTTACATATCCGATAAAAGGCTGATAACTAGAATCTATATAGAACTCAGGAAAATCAGGAAGAAAAAATCAAACAACTCTATCAAAAAGCGGGCAAAGGACATAAACAGAAACTTTTCAAAAGAAGATAGACTAATGGCCAACTAACATAGGAAAAAATGCTCAACATCACTAATTTTCAGGGAAATGCCAATAAAAACTGTACACTCATTAGAATGGCTATTATCAAAAAGAAAAGCAATAACAACTGTTTCCTATGGTGTGGAGAAATGGAAACACTTGCATGTTGTTGGATGGTATGTAAATTGGTACAGCCATTATGGAAAACGGTGTGGAGGTTCCTGAACAAATTAAAAATAGAACCATCATAAAATCCAGCAATTCCATTTCTGGGTATATATAAAAATTGAACTCAGTATCTTTGAAGAGATATCTGTACTTTCATGCTCACTGCATCATTATTCACAATACCCAAGATATGGAAACAACATAAGTGTCCATTAAAAGATTATGAATAAAGAAAATGTATGTATACATATCTATGTATTTATATGTACACAAAATTGAATACTATTCAACCATAAAAAGAAGAAAATCCTGCCATTTGCAGCAATATGGATGAACCTGGAAGACATGAAGCCATGAAGCTAAGTGAAATAAATCAAACAAAGAAACACAAATATTATATAATCTCACATTTGTATAGAACCCAAAAATGTTGAATTCATAGAAGATAACAGTAGAACAGTGATTACCAGGAACTGAGGATAGGGGAAATGTGTAGATTTTGGTCAAAGGGTTCAAA
>NW_012148396.1:5803197-5808368 GCF_000956105.1 Propithecus coquereli
TTTAAGATAAAATAATCTCTATCCCAACATTCTATTTTCTGCTCTTCTATTATAACAATAGAGGAAAATTGAAAAAGTAATCTCTCTGTTTCAAACTACTTATCTATAAATCAACATTTTTCAATGTGAGGGATGCAAATCCCCCTTTCCTTGTAAAAACTCTAAGCTTTAAATGAGAGTTTAGTGGCTCATTTGGTTCTCATCATTTCCTCATTAAAAAAGGGCGTGAATTAGATTCTGAACCTGAACATGTCATTTTGCACAACTACAGCTATAAGGGTTAATTATTGTTATTATTATTATTATTATTTTAATGTAGACATTGCATTTTATGCTTGTCAAGATCTCTCACATAGCAGTTCCTGGGATAAAAAAACCAGAAGAACGACACACTGTTTTTTTCCTGTGAATGTTGCTGAAGAAAGATGCATAGAACAGGTAATGGTTACTGGTAGATGATTAAGTAAATTGCCATTGCATTGTAGCATGAAGCTGGAGTAGAGAATGAATGGGTACAATTAAAATAGGGGGTCTACATTTTTATAACTCACCTTCTATGGCTTAAAAATGTGTATAGCAAGAGTGCAATGCGCACCACCCGAAGGATGGACATATTTGAAACTCGGTCTTGGGGGGAGGGGGGGGCAAGGGCAACATACGTAACCTAAACATCTGTACCCCCATAATATGCGAAAATAAAAAAATATGTGTATAGCAGATTGTCTACTAATGGGGAAAACATTTTAGTTTAGACACAGTATATAAAGGAAGATACAAACATTTCTAACATTGTTGCATTGTCTTCCTAAAGGCTGCTCTGGACCACTTTCTCTGTTACTTAAAGTAGAGCGGATAAACCTTTCCTCTGTTTTCCAGTGTTGATTGACAGAAGATAAAAGACTCCAGTTGTGATGAAAAATTACCAGGCAAATTGCGGTCTCCACACAAATGCAATGCCTTTTATGTTTGGAGCTCATGAATGGATGAACTGCTGCTTTTATGTAAAACACATCAATTACAAAAAGCTCTTGGTAACTGCTCCTCTGGTTAAACTAAATTTGACTTTGAGAATTAACTACATTTGCTCTTTCAATAGATGCTTGTGGAGTAAAGTTTTAATGACTCTTCCAGGAGGGCACACCAAAAAAAAAAAAAAAAAAAATCGGATGTTGAAAGATTGAAATTGAATAAAGCTGACATTTGGCTTGAAATAATTGAGCTATGCATCACAAAACAAAATAAAACATACAATGAAATTTCAGTGGCTTGAGTTCTTTCAAAATGTATGTGGACTATACGCTCATTCACTTGTTTATACGTTGATTTCCTTAGCTGGCATTTAAATAAGGTTTAGAAATAAAATCTGATGAAAAATGTTGACAACTTAGGAACAGTTCTAACTGTTACTAAAAGTAACATCTTGATCGTGAAACTCTTAGCATATAAGTGTCTTGGTTTCCTTATATGACAAATGGAGACACAAAATCTACTAATAGAAAAATCCCAAGTTTTGTGGAGAGCTTCGGACCTCTTTCTTCTTAAGAGAGGAGGAAAATCATTATAATTAAGATTTAAGAAAAAGGACAAAAAGTCATGCACTTCCCCAGCTGAAACTTCTTGATTTAGTAAGCATAGAAATTAACGATTCCTGTTTCATTAACTATAGTCTTAAAATATACTCTGTTTAAAATATATTTTCTTTAATGAGATTAATGGAGTAAGAGAAGCCCAAGGCCTCCTTCCCTTTAGAAGGGAGTGATCCCAGACATCTCATAAATGGCCCAGTGGGAGCCAACCTATGGCTGGGGTGAAGTAAGACTTTATAATTTTAGGAAATAAAAATGTCTGGTACAATTTTATATTATTTTCAATTGTTCTTCTTGCTATTGGAGTTCCATCTTCACTGCATAATTTTAAAATAAAAATAATTTCTATGAGAACAATAGTATCAGTTTAATATAATTTGGGGCTGCTTTTACGTAAAATACATGTTTTAGAAAGAGCCTTTGATAATGGCTTCTCTAGTTAAACACAGTCTACCTTTGTGATTTAACCACATTTGCTCTTTTAAGGGCTTCTTTTTGAGCAAAGTTTAAGTGAAACTTTATGTGATGACCCTTAATGCTTTTGATGTTAAAAGATTGAAATTATATAAGGGTACCGTTTATTGAAAATAGTTATCTGGGCCGTGCATCATAAACAAAAATTGGAATTGTCGGAGTTATTCCAAAAATTGCCTAAATTGCACAAAATTTTGAGTGTGGTCTCAGTTTAATGCAGAAGTAGACCAGCAAAACTCAGAGTGTAGTTTATGAACCCCTGAAGGTCCCCAATATTCTTTTAGCTATTTTCAAAACAATATTAGCATGTTAACCACCTTTCATTATGTTGATATTAACACTAATGTTTGCACAAGAGCAATGATGATAAAATGGTTTGTTCCTTGGTATGAATCAAGACAGTGGCACCGAAAGTTACCGGCAGTCATTACATTTGATTCAGAAGTAGCGGTAAAAATATTAATTAATTTAAATTTCAACTCATGAGCATAGTTTTTCAACATTCTGTGTAACAAAATAAGTATGCATAAAGCACTTCTGAAATCTGATGAGTGTCACCAGAAAAAGCACTTTTAAAGTTGTTTGCCTTGAAAACTGCATCAGCTGTTTTTTGTTTGGTTTCTTTTATTTTTATACAGAATATCATTTTTACTTAAAATAATAACTAATGAAAACTAGATTATCATACTTGTGTATTTGGCAGGTATTTTCTCAAAAAGTGATTGAAGTGAGCCTCTCACTTCTAGAAAATAGCTAACATTATCTGTGGCCAAAGATATAAGTATTCAGTGAAAATTAGAAATTTGGAAAACAAAGGTATTGCCAATATTTATAAATTTTCCAATGAGAATAATGAAGATATTAACAATGCAATTTTTGATTTTATAATGAAATGTGCATTAATATTTGGAATAGTGCATAATCCAGTAACCTTATGTTTGTCTAAATGACCAATGCATAAAGTTTCAAAATCGTGTTTGTTAAAATATCCAGTGATTTTAAAGTAACGGGATCCAAAAAACACACTGATGCTTTTAGATTGAAAATTTAATTAACCTTTAAGTAAATATTATTTGAAGTTTTGGTGTAGCGTTAGTGAATATCTTCAAATATTTGAAAGAGCTTTTAAGATATTTCTTCTCACTAAATACCTCTGAGGAGTGATCAGATTTTCATTCCATACATCAATAACAAATATATGACAACAGTTTGAATGCAGAAGCTGAGGTAAGAATCCAAATGTCTTCTACTAAGGTAAATACTAAAGAAACATGAAAAAAATATCAAATGGTGCTATTCCTATCATTATCTTTTTGTTTTATAAAACATAATTATGTTTCATACAAATGTGTTGTTTCTGCTAGTATGTAATGATATTAATTTAACTGAATTAATAAACATTTAATAATTTCTGATTTTTAATTTCTAATATGATAAATGGTAGCTATAAAAATCATATAACCAAAAGTTCCCTTAATAATTTAAAGGGAACCTGAGACGAAAATTTTGAGAACCACTGATCTATACCAATGTGTGTCACCTCCATAATAAAAATCACCTGGGATGCTTCAAAAAGTGAATCCCTGGGCTTCTGATTTTACTGGTCAGAGTGAGGGGCCCAGGGATCAGTGTAAGATAACACTTCTTCAAGTGTTTCTCATGTATAGTCAGAGTGGAGAGATATTTGACTAATGGGAATAATGTTTCTCAGACTTTCAATTGTAGATTCTGTTTCAGTAGATCTGGAGTAGAGCCTGAAAAAAATCTACCTTTCTTTTGTTTTTAATTTCAAAATAGTAAGGGAGTATAAATTTTTTTGTTACATGAGTGAATTGTGTAATGCTGAATTCAGGGCTTTTAGTGTACTCATCACCAGAGAAATGTACGTTGTACCAGATATGTAAATTTTATCCCTCGTCCCCCTCCCACCTTCCCCCCTTCTTAGTTTCCAATATCTTCTACATTACTGTACGATTGTGTATACCCATCATTTAGTTCCCACTTGTTAGTGAGAACATGTGGTGTTTGTTTTTCTATTCCTGAGTTACTTCGCTTGAGGTAATGTTTCAGTTCCATCCAAATTGCTGCAAAAGACATTATCTCATTCCTTTTTATGGCTGAGTAGTACTCTATTCATTCGTCAATTGATGGGCACTTAGGTTGATTCCACATCTTTGCAATTCTGAATTCTGCTGTGATAAACATTTGGTCTTCAGCAAAAAAGAATAAATCTGGAGGCATCATATTACCTGATTTCAAATTATACTACAAGGCTATAGTAACCAAAATGGCATGGTACTAGTATAAAGATAAAGACATAGACCAATGGAACAGAATAGAGAACCCAGAAATAAAACTATGACCAACTGATTTTTGAGAAAGCAGATAAAAACATACACTGGGGAAACGACCCCCTGCCCAGTCAATAAATAGTTCTTCAAAAATTGGATAGCCCCATGTAGAAGAATGAAACAAGATCCCTATCTCTTACCACATACAAAAATTAACTCAAGATGAATTAAATACTTAAATGTAAGACCCAAAGCCATAACAATTCTAGAAGAAAATGTAGCAAAACTCTTCTAGGTATTGAACTAGGCAAAGAATTTATGACTAAGACTTCAATGGCACATACAGCAATAACTAAAATAAATAAATGGGACTTAAGTAATTAAAAATTTCTGTATAGCAAGGGAAATAACCAACAGAGTAAATAGACAACCTATAAAATAGGAGAAAATATTCACAAACAATACATCAGACAAAGGACTAATATCCAGAATCTACAAAGAACTCAAATAAATCAGCAGGAAAAGAATAAATCACTCCATTAAAAAGTGGACAAAAGACAAACGCAGAGTTTTATCAAAAAAAGATAGACAAATGGCCAAGAAACATATGAAAAAATGCTAAACACCATTAATCTTCGGGGAAATGCAAATTAAAAACACGATAAAATACCACCTTACCCCTATCCAAACAGCCATTATGAAAAAATTTTAAAAAATAGATGTTCGCATGGATGCTGTAAAAAAGGAATGCTTATACATTGTTGGTGGGCCTGTAAATTAGTACAACCTCTATGGAAAATAGTATGGAGGCTCCTTTTTT
>NW_012148396.1:5809458-5816358 GCF_000956105.1 Propithecus coquereli
AATTGCTACTAACTGATTATACATTTATTCGATATGGGGTTTGGATTATTTTTTACTTTCCTTACAATACTTATTATAAAAATATACAAATAATCTTTCTAAGTTTCTGATTTCTTCAGTTATAGTGAAGCACCAGATTACACTCTGTTATTGTCTTTGATAATCTTGAAGATTTCTAAACTTGCAGTCTTGGAGGTTCCCCTGTTTCACTAAAGTGGAAATAGGAAATATAAAAAAGAAAAAGATAAATAGTTAGTTTCAAAATCATAACTGTATAATCTATTTAAGGCTCCTAACAGCCTTGTGAATTAAGTATGTCTACTTTATAAGTGAATCCTTCTCTTCATTCATATTTTAATTAAAAGAAAATTTGAGGGAGGAGAGTAGAAAAAATATTGAAAGGAAGTCACGAATAAAAGCAGAAAACATGTGCTACCACATAATATTCAGGGGAGTTATCTTGCTTTTAAATTTTATTAATAGGTGTTGGATTTACTTACTTTTACCCTGTTAAGTGTTCCATAACTTTTACCATGTGATTTTTGAGCATCTTCTGTGACTAAGACACTACTAGGCTTGTCAAAGTATAGAAGGAGAAATGATAATGCCCTTACACAAGTATGACTTTTGCCATCAAACATGACTTAAGGAAAAATGCAAGTAATAAAATAGATTAAAAAGTGATAACTACTGAACTTGTCAAAGCTCAGTTGCAGAGAAATAATGTTTCTGGTTATTTTAAGCATAAAGTGATGTATTACAGAATATTAAATAAATTCCAAAGTCATTTTAGGGCTTACGAAAAAAAAAAATTCATTGTAGATTTAGCCTTCAGAAATAGTTCCTCAAAGCATACTTGAGAACAGAGCTACCAGGAAAGTCCTGTGATCTGATATCTGCTGAATTAGGAAGCTGTCGCTGTAACTGCTTGCTCCAGATCTGTTCTGCTAAGCTACACTCTGGATTTTGCTGCTATTGCTGGCAGGACTAGAATTATGCTGAATCTGCTAGAGTTTCCCCTAGCAGAATGGAAGCCTGATACCCTGCATCTCGACACTTTAAAGTTAGTGATCAAATACTGAAAGGTTGAATTCTACACCAGGAACACGGAAAGCCTCCAAGATTGATGTTGCTGAGAGAATGAGCAGAAGTCCAGACCCTTCTCACTCCTACCTTCCAAATCACCTTGTGTGTAAGTGATTGACAAGCCGCAGTCACATATTTAAGACATCTAGTGTCCGTACTACAGAAGGCACACGAGGGGGCAGAAGCAAGAATGGGTGTTGACTGTTAATCTACCATATCTAATGTTCCACGATATTAATAGTAATAAGAAAAATATTGTTATTATTAAGGAAGGTTGAGAAACAAATAGAATCAGATAGAGTGGGATATTTCTTCTAAAAATGTGGCCACAAAACAAGGAGAGAAATAAAGCAGTTTTTTGAAAGAAGAGTATAAATAAAGAAAGTTTTTACTTTTTAAAAAACATTTCATATGCGGATCATTAGAACAGGGTGAGGAGAAAAGGTAAAGGAAGGGAGACTAGATGGTACATTGCCAGCAAATATACTCACCAATTGTAGTTACCGTAGACTAAATGACTATACACCAAATTTGAGCATCCCTTCCCCCTCAAAGGCACTATCTATACCACTGGTCTCTGGAGTTCCTTCTTTAACCATGACAAGAAAAGGAATATTTTCTTTTTCTTTAGAAGGAGATAATTCTATTAGCATTTTGTTTTTTTAAATATGGATCAATAATTAGTCAGTGCTATCCTTAAATTTTATTCCAAAAAATATCAAAATTAAGTTTCTAGAATTTTTCTAAAATATTGTAGATTTTTGTCCTAATGAATAGCATACTTCAGTGTCAATGTATGCTAATCAATACCCATGTAATTCCAGAAATATTTTTAAAGAATTTTTATCATAGGACAATTTAAAATCATCCCATACCTAAACTTTAATATTCTCAAAAAAGAAAACAATTTTACTTTCCTGTAAATTCTTTAGGAAATTATTTATATCAGTTTATTTAAAGGTGTAAAATTATAGCCATCTCCCCACCTGTTCTCAACTATAATTTTGTTTTTCTCTTCCTCTTCCTCCTTTAAGAATCATTAATTTACCTTTGCATACAGTATTTTGAATAACCAGAAAGACCACATTCTATTTTGAAAAGGATCATAATACATGGTGATCATATGCCAAAGATCCTGTGCTTGAAAGAAAATTCAAAATAAGAGTAGTCCGTTAAAAGTCTACCTACAATTCACAAAGTTCAAAAACTATCATTTCATCAAATCCTTCTCCTCTGGTTAGCCCAGGGAAATTAGAATCTTCTGACATTCGGAGAAGGAAAAGTGATGTCAAAGTGTCTGTGAGGAAATTGAGCTATGAGAGAATTCCATCTAATTTAGAGGAATCCCAGAGGGCTCAGCTTTACAGAGTCCTATTCTGTGCCTGGGAGAGAGAATGAGACAGGGGAACCCAACAGCCTGGAGAAGATGCTGCTTCCCAAGGATAGGGCGCCTGAATGAGAAAAAGAAACCCATCGGTCACAGAATATCCACCATTGACCAGCCCAGAAATACTGTTTCAAATCTACTTCCTAAATACTGCTTTGGATCAGTCTCCATTTCCTCACTAAACATCACCTCCAAAATGGCAGAAATTATTATCTGGGATTTTTTTTCCCTTTTTATATTCCCCAAACCTAGAATAGTGCCTGGAATACAGTGGGTGCACCATACGTATTTGTTGAATGAATGGAAACAGCCTCTGAAATGGCATTCCTTTCCCCAGTCCATTCTCACTCCTGTGCAACAGCCATGTTACTATTAAGAGAACACTGAAGACTGTTAATCTTACAATACCACCCTCATTTCTTGTCTAAATAAATCTGCTGCTCAAACGGGAGCCCATATACCCGTGGGACTGTGCGGACACTGTTAAAATTATGGTACCCAGTAGATCTTTTTAACTGGGCGAAATGACTCAGGGAGAACCCGAAGGAGTAGCTTTGCTACCAGAGCCAATAGGCTGGAGAAGATACTTGTAGTTGAAAAGAAAATTAGAAGGAAGTGGTAGAGAAAGTATGCAAATAAATATAATAGATATTAGAATCAGGTCTCAAGAGAATTGTGGATTGTAATTGTCACATGGAAATGATGGGATTCAAATACGTTGAATCACAATTGCATCTGATGTAGAGATTACCTTCTGATAAAGAGACTTGTGTCATAAGTGGATTGATATCTCTTTACTTCTATTGAAGAATGAAAGATGGGTGAGCACATTTTGTGTATGGAAAGGTATGTGAGCGAACCAAATATTTGGTGACTAATTCTAGTAACTATAGTTACTATTACCAGTAT
This sequence comes from Propithecus coquereli, assembly GCF_000956105.1. Classification (NCBI taxonomy): domain Eukaryota; kingdom Metazoa; phylum Chordata; class Mammalia; order Primates; family Indriidae; genus Propithecus; species Propithecus coquereli. Next base: position 5,812,841 of record NW_012148396.1, read on the forward strand.
ATTTTTAACTAAACTGGATCATATTAAAATCCAAAGCCTTTTTTTTTTTTTTTTTTTTTACATCGTCAGCTTATATTGTCTATTAGAAATCTCTACCCTCTCTGTTTGCTCCAATCTCTCTGTGTTTCACCTTGGTCTTGCTTGATTTTAATGGTTGAATCAAAAAGCATATAAATAGGGAGAACCTTCAGTGTAAAAGGATCAAAGACAACCTTCAATGTGAACAAGCACTATGTGCAATATGGTGGGCCCATAACAAAACATCATCAATGATCTGGACTGCATTATAGATCCATATGATACGTCTTTATTTCTAAAATGATGAGGACTTGAGCTCCATCTAGAGGCTGGAGTGAAGAACTTAAGTACAAGGAATTGTGCAGAAATCAAGTAATTGCCATCAGCTAGTATTGACAAGCCAGAATTTCTTTACAGACAAAATTGCTTTTGTAAAAAAATATGCAGAAATTAATAAAGTTAATGCCAAGAAAAAATCTTCAAACATTGCTTGTCATATACAAAGCACTCAAAAAGTAATAGATATCATTATTGTTGTCATTACCCCTGAAATTATCTACTTAATACTGGGAACTAAGATTTGGCTACCAATGGGTATTCAATTGCTGCCATGATGCCCAAATACTAGAAAACACCAAGACATAGCAAGATAATAAAATCTAAATTTTGAAAGCTCTTTCACCAAAATCAGCATCAACCTCATCAAGGTCAGGTATTCAAATAGATGGCTGTTTGGAAGCAGATTGGGTGGTTTCTTAAGAGACATATAAGCAAGTGCTAATCATCATGTAATCACCTTGAATTTGTATTGTAAACACTTATAACTATCAATTTTAAAGAGTTTGCTTGTGAAGCTTTTAAATGATATTCACATAATTTCCTCATTGCACTGAATTTTAATGAAGTGGAAAAACACCCTTGAAATTCTTGGAATTGAACTACATGCTGATTCTGTTACTATTTCAGGGTATGTTTGAAATGGGCATATTTTTATAGCTAATCATAACAGGAGGGTTTCAATGACCCTAAGTGCTTATTTTTATATCAGGATTTCTTTTTTAAGCTAGTATAAGTCAGAAAAAAAAAAAACATCATACACCAGAGATGAGCTTCACTTCCTTTGAAGGTCATACTTTGTATTTTTCTAGATCATGCTAGAGTTCAAAATGTTTATCAAAGGAAATTTGCTCAATGTTTGTGAGTAGGCGTTGGGGGAAAATAGTGGATAGATAATGGATGAAAATTAGCAGTATAAAATATATTTCTATTCATTTTCCCTCCTTCTGGTAATCAATTTCAATTAATGACATCTGTCACTTGCTATCCAATTCAGAAACCTGAAATATGCTAAACTTTTCTTTCTCCCAGTGGTCCTCCACCTTTTCTGAAATTTGTATCCAATTTACATCTTTTGCATCCCTTTGTTTGATGCCTTCATCCAAGCGTTCTTTGCATATTTATGGCAATAGTGCCATAGATTCCTAACTTGGGTCTCCATTCTGGTCCCCTGCCTCACTCCATGTTGCCTCTGGATTCGTCATCCTCAAAGAGGAACTGACCCTGCCACCAGGATTGTGTCCTGGACAGTCGGTGAAACGGAGCAGGACACACACAAGCTTCAAAGTTAGGGAGACATATATTGGAGCCTCAGGTTTACCTTACCAATGTATAGCTGCATAAATGTGGGAAAGGATCCTAACTTCTGAGAAGTCAACTTTTTCAACATGTATAAAATGGGGGTGACCTTGCATTTCCATAGTCAAGAATTCTTTAGTTAAATGAGGCAAAGCCCCACCAAAAAAAATCACTATGTATTAGTTATGGTTTTCAGAAAAGAACATTGTAATTTCACATTCTCTGGGGCTTAAAAAGTGTTTTTACCCCCATAATATTCTGAAAACAAACAAAAACTAATACCCTACAAAGGTGCCTGGTGGAGACTAGGCATTCAGTAAATGTTGAATGAATGAATAATTAGATGGATTATATTTATACTGAGGTTAAATTTATATTTTTTGTTTTTATCTGCAATTTCCTTCTTTCTTTTTTCTTCCTTGTAAAACACATCTTATAACTTAAACTTCTAAAGCCTTATATTATTTAAATGTGTCTGACCCCATTAGAAAGTCTGTCTTTTTTTTTTATGTCCGCATCATTTCCTTTTTAACTATTATACCCTAATCATTAAGTTATCTTACATTATTCTATGTATGTTTCTATGATCTCATCACACTACAGATTCGTTAAAGAAGTGAATCGTGTCTTAATTTTTGTCTGTTTCTGTCATTAAACATAGTTACTGGCCTATGGGAAGTACTCAATAAATATTTGCCAAATAATTTGTCTAAGAAAAGCAAAGAATAAATTGCATAAGCTGAGCTATAAGAAGATAATTTGCATGTGTCCCTCAGATATGTTTTACCAAGAAACAGACAAAATTTGAGAACAAGTAGTTTGTTTGGGAAGCCAGAAAGCATCAGAATGAAAGTAAGGAAAGGAGATTGGGAGAGGAATGAAACCCGTGTAAGGTAGGATTAATGAATAAATTATTGTGGTGGGCAAGAGGATCTCCTCCCCACGGGGGATCTCAGAGTTGTACTCTTCCATTTTCTCTCATAATTTAACTCCCTAAAAGCTATTCGAAAGCCAGAGAACATCTCCAGGCAAAGCTGAACACCCTCTAGCATGACAGGAATGACAAATGTTGAGTGATGGAACAGGTCAGCTGTTGTGGTGCAGACTTTCATTTGGCCAACACATTCATGTGGGTGAAGTGGACAAGGGACCATGAAGCACTGGAGGAAACTGTCAAACAGATGATGTCTGTGTTGCCTTCTCACTTCTACTTTATTTACTCTTGACGTTGAGGTCTTCATGCCAGCCTTTGGGACTCCAGTGGAAAATCCCATGCCTGCCTATAATTCCTGATTATTGGCCAGTCATCCTAATGTTGGCCTCATCACATTTCATCACCATTTATTTTCTTTACATTCTTTTCTTTTCAATTAATTATAGAAAGAGAAATTTAATCTCCTTAGTCAATTCACAATGCGTTAGTAAAAAGAAAATAACAGCTAAGAATTTGCCTTGGAATGCATAAAATTTTGTCCTTTAACACAAAGCATATGTGCCATTTAATAACACACAGCACTGTGCAAGTCACTAAACCTCTCTGAATTTCAGCATTCTCAACTACAAAGTAATAAAAACTCTTAGTTTTATCAAGAATCTACAATATTGTTAGGGATACCAAATATGAGGGAATGCATGTAATTAAGAGCAAAAAGTCCAGGAAATTAGTAGCAGCTAATCCACATTTTCCTTGAATATATACCTTAGATGGGGAAACATTCCCAAGGTGACAGATCTGATGAGAAATTGACATGGAGGAGACAAGTGTTGTACATTTGGTCATGACTAATTGGAAAGAATAAATCTGAATATACAAAATAAGCACATGGAAAACTGGTGAAATCTGCATGTTTAAAGATTGTAATAAG
>NW_012148396.1:5817611-5818853 GCF_000956105.1 Propithecus coquereli
TAAGGTGTGGTGAGAAAAGCAGCAGGAATCAGCATGCCTGAGGCAGTATACTTCAGAAATTGCTTGATCTGTAGCTAGGAGAGAGCTGCTAGTATGTTATTCAGGGTTTATCAGGCACTCTTGTGGAAGAATTCCTAATGGGTGTGCCAGTTGGTGCAATTGCTGAGGACTCTGGTCGAGATTTTTCTTCCCAGACCACTAGCCCCTAAGAAGACTACAGCCTGGGCACCAAGTGCAAGCTTTTGTGTTATGTTCTTGTCAGGTGTTCAAAACCAATCAGCTGTATCGCATCAACACACTGTCCCCTTTTGCTTAGATCCAAAGTCATACAGATTCAGACTAGTCCTATGGGGAAAGTATTTTTTCTCCTTTCTCCCTACCTTCAGGGATGGGCTCTGTCCTGGAGGGTTGTGGGAGGGGCGTTGGCTGAGACTGTCACAAGGCCAGGCCTGAAAAACGTCTTCTCTCATTTCTTTCCTCCTCCGAGGGTGGGTTTTCACCTGCCAGAGGGGCAGATAACCTCCTAGACTGGGGGAAGGGCACTTCCCGTGGCTACCTGGCATCTCAGCTCAGGAAGTGATGACCCTTATTATTCCACCCCTTCAAGAGCAGGGTTGACTAGTTGGTAAGAAGTACACACTTCAGGGATGCTAGAGAAGCCCTGCCTAAGGCCCCTGAGGGACCCAGACCAGGAAGCAGCCTGTCCTGCTATTCCACCCCAGCGGATGTGGGGTCAGTCCTTTTGGTACACAATATCTGTGGTCCGATCGTAGTCAAGGGTCATCCACCACCTTGGATGGGTCACAGTCCAGAGAACAGTTTCCCTTGTTCCTCCGCACTGCCAAGGGTGGGGAACTAATTCTTTGGGAGGAGGCGCTGATTACCAAGTCACTGCAAAAATGAGAAAATGAGGCTACAGGACTCTGCTGGGAAGATAGCCTCCTTCACTCTCTACTCAGCCCTTCCTGTAGTGGAGTCTGTCCGTTTGGCCGGCAGCTCTAGCTACCAAGTCACGGCAGAGAGGTGACTGTGTGTCTCAGCTTGAAGAGTGGCCTCCTTGGTCACTAGACACTCTTAGGGGTGCGTGCTGTCTCTTTGGTGCAAAATAGCCCCTCTGTGGAGATTCAACAATCGGGCTTCTGCGGTCATGGGTTTCAGATATACATCCACACACAAACACACTCTCAGAAAGAGAGTAAAAAGGAGGAAGAAGGGAAAGAGAAGGAAAGAAGAAAAATTTAT
>NW_012148396.1:5819948-5827260 GCF_000956105.1 Propithecus coquereli
AATGCTGTAAAAGGGAATCTTAGAATTGTATTAACTGCTAGGCACATTTCTGATCAATCTGTAAATAGAAGGTCAGATATAAGAACTGTGAATAATAGTGGGTGAGCCATAGTCACGTGTGTGATGACTCCATTAATGAAATTATAGGAGACAAAAGAAAATGAGTCATTTGGGGATGACTTCTAAAGTTTGTCAACACTTCTAGAGATAACCTCAGGAGGCCATTATTTTTTTTACACAGAGGTGGACCCTTGGACATGGATGGGAAACCTTGTGTCTTCATCCTAGGAGATGCCGAAACCTATAATTTCATGAGAAGAATTCAGTCATTCTGTGGCCTGTGTTCAGTCCTCAATTGCTGGCTTTGTTTTTATGTATTTGTTATTTTTTGTGGATTCTTAATAGCCATGAATCATTCATTCTTTCATGTGCTATTTGCTTAAACAGGAAGAGCAACATCTGCATGTATGCCGTGTTAACTGTGTGCAAGTTGTGTGGGCGCAGAAGGTCAGCAAGAGGTCCCCACCTTGAAGATCTCCCAAAGCAGACGCAGAGAGATCAGAGGACACATGCTCACACAGGGCTGTGTTGCAAACCTCTGTTACCCCATTCTTTACCCATACTGTTTTTTAATGATTTAAAAAAAAAAAAATACCATGCAATAAGTGTATGTAGTTTCAATATTCAAATTGTACCAGAAGAATTAAACTAAAAACAGCAATCCATAGCTCTTTCTATTTCACTCTTAAATGTTACTTTCTCAGAGGAGCCAGTTTTAGTCCTTACACTGTTAACTCTGGTGTTCCTCACTACATTTTTAATTAATATGCTTATACTATTATTTATTTTTATTTCTTCTATTACTATAATATATAATCGTGTTACTCAGCATCTGCATGTAATGTACTTTGCCTACATCTCCTTTCCGTTTTTCTTTTCTCCAGAGTTAATTATTACCTCACATCTCTCCTGGGATGTTCCTTCAACCCCATTGGGGAAATCCTCTTTGTTTCTGTTTGTCTGGGAGCCCCTGCTGGATCCCACATCTTCCGTTATCTTGTTTTAATCTCATGTTGGTGGCGGATTGCCTCTAATGGATTGCTACCAATAGATGAAAATGCAATGCATGTTGCAAAGACTTCTTTTAAACTTCATATTAATTAGCAATTTGATTGGATAAAGAATTCTAGTTTATAGTTGAATTATACAGAAATGTCCATCTCTTGTCGTCCATGTTTTTGTTTTACATTCTCTTTGTCTTTAAAGGTTGATACTTCTTTTTTTCCCTTAATGTAACTTTGATTATGATACTTAATCATGTTTATTTTGGGAGCGAGGAAAGATAAGCATATTTATTCAATCTGCAATTTCTAACTAGCCAAATTGCTCTTCTTTTTGTTTATTTATTTATTTAGTTAGTTTAATGTAATTTAATTTAATTTTATTTTACTTTTTGCCCTTTCTTTCCTCCCTTGTCCTTCCTTCCCTTCAGAGCCCTGGACTGCCTCTAGTTTGAGGAAGTTCTGCATTTGTTAGCAGGATTGGGAAGATGAAGGTGAAGTGCACAGGGAAAGAGGAGGCGTGATCTGAGAAACCCTAGACATCTTCTTTTCTACATCTTGTCTTTGATCAGAGGACTGGCACACCTCGTAAAGGCCATGTCTGAGTGCAGATGGGGAAAGGGGATTAAGGGAACCATTTCTTCTGCCCCATAAAGTTAATGTACAGAAAGAATGTTTCTAACTCACACATGACCTGAAAACTTCACACTGATGGCTTTTATTATAGATGGATTTTGAGGTATAATTTAAGTAGTATAAAATGTATCCTTTTTATCATACAGTTGTATGAGACTTGACAATTGCATAGAGTTATGTAACCACCACTACAATCAAGATGAAAATCATTCCTTCACACCCCAAAATTCCCTCATTTCCCTTTGTAGTCAACCCATCCTCCTGCCCACACTCCTCAGCCCTGTCCTTAACTTTAAAAAAGACTTTTCTTTTGTATGAAGTGTTCGTCTCATCTCATATACATTATTTTGTCCCATACTGAAAGATAACAAGATTCAAAGATTTAAGAAAGTTGACATAATTTCGTCTTTATTACCAATAAGGTGATGTTTATTAAGGTGTGTGAGATTAATGGGAAATCTATTCAATATTTAAGCAATCAGTGACATAACTAGAACCTCTTCTTTATTTTTAAATTAATTAATTAATTAATCAATCCATTTCTCTGTGCTAACAAACACAGCAATAAAAAGATGTCATTCAGGCACACTGAGTTAGGGTTTGTCTTAAATAATTTCAATTTTGATTAAAAATATTTTATATAAAATTATTTGCATAGAAAGTGCAATCAAGGGGAAAAATGGAAAATACGGAATACAATATTTGTCAAGTTGATATTATTTCAAGATTTTGAGACTCTTCTGGGATAGGCACTGTGCAAAATTAAGACAGACCACGACATTTGCAGAGTAGCTTAGAGACATAGGCATATATGGTTCATTTCAAAATAATGTAATCAATAAGTCAGCCATATGCAGAGGGGTGGGAATATTGTGAAAAACTTCTCCTTTTATCTTACTGGTTCTATATTATTATCCCTATTCTGTAGTAAAGAAACTGAAACTAAAAGAAATCAAATACCTCCCCGAGTGCAAGAGATACTAAGTGGCAAGTAAAGATCTCAGGGTTGATGTTTTTCCCAATATAATGTATTTCCTCCAACAAATCAGGAGACCTGTATCTTGTCTGTGTTCTCACTGTAGCTTTGTATCTTAAAACAAATGCTCTTGTTTCTAAATCCTGGTTATCTTTTCAAGAATGTCTTACTTTATTTAACCCTTCTCTCTCCTATATCACAGCTGTCTCCCAATTTCTAAATGATGGGTAAGTCTCATCCCTATATGACCATGTCCAAGTATATTCTACATATAGACAGCAATAACACATGTGTACATAAATACATACATTTGCATACATGCATACACACTATATTTTCTAGTATTTTATTCCATTTCTATATTCCCTTTCACAACAAAATTTCTCAACTGAGTTTTGCATATGCTTTCTTTAGACTTTCTCACCTCCAGTTCTATTTTCAATCAGTTTCAGTACGTTTTCAAATTTAAATACTGTAATTTTTTATGATATAATTATCATGCTTCCAAATCCAATAGTCACTTCTCTGGTCTTCTGCTCTTGACCACTCCTCCTTGAATCTATTTCCCCTCAGGAATTCTACAATCCCACACTCCCTTTGGCCCTCCTTCTTCACTGACAACTCCTTCTTAATCACATTACTCAGAACTCCCTGGTATTTTAACCTGACCTCTAAACAGTGGCTTGTCTTTGAGTTTTGTCCTGGAGCTCACTAACTCCTCTGCATTGTTATATTCTTTTTCCAAGTGATTTCATCAAGCCCCATGGTTTTAGTAAAATCTATGCATTAATGATCCTGAACCTTTAGCGTAGACTTCTCTTTCTGAGCTTCAAATTCATAGATCCAATAGATCCAACTAGATCCGTAGATCCAAATTCCAATTTGACATTGCCATTTGGATGTTAAAGACACCTCAGAGTGAATACGCTCAATAGAGAGCTCTTGATTAGCTTTCGTATTTAATTCTCTCCTAGTCCTTCCCATTTGTGTAAATTGCATTATAAACTATTCAGTTGCTGAAGCCAAAATCCTGAGAGTCACTTTAACACCTCTTTTCATCCTTACCACCACCCCCACTCTCATGCATTTTATTTCTAATTTCATTAAGTCAACTCTCAAAGTGAATCTAGTATTTATTTTCCTTTCCACAACTTTTCCCTTGGTCCGTAATTGTATTATCCCTAGCCTCATCACTACATAGCCTCCTAACTGGTTTCCTTGAATTTCAAGCTCCCCCCCCCCCAGACTGTTTTCTATAAAACAGTAAGAGTGGTCATTCAAAAAGGTAAAATATATCATTTCATCTGGACTAAAACTCAAACACGTAGTCATGGGTAATGAGGATGAATGATCTGCCTCTAAAAATTTACCTCACATTTCCACATAAAATTCTCTTCAGAAGACTGACCTATTTTATATGGCAGCTCAGAGAGGGCTTGTATTGACAATTTTAACTAAAATAGCCAATTTCAGTTAATCTCTAAATTACAATCATATTTCACTCTGTCATTACAATTTTAACAATATCTAATGATTTTCTTATTAATTGTCTGCCTATTCAACTAAAATATCAGCTCTATGATGATAGAGTCACGTCTATGTTTACCACTTTATCCCCAGGATACAGCAGTACCTGGCACATTTTAGGGATTCCAGAAATACTTAAATAAAGTAATGCACATCCAATTCTCAGACCAATGCCTGACACACCCTGAACACTAGATGATAAATGTCAGTTCTAATGTAATTTCTATCAGCACTTTTTATTATTTGAATAATTGTATGAATGGATGAAATAAAAGAATAATTTACAATTTCCTCATTTGAACATGAGAAACATGAATTAAATAATCCTTAACATCCCAAATTTATGACTAATTTATACTTTAAAATTATATGGTGATAATTTTAAAGCATTTTCCCATTTTTCCATCTGCTTTCGCCTAATAAAAGTTAATTTATAGTAGTCCACTAGCTATGATACGCAATGAATGATGATAAAAAAAGAAATAACATAGTTCAAGTTTTTTAATGACTATGGGATGTAGGCTCCTCAACTTAAAGATGGATGGACAATAAGCCCCAAGTAATTGGGTTGTCATAAAGTATAGTTGTGACAGTATATTGTCTTTATGAAACATTGAACCATTTGCTATATGTTCAGAGTCAATTGAATGTAGAATTGTCAAAGGTTACAAACCATGGAAAACCTTGTATGCTACTTAGAGAAGATTATGAAAGATGGTAATCTCCTGTTGGTAGAAAAAGAATATTCTCAGCTTTTTCCCTGTACTAGTCTGTTTTGTGGTAATGTTTGTTAATCTAGTATGTCAGGGGAGAAATTTTAGGTTACCTAAAAAAGGTGACAAAAATTTTTCATCCTTTAATATGGAATAGCTATCCACCTGTGCAGTGATTTCCATTAGTAAATAAATAGATACTGGAAAGACGATTGGAAGGAGAATTGAGGAGGGAGATCTGTTAAGAATTTATCCTGAAAATGAAAGTTTTCCATAAATTAATAGTTGTTAGAGAGCTTTAAAATTAATGAACGTGATTAACTTGGTTTATTTCTCTCAACTGTTTTTTTCTTCATTATTTGTGAAATGGAGTTGACAAGACCTACAGTATGAGCCTGTCTAACACTGTTTCAAACAGAAAGTGATGCTTAATAATTAGTGGTTTATTTTCCTTTCCTTTCCTTATCATTGGCTTTCATATAAACCAAGTGTCTGTTCAACACCATCCCCTTGTTGCAAGTTATACAAGCTAACAAGATACACACACGCTTACACACAAGGGAGACAGTTTGAGAAATAATCCCTTCTGGTTTAGAGATGACACAATTCTATTGATTTCTTCCCTTTCCTCCTTTTCTGTAACAGCATGTTCACAAGAGAAAGAAATATGTATGTTAGATTGGATGACAAAGCATTGAAGGAGTCTCTCAAGATAAACCATGCAAATACAGATTTTCCAGCCTCTTCCTGATGTTCAATCATGGTCAAATTCAATTGCGTCACTGACAATTAGGATACAGGTTGCAAAGAAAACTTATAAAATTCTAAAAATATTTTGCCTATCAATCAGTAAAAAAAAAAGTCTGTTTCCTCGTTTACCGAAAAATAAACAAAAAAAACTATACATCACTGTTGGGCTCTTTAATGAATAAACTTTCCTTATTACCTTTATATCTTTTATACCTAATACAGAGCTCGACATATAGCTGGAGGAAACAGATGTTTATTGAATTAAATGAACGAAACCTTGAATAGAATATTTTATACACATTTTTATAAATTAAAACCTGAAAACTTATTATTGTGTATTTTTGGTGTTCAAGCCATGAGAATAGCTGTTACAAGCGATGCAAAGATTAATGGCAGAGCTTCTTTCTTCTAACAGCTTATAGCTAGCAGACAAAAGTGCTTACCTATAAAGGATCCAAATATAAAGCTTCCTGTGATTACTGCTATGATAAAAGTAAAGTTATACGGGAGCACACTGAAAGAAAATGTTGAATGCAATCGGAAGGAATTTGAAAAGCATACTCAGAGAAAATAGGAGTTGAATTAGTCCTTTTTAATTTATTTTTAAATGGATTTTGATAGCAGGAACAAGCAAAAGAAGATAATGGGAAGATATGGGGTGTTTTAACAAACGATGGGAATCCTAGAGGTTCTAAGTGTAAAGTGTATTGAACAGGAGTGGGAAGAGAGATTTAGAAGAACAGTTCGTGGGAAACCGAGAATACCGAAAGTATTATGCTAACAAGCAAGGAAAGGATGGCTTTTGAACAGTGCCTTTGTGATGTGCCCCAAGCCTAGAAGGAAGTGAGCCACCCCAAGGCACTGTTCTTTAAGTGTCCCATGCATACATGGTACCAAAATCCTGACTGTGAGTTACTGGTCAACCAGGACAGACTCCATTTACAGAGAAGCTCTATAACTCAGCCTAAGAACTCACTGGAGAAATTCAGTTATTTGGTAATATGGTAATTTAATAACACTATCAAGGGCCATATTTTATTTTTTTCTTCCTAAGAAGATAATTCATAACAACTCTATGCCTAAAGAAATAGTAGCCTCACGCCTTAGTCTGGGTGCCAGAAGTTACCATGTGTAAGAAAATCCACTCTTTTCCCAGTCTCTCTACACTGGAACATCTCTTCTTTCTATCAGTTCCTATTTAATAATACAGGTATTTTAATTGTAATTTAAGAAGCATCTCAAGTTATGGAGCTTTTTTAACGTATCAAATCTTTTTCAATATCTTTTCACATTTTTCACCTTAATACATTTTTGTGCACTGAAGTAATGCTACCATTATAGGAAATATAGAAATTACTAAAAACTGACAGAAGCACATGTAAAATCACCTATGACTAAATAGATCCTCGAGACAATGAATGAAAACATGTTTATGTTTTTACATTCATTGTTCCTTCTAAAACATTTGTTTACTGAATGAAGCTTATATTCTATAGTATTGCATCCTACACATTTTCTGTTAACATTCCATCACAGGCCTTTCTTATAATCTTAAAAGTTATATAAAGATAGTTTTACTGGTTATATAATACCTAAATCCATTTTTATTTTTCCTAATATAAATTATTTAAAATGGAGTTATTGAATTA
>NW_012148396.1:5833935-5858377 GCF_000956105.1 Propithecus coquereli
TCATAACATGTTTTATAGTGCTTTTATATAACTTTCCTTCCTTGAAGAGATTAAAATTATAGTAACTAGAATATGAATATATACACACATATATATACAAAAAATGTATGACATGTATACTATATAAAGAATATATATAAACCTATGTATCTATATTGGTATTTGTGTCTGTATCTATATTTATGTCTTTCTCTCTAGGAAAGGCATATGAATAGTGCAAAGCAGCTGTGTTGAATGGCTAAAGAGAACTATGTATAGTGAATTCTCTACTAACGATTCTGTCTAGAGTTAATGATGCAGCAGACATTGGTGATACACTTTTAGAACCCTGCCTATCTGAAAATGTGTCTTTTGACACATTAATGACCACTTGTCTAGGAAGCTATGTAGGGGGTCCCAAACACTGTTGGATTATTATCTTATTGTCTTCTAGTGTTGATGTTAAAAAATAATGTTGGTCTAAAGCCAGACTATCTGTCCCCCATCTCCCATAGTTAGCTTGTATATTATTTTTAGAATGATGTTGACAATTTTTAATTCAATAATTTCACCGAATTATATCTAAGATTGTATTCATATTATTCATGTTTTGTCTAGAAGAATTTAGTCATTCAGTTTCAGATTTTTATAATCTTATACACAGATTTTAGCATAAATTTTGGAGACATAATTTATATATGTTAACCATAGTCCATTTACATATACAATTTTATGAACTTTGAAAAATGTAAACACTCATTTAATAGCACCCCAATCAAAACAGTGAACATTCTCATCACTCCAAAAAGTTACCTTATACTCCTTCCCAGTCAAATCTTCCAACCTTGACTCAACCATACAATAATCTAGACTGCTTTGTTAAAGCTTAATTTTGCCTGTTGCCTGTATCTTGAACTTGATATACATAGAATCATGAAAATACAATTTACTGTTACATCTAGCTTCTTTGACTCAGCATGATACTTTTGTGGTTTACTTTTCAGTTGATTCCACATCTCTGTGATCACGAAATGTGCTGCTATAAACATTCACGTGCAAGTGTCCTTTTTATAAAATGACTTTTTTTTTCCCTTTGGGTATATACCAAGTAGTGGGATTGCTAGATCAAATGGTAGGTCTACTTTTAGTTCTTTGAGGAATCTCCATACTATTTTCCATAGAGGTTGCACTAGTTTGCAGTCCCACCAACTGTGTTGTGGGATACTATTAATGCTATACTATTGCATGTATCAATAGTTTGCTCTTTTTATTGCTTCGTAGTGTTCTTCTATATTTATTCTTTTATCTATTAATGGATATCTATTATCTATTAATGGATATTTAGATTGTTTCTAGTTTTCAATACAATGAATAAAATCACTGTGACTACTTATGTTCAATTCATTGTGCATATTACATACACTTAGATAACTACTTAACATTCACTTGTTGGGTTATGTGATAAATGTTGGGCTAATTTTATAAGAAATTGCTGAACTGTTTTGTCAAGGTGGTATACCATTCCCTACATCCACCAACAATGTATGAGAGTTGCATCTGCTCCACATACCCATTGATATTTGGTGTTTACACTCTTTTTGATGTTAGCCACTCGTTTGTTGTGAACTGGTATTTCACTGTAATTTTAATTTGCATTCTTTGATGTTTATATGAGTATATAGACTTCTATGGTGGCACCCAATTATCCCTATTTTTTGTTATTTGCTATTTATGCCCCTGTTATAATGCCCTCCCTTTGAGTTTGAGCTTACTTTATAAATTGTTTATAATCAATAAAATACAGCAAAGGTTACAGGAGGCCATTTCTAAGCTTAGGTTACAAAAGATTGTGATTTCCATCTTGCAAGCAGACACTCTCTCTTGCTGGCTTTGATGAAGCAAGCTGCCATGTTGATGGGTACAGATGGCAAGAAAGTGAGAGTGATTTCCAGCCAGCAGCCAGCAGGGAACCCAGGTTCTCAATTCACCAGCCCACAAGGAACTCAATGCTGCCAAAGCCCTTTTATTAATAGCTGGGAGGCAGATCTTTCCCCAGTTGAGTCTTCAAGTGATATCCTAGCCTTGGGCAATACTTCGTAGTCTTGTGAGGTAGCCTGAAGCAGAGGAACAAAAGTTTATTGCTTTTTAGGTGTTAAGTTTTGGAGTAATTTGTTCTGCAGCAATAGATAACTAATGCAACATAAATCTCCTTTAATTCTTTGAACAGAGCTTGAAAGTCTATGTTAAATTCAACCTCTGGAAATCTCAGATTTGTTTCTTACTGTATTTTTTTTTCCAGTACATGATTTCATTTTCTTTTTCTTTGGATATCTAGTAATATTTTCTTATGTGTAGGATATTGTGGCTGATACACTGGATTCTATTATCTTCTTCTGCAGGTTGTTGATAACTTGTTCTACTAGGCAGTTTCATTATTGCATGGCCACCTTAAACTTGTAAAAGCTTAGCTTTGCCCTTCTTAGGGCAGATCTGTGGAAACCCAAGGTGTTTTTCTTAAGCTTTAAAACTGGGTAGAACTTCCCCTTCAGATTCTTCCTTCTTGCAGCTCTTCTCAATGCTTACATTTGGGCTTTGTTAAGGGATATCCATAGAAAATCTTGTTTTAGGATCTTGCCTTATTTATTTTATTTTTATTTTTATTTCAGAATATTACAAGAGTACAAATGTTTTAGTTACATGGATTGCTTTTGTGCTGCAGAGTCAAAGTTATAAGCGTGCCCATCACCCAGATAGTACATCATACCTGTTAGGTGTTATTTCACCCATCCTCTCCTCCTCCCTCCAACCTGCCTGATATATAAGAGTTTTTCCAACATTTTCTTCTAGAATTCTTTAGTTTCAAGGCTTAGTTTTAAGTCTGTTATCCACCTTGAATTAATTTTTGTGAGTGGTGAGAAATATGGATCCTGTTTCAATCTCATACATGTGGCTATCTAATTTTCCCAGCACCATTTATTAAACAGGGATTCTTTCCCCCAGTGTATATTGCTTCTACTTTGTCAAAGATCAGATCGAAATATGTAGATGGTTTTATTTCTGGGTTTTCTGTTCTGTTCCATTGGTCTATCTCTTTATTTTTGTGCCAATACCATGCTATTTTGGTTACTGTAGACTTGTCATATAGCTTAAAATCTGATAAAGTGATGCCTCCAGATTTGTTCCTTTTGCTTAAGCTTGCTCTGGCTATTTGGGCTCTTTTCTGGTTCCAAATGAAACATAGGATTATTTTTTCTAGATCTGTGAAAAGTGACACTCCCTCTTCATATTTCTATGGGGATTGTCTTGAATCTGTATGCCACTTTGGGTAGTATGGACATTTTAACAATGTTGTTTCTGCCGATCTATAAGCATGATACATTTTTCCATTTTTTAAAGTCATCTGCAATTTCCTTCCTTGGAGATTCATAGTTCTCTTTGTAGAGATCTTTCACCTCCTTGGTTAAATATAGTCCTAGGCATTTAATTTTATTTGAAGCTATTGTGAAAAGTATTGAGCCTTTGATTTGATTTTCAACTTGACTGTTGTTGATGTATAGGAATGCTACTGATATGCATACATTGATTTTGTATCCTTATTTTTACAGCATGGCATTCTGGTGTCTCAGTGGGATGCTTAGGGTGGCAATAGACATTAATAAAATCTCTACACTCTATCACATTCAGAACTTGAGCATCTTCCAGTGCTACTCAAATCCTAGTATCTCTGTTCCACTCTATTCCCTGCAGCTACTGTCTAGATAACATTGTGTAGTATTGGCTAGTGCATCTTCAGCCAGACCTCAAGCCAAAGACTCAAAGAGATCAAACAGGGACTTTGATCATGCTGAACAACTCCTTTATCTCTAGGGTTTTGCTTTGAAGATTCCAATGTAGTTACCCCAAACTCTGATCTCTGCCTCCTCAGGTCAAGAGGGCTGCCTGTGCTTCTTCGATTAAAGCTTACTGTGTGGTGATTGAGACATCATCCGGAAGGCTGGACTGATCATGGACATCACCCCATGGGTTTCTCTACTCTCAAAAATCATAGCTTGTTTCCCAGTGCCTATAAACTGTTGCCTCAAATATTTTTTCCCCTTATTTATAGTTGTTTACTGCAAAAGAGACAGTCTGGTACCAGTTATTTTGTCAAAACCTCAATAAAGTTTTACTTGATGAGTCTTTAATCAATGTTTCTGGTCGGTTTATTTTGTTATCTCTGTTATATTATACCACAATTCTTTCATTAGTATCTCATATTGTTTCCCATAGCATATTGAATCCTGTAGCTATTTCTATTTTTATGTTTGAGAGAAAATTGAAAGTTTGACTTCTTTTTTTTGGCAAGTTGTCAAAAATTTCCAGCATGCAATGTTTTTTTTTTTTTTTTTTTCTATACCCTTAAAATTTATAATAGTTCACCAGGTTGTGAGCTCATGCAATCTTTCCTGATTTTAAGTAATTTCATTTTAAGAACTACTTTCTCTGTTTTCATAGAAACAATGTCCTCTTTATTCCTATTGAGAACTCTATTGAGCTTTTAAAATAGATTTCTGTATATATACACTAACCTTTTGAGAATGAAACATTACTCTGAGTTTGCAAAGAATCTCTCCTTAGAATCGTAGTTACAAAGAGCTATATTTTCCTATATTTGGTGATTGTTCTTTCTTTTCCAAATTTGGAGCTTAGTTTAAAGATTTTTAAAGATGCTTTGCCAACTATTAACATGGGACTCGGTACTATTCTGTTTGTATTTGTATTGTTTAGACATACTGTTAATGTGAACCAGAATTTCATAATTGCATCAGTCTATGAAAGATAATGGATACTTGGGAACATAGACATTCTCTGCAGTGCAATTTGCCTGTTATTTTCTTTTGTGATATTTAATGAAGTCCAGTCACCTATGTCCAAGAAAAGTCAATTTCTTTTCCTTTTACCCCCTTCACTTTCCTTGTTTTCTATTTTTTGTCCTTCAGTTTAACCACACCTTATTCCCACCCCCAATGCCCCCAGCACACACGTCCCCCAAGCTTGATCCCTGGGCTTTGTCTTAGGCAGATGGTAATTTATCTGTTCTCTAAATGTTTTATCTCTCACCTTTCCCTCTTAGTGAGAGTTGTAAAATGGTTTGTCTTGAATCACTTCCACTTAGCTCCTTGGCATATTGCCCTTTCTCAGAAAAAGTAGTATGTTGGAATATTGCAGCTTCCTCTCATGCAATGTAACTGCCCACTTAGCTTAGAAATCAGTGGTAGTTTTTGTTGTTAACATTTTAAGATTTTAAATACAGATACTCCTACACATGCATTTTACTCCCGTCTTTATATCCTTTTTTTCCCCTTGTCATTCTAACTGAAATAGGGGTAGAAGAAAGAAACATTGGTGAGCTGGCTCATTGTCATCTTACCAAAGGGAAACTTACTGAATGCAAATTTTGTACTGTACACTCTTGTGCAAAATCTCATGATCCAGCTTAGTGAATGGTCAAGCAAACCACTGAGAAGTGAATTCAGAGAATGGAGCCACTCCACTGGGCTACACAGAACCCCCCTATACACATGAGGGCATACTTTCTACCCAGAGTGCTGAGTAGAAAGCTAACACTTATCTGTGAGAAAGAAAGGAGACAGCAGGTAATGGTATAAGAGCAGCCATTTGTTCAGACCAAGTTGTGACTCTGGCAGCCCAATTATGACAAGTGACATATTTATAAGGTGCCAATCTGTCAAATAAATGGAGACTAAATTGGCTCTAGAATAATAGCGTATAATTCTTTCTGCTATTTTCTTTGATGGATGTGCTCTATTTTTATCTTTTTTTCTCCACATACTTCAGCTGATTTGTGGATTCAGGAACTGGTAGGTACATCTGCATTCCTGGGAAAGGGGGCAATGGACTAGCTTTTACTGTCCACCTATGATCAGCCTTGATGCCAGTTTGATTACAGAAATGACCTGTGTTAATCATCATAATATCTAATAAGGTTGATATTATTCCTGGTTTAAAAATTAAAAAAAATAAATAAAAAAATATGGTGTCCATCAATTAGTCCAAAGTTATACAGCTCTAACGATAAGAGTATACATATTTGACAGCTTCTTTCTTTGACAGATTAATCTACCTTATTGCATATAGTTAGTATGGACTTTACTTAACTCTACTTCAGTTATTAGTCATATGCCTTTGATCCTTAGGAGAACTCTCTGAAGGCAGAGACTGTATTTTATCTTTTCATTGCTTACTGGGAAACTTAGCACAGTGGGAATCAGAAACATTGATTTAATTCCGAACCCCGTATAATAACATGGGTAAAAGTATGTTGAGATTGAGACATAAGTTCTAGAATGATTTGTCTGTTAGGTGATTCCTTAATCTGTATAATGGGTCTAATATCTGACTCATAAAACTGTTGTGAAGGTTATGAAATATAATAGGAAATAATATAATAGAACACAAAAAGGAGAAAACACCAGTTTACAGTACAGTGTATAGTATATAGATAGACTACATCTATGGTTCCTTCTACAATATCAACACCTTCCAAATCTAATGTACAAGTAAATAAAGGTATATACTGAAATAAAGACTAAAAATCATTTTACTACTAGTAGGGACAGTGTTTTGCATGAATTTAATATAACCTATTTAAATATTTCCTTGTTCTTTAAAAATTTATTTATTATGTATTATATGCAATTATAATTCCTATACATTATTCTATATTTATAGTATTTTTACTGAGGTATTTGTATTGGATTCTGAGAAATAAAATTATAAAATTAGAGACAGGAGTCTATTTATATTGTTACTTGAATTTGCAGCCAGTTTTTAGTAATTTCCTGTTTCACTCATAAAAAAACCCTTGCTAAAATAAGATATTTTTCTAAAAACCAAGAATTACTTTCAATAAAATAGTTAATATGATCTTTAGCAAGGTACAATATTTAAATACGGGTTAGTCATTTGTATATTAGATTCAGTAATTTTTTTATATTCTTTAATCTAATTTTCATAGTGATCTCTCTCATAGGTTGACAATTGAGCTACATAAAACATTCTCCATGCCTAATATTTACCCCTAAAAACAATGTAGATCTTTAAATGGGCAAAATCTGTGGTGGCTGACTGTGATACTTTGTAAATTACCCATTTCTGTGTTTATTTCTTTTAACTTGGATATTTATCGACTTTTAATGTATTGTTATAAACAAAAATGTTTAATTAGTTAATTTAAGGAATATGCATTGAACATTTGTACTGAACGTGGCAATATATTGCACACGACAATTCTCTGTTATGAGCAGGATAAGTATGGAGTATGAATAGTATCTTCACAGAGTAACGTTCAGTAGGATATACAGGTAAAGTGCACAAAACAGTAGAGGATTTGGAGGTTGGTTGAACAGAACCATTGAAATGCTCTGATTCCTACCTCTTAAAGAGAGGTCTGGTCCATCACCTCAAGATAAGAAGAGACATCGATGGCATTTTGTAGAGAGATAAATATCTGACTCTTGCAGTTGGGAGGTTTAGTGTATGCAAGTCAAACTATTGCCCTTAAAATCTTCAAGCCAGGAGAGGGGCTAAGTGCTTAGTGGAAGAGCCAGTAAAGTTGCATCTGTCTTGGGATCCAGCTCAATTTCCAGAGTATCCTCCTTATGGGATTTTTAATAACTCACTATGGACTATGCATTAAAGATCCTACTGGATCATCTGTGTCCTATCAAACAGAACTGCTGTGCAGAGCAAAGAAGCAGCTCAAGTTTAATGACAATGTCTTAGGGGTTCTGGAAAGATGTGCACACGACCTTCGAATTAACGACTCATGTAGTAAGGAAAAGGAATCTTAAATCAGAGAGAACCATTTCCAGCAATGACCCATCAGAGAAAAAGTTTTCACTTTCTACACAGAGGTACAAAACAATTATCCAGTAAGAACTTTCACTCCAGATTTTCTTCCTTCTTGCCCACATTCAGACCTTCAAGGGATCAGTCAGAACAGCAAAAAAGACAGTGAGAAAGAACAAAGCATAAATGCTCTCCCCACCTCCGGTCAACTGTGCAAAGCGAGATTGGCAGGGCCTGGACTGGGAGTGAAAAGGATACTGATATTTAAAACTACTTTAGATTTCTTTGTTTCTTACAAAGGGTTGGACATTTTAATTATTAGAATAAGAATGTTTTATGACTTAAAGTGAATTTAAGATAATGAATTAACTGAGTGAGAAAAAAATCATAAAGTCTGCCCATTTATTTTTGTAATTAAGCCAAGGGAAAAAAAAGGGATTTCTCTCTGCATGAATTTTAAGGAGACAGAGGAAGAAAAATAAAGTGCTTTTAATTTTATTCCAATAATGCCTGAAAGACATATGGCTCATGCATGAAATTATAACTGTAGTTAAGACAATGATGGGGAAAATTCATGCATAGGAGAACACATTGAAGAGCCATCCAATACGGAAGTGAGGAGTTAAGCACCACTTAAACACGTAGGATTTATACCAGAAGTAGCTGCAGTAGTTTTGGGGAAGATTGTGGCAGGTAGAGCAACAATCAGGTGTTAAGCCCTGGAATTGACAAAATTAAGAAAGAGTCTTTCTATATCTTTTTATATGGATGGCATGCTCTATTTAATGGTATTTTTTTTATGTTCACGTTTTTTGTGTTGTGTTTTATTTAAATTACAGAGGTAGAGAAATGTGACTAACCAGAGTCACACAGCCAGCTATGACAGAGCCAGGGCTCAAAGCTAGATATCTTGCATTTTTCTTCAGCAATGGTTACTATACAAATGTAGCCCTTTTCTGAGTGAATAATAAGATATGTTCTTTCCAGGTTAACATTTTTAGTACTTTAAAAAGGTATTTTATTTATTTCCTATTAATATAATTGTTTTAAGATATACCCATGATTGGTTTTAATTGGGTATAGTAAGGCAGGAAGACAGGGGAATGGATGTCTTAACGGAAGAAGTCTTTATACACATGGATTTGTAGAAACAGAAGGCAAGGCACACCACACAGGCCACACAGGGAAACCCTAGGATCTGTCAGGAGGCAGGAGTGAGGGGGAAGCATGGGCCAGGCTTTTTTTGCTATTTCTTTGGGAAGAAACAGAGGAGGCAGGGCAAGCAGGTTAGTATTGGCTGGTCTAGAATTTCAGATGTAGCACTGTCTTCAGATGTCTGGTATCTGGCCCTGGGCTGGTTAGGGCAGGGTGTGATGTGTGGGAACTGGATAAAGGAGGCCTTTGAGGTGCGTGGGCTCTGGACTGGTTTGTTTGCATAGGGAGGGTGAGCTCACAGGCCAGTTGTGGGGGAGGTGGTCTCTCATCAATCAACAAGGCCCCCAGTGCCAGAACATTCAGTCATCAAAAATACAGAAGATAAGAGAATATAGTTAAGATAACAATAATTAGTAATAATGAATTCAAGATGGAAGAATGCGTCATGTACGTGAGTTTACTTGAATTCCTCTTCTACAGATTTTTCTCAATTCAAATCATATAATGCCCAAATGAGGAGCAATGTATAAGAGGAAATTGAGTTTGTATTAAGAATTTTATTGTTTATAACCCCATTTTAGGATTTCCAGATAAAATATAGACATACAATTAAATTTGAATTTCAGATAATTATTTTTCTTTAGTATAAGTTTATCCAAAATATTGCATGGAACATAATACTTACACTAAAAAAAATATACTGTTGTTTATCTGAAATTAACATTAACTTGGAATCCTTTAATATATATTATTTACCTATTTATCTATTTTGCTAAATCTGGTACCTAATTCCATATCTAAATATTCACTGTAAAGCTAACTTTTCTGGTGTAAAAAATAAAATTAGATCAAGTTAAAAAATTAAAAATTTAACCCTGCACAATCAAAGAAGGTACAGATTGAGATCCAGGAGATCTTGAACCAAAAGTGGTAAGAAGCTCAGAGACACATAGTTACAGGGTGGCTTATAAAGTGAAAATAAGAGAATCCTTAACCTTTACAAAGATCAATTATTTCAATGGGGGTTTCCAGATAAGAAGAGATTGGCTAAAAGTGATTATTTTATACCATTTTTCAACTCAAATTTTGTTTATGGTATTATAGGTGTTTACAAGAAATAACCAAAGTTGAGTTTTGCTTATGTTGAAAAATCAGGCTATGTGACTGGCATAGCCTAACTGGTTTTATCTGCTCTAGGAACTCTCATGCCTGGTCTCAGTTGTATTATATTCAAAGTTGGGTACTTCTCATTTCTGAAGAAACTCATCTCCTTCTGCCCTGTTGAATGGAGGTTGCTTGAATAAACCGTGGAATTATGTGTATTTCAGCTTTCATTTAAGGTCAAATTTTAAATGAATTATAATTAATGCATCATCTTTTTCTCCTCCCCCCAAATATAATAAAAGGTGTATGTTTTCCTTGATGACTTGTATAACATCCACATATTTTGTTTAATATCTATATATCTGCAATATGCAATTCCTCATACATTTCTAATTAACATCTAATTTTGGATTAATTTCCTTTTCCTTCCTTTGGGTTTTTCTAATGAGACAGTAAGTTACGTTTGCAAAGGGCCCATATTAGCAATACTTGCTCAACTATAACACCTTGTGGGTAGTTATCATATAATTGTCTTTTTAAAATTATTCTCCTACTTATTAGATTGGTTCCTGCTCATTCCACTTGCTAGATGTGTCACGGTCTCACCAAAGGAAGCAAATTCTTCTTGTATTATTTGTCAAATTTCCCTGTGGAATTTTTGTGATAGTTTTGAATTTAAAAAAATAAGTTAACATTTGTAGAAGTCACTGGAACTAATGAGTAAGTTTTCTAGGAGTTACCTACAATTGGGAGTTAAAGGTCAGGGTTTGAGTCCCTGTTGTACATCTGCTAACTCTGAACCACTGGTCACTAGTCATTAAATTCTCCTGGCCTTGATTATCTCTTATATTTTAAAAGGAAAAAGAAAAACTAAACCTAGAAGATGTAAAGATCAGAAAAGACATTAAAATTGGAAAAAAAAAAAAAAACAAACTACTTCCTAAATTTTAAAGAACTATACTCAGAAGTGATCGTGATGATTTTTTTTTCTGTAGTGCAATTAGTTGCCACTAAAATAAAAGCAGTGACAATGTCCACCTTTTGTTTCAATTCCATGTGTTTATTAAATTCCTATTATGTGCAGGTCTCTGCAGTGGGAAATGTATGCGATGCAGAATTTAGACAAGTCAACCAAAGTTCTTTCCCAAACTCACAAGTAGTAGAAGCAACATGCATTGCTTCCTTCAATAAGCATTCATCAAGGACTTAAGTGGGAGGCAGGTACAGTGTAGATTAGAGAGATAGAGTTATAATTGGATGTTCAGTGGGAATGTTTCCTGTGTCTCCTACCATTGCCTATAGGGGCAAACTGAGGCAAAAGCAAAGTTAAGCGACAGTTGTTTTCTGCAGCTATGGCTCTCCACCTGACCAACACATTAAAATAAAATGGAAAGATTTTTTCTTTTAATTTTGATACTCAGGCTGCACAACAAAAAAATTGAATCACAATATTTGTAGTACTGCTTAATATTCCCAAGGTTATTTCAGTGTGCAGGCAAAAGTACATGAGAATCATTGCCCCCCAAAAGACTGTGATTAACTGCAATTCACATCCCGCCTCCGGGACTTAGTAAGGGGTGGCTAACTTGGATCCAGTTGGCCCCACTGACAGGTCCCCATGGCCCCCCAAGTCCCTTGTAATCAAGGGGGCCTTGACACCTTGTAGTCAAGACTGGTGTGGGGCAGAGAGCAGTTCTTAGCCCAGGGTAGGCTTCGTGGCTTTCCCCTTTTCTTATTAGGATCATCCTTCATTATAGGGAGCACTTCAGGGGAGACATTTTCAGAGAACAATGAGTTTTCCTCTTCGCCTCCACATTGGAGGAAGCAAAACCAGAAGGGGAGGGTTAGGAGGAGAGAAAGGGCTGGATGCACTCCAAACACCCTGAACACAGTGGGAAGAGAGGAGGGGATGAGACTCCCATGTGAAGAGGAACTGAACATAGCTACTCAAGAAAATCATCCAAAGAGCTTGGGCTGGAATGCCATGTTAAGGGGTGGGAGTGGGAAATTCTATAGAATATGATTAAAGATAGTGACTAAAAATAAAATAAAATAATTCCATAATGGAATCTTGCCATGTTCTGACTCCTTAAAACCTAGTTATTTGGGGGTGTGGGGGCTGGGAAACTCAGTGTCTACCCTAGGGAAGTTGGAGTCTGGACTGGGAAGAAAGTTATATGAATAGATAAACACTGCAAGTTTAAGAGGAGCTGTGCTAAGAATCTCTGGACTCCAATGAAACATAAAAGTGAACGCAGCAAATTTTGCAGGGATAGAGGGTCAGAAAAGACTTTGCTGAGGAACTGCCCCTTATAACATGAGTGAGCACTGACCATAATAAAAAGAAACAGTTCTTTGAGAAAGAGACAAAGCAAGCCTTTGAGAAAAGGCTGGGGCATTTACTAAAATAAATGTAGGTCAGTATGGTTGAAGGATAATTGGGATTGGTACATAAAAAGGACATTATCTAAACAGCATGGCAATAATAATGATTCAAGAATCCTCTAAGTGCTGGGATAGAAGATTGAAACAAAATATATTAAAATGTTTGACCTCATGATCCATCAGTGTTTAATTTAAACTTCACAAGAAATCATGGAGGTAGGTATTAATAACACCTTTCGTAGATGAGAAAAGTGAGGCTCAAGAGAGTTCCATTAACGTACCTGAGATCATGCAGTACTTACAGACGTGGAATTTGATCTTGTATGTCTCTCTCTGTCTTTTAAAAATATA
The DNA here is from genome assembly GCF_000956105.1 of Propithecus coquereli. Lineage (NCBI taxonomy): Eukaryota > Metazoa > Chordata > Mammalia > Primates > Indriidae > Propithecus > Propithecus coquereli. The sequence continues at coordinate 5,846,761 of NW_012148396.1, forward strand.
GCTTGAATTCTTCCAACTGTAGAAAAGAACTTATATTGAAGAAACTATTCTTAAAGTAAAACTCCTTAAATTATTCAATTAAGGTAAATGTGTCTGATTTCAGTGACGTGGTAAAGTAGAGCTATGTCTGAATTTTATCTCCTTTCGTCATCAGTTGTGGTGGATTGATTGTGTTAATTTTTCCAGTTGCTGGTCTTCTTATACCCCCCTGTTCTTTTGCCTATAAGCTTATAGTTCTTGTCCAGGACAGAGGGTTCTGCCATGTCACTTGCTTTGTCCAATGGGAAGCTAGCAAATGGGATGAAGCAGGGGATTGAAATATATGCATGCATTTTTGCTTCCACACCTGTACCATTGGGTTTGCTCTCCTCTTGCTTCTCTGCAATTACCAGCCCTCAGGGAGGATTTGTAAGACACGTTGTGGTAGATTAAAAATGGCCACAAGCTCTTGGCTGTTTTTTCCATCAAAAGGTAGGGTCTGTTTCACCAACGCACGAATGGGACCTGGCCTTGTGATTCACTTTCACCAATAAAGTAGAAGGCGTAGCTACATGATTTCCAAGACTAGAACTCAAGAGATCTGTTAGCATTCAATTCTTGCTTTGTTGCAGTGCAGTGCCTGGGGAAGTTTTGCTTCTGGAGAAGCAAAAACTTGTCTCTCTGAGGTTTAGAAAACACTTGGGGAAAAAAGAAGAATCATTACGGCCAGCATCGACTGCAAGACGTGAGTGAGCCCACCTTAGACTATATGGTTGAAAATTAGAAAAATTTATTAAATAGACTTTCAGATATTAAAAGAAAATACATTTCCAAGCACAACGTTAAAACATTCAGAAAGTTCTTAGAGTTTTGTATAATAAGATATTACAAGAAAGAGGTAAGTTAAAGAAAAATACTGATACATTTGCAAGTGGAATTTAGAATGAGTGTATTTGGAACAGAAATTCCTGGGGTGGAAATTAAAATTGATTATCATCTCTAGCCTCTCAAGCTGTTAAAACACACACACACAAAGGACACTACTGAAAAGACATACTCAGCATAAAAGTCAAATTAAAATTGCAAAAATAATCCTTTTTTAAGATATTTAATGGTGTTATGATAGTATCCAGTTAATGCTCTCTTCTAGACCAAAAATTTTTTAAAATGAAACCAAAAATAAAATAAAAACCAACTATAAGAAATTTCATGGGCATTTTCTCACAACAGCAAGACAGTCCCAAAACAGAAATGATTAAGTCTAGATAGAGAGACATTTCTTAGTATGTTTTTTCTTAAACGGGGAGTATTTTCTAGGCAATTTCAGAGGAAGCCTGCAAAATTTCTAAAGACTTTTACAAGTAAAGATGCCATAAAGCTGGACTAAAATGACTGGAACTGGTTAATCATTTTAAAAATCTCTTTATCTACAACTTTCTATAGAGTGAAAGCAAGTTAAAAATGTACTCAATGGGATATTTTCTAATGCCTCCTTTAAAAGTGTGTATGGAAGACAATGGAAAAGGAAAGATCTGAAGGCAGAGCTTTGAGTCTTCAAATAACATTCCCATCTGTGAAATAGGGAACTGTATACTTGTCCAGGTGAATTCTGCATTTTCTACTGATAAATTTCTGTTGTACCTCTATTCTTCCCTTTTTTGAAGGAAAATGATAATTGCAGTTATCTTGTCTCTATCTCAACATTTCATCTTGAATGTATGTGTGTAGGGGATGGTAACTTAATTGTTTTAGTCTCTAGGTTTCTGAAGCAAGAAGAGTCACATCAGCTCTGATGTACATCACACGATCCTGGAATTTGAAACTAATTGCAACAAGAAGTATGGCAATAAGATCCTATATTTAGACCTCTGAATGTGTAGGTAATGTATATTCAACCTTCTCTTCTAGAGTAAACTACCAGGAATCTTAAAGCCATGATCAAATTAGACTCCGGGTGTCTTGGAAAAGTATGAACATATTTTTCATGCTGGAAGAATGTGAATAATTGGGCCCGAAAGTAGACATTGGGATGCTAATTGAATCAATTTTCATAATTAATGTTCTGCCTGTATACATGCTCTTTGCCCCATAGCTTTGTATCTCCTCCCACCTTGACTCAGCTTGTCTATGTGACTTGCTTTGGCCAGTTAGATGCTAGCAAATATGAAATGTGCAGAAAGTTGAAAGCTTGTGTGTATCTCTGCTCACTATCTTGTGCAATTTAGTGTGTTTGCTCTTGCTTCTCTATGACTAGCATGTGAACCTGTATAGGCTAGCTGGGGAACTTGCCTGGGCTAGCCTACCCCTGCCAGATGAATATAAGAGGTGCACAGAGGAGTGTTGAGTATCCTCCAGCTGCCCACCAGTCCCAGGCTCATTAATAAATTGAAGAGAGACCAGCTGAACTTTGCCCAGATCAATAGAACTACTCATCTGACTTGTAGATGCAGGAAAAAAATAATAAATAGATATAATTTTAAGCCATTTAAGTTTTGGGGTAGTCTCTTATACATCAGTATTTAATACTTTAAATGATGTATCAATATTAGCTATGTGAGGCTATGCAAGTTTAGTAATATATTAGCTATGCTAGCCTAGGCAATTTGAGCATGAATCCAAATGTCTACCTTTTAAATGATATTAACATATTAATACCCCCTTCAGGGTTATATTTTTAAATGAACTAAACTGACAAACTTAAAGCACACCTGACACTAGAAATCTTGTCATAAAATGAGTTTGTATTACTGCTACTACTATGACTACTACTACAACTACTATTTTTTGTATGTTTGTTTCAAATCACTTGTTTTAGGAGGGCTATATGATACATATTTTTTGACTCAAAGCAAACTAAAATTAGTTTGTATTTAGCCATTCTTCTGAAACCCTCTTAGAAATTATTGAGATTGTAACAATATAGAAGAGGCTGATAATCATAAACAGGCCTTCACTGGTGCTGAAAATTCCAAACAAAATGCCAAATGTTTAATGTTGAAAAGTTCAAAATAGATAATATACAGGTGAATTTCACATGTAGTAAACTCTACATGTATTCATCTCAAAGATGTGTGATTGCTACCTCTTTTGTTTGTACTTTTAACCCATTTTTATCTTAAATTTTATATATGTATATACTAAACCAAATTTTAAGTCCATGAAATCAGAAATTTCTCAAATTTCTCTAATTTTCTTTGTTCTGGTAATAAAAGCAATGTGTTCATTACTGAACAGAAAGAATAAATTTTGGTACAACCAAAATTTATGACAAGCAGTAAATTTAGAAGCAAACAAACAGAAACAAGAACAAAGTGGGGATACATAATCCTCGCTTTCTGGAATTCAAGGATATTAAGAAATGTCAGAAGCATATAATGGGATAAGTGTTCTACCAACTACACAGATAATGCTTTAGAGAAGGTAGAGTGATGCATTAAGTCTGAGTAATTCAGAAAAGGTGACATTGAACCAGGCCCGAACAATTTGCAAGTTTGCTCAGTTTGAGAAAGCATGAATAATTACCAAAACTGAATGAGAAATTGCACAGATGCCTGATACTAGAGTTTTTCCAGCCCATGTGGTTGCCATCTCTCTGGCTATTGTATTAATAATAGACCCTGTAGTCTCCTATCTTGCACTATACTCACCTTCTTCCATACGTTCCCCGAGCTGCAGTCAAAGTCACCTTTTAAAATGTAATACAGATTACATAAACCTTTCCCCACACCATAAAAAATTGTTTTCTTCTTATTATGATTACACTAAAAATCCCTTAAAGAAGCAATATTTGCTTATTTCCCCAACCTTATCTTGGGTAAATTCCCATCTACTTCTCACTGATACAAAACTATCCTCATATAGCCATCTGATCTTCAACAAAGCAGACAAAAACATACACTGGGGTAAACAATCCCTATTCAGTAAGTGGTGCTGGGAAAATTGGACAGCCACATGTAGAAGATTGAAACAGGATCCATATCTCTCACCACTCACAAAAGTTAATTCAAGGTGGATAAAAGACTTAAATCTAAGACATGAAACCATAAGAATTCTAGAAGAAAATGTTGGAAAAACTCTTCTAGATATCGGCCTAGGCAAAGAATTTATGAAGAAGACCCCAAGAACAATCACAACAACAACAAAAATAAATAAATGGGACTTGGTCAAATTAAAAAGTTTCTGCACCGCCGAGGAAACAATCGATAGAGCAAATAGACAACCTACAGAATGGGAGAAAATATTTGCATGCCATGCATCTGTTAAAGGGCTAATAACCCTTTCAGAGATAACCATAATCAACAAAGAACTCAAGCAAATTAACAAGAAAAAAATCAAGCAATCCCATTAAAAAATGGGTAAAAGACATGAACAGAAGCTTTTCAAAAGAAGACAGACTAATGGACAATAAACATATGGAAAAATGCTCAAATCACTGATCATCAGAGAAATACAAATCAAAACCACAATGTGATATCACCTAACCATAGTGAGAGTGATTTTTATCAAAAAGTCCTAAAACAATAGATGCTGGCATGGATGCAGAGAGAAAGAAACACTTTTACACTGTTGGTGGGACTGCAAACTAGTGCAACTTCTACAGAAAACATTACAGAGACTCCTCAAAGAACTAAAAGTAGACCTACCATTTGATCCAGGAATCCCACTACTGGGTATTTATTCAAAGGGAAAAAAGTCATTTTATAAAAAAGACACTTGCACTCTAGTGTTTATATCAGCACAATTCACAATCACCAATATGTGAAATCAAATGTGCCCATCGCTTCATGAGCGGATTGTTAAAGTGTGGTATATATACACCATGGAGTACTACTCTGCCATAAAAAGTGAATTAATACCTTTTGCAAGAATCTGGATGGAACTGGAGACCATTCCCTTAAGTGAAGTATTGCAAGAATGGAAAAATAAACACTACATGTACTAACTATTAAATTAGAACTAACTGATCAGCACTCATGTTCACAGATGGAATTAAAACTGAACAGAAATCATGCAAGTGGGAGGGAGGAGAAGGGGATGTGTGAAATCATACCTAACGGGTACAATGTACACTATCTTGGTGACAGGCACATTTACAACTTTGACTCAAGCAGTACAAAAGCAATCCATGAAACCAAAATATTTGTACCCCCATAATATTCTGAAATTTTAAAAAAGCCCTATACTAAAAGACCAATAGATTTATATATATTTAGGTTAAAAGTAAAATACTTTGATAATATGTATCAAAACTATATTTTAAAACTTTGATTATGTTATCAATTTCACTGTGTAATCTTCTACTTTCCTCACTCTGTACCATTTGACTTTTTTCCAACTGTCATAAAATGAGCAAATCAATCATATTATCTATGCATGTAGAAATCATCTCTGAAGAAGTGCTGTTTCACTTGAATGATCAGAAACAAAAAAGAATTATAAGAGGACCTAATTTTTCATGCTCCTCCATGCTTATTATAGTATATATTTTATTCACCACCCCCCTTTTCCTAGGACATTTGTGAATACTTCATTTTATTTAAATCTAATCATTTTCTAGATTTGAGCACCACAAATTGGGTTGAAAATTTCAGTGACTAATCAGGAAAGGCAGATCACTGTTTTATACCAGGAAACAAGGAGAATTTTAATCAAACCGCTAAGAGAAGTCATTAAGAGAGAGAATCTTGTATGGGATGAGATTTATGTTATCTACCATGGTGCAGTCTGAGTTCTTTCAATGAAGATAAATGAATAACTCCATCATCTCACTGTGTAGTCTCTTTAACCAACATTCTGTCTGCTCTATGATTTGTGATGGTTTTACACAGGAAAAACTAACTGAGATATATCATGGCTGTCAAACCCTGGTATTCCTGTGGGCTTTCTCAACAGACAGCTCTACCACTTTCATTATCTTTGTGTTACAGATAATGGATAATAAACCAGCTTACGGTACCCAAAGGAGAGCTTCCTGGACCCTAGAAAAGTCTTCAAATGCACCATATACACATTAAACTTTTCTTGCCCTCTGAAGATGCCTTCGAATCAAATAAAAATTGCTTTACTTTCAAAATCAAGAATCAATTTTCCAGAGTCCCCAGGTTGAAAAGGATATTTTTATCTGTGGTCTCATCTGATACTTGAGGAATTTAATTCTCTATTTTTCAAAGTTTGGTTGAGAGTACACAGGATTCATTTGGGGCTCATTTTATAACCCAGACTGTTTCCCAGTGGCCTTCTTTCTTCCCCACCTCAGACTCCATGGATTTTGCCTTCTATTCTTCTTTTCTCTGAGTCAACATATCCCTATCGGCCCTTTGGAGTTTCTTTAGCCTCAAATCTGCCTTCAGAGTAGGATGAGACACCCCCAGCTCTCCTCTACCTGTCCCATACCAGAAAGCAAGTATTTATTTGGCCATTCACTCATATTCGTTCTACACAGTTAAAACTAATTAATTAAATAAATGAACTTTACGAAAACCAGTTTACTCAATTTAAGACAATTTTCTTGGTCTCTAAGGTTAACATATACATAAAATAGAATAAGGTTGTGAGTAGAGTAACTCATTAACTTTTTCACTCTTCGATTTGCTTTTTTGTACTATACATTCATTACCATTAAACAAGAAAGGAAAAATACAATACATTTGAAATATGCCAAACCTGAGGAAGCTGTACAGGCTTAAGAAATCCTTTAAAGAAATCTTGGGGGTGGGGTTGTTTTATGGTTTTTCCTCCTCTTTTTCAAAAGTTTCTAAAATCTTCGTTTTCTGTCTGTATTTCATTCCTTATTACAGATTCGTGTTGATTGAGCTCCGTAGGTATCTCTTGACCACAGATTCCAGTCCTCTCTTGAATTCGTGCTGACTCTCTCTTCTTAGAAAACCTCACCTTGCCAACGGTAGAAAGATTGGAGAGTTATTATTTGCAATCAGTGTGCCATGCACACTTGTCATTTTTTGTGTCCCGTATGTCAAGAAGGAGATCTACAATCCGCCCACTTAACAAACATTTCACCAATGATTGATTCAGAGGTGACCAACTTGTTGATAATACAAAATATATTATAAAAATAAGTTATAAATTTATAACAATTGAATAGGGAAAATTTTGTTATCTGTGAAGATTTTTGCAAAGATTTAGCTGGGTGGATTATTTTGTTGTCATTAGCTATTTTTCAAATGTTTAATTGGCAGAAGCTAAGGGGCCATAGTGTGATTACCTTTTGAGGAGTATACTCAGATTGAGAAAATAGTATTTCATTATCAGTATCTAAATATCAGCACCTAAAATGTAGTTTTTCAGTTCATACCAATTCCTTTCGAATTTTTGATAAAAGATAATTTCAGTTGTTACCAATATTATTAAAGATTTCCTTCAGTATTGTTGAGGTTAACTTATTAAGCATAGATGTTAAAATTGCGATATTGCTACTATTATTTTTTGCCTCATGTCTATGACTTTTGAAATAATTCCAGTCATTTCATTACTATTTCATATTTATGATTAATGTCTGTCCCCATGTATAATATCCATTATAGCAATTCATTCTGGGTGTTTTTCCATACTGTTGTATGGCAAGGTTTTATATCAACAAATTGAATTTTTCTGTCAACTGCCACCAAGTTTACATAGCCCAATTATTCCTTCATAAATACCAAAGTTTTAGGATTTTATTACAGTTTGAATTATTTAGGTCACTTTCACAATTTATGCATTTTATTTTCTGTTAAAATTCAACTAATTTAATAAACTTTTACCAATTTTACAGAAGTCATATTCATCTTAATTTTTCAGTTTACCTTTGATATTTTTGTATTTCAAATTTTCTTTGGTGACAGGATTGCTTCAGCTTTTGTGAATATTCTCAAATTATTTGTCACTTAAATATAGCTCATCTTTAGGTGATTTTTACCATTGATTCACCGCTGACTCAATTCCGCAGCAACCTGAATCTGGAATTCTTAGATATTAGTAAATTAAATATTAACTTTCCATATTTTTTCAGAATCCTTTTCAAACATATCACATTTATGTTGAAAGTATTTCAGATATAGGATCCTAATCTCAGGCTGATATTTTGGTTATTGATTAAGTATAATTTTCTAAATAGTGAATATTTTGTAAAAAAAATAATAAAAGTAAAACTTACTTATGACTTTCAGCTTTCAAGAGATCATTTATTTCTTAAACTTCTCATATGAAGATAAACTAATAAAAATCAACAAATTTTACTACAAACTAGATCAATGAAAATTTGGTAAAATCATCCTATTAGAAAATAATTTCTTGTGAAATTTATAAATATTTAATATTAATAAGTGTTTAAAAAATCAATGATTTTATATAATAAAGAATTTTGTCATTTAACAAATTTGCAATTCAGACAATTTTTTTGGTGAATAGAATCACAACCTATGCAAAATTGTGGTTACCACGGACCTGCGATTCTTTCTTCCTTCATCCTTTTCACATTATTCTTCTTTCTAGCCTTTTTATTCACTAATGATCAAAATGAAGATAAGTTTCTCTTTCTATTAAGTGTTCCACATATGTAGAAATACTCAAAATGGTACTGCCATGAAATCTATAATAAAAGCAGGGATCAAGATCATCATTCATCAATTATCGTAAAACTCAGAACTGGAAATAATTCCAATAAGTTCCTTGGTCCACCTTTCTACCCACAAACAGGGAACACATGCCCGCACACATACACATCAACACCATAGGTAATTCACTGAAACATAAGGAAATTACATAACTTTTCCAAGTGCACAAAACTACAAAGCAAAGCCCTCATTTGTTCACATATTCTCATAAAATACCGGGGGAGGGTCAGATGGTGTACTATAACTACAACCAGGTAATAAACAGGTGAGATTAATGAAGAAACAAAAGCTGAAAGGTACATTAATGTGATGAAGTTTTGAATGATTCTTTTGGCTTTTGCTGTGGATTTTAAATGTTCTGCAATTTTATTACAATAATTTCTTAAAAAATAAAATGTAACCCATTCACTAAGTCAAAACAGCCCTGCTAATTCTTTAAGGCATTTATTCAAATTTAACTTCCTCTGAGCAGGTTAACAAACGCAATTGTTGGAGACATCACAAATGTCAGACGGATGGAGAAGGCAGGTTTCCTATCCTCTAGTTGTTCCAGAATAGGTGTTCTTGGGCTAGGTGGCTTGGCTGGATGTGCTGTACCAGCCTCAGTTCCCCCACCACTCAAGTACTCCCTTCTTTCAATCAAATGTGAGAGCATATTTATCAGAGCAGCCTTACCCCAAATTTCTGGGAAGCTCGGTAGTCTGACTGGAGGAGTCGCCTGTGAATGTCTGCTGTCCAGAACCTGTGTGTCTTGGGACCAGCGGAATTTTGTGCAGCGGAGAGGACACCACCCAGGCTGAGGGATACTCAGCCTGACCATCATGGCCTCTGGCTGAGAAAGTATATGTGTGTGGGGTAATTCAAGCTACCATAGGAGCGTGAGGATCATCGAGGGACAATCCTGACAATCCTGCTCCTTATACCACAGGGAATTTGAATTGTGAAAGGAGCAACACAGACAGAGAAAACAATTGGAGTTTATTAATTCCAGCAGTGTATTAATGAGAATGTTGAGTAGTTGTGGTCCCTGCAACAAGTCATTTGTTTTGATTTGAGGTTATTCAATATCATTAAGAAAGATTATATACAGTGCACACATACACACACGTGCACGGGTGCACGCGCACAAGCACGCGCACACACACACACACACACACACACACACACACATACTTCTTGCTCTACCTAGAAAGTCAGCAAGTCTGTTCCTAATACTTGCCACCAAATAACCACAATTTTTTTGTATAGTTTTTTCACTGTAAATCTCCAGAACTAAGTTATAAATTGAGGATAAGGGCAAAGTCTGTGTGTTATTGTCAATGGCTAGTACAGTGGCTGGAACATAGTAAGTGAGCGCTTACTACGTATAGAATAAATACATATTAGGGACTTCTCTCCTAATAGGGACTGAATGTCAGTGTCCTCCCAAAATTTTTATAGTGATTATATTTATAGACCGGTATTCTAAGGAAGAAATTAAGGTTAAATGAGGTCATAATTCTGGGATCCTGATCTAACAGGGATACTGTCTTTAAAAGGAGAGGCACCAGAGAGTGCTGGCACATGGTGATGCACTCTCCCCCCCGCCCCACTTTCTTTTCCTCTTTCTTCATGCAAACTCACTGGGAAAGGCTACATGAGGACACAGTGAGAAGATGGCTGTCTAAAAGCTAGGAAGAGAACTATGACCAGAAACCAGCTCTGATGGACCTTGATCTGATATTTCTCATCCTCCAAAACTGTGAGACAATAAATTTCTGGTGTTCGAACCCCTCAGTCTGTGATACTTTTGTTGTAGCAGTCTGGGCAGACTAAAAAATCTACTCTTTTGCCCTTGCTCGACTTCTACAATTTAATATAAATGCCAGTCTAATTGTATCAACCAAAATTTTCCATGGCTATTTTTTTTTCAGACTTGTGTTTTCCAGTCTTACTACATTAAAACAATTCAGCTTCTATTACGTGATTAATTAAATTTAGACGATTAATGTGACGGCACTTCTGGACTACTTCTCAAATAAAAGTAGCACATTCTCCTGATTAAGGAGTTCTGCTGCAATGATGTATTTTAATGCCAGATAAAATATATATTTATACGATTGCTGCTGCAGAAAAATTATCAAGTTTTCTTCTATTAATATAAAATTAGATACTAAAAACCCCTTGTTTTAGACCCATGAGTTACAAATAATAGCCCATCCAGTTATAGAGGCCTATTGCTTTCAGAAATTTAATTAAAAATAAATGGACATCACTGGTTCCAACTCCTACCTTCGTATTTTTTAAATATGAGTCAATTAAATCACTAGGTCATCTTGGGGATTATATCATTTTAAAAACAACATTAGACTTGTCATCTACGAGCTTTTGCCTGAGCTTAGCTAACTCCTTCAAAAGCCAAAAACATTGTGTGAATTACTCGTAAATTAGTCTAAAACAATCTATAGTAGACAAGAAGAGTATGTCATGAATCTTCTTGTGATGTTTGATTTTGAGCTACATTTGTGAAAAAAAGTAGAGCATGAGGAAACTAAATAGGTGTTTCAGAAACATGGTGCAAATCAGTTGAAAGAACAATGGTCCTGAAATTAAGGAATAAATTAACTTTCCTGATTCTGCCACTAAGTACAAAAGTATTTTCCCTTTTGGGGACTCAATATCACTTCTACAGAGATAGTCACAGATTAGACTAGTTGTTCACACTATTTTTCTCACTAAAATTATAAAAATGGAATATTTATTTCTATGTGTTCAAAATTAATGTTCCGAAGCTACTATGTACCAATCAACCTACATATACTGGTAACTTCTGTGGTCTTATAATGGACACAAGTATGTTTTATTTAGATTATTGGTAAATACAAAATAGTGCATTATTAATTTTGACCACTATGGGTTGAAAATCACTGCTAGATGATCTATAAAGAAATACACATGCACCTGAATGTTTATAGCAGCACAATTCACAATTGCAAAGATGTGGAAACAACCCAAGTGTCCATCAATACATGAGTGGATTAATAAAA
>NW_012148396.1:5860967-5863086 GCF_000956105.1 Propithecus coquereli
AAAAAAAAAAAAAAAGGACCTTATGTTTCCTAGACACACTGTACTGAAATATCAAGAACTTTATAGCCCAAGTTGCTAGTGGAGATGAATGTCCAATGTAATATGGGAATTAGGGATGGTAGTTGGGTAAGAAAGAGCTAGAAAAGTGCCAGGTTTAAAATTAGGCCAGGTAATTAGTATTACCCCAAGGAAAGATAATTTTGTGGTTTGGTCTTTGTTTCTAAAACACAAATCCAAAGGATGCTGATAGAAGAAGTTGGAAATCTCATAAATGTTATTCCATCTACTGGAAAAGAAAGTACCTGCCACAAAGTGTGTTCAGTTGACAGTTGCATAAGCAGTAGAAATTAGATGCTACATTTTCAAGATTGAAAAAGAAATCACTGCCTACTTTCTGACAAAGTGTTGTACCATGTTGGTAAATAATTATCTGGATAGATTTACAAAGATGTGTGTGTGTGTGTGTGTGTGTGTGTGTGTATGTGTGTGTGTGTGTAAATTACTTGTAAGGGAGCTATTCTGAAAAACCCATATAACCACAGCACTACAATTACAGACTCTATCCTAGAGGAGTGGGGAGAAGCAGGGTGCCAGGGTCATATGAAGATGTACTGTGGAGGACACACACCCACACCTGTCTTTCTAAGGGAGGCTCTATCATGTACTGACTGAAAACACAGACTCCAGAGTCAGACTGCCTTGGTCAAAGACTAATTCTGATATTGAATGGCTGTCTTAACTTGGGAAAGTAATTCACCCTCCAAATTTCAGCTTGCGTGGCTCTGTAATGGAAATTTCCGCATATAATACTTAAGGTTACTATGAATGTTGTTATGAGAATTAAATAACAATACTACCTAACATTTATTGAATGCATACTAAATTCTAGGCATGCTCATTTTTTTTGCATATATTATCTGTTTCAGTTCTTACACAACACTTTGAGGTAAGCACTATTATTATCCACCTAAATACAGGCACAGAAGGACTCACCCAAGGCCCAATGGTGAGCGAATGGCACGGAGGGGCTGGAGACTCCAGCATGGAGACTGTAGGGTCCATTATCTTAACTGCTTCTTAATTCTTTATCTCTTGGACTTAATACTATAATGTAGTGAGTACTGGTACAGTCAGTTTCAAATATTAATATTTCTCTAAAATTTTCCTGGACTATTGGTGATCAACTGTGATCTAACAAATAATAAGGTTAAATGATAATGCTGCTGCTCATAATTCTAGTACTTTGCTAATAATAGTAATGTCTAAGGTCATTTGTTTATTCTGTACCAGGCACTATGCTAAGCATTTTACTTATAATATCTCATTTTTTGTATGGTACCTAGAAAAGTATATCCCATTTATATTGCAACAATAAAAATGGTAACGAGAATAACAGCAACAAGACATAGCTAATACTTGTAACATAGTATTTTGCATAGTAGCTCATTTAATCCTAACAAAGATTCTATAAGTAGGTACTTTTACTATCCAGAGTTTACAAATGAGAAATTGAGGTACAGAAAGGTTAAATGACTTAATTCTAAGCTCACACATCTAGTAAACAGCAGACATGAGATTTGGACATAGGCAGTGTGGCTCACAGTGCACACTCTTAAGCATTTGGAATGACCTTCTGCATGAAGAAGCTGAGCTCTGGGCAGGCTAATCAGCTTGCCCGAGGATGTTCCAAGCCAAGATATTGCTGGATCAGTTATGGCATATGTTTAAATCTAGCACCTGCTATTTACTAAAGGAGTGAACTGAGTTCATTATTAACCTCAATGGGACACATTGTTCTCAACTGCAAAATGCAAATAAAAGCAATATCCTTGTCAGATGTCTGTATCCAAATACAGAGTCTTTGAGCACTGATAGTGGACCATGCACTGGGCTTGCTGCAGCAGACACAGCAGCGAGCAAGAGAGACGCATACTCTGCCTGATTCTTCTTACAAGACGCTCTTCAAATGATTACAGGTTCAATGAAAGCCATGGATGGCTGTGCACAAGGTTCTCTGGGAGATATTACAGGTGACCTGGTGTGAATGAAAGATCTGGGAAAAATCAGAGTGAAGCAGGACTTTTGATAGGAGCACTTCAGAATAAGATTTTTGTATACA
>NW_012148396.1:5863136-5865564 GCF_000956105.1 Propithecus coquereli
GGGGGAGGAGGGAGGAGGGGACGGGTATATGCATACACAAAGAGTGCAATGCGCACCACCCGAAGGATGGACATATTTGAAACTCGGACTTAGGGGGGTGGGGGGCAAGGGCAACATACGTAACCTAAACATCTGTACCCCCATAATATGCTGAAATAAAAATAAAAAGAATTACACAACTTGGTTACCATAGCTGTAAAATAAGGTAATGTATATATCCCTAGATTTTTTTTGTAATATGTTTTTTAAAAACTTGAAAGAATATATATGAGATAATAAATACTACATGCAATCATATGATGTTGATTCTGAAATTTCAAATAATATTCTCCGAATAATTTAGAATCTGATTGAACCTGATTGATTCATTCATTTACTCATCCATTTATGAACACACCCATCCATACATTCATTCACTCATGCAACAAGTAATGATTTTGTCAAGAGCACTGTACTATTATTATGGACACAATTGGAGTAATAAAGTAATAAAGGAAGCATAGCTTAACAATAATTATAATAAGGGAAGAAATATGAAAAAACAAATAAATAGAATGTTTTAGCAGTGTGATAAATAGTATTGCACAGTCAGAAGAGGTGCTATGGATGGGTCAAACTCTCTCGATGGCTAGGAAGGCAAAGGGAGGTTTCTGGCAAGTAGTGACAACTAAGAGAATGTAGTAGAATGAGTAGGCTTCAGTCTAGAAAAGAAGGGCTGATAACTCCTTTCTTCAGTTCACTCTGACCATGCTCATTTGTGATTGTGTTTTTTATAGTTTTGACAATTCTAAAAAATACATGTCTAATGGATTTTTTAGTAAACCAGCCCATTGGTTGACTAAAATATCTCAATTGATCCTTAATTATTAGGAAGATGCAAATTTATTGAAAGAAGACACAACTTAAGTTGGTTTATGATGATTTCTCCAATTTTACCTTCTTCCATATCATTTGATTGTATTAATGTATGATCAGTGACTCTCTCTACCCCAGTATTCCATATTCTACATTCTTCATTCACTTATATTAATACATACATCAAGCATTTACTATGTCAGCTGAGATTCGACTTGAGCAACTGTATCAAGACAAGTGACAAATAATCCAAAAAAATGTGGACTGCAAAAACCCTCAAACATCAGACTAAGGACTCCACCCTTTATCCTGTGGGCAAAAAAAAAAAAAAAAAGCCAGAAAAATATTTCCCGTCATAATTCTACCTTGAGCAAGCCTTTGGGCATGGACAGAGATGTGAAACTTCTGACAGGAGTTCAGATTTTTCAACTTTGAGCCCATTTCTGCCTACTGCACTGGAGTTCTCTTTTTCTCCACTTCTGTGAATTGAATGCTCTGAGTTTCTAAGTGGATGCTGATGCAGGGGTGGGTGTTTAGAGGACTTTCCATGGTTATGGTTGCCATGGTGACTGTCTCCTTGATATTCACTTTTTCCTCACATCTGCTAGTGTTTTGTTTATGACCCTTGGAGAGAAGAATCTCTGCGTGAGGCTAGCAGGAAAAGAGGGGCTCTCTCATCTCACTCAGAGAAAGCAATATTTATACAACCCATAGGGAAGCACTTTGCAGTATCTTCCCCTCCCCCCTTTAAAAATGCAAGCTGGGATCTGATGTACAGGATGGAAGATGTCAATAATTTGGGAGAAAAGTTAGAAATGTAAAGAAAATGGAAAAATGAAAGAGATTAGTGATATCTACATGAGAAATTACTGATCTGAGTTTGTGTGACTTCCTCAGTGGGATATTTGAAGTGAAATCTCCTTTATTCTTCAAAGCTTTTTAAAGGTCAAGGTTTCTTAATATACAGTTTCCGATATGCAGTATATTCAGAGCTGGGTTAAGGTATGTGCAGGAGATTCTGGGCTTGATAGTGGTAGAAGCTGTAAGAAATTAACCATTTTTAATGATCAACCTTCATAACAGAAAGACCTACAATAAAAGCATTTAGTTCAGAAGGGTAGATTACTCATATCCCACCCAAGTCAATGGCACCAGTTCTGGGGTAACAGGATAATGACAACGAATTCTCAGATCTGAACTTATAGGCACTCACGTTTTGCCATGGAAGATAGGACCCAGAGTAGAAAATGATGCATCTGAAATAAAGTGTATCATTAGCAGCTTTGGAAGGTCTTTAGATATGAGAAGTTTCTGGTTCCTAAAAATAGAGAACTCAGGTTTTAAGCAATTAATTTGTAGTGTAATACCAAGTTTCCATCCCATTGGAAAATGGAGTAAAAAACAAAATCAAGGAAGGAAAGAGTCATATGGACTGACTGTAAGTTTTGAGACTGAAGAAAGAGGTAGATGCCTAATACTGAGAAAGAAAAAAAAAAAAAAAGGACCTTATGTTTCCTAGACACACTGTACTGAAATATCAAGAACTTTATAGCCCAAGTTGCTAGTGGAGATG
>NW_012148396.1:5867944-5877672 GCF_000956105.1 Propithecus coquereli
AGATCAGAGCATCCATCCTACTGCCACTTTTAAATTAGTTAAATAATTACCCTAGAAAATAATCTGTTTCAATGGGTTTATTTTATTATTGAAATAATACGGTTGCTTAATGCAATTACTGCTACCAGGTCATATAACTCACTGTGATTTCTAATTCAATTGAGTATAACATCTTGCTTGTATGGGGTTATGTTTGTAGACTCTTTTTTTTTCTTTAATTCTCTTTCCTATCTTTTACCTCCTAAGTCTTTCATAATAGATTTTTTATTATTTATTTTTTAGACAAGGTAGTAACCTCTGATCTCTATCCATATATGCAGGGTGGATTGAAGGAGTCGAGGTTGTAGACAGACCAGGGAGAAGCACTGGACAATCTCTTTGTGAGGAAAGAGGATCTGGCTGGGGGAAAGGTGGAAGCAGATGGCAGGGCACTTACTTATTCAAAATGCTCAACAGTAATTGTGGACTCATTAGACATGAGTTGGAGAAAGAATTGCAAAAAGGAGAGAATTGAGAATGGCTTTCAGAATTTAAAATTGAATAACTCTGAAGCAAATTTATATTTTTCTTTTAGCTTTTAATTCTCTCCTTCTTATAAAATCCGGTGACCCTTTATCTTCACCTCTTTGTAAAACGTGTAACTTCACATAAACACACACATGCACACACATGACATACATATAGCTTATTTTGACTTAGCCGGTACATGCCCTCGGGGCAGAAAATCTATTTGCTTTTGTCTGTTCTACTCTCCAAAACTCAGACCCTAGGTTGCTCCTTGCAGAAAAAGTATGAAACTAAATTTTCCTAATCGCTGTCCACTGTGCTGTTTCTTTCATCAATTACTTCATTTAATTGTGAAAACAACTGTAGTGAACACAATAGTTTGTTTGTTTTGCTAATGGAGTAAATGAGAAGAGCAATAGCTACATACCTCTCCCAAGGTCACACATAGTGGAGGAACGAGAACTTGAACCTAGCACAGTCTGAGTTCAAATACCTTACTTTCTTCACTCCAGCTAGATGCTTTTCCTTATTGCCCAAAATAATACTTGTGTATTGAAAAATATATGAATGGATAAATGATGGTATGGAATCTACAACTGGAAATTCTTATTTTATGCTATATTTGTAATGGACCGTGGGATAAATTTCATACTGCTTTTAATATATATGCCTTTTACCTATTTCTAGGGAGTATATAGAAACTATATTTTCTACTTCAGATCAGTATCATTCTCTGTCATGTCACCTCATCTTCCATCATTCCTGAATGCAGATGCAAATTTATTTATTTATTTCTCATTCTTTTTAAAGTCTATATTACCTCCATGGTTATGCATCCACCAGGGAGGAACAAAGTCCCTACCATAGGCTTGAAAGTCTCCAAGACAATGATTGCAAGTTCTAATGTGCAATAGTAGAGTAGGGT
The DNA here is from genome assembly GCF_000956105.1 of Propithecus coquereli. Classification (NCBI taxonomy): domain Eukaryota; kingdom Metazoa; phylum Chordata; class Mammalia; order Primates; family Indriidae; genus Propithecus; species Propithecus coquereli. The sequence continues at coordinate 5,869,377 of NW_012148396.1, forward strand.
GACTACAGTTAACAACAACCATATTGAGTATTTCAAAATAGCTATAAGAGAAAACCTAAATGTTTCTAACACATAGAAATGATAAATACTGGAGGCGATGAATACCCCAAACACCATGACTTGATTATTAAACATTCCATGCATGTAACAAAATATCATATGTATCCCATAAATATGTACAAATATTATGTATCGATAAAAATATATAAATTCATGTTTCCCTAAAAAATAATAGTGTGGTGTCACAGTCTACTGGTATGTACAAATATTATTACAACTTTCTGTGTAGTGGTCATAAGTTCATTGTTTTCGAACTAAAAGTCCATCCTAAAAGAAATATGCCTCATGTACAAATGAACAAAGGAATATTTATGGACCTGAAGTAAATGAACACAAATTGAGTGCATATTGAATACATTGACCTTTAAATGACAAAGCAAGACCACATAGTCACTAAAATGCACAGGGACAAGAAAATTACCTGAAAAGGTTGCAAAGCCACAATCCATCAAATGATATATGCCGGGAAATATATAGATAATCTCAGACAAAAACTGGATAGTTCTCAACAGAACTCCATCTGGTTTTTTGGAAGGATTCTAGGTCATTTGTATTCATCCCATTCCAAAGCTAAAAAAAGCTGATACTCAAAGTCATTTTACGGTCTGCATTGGTGTTTTACGTAGGTATTTTCAGATTGTGAATAAGGGCCTTTATCAGGTGGATGCTGATAGCCACAAACTGTAGTAAAAACTGACGTCTGTTAGAACCACAAGAAATGAGATTATTTTTTCTTTTGAAACATTGCACCTTCAACACCAGATTCAGAAACTGTTCCTCAAATGTAAGTTAATTGGAGTCAACAATCAGAGAAACTCAGAAATTGTCTCCTAAATACCATGTAGCTAGATGAGAAAGAAATTCTAATTACTGCCTCATTTCTAAGAGAGGCTTAACAAACATGAGATTGAAAATTTTCTTATAAGTCATTACAAGCACCAAAGCAAACTTCCATGACAGAATATTTCTGTATTTTTCCATTGTTGATTTTCTTTTTTTTTCTTATACAAATACCTGTATGCTTTATGTACAAAAGTATTTAGTATTCAACTACATGTCTAACATAATAGAAACACTCACTTACCAAACATTTGGATTTTTAAAATTCACGATTTAGTTTTAACTTTTGTTTTAGTTGAGTTACAGATGTACAGTTAACCACTGACTAAAATGGGAGTTAGGAGAACTGACCCACTGCACAGTCAAAAATCCCTGTATAACTTTTGACTCCACACAACTAAACTAGTAATAGTCTGCTGTTGACTGGAAGCCTTACTGACAAATTGATTAACACACACACACACACACACACACACATATATATAATATATTGTATTCTTACAAAAAAGTAGAGTAGAGAAAAGAAAATTATATTAAGAATATCATAAAAAAGAGAAAATATATTTACTATTCATTAAGTGGAAGTGGATCATCATAAAGATCTTTCTTCATCCTCATAGTCTTCAAGTTGAGTAAGCTGAGGAGGAGCAGGAGGAAGAGGAAGAGTTTGTCTTGTCTCAGGATTGCCAGAGGAAGATAAAAATCCACTTATACGTGGACACACATAGCTCAAATTCATGTTGTTCAAGGGTCAACTGTATATGTCTTTGTAGCATCAAATATTGAGATCACATGAATATAATGTGGTATAGTATAAGAACGGATTTTTGATATCAAATAGAAATAATGTGAATTCTAAATTCTTAATATGTGTGTGAGCTTGGAGAGGTTACTTACATACTTTTGGGCTTGTCTTCTCTAATTAGCAAAGAGCAGATATTAAGACCAAACTTAATTGACTACTCTGAACATGAAGTTTTCATGTTCCAAGAAAACAGCATCTTTGTTGCTTTTGCTCACGTAATCTCAGAATCTAACACAAGGTGAGAATTAAAAAAATTATGAATTTGTAGAAGAAGTAAATGAGATAATACATAGGCACCAGTCGGCACATCCAATGGATGAGGTTCCCCACTTGAGATAAAACTATCAGTCACCTCTCAAAGCCCTACTCTTGATCTTTCCTTTGTGCTTTTTTTTCTTACCATTTGCTTTACTTCTGATTTTTATTAATATTTCTTAGAAGTTAAATTCTTAGATCAAGTTTATAGAGGCTAAAGTTAGGCAAAGATGTCATGAAAGGAGAGTATGAAGGGGACCTACATATTAGCTATAACTAGTCTATAGCTTTAAAACTTAAAGAAAACCAAAAGGCTTCAAACCTCATCATATGTGCAAAAGAATTCTGATATAACCTGTTATAAACCATCGAGAAACTGGAAAGTTGAGGTGGTATGTGGGTAAAGTCTAATGAGACAAACAATAGAGTATGGTAAAGTATTTGTTACAAATATAATGGAAAAGTATTAATATCCAGAATATGTGAAACATTTCTAAAAATCAGAAAGAGAAAGACAATGAACCAGATTTTCAAAATGGACAAATAAATTGAGCAGGTCTTTTAACAAGAGAAAATAAGAGTGGCAATAAACACAGGGACAAACAAGAATACTTAGGCATGTTTTTGTCATTCTTTACACATTACCCATATTTTAAAAAATCTTTTCATATAAGATTAATATTTGATAAAACAATAAAATGGATGAATGATATAGACAAAAGAAAACCTATAGTTGTGGTCACTAAATGCTTGGTGCTGATTCTACCTTTCTACATGATGACTGAATAGTAATTAGATGGAGGTCAATGTTAGAAGAGATTCTATTCAGGAAGAAACAAAGAAAGAGGCAAAAAGAGAAAAGCACAAGGGAGTGGGGGTGATGTACGGAATGGGGACAGGGGAAGAAAAGGAAAAAGTGATGAAAAGAAGAAAGTAAAAGTCAAAGAGGACAGGAGGAAGAAAATGAAAACCTGTTAAAAATGTATTATACGTCAGGCATTGTGTTACAACTTTTTACGTGTTTTGTTTAATCCTCATTCTATGAACTGTAAGGAAGGTATATTCATTTTCATTTAAGAAATGGGAAAACATCATTGAAATTGAATATCCAAGTATCAGAAAGGGAGGGAGGGAGGGAAAAAGAGAAGGAGGGTAATGATAGATGGAAATATAGAAGAAAGGGATGGAAGGAGGAAATTATAAAAAAAGAAAAGGAGACATGAAAATAGTAGGAAGATGTTCACTAAAACAATATTCTTCTCCAGCAAAGTTTATTAAAAATTAGGATTTTAAATAAATATTCTTTTTGAACTTACAGGAAAAAATAACTTTGAGAACTATAGCCATAAGTGTAAAATGTGTTCAACACACCTAAGAAAGGAAAACACACAGAGAGTTTTATTTTCTGTGTTTTAAAACTGTTCGGAGAAACAATAGTTAAATATTCAGCTAAAGATCTATTAAATATGTCTGCCTCATTCATAGACCCTTTGGATGATGTTTTCCAGTTGGCCAAATTCTTAAGCATACTTTTTGGAGTTAACAAGTCCCCCTGAGGGGGCAACTTTGGGTAACCTTGACCTCATTTGAGGGATGAGAACACTGTAGTTCAGGATGTTAAGTAAACTTTTTGACATTAGCAGTTGAGTTGGAGAAGAGCCTGCATATATCTTTTCCCATCTTTTTCCATTTTTCATGAATCCATCTCTAGATGATTCTTTTTCTCTTTGGTCTAAACTTTATGTTCATCATATACTTACAAGGATTTACTAACTTTATATAGAATTGAGAAGAACAAATGAATGGTGTTAAAATTTTATTGAATTTGCTAATTGTATTAATATGTGTTGGGCAGAAGGGGGAAATGTGGGCATATTTGAAAATAAAGAAAAAGGAATATTGCGAAGCTAAATACTCAGTTGGGGATTTACTGAATTTCAATCTTCACCACTGGTGTTGGTGTCAGTATATTCTGGTTCCCATTAACTCAGCTCATGCACACTTACAGAAAGAATGAGTTACAGTGCTGGGTTAAATGGAAAGATAATGACTTGCATTTGGTGGTGGCAATTTTGAAATCTAACGTGAAGAGAGACATTGTTTGTACTTTGCAATTTGGCCCCAGTGTGGGGCTATAGGTCATCATAATTTGTTCTCTTTTTACTCTGTTGGTTTGTTTAATCAGCATCCCACAATAGCAGCAACTAATTTCTTTTAGTATTATTTCACAGTTGCTTTCAAACGAGCGTTTGAATTTCTAAAATGCTGTGGTATCTATCATTCTTTCAATGGGCACTTTCTGAGTATCTAATGTGTTTTATCAACTATAAATGCAACTATGCAAAGTCTGTACATAATACGTGTCCTTTGCCCTGGAGACTACTGGGAACACAAACCAGTGGATCAAAAAGAGGCAAGGACTGTAAGTGGGGGGGTTGGGGGTGTTAAGGGAATCCTATGGGAGAACCTAGAGAGGCGTGTCCAATTATCCCTGTGAGAGTTAGGGCAGGTACACGTCAGCCCTTGAAATGTGTTAGTAAGACTGAAAAATACCTTTTGGAGATAGATATTTTTATTATCTCCATTTTCATACAGACACTGAGCTTAGAGAGGTGAAACAATATAGCCCATGTCGGAGGTTGTTAGTATCTGGCAGAGCTTGGTCATGAACTGTAATTGTCTAGTCACCATTTATGTGTTATCTCTGAGAAACTAAGAACACAGAGATGATCTCTGTCTTGCTGCCCATTATTTGCCCAAAGCTTGGGACAGTGTCCACACATAGTTGACATTTCATGATAATGCTCCAGATGGATGAATGAATGTCAACAGCCTCCCTAGTAAGCACCCTGCAAAGTTGGGATGGCTCTCTTGGAAACCTCTTAGGTGACCTTCTGGACTTTCTTGCCAATAACCCAAAAAGAGACAGGAAAGCACAACTAACCATGTCCTTTTGTACCCTTTTATTCCCCATAGACACTATTCTATTGTGTGTTGATTGAGTTTGAACCTAGATGGTAGCATTATTTAATCAATTCAGTAAGTACTTATTGATTATCTGAAATATACCAAGGATTATGCTAGGAAATATAACATGCGGTAAGAGAGATTTAGTGGTTCCTTTCTTCTCAAAGTTTATATTGTGATGGGCATTATTTCCATCTTCTATTTTAAAATAAATTTTTGCATTTTTGTTAACATAAGCAGGTATAACTTTTGTAGATTAAAAAAGCTTTTTATTAAAACAAAATTCTACTTTAAATTTTTAACTATTTTAACTTTTGCCTTCTCCTACATAACAGAGTAGGATCTCTTCTTAATTTCAACACAAGCATTGAAACAGGGACATATAATTATTGATAGTGAGTATACTTACATAGAACTTATCCAGTGCACACACTGTTCGGGAACTTGGACATCCCTCTACCTCCTCTCTAAACACCACAGATAAATGTTTACAAACACCTACATTTCAGTTTTTGTTAGTTTTTAGACCAATAGAGATGAGTTGATAATTTTCTGACTGTTGGCCTCCTTAATAAACATACACTAAAACACATTGTTCTAAATCACATTAGCCTGGAATGGAAATGGATCTTAAAGATCATTTAACATAATAATAGCAACAATAAAAAATACCAGGTCTCGCAACTGTGTTAAGGAATCTTTATGTGAAACAATCAAAGCAGCAATATTCAAAGGAAACAGATTCAGAGATGGTAAGAAATTTACCCATGATTTTTACACAGCTAGTAAATGGCAATTCTGCTTTTATTCAGTTAACTTTCATGCTATCATTCCTTCATTCGATGAATAGTAACCATGCATTTGTTATAAGTACCTGGCATCTTGCTAGGAACTGGGTGTTTGATGGGAAACAAGACAAATACGTATCCTTCTCTCATGAGGTTTACTGTCAACCGAGGGAGGCAAAAAATGAGTATAATAAGCACAAATCATAATGTATGATAAAGGAGACAAATTGGGTTATTAGAGAACAAAGGAGGGAATTCTCTGAAGAAGTAGCATTGAGAGACAGCAGGGGAAAGTTAGAAGGAGCCCAGCCATGAATAAATTTTGGAGAGAGAAGGGTGTCTAATGGCCCAAAGTTGAACAATGCCAGTATGCCTGAAGCATTGCGCCCGAGGGGAGCATATCAGTGGAAACATTTGAAGATGTCCATAGAGAATGAATCATGACTGGCTACACAGGCTACAGCAATGAGTTTGCATTTTATTTAAAGAGTGATGGCAAGTTATTAAAAGGTTTTAAATTGATTGAGGACATAATACGTTTTATGTGAACAAATATCTGATTATTCCAAAGCCCACGCCATGTGCAACAGACCAAATTGTCTGTGAATGTGAAATGCATGAAAAGTACTTTGGAAAGTAGGAGAAACTACGTCATTGCCATGTGGCAATGATAACAACAAAAGCCTTCATCTCCTGGGTGGGGAATGGTCATCTAATTTTCAAAGGGTGTTTTTGTTTGGTTGGTTGGATTTGTTTATTTGTTTTGTTCTGTTTTGGCATGACAAAACAACACACAGCTTTTGAACACCTGCAATGTAAAACATCTAGAGGCCAGCCTTGTGGACACAAATGGCAATAAGAGGCCATCTGATAAAGAAGCTGGTGAGGTCTTGGGTGAGAAAGTTGAATTGGGAGAGCACTTCAGTAAAACTGATACTTTTATCAGAAACAATGAGTACTCTTACCTTGAGGGAGCAGAAAGAACTGCAAAGGAGGAAGGCATCAAATTCCTTCTGGTTTGGTCAGTGTACTTATGCCTTGCTCTGTCAGCTTGTTTTACACTCTTTTTTGCCTTGATCAATTCCAGACAAAAATTACTGCCTCTTGGATAAGCCCTTAATTCCCTTTCCCTTTTCCAAATGTTCCTTGATTTGCCCACCTGGTTCCCGACCTTAGAGTGCACTTCCTATCTAGCGTTCTAGTAACCTAAGGAAATTTTAGTGAATCTCTGTAGAATGCACTAGTGACATAAAAAATTTTAGGAAAGTGTCCCCTTTTATTTTTTTCAATAAATGTTTTCCATCCTTATTTTTTTTTTAATTTAACTTTTCATCATGAAAATTTTCAAATAAACACATAATAGGAAAAATAGTACAATGACTCCCCCTGTTCCCATCACACAGTCTTAACAATCATCAACATTTTGCCAATCTTGTTTTACTAAAACCTTCCCGCTTTCCCAGCCCCTGGAGTAATTTAAATCAACTCTTAGGCATCATCCTATTTTATTATAAATACTATAGTATATATCACAATCAACAAGAACTTTATTTTTTTTTCTTTTTGTTTTTCTCACTTCCTCATCTCCTAGTTTTGGTACAAGTCATGGTACCAAAGATGACAAAGGGTAATGACTAAGGAAGTCTATAATTGACGGTACTCAAAATCTCCTCTTTTGATCCATTGTCTTCAGGCTAAGTCCTTACTTTCCTTTAAGTGAGATTTTTTTGTTGGGGGTTGACTTTAGTCTCCCATGTAGGCCCTTTATAGGACTGATTGTTTATTCTATACTTTCCAGTCATGACTGTATCTTGGAAGAAATCAACCTCACATTTTTAAACTGAGAAATCTGTGTTACAAGGGTTTAATGAAATGAAATATCAATTAGAGCTGTTGTGGTTAAAATCAGTATTGGAAAGGGGGTTGACTAATGATTTCTTGAAGTGACATTGGGTAAATCCAATCTTGTCATCAATTGATACCAGCTAAACATTTACATATAAGGAATATTTCACTTTTACCTGGTGGGTGGGGCAAACCTGTGGAGCTTCCCTGGGGGAAAAATTTGAAAGAATCATTGAAGATTCCTACCTGCCCAGTGGCTCTGACCCATGGCAACGGTGGCAATCTGAAGTGGCATCAATATTAGATGGTGATAAATAACACTGACATTTTGTCAGAAGCAAAGACATGACTCAGACCCTGCAACTTGGCAGAGACGAGTGCCAGCGTTTGGTGACAAATGGCTGGACTCTGACAGCATGCTTCAGAGCATGGACTTTCATCCATCACAGAGATTTTCTAAAAAAATCACAGAACACACAACACCCAAAATTGGGTGACATGAGATGGAAGGTGAGAAAAAGGCAAGTCAGAGGCAGTGGCAAAGACAGAGAGCCTGAATTTCAAAACAGTGACTCTCATTTGATTTTAAGAATCTCATTTTTTACCATTCCCACACTCCATAATTCATAAGTAAATTCGGCTGGTCCCTTGCTGAAAATCACGAAAACAAAGAATTTTGGGAGAGGGGTGTTTGAAGTTGTCAAATGAGCACCAAACCAACACACACACACACACA
>NW_012148396.1:5887767-5888477 GCF_000956105.1 Propithecus coquereli
ATTCGACATATGTACACCCATAATTTGCTGAAATAAAAAAAAAAAAAAAACATAAAAAAAAAAATCCACATTCTCCCAAGAACATATGGGTGATTAAATTCCCCAGAAACAAAAACAATATTATCAATGAATGTCTTACCTCTGAATGTATATATTAACATGTACTATAATAACAAAAAATCAGAGCTCTTTGTTTGTTTGTTTGAATGAAATTTAGGATAAGGTTTTCCAAGAATGCAATATAAAAAATGAATGAATAAAAACAACTAGAACTAGAAATGTGGATGACTTTACAGCTAGGCAAGGTCACACCAAGGACAGAGACCCAGGAATTCTCATCATTCATTCGTCCAGAATCTGCAGTCTTACTGCACTAGCATTGCCACCTCAGCTTAAGCAAATTTGGGGCCGAGATGCAAGAGAAGTCAGGTATTTGAGCAGAGGAAAGAGTAGCATACCTTCAGGAGGAAGGAAAGAGAATGGCCCTCTAGCCCCTATTCTTATCTCAACTACCACCTTCACTATGAAGCTTTATCATGGTGTGTGAGTCCTCAATGCTGGGGGTGCTTACAGTCCTCTGTTTATGGAAGGTAGTACTTGCCCTAACTCACCTGCCCAAACCTGGCAGCTGATCTTATAACAGGAGACCACTCATTATTTTCTACGCCATGTCTTGTTTTATTATAAAACCCACTGCACTGAATTTATAT
>NW_012148396.1:5888527-5892615 GCF_000956105.1 Propithecus coquereli
TCTGAGGTTGCTGTGAGCTAGGCTGATGCCATGGCACTCTAGTCCGGGCAACAGAGTCAGACTTTGTCAAAAAAAAAAAAAAAAAAAAAAAAAAACAGACAAGTTAAAAAAGAAAATGTCAAGATAATTTAGTGTTACCTATTATGTGGAAAATAAAATAAGGTAATTTTAAAATAATTAGGCCATGGCTGAGGGCTGAAGTAATATAGTTTAGAAAGGATGGATAAGAACAGCTCTCTGTAGTGGTAAAAGTTTTGCCTAAACTTTAATAAGAAGTATCAGCCATGAGAAGACCACAATCAAGAGCATTCCAAGAAGAAAGGACAGTAAGACAAAGGGTTCCTTAGAAGGAGAGGGCCTAGAGTGTTAAAGGAACAAACTGAAGGCCAGTGTGGACATAACCTCTCTTCCATAATATCAAATTCTTCAAATTATGTTTTTAGGAAGATTACTAGGTTAATGGATATGGCTTTTTTCCCCATATGTATCACATGGTCCCTCAAAGAACTTCTTTAATGCAAATGTGGAAAAGTAAAATTAGCATGTTAATTTATTGGAGTTACAAATCTAGTCGTATCCCAAAAAGTCAGAGGCCAAAGGGAAATGACAACGCACTGAAAACATTTACTAGGGCATTCCTGTGCTCAATAGCCTGTGGGACCCTGGTGTTGGGTCTTGGCCTGATACATGTGTGTATGCAGCAGTGAGTTGCTATTAGATACGTACTGGGACAAGGAAAAGAAGTACATTATTCTTTGAATTTGAAGTTGTTTTTTTTTTTTCCAATGTAGCTAAGCATTTTATTTGTTTTTTTTTTTTATAGTAGGAAGTTACTTGATTTATTCAAATAAATGTATTTTAATTATGTAATGAATATTAATCATTTTGCATAGTGATTACACTGATATTTCAAACTACTTAAACAATAAAACAATAATATGTTTTTTTTTTTTTATTTCAGCAAATTATGGGTGTACAGATGTTTAGGTTACGTGTGTTGCCCTTGGTTCCCCCCCCGACCAAAGTCCGTGTTTCAAATATGTCCAGGTAGTGATCCTAGGATTAGAAAAAATCAAACTCTAATTCTCTGAGACGTATTATATAACCTGAGTATTACATACCCTCAAAAATGCTAAGACTCAAGACTGGTGTTTTTATTGAAGGCATATTTATGCTGGTACCTGCCTCTTGTCTCCCGGTCCCAATTTAAACCGCCTTTAACATAGCTCCCTCAATGTACTTCCCAAGACCTTCTTCAATCAGACCTTTTTCTTTCTCATATCACAATCTCTCAAAGGCCTCTCAATTTTGTAGCTATAATTCACTCAATACTTAATTCAAAAGCCTGTTCTAAGTAAGTGTCAACATTGTAGTTGAGTCTAGTGATTCATCATTGAGAAAGGTGGACATCGCCTGCCATGCCATAGAACTGTTATTCTAGGGGTATAGATATTTCTAAATAACAGCAACAATAATAATGACAACTTATTATTTGTTAAAAGTAATATTCCTCTAAATGTTAACAATCTTAAAAGTAATACCTTCTAAAACAAGCTAAAATATATACATAAAAATACATAGAAGTAGAACTAATTCAATAATACTTGTCACATTCACTTTAAGGAAGCTTGTGATGGTGTTTAAGTCACCTGGTCCATGGTATTTTGTTATGTCAGCCCCAGCGGACTAATGCAGGAGGTCACACCTGGATTGAGTCTTGGTGGAATTTAGCTTGGCAAAGAAAAGAGGATTTGGGTAAGATTATATTATGTAGCAATAAGCACAACAGAATGGCAAAGTGGGAGGCCTCAGCTGTTTAGCATGAACCACCAGTTAAGTAAGGCTGTGTGGCCTGGGACACTGATGAACTGGGACAGGGTAGCAAGATGTGAGCTCCAAGTCTGGAAGGGAAAGCATGAAGCATCTAACCTTGAATACCTCTCTAAGGCAGATGGATTTCATCTTATGTTCCCTCTCAGCTGGTGGAATTCTTTAGCATACTCTTTCTTGAAGCCAGGCAAAGATCAACCTATCACAAATCCTGATCAGTACCTGACAATTCCCATGGAAATTGTGATGAAAGTGAATTTTATATTTGATAAACTAATTTTTTCCCATCTTTCTCTTGTATTCCTGTCTACCTTCCCCTTATCTCTGTCTTTCCCTCTTCTTCACTCCCTGCAAACCTTTACTGAATCCAGGCATCAGGCTGTGAATTGCTAAATACAACTTCTTGATGTGCATATAGGGATCTGGTCTTCCAAGCCAGCTTTTTTCGAATCTGTCTACCTTTGTACATAATGTTCTATCACAGATGAACTTTACCCTTTTCCGCACTAAGTAGTCTCATTCTTCAAGATTCGGTTCAAAGTTAATTTTGTTCTGTGGACATTTTTTCTGGTTTTCAGAAATTTAGCCACATGTCAGTCTCATTCCATACCACTACATGTGTGTAGTGTATGTCAATAGTTACATTAGAAGGGCTTGGGACATGTCAGGTGTTCTCCCCACCCTCCCCCCACACACACTGTAACTCAAATACCCTGACATGTGTACCCATACACGAGCACGAAGATGGCATAAGGTCAAGTGCCATTATTCATTGTGAGATCTTGTGGAACTTCACGTCTTCCCTGAACCTGATATCTAGAGGGAGAGAGTTTGAAAGTGCCAAGCCATCTATCCTTAAAATCTGTGATCCTGTAAGACATCATGTGACATCTTTTTTTTTTTTTTTTGAGACAGAGTCTTGCTTTGTTGCCCTGGCTAGAGTGAGTGCCATGGCATCAGCCTAGCTCACAGCAACCTCAAACTCCTGGGCTCAAGAAATCCTTCTGCCTCAGCCTCCCGAGTAGGTGGGACTACAGGCATGCGCCACCACGCCCAGCTAATTTTTTCTCTCTGTATATATTTTTAGTTGTTAGATCATTTCTTTCTATTTTTTGGTAGAGACAGGGTCTCGCTCTTGCTCAGGCTGGTCTCAAACTCCTGACCTTGAGCAATCCACCGGCCTTGGCCTCCCAGAGTGCTAGGATTACAGGCGTGAGCCACTGCGCCCGGCCATGTGACATCTTTAAACCTGTACAGGTAGCTTCTACCCTCATCTGATATATTCAAATTGGTGAATGTCTCTATGCCAGAATAGTAACAGAAAAAATAATTAGAGAAGACCAAAGTATCTACTAGATACAGGTGTATAGAAGGTGACTGCTATAGGGAGAAATTGTCATGTTTGAATTTTTATGAATCAGTTTCAGAAATTATTTATATAAAGCTGTAAGACATAACACACCAATAGGAATGCCCTCTGCTTGGGTAATTATTATTTGTACTTTCCTTTTCCCATGTAAGAACCAACTCAGGAAAAGCTGTTATAGCTTATTTGTAACTTTTAAAGGCACATAACTTTATTACTCTGATTCGCCAATCAGAGTAATTGAGACATAGACAGTTTCAGACAGCTCATGGCAATTACTGCCTCTGTTGCTCATCTCCTTCTGACATCTGATATTTTATGAAAATTTGAGGATCTCACAGATCCTGTGTTAGTGTTTATTTTGCCATGTGAGCTTTTAAAGTTTAAAGAGACATCTTTAAGTAGGCATACCCCGCAGGAACACTGGCCATGTGACCTTTCTGGAGCCAATCAGTCCACTGTTACAGAAAAAAAGTAACAGACACCTGGAGTCACTTAACCATAGTTTTAAATCCCTTCTTCACCCTTTATTAATTCTTTCAACCTTGGGAAAGGTTAAATATCCCTAATCGTTATTGTCTATGTCTATAAAATGAGGATTCTAAGCCCCACCACAGAGATTTATCATGGAAAGGAAATGAGAGAATGATGTAATGCATCCATCATATCACTTGGCACACATTTGCTACTCACAGATATCGTTTTTTTTAAAATCCACATTCTCTGTGGAAAAGAATTTGGAGATACCTCAGAGAGCTAAAAATAGAAATAACATTCGATCCAGCAATAGCACTATTAGGCATCTACCCAAAAGAGTATAAAACATTATACGATAAGGACATCTGCACCCGAATGTTTATGGCAGCACAATTCACTATTGCAAGAATGTGGA
>NW_012148396.1:5894050-5897145 GCF_000956105.1 Propithecus coquereli
TACATAACAATATTATAGGGGAGCTAAACAATGTTCTTTAAGGGACACTATATAGAAAAACAATCTGGTTGAATTTTCTCCTAATCTGAAGAGTTAGGTATTAGTCTCACTTTTGCCTTTGAGAAAAGAAAAGCTCAGAGAAGGCAACTGACACAAGAGCCCAGTTTGAGAAGGTCTAGATAATTTCAATGCATGGGCTTTTTTGCCCTTTGGTATTGCCAGTAATGGTGGACTATCCCACATGATTTTGCAGTTTATAGAGCTGTTTTACAGGTACATTTCTGATATTCCAATGAACACTGAGTGTGAAAAGCTCCATCTTCTGCTTGATGAGATTTGCAAACATGATCAGTAACTTAGAAATGTAATATATCCATTTCATGTTGTCAATTTGGAAGAATTTTTTTTTCTCACATCCTGGCTCTCTCTATCTCATCCGGAAAAATTATTTTCCTTTTTAATAACTGAGAGAAATTTAATTCTCAGCTGAAGTCCTGAAAATAAAGCTCAAGAGCACTAATAAAGAAAGTAAACAAAATCAACAAAGGCAAAGAAATTCATAGGTAAATAGAGACCTGAGTGTTTTAGTCTAGCATTTTCTTTTGTGTAAATGCCCCTCACCCACACCCCTTTTCCACTATGCCTCGCGCGCCATCGTGTGTTCTGTGTGGTTGCTTTTGCACAGTTCATTTCTTCTGCTCAGAGGCCCACCTTGCTTCCCTGTCCCTTCTCCCTTACCCGGATGACCTCACCACCCATTTAATCTTAGCTTCGACATTACCCTGTCTGTGAAGTCTCCTCTTTGTGTCCTTGAATTTCTCTGTACCTCTCTCTCTTTGCATTTGCCACATAATGTTGCAATTATCTGTGGGTCTGTATCCACCACAGGGTGGAGAATTCTTGAGAAAGATGAACCTATCCTTGCCTTTATTCTCAATGACAATCATAGTGCTCAGCACACAGTAGGTATCCTAGAAATGCTTATGGAAGTACAGAAACGTGTGAGAAAAGGAATAAATGGGAAAATCACACTGTGAGAAAATAAAAGCTATGATAATAAGGAATGCATGTCCCAGATACTGATTCCATTCCCTTGATGCTTTGACAGAAAACTTTTGAAATTGAGCCAGAATTCGTCTCCATGAAAAGTAGACAGTTTGGTTCTAGTTATATTTTTTTTTGTTATAAGCATTTGAGGCATATATTTAAAAAATGGTTGTCTTTCTGAATTTTCTCTTCCCTAAGCTCACTCCCATGCCTCCAATTCATTAAAACTCTCTCATATTGTAAAAGCATACAATCCCTGAATTTTCATTTCTCTATAAGATACTGACATATAAGAAATTGTAGAAGAGAGTGTCAGTATTGAGAACATATAGCGACAAACTTCACAGTTAAAAACTGCATCTGTAATTACCAATCATGATACTAAAAAGATACTTTATCTTATTCAAGCATAAAATCAGAAACTTTTATTCTCATTCATAAAAATCAGAAAAACCCAATGTACTCAACTGCTTTGTGTACAGATTGATTAAATGACATAACATGGTTTTTACTTTGTATAATTCCTGGCACGTGCACTTACAGATGTCTTCCAAAGTTAGAAGTTATTAAACTAAAAAGTGAGTGTGTGTGTGTGTGTGTGTGTGTGTGTGTGCGCACGTGCGCGTATACTAGAGAATTGGCTTTCTGAATTAATGGAATGCAAAGGTTTGAGATATTTCTGTAGCACATGAAAATATGGACACAGCATCATTGTTTGTAGTAAAATGACCTCTGAACTAGAAACTGGGAAATGTGAACTTTAGTTTCAGCTCTGGTACCATCTAGTTAAATGATTTGGGGGAAATTATTACTTTATAATAGACATAATTTTCATATTTTAATATGAAGGGATGAAGCCAAATCATTTATATTATTTCCTTGGACTCCAAGTATTAATTTCTATTCGATATAGTCAAAAGTTATTCTATGATGGATGACAACTAGTAAAACTCCATTGAAATCTCAAGAATACTGGGAAAATAAAGTCAAGGGAATGAAGATGGAATTAAATCTGTGTGGTTAAAACCATAAGTATTTGAAGTTAAGCTCTTTTCTCCTTCCCTCAACAACTTGTGAAATTGCTGATGTTGATTTCAGAAAGACACTGACTGCAGATTACTTCCCAGTGATGGGAAGACTTCTTAGATTACGCCAGATAATTATCCTTTAAATCTCTAACAACTTGGTAAAGTACAGAGTGGCATCCTTCATGTTTAATTCAAGTCATATCCAATAGTCCCATCAGTGTGAAGAACACGAAACATAAACATTGAAATTTAATTTAAGTAGTAACTGGACACAAATTTGTTTCTAGAAATTGAAGTACAATATTAAAATAAACCTCCAGTTTCCTCTCTGGTGCTAATAAAATGCTCCTATGATAAACACATGGAGAAATGCTGTGTGTTTTGGATGAATGTCTATTGCATTAGATACAAGAAGCCCCCATTGAGCTTCTACACCATGTACTCTCTACTGCAATCAGCACATGGAAACAGTGTTCACAGAGAAACAAGGTCTTCCCTTTGGAAGAAGCGGCACGATCGGCTTCTCAAGGTCTTTCTTCTTCCAGCCATTTAGCTTTAAATGTCATAGCTTGAGTTCCCAATGAGTTAAATGATCATAAGTTGATCTTGACAAGTAAACAATCTTATACTCCAGGTTCTCAAAAAAATCATGGAAAGAAAAATGAACATAAAATATAAAAGCCTGTGGTGGATGCTTAACTGATTATACTGGCATAGCAAAATACATCCTACATCGTGTTGTATTTTGAGAGGGGTTGATATTGGTAGTTGTACTTGCTAAATGATTATAATTAAGATAAAAATGACAGCATTTTTATATTTTTATTTGAAATATTTCATGTGTGTATATATATTAAAACTATTAAAAACTTCAATGTTAAAATGTATGTTCTGGGCTGGGCGCAGTGGCCTGTAATCCTAGCATTCTGGGAGGCCGAGGCGGGCGGATCGTTTGAGCTCAGGAGTTCAAGACCAGCCTGAGCAAGAGCGAGACCCCGTCTCTACTAAAAAAATAGAAAG
>NW_012148396.1:5897195-5913374 GCF_000956105.1 Propithecus coquereli
ATATACTTTTAAAATTTTATTTGTTCATATATACATAACTGGGAAGTAGAAAAAGCACAATGTTGCTTTCATGGAAATTAAGCCTCATCAAGTCAATTAATGAGGTTCGCCAACTGCCGAAGGTCACAAAGGCTAGTAGATAGCAAAAGTAGCTTTCAACTATGGCACTTCTATTTTCTGTCATTTAGTAGAAAGACTGTTATACTTCAGATTTGAATAACCCTCAGGGAGATTTTTAAGATATGGGAAATTAAGGGGAAAAAGGCACTTAGACTTTCCTATTCCTCCTCTAAGATGACAGCCCCACCACCTATTAGCTATGGTACAAATAGAAGCAGTACAACTAAATGATTGAAAACACAAATTCTGTAACCAGACTGCCTAAATGTAACCTAAAATCCACCGCTCACTAGTTATGTGCCCGTAGGCAGATTGCTTAACGATTTTGTGCCTCGAATCCCCACCTGTGAAATGTTGACAATCATAGTAACTTCCTACAGGTTTGTTGGCAGAGATTAAATGAGTTAATCCACGTACAGGGTTTATGAGATTGCCACATAATGAGCACGATGTTAAGTGTTTGTTAAAGTTTTTTTTTTTTTTTTTTCGTTTTTTTTAAAGAAACACTGGAATTCTGAACTTAATGATGTAAAGGAAACTGAAAAGAGTGGTTGAAAACCAGTGGGAGGGTTATGGGGCTCCTGAGATGAGGTACTGATTCTAGTTCTCCCACTGTTAATCCCTATGATCTTCATCATTCGTTCCCTTTCCTGGGCCTCCCTTTCCTCATGAGAAGAAATAATGCTCTTGGAAGGAAGTATCCCTGGGAAAGTGAATCACAGAAGTGAAGAGTGTGGGTTCTGGAGTCAGAGAGATTGAGGCAGAAGCCCCAGCTCAGCCACATACTAGCTATGTAACCTGGAGCATCTGTCTCACCTGGCAGAGAAGGGCTTGTTCATGGTTGGGTGGTGGTGATGTAATAGGATCATCCAATTAAAGAAATTAGCACGTTACATCATAGCGTTATTCAACATATGTGAGTTATTATTATCATTATTATTGGTTAGGCTGAAGAGTCTTTCTTTCAATAAAATTATATGATGCCCAGGGGCTCTGAACCTCTTGTAAAAGGTCGAGTAAATTCAGTACTCAAAGGTGAGAAAATAAACTAGTATAACTTGTATAAATTTCCATATTTGACACTGGCAAAAACTATATTGATTTGTCCTCTCATTAAACAGCATTCACTCGCATGTCCACGTTGCTCACTGAGCTTTCCTTGGACTTTGCTCTGACAAGTGCCATTTCTGTGTGGAATCTGGGTCAGTGCAGTGAGGGATATGAAGAAAAATAAGCAATAGAAAAAAATCATGAATCTTCATGATTTCATTTAAGGAACATCAACCTGATCTTCTCAAGGCGTGCCTTATAATTAGAGTTATACAAATAATATATAGGAGTGAGTATATATTGGTATGTTTTTTAGAGGCATGCCTGAGTTTCAGGCATGACTTATTCTTCCCAATATTCACCTTGTAGAGTATACACGTGCTTCAAGGATAAAGCCACTTCAACAGTTTGTGGAACTCCTCTTTGGAAATGGAATTCAGAGACCGTTTTAAAAAGTACACATGAAAAAATGTGTTTCAATGTGAGCCAGTGTTCTTCCACTCTCTTACCCAGGGTCACTAACATATTTGACCATGTTCTCAAATGTTATGATCAATTACTTCATTTCTCGTATTTCTTATACTTTCTACAGCCTTTCCTATCTTTGATGCTTGGCTGTTCTCTCTGTCTATAATGCCTTCCACCCTTCTAAACATGTCTCTTATTGCCTTTCACAGCATCTTCCTGTTGTAGGGAATAATAAAAATAAATAGCAAATAGCATCTACTGAACCCAAGCTTCGATTATGTGAAAGAGGGTGGTGTCAATAGACAAATATGCCCTGATAAGTCATTATTGCCAGACAGAGATTCCAATTGTGTTGCTTGTTTTGTTATTTTTTCTAAATGCCAACAGCTGTCTTCAGCAGACATTCACCCCTATTGCTCTTCTATGTGGAGAGCAGGCAGTACCTTTCAACACCTCCTTTGAACTTTTTCCAAACCAAAATGATCTTGGACAGTGTTTTATTTTGTGAAATTGTGGAGGCTCAAAGGGACATAAAATATCCCCTTAGAGGAAAAGCAAAGTTTATTCCTATGGAAATGCACACCTGCGGTCCAACTTTTAGTGAGGGGAACAGTAGTTCTTTCAGACATAAGCATTAGTGAGGCTGAATATATAGTAACATCTTGTCTAGTTTACAAAGTGTATGGATCATTTATTGCATATCTAATAGGTATCAAACAGTCCTCTAGGTCCTGAGAAAAAATAAACTAACGCAAAATTAATGCAATCACTTTATCAAAATTAAAAATATTTATGCTTCAAAATATACTGTGAAGAAAGTCAAGAGACTAAGAGAAAACATTTGTAAGATATGTAGTTGATGAAGGACTTGTATCTGAATATATAATGAACTCATAAAACTCAATAATAATAGGACAAAAATATCCAGTTCTTAAAAAATGGGCAAAATATTTGAGTAGAAATTTCACCAAATGGATTCACTCCAAAGGGCCATAAGTAGAACTTTTTGAGATGATTGAAATCTTCCACATCTCGGTTGTGGTTACAGTTGATATAAACTACTATATGTATTTGCCAAAACTTATCAAAGTGTTTGCTCACATTGACAAATCTTATTGTATATAAATTATAGATCAATAAAGTAGATTAAAAATTAATTACTGCCACCAATTATTTTTAGGTATTACTGATATGTTAGGAGGGTACATAAAATTAAGTTCAATTATTATTATTTGATGTGATAAGTGCTATTGCAAAATGATGTACAGAGTACTATATAAATAATTCAATATGGTAAGAGGAGAGGAACAGTCAGGGAATGGATCCAGAAGATATGATCTGTACTCTGAACCTCTATGAATGAGTAGAATTAAGCATTGTAAAAAGGTAGACTCAGGACATTTCCAGAAGTTGATGCAGTCTATGCAAAAACTGAGAAGCACTAAAAAATAATATCATTTTTGGAAAATTAGAATAGCAAGTAGTTGAATCTTGTCAAAGTGTAAAACTCCACTGGCAAGATTTAAAACAGTTGCAACAGGAGGGAGCTGGCTCTCGGAATGCCTGAATTAGTAGAGATGGGAAGAGTGTATCTTGTGAGGGTTTTAGACTTTATCCTAAATACAAGGGGGAATATTGAAATGTGTTTCAGTCAGGGAAATATCTAAATAAACATCCTACAACTATAATTGTTTTACATTCTGTCCAGAATATGTTTGTTTTTCAATAAACATTTATATATTTTTTATTTTTGTATTTCAAAGTATTAGGGGGGTACATATATTTTTGTTTACATGGATCACTTTTAAAATGCTTGAGTCATAATTATAAGTGTGCCCATCACCCAGATAATGTTCATTGTACTCATTAGATAGGTTTTTGCCCATCCTCTTCTCTCCTCCCACTTGATTTCCATTAAGTCTTACTTCTTTCTATGCACATGTGTGCTCATCAGTTAGTTCCAATTTAATAGTAAGTACATGTGATGTTTGTTATTCCATTCTTTATATGCTTAGGACAATGGTCTCCAGTTCCAACCAAATTTTTGCAAAAGGCATTTAGCCATCCTACTCCATGGCTGAGTATTAATAGCATTCCATGGTATACATATACCACATTTTGTTAATCCACTTATGAATTGATGGGCACTTGGGTTGATTCCATGTCTACGCAATTGAGAATTGTATTGCAATAAACATTCAAGTACTGGTGTCTTTTTGATATAATGACTACTTTTCCTTTGGGTAATTACCCAGTAGTGGTATTGCTGGATAAAACGGTAGGTCTACTTTTAGTTCTTTGCATTATCTCCATACTGTTTTCCATAGAGGTTGTACTAACTTGTAGTCCCATCAACAGTGTGGAAGCATCCTTTTCTCTATGCATCCATTCCAGCATCCATTATTTTTGGACTTCTCAATAACAGCCATTCCAACAGCGATATGGTGATATCTTATTGTGGTTTTAATTTACATTTCTCTGACAATTGGTGATGTTGAACATTTTATCATATGTTTATTGGCCATTTATCTATCTTCTTTTGAAAATATTCCATTGATTTGCCCACTTTTGATGAGGATGTTTGATTTTTTTTGTTTTGTTTTGTTTTGCTGATTTGCTTGAGTTCTTTGTAGATTCTGGTTATTAATTCTTATTGGATGTATAGCATGTGAATATTTTCTCCCACTCTATAGGTTGCGTATGTGCTCTGTTGATTATTGCCTTAGCTGTGCAGAAGTTTTTAATTTAATCAAGTCCCATTGATTTATTTTTGTTGTTGTAATTGCCATTGTGGTCTCCTTCATAAATTATTTACCCAGGCCAATACCTAGAAGAGTTTTTCCAACATTTTCTTCTAGCATTCTTATGGGTTCATGCCTTACATTTAAATCTGTTATACATCTTGAATTAATTTTTGTGAATGGTGAGCACTATGGATCCTGATTCAATCTTCTACATGTAGCTATCCAATTTTCCCAGCACCATTTATTGCATAGGAATTATTTTCCCCAGTGTATGTTTTTGTATGTTTTGTCAAAGATCAGTTGGCTGTATGCGGATGGCTTTATTTCTGAGTTTCCTGTTCTGTTCCATTGGTCTATGTCTCTATTTTTGTTCCAATAGCATGCTATTTTGATTATTATAGTTTTGTAGTATAGTTTGAAATCTGGTAGTTTGATGCCTCCAAATTCATTCCTTTTGCTTAATATTGCTTTGGCTATTTGGGCTCTTTTCTGGTTCCAAAAAAACCATAGAATCATTTTTTCTAGATCGGTGAAATATGACTTTGCTATTTTGATGGGAATTGCGCTGAATCTGTAAATCACTTTGGGTAGTATGAACATTATAACAGTGTTGATTCTACTAATCCATGAGCATATGTTTGAATCACACCACCTCCCAAGACTCAGTCAAGAAGAAATAGAATTCCTGAACTGACCAATAACAAGCAGTAAGATTGAAACTGCAATTAAAAAAATACAAAAAACAAAACAAAACAAAAAAAACTTCCAACAAAAAAATCCCCAAATGGGTTCACAGCTGAAATGTATCAGACTTACCAAGAAGAGTTGGTACTACACTGTAGAAATTATTATATAACATTGAAAAGTAGGGAAACCTCCCCAGGTCATTATACAAAGCCAGTATTACCTTGATACCAAAGCCAAGAAAGGACACTACAAAAAAAGAAAACTATAGACCAATATCTCTTATGACTATAGACGCAAAAATCATCAATAATATACCAGCAAACCGAATTCAACAGAATATCAAAAAAAATAATAATAATAATAATCCACCAGAACCAAGTGGGCTTCATCCCAGGGATGCAAGAATGGTTCAACATGTGTAAATCAATAAATGTGATTCACCACATAAACATAAGCAAAAACAAAGATCATATAATCATCTTAATAGGTGCAGAAAAACCATTCAACAAAATCCAGCACACTTTCATGATAAAGCTCGTCAATGAACTAGGCAAAGAAGGAACATATCTAAAAATTATAAAAGCGGTATGTAACAAACCGACTGCCAACATCATACTGAACGGGAAAAAGCTGAAAAAATTCCCACTAAGAATCAGAACAAGACAAGGATGCCCGTTGTCACAACTTTTATTCAACATAGTGATGGAATTTCTAGTTAGAGCAACAGGGCAAGAGAAAAAAATTAAAGCTACCCAAATCAGGAAAGAGAAGGTCAAATTATCACTTTTTGCTGAAGATATTATCTTATTCTTAGAAAACTCAAATATTCCATTAAGAGACTCCTGGAATTGATAAACAAATTTGGCAAAGTCTCAGGGTACCGAAATAATGTACACAAATCAGCAGCAGTCCTATACACCAATAACAGTCAAGCTGAGAACTCAATACCATTCAAAATAGCTGCAAAGAAAATAAAATACCTGGGAATATACTTAACCAAGGGAATGAAAGTTCTCTCAGAGAGACCTATGAAACACTGAGAAAAAAAAGCGCTGAGGTTGCAAACAAATAGAAAAACAGAATATGGTTTTGATACTATTAAATTATGCCTAATCTTGTCCAATCGCTGATTCTTTCTTCAGTAAGTTTGTGTGTGGATATTTGTTTGGCATTGCCCTAGTCTCTGAAAACACCAAAAATAAAAATATGCTATGTCCATTTGCTAAGAATGCACAGTTTATTGGGTGAGGAGCTTAGGGAAATACTAACATTGCTGTGGTGAGTTACATTCTGCTGTGGAATCCAGATTAGATTCTAAGATCACTACGGGTGGAGGAGGTCTGGAAAGAAAACACTCATGTAGAATCTTGTCATAATTAGTAGGAGTCTCCTATCAGGTGGGAAAAGATGGGATGGGGGAATCCACAACGAATTCAAGAAAATGAAAGAGAGAGAAGCATAAATACAGGATACTCTGGTTAATGTTTTGGAGACTCATTGACAAGTCTACAATGTGGTAAGTCTGAAAATGAAAAAAATTATAGATAAATTTTCATGTGGTAGATAAAATGCACCTTCAAATATCCCAGATGCCAAGTTTCACTATGGGAGAGAGCATTCACAGCTGCCTGGTTTTGATACTATTAGACATATTAAAGCATCCAGAAATAAGCAGGGAAAGATCTAGAGGCATTGTCATGAAAACCCACATGCATGAATAGCTGGACTGGTTTTAAGAATGAGCATGCAGGTGTTCAGTACATAATGGCTTAATACAAGTACCAGAGACTAGGCATGCATGGTATATGAAGAAATGGGTGACAAAAGTTGAAGTTGGGTAAGTAGTCAGAGGCCAGATCTTGAACAATTTTGTATCCTGTGATGAGAAATTGGAATTTTATGCAATAAGTCTGCAGTACTCAATATTTTCCACTGAAGTGCCTCTAATGACACAGGAAAGAGATTATTAGGGAATCCAATAACCCAGCACAAAGCAATCTGAAAAATGTTGAAAACTTCTTTGAATTCTGATGTTTCATCTTTGAAATGTATGTTAATTTTGTGGCCAATGAAGTCCATTGATATTTATTTTAATATGATCTGTTTTCCCCAAATCTTTAGATAGAATTGATATCCCAGGCATTTGGCCCATATTTAGTGGCTGACTTAGTATTCCTCTAAAACACCTCCACTCCCTATATACCCTGTTTGAGGATCACAGTTACAGGTGATGAGGATCCATGAAAAGTGTTAAATTCTAAAAGCATTGGAAAGCATCGCCCCCTCCTTTAATGAGAGAATCAATGTGCCTCATGAACTTATATAATATGATGGAATAAGCCATAATCCCCAAGAAGTTCACTAATCTTTTATCCCTGAAGCTTTACATTTAACTTGGCTCTGAACTTACTGTTAAATTAAAAGGATCTGCATATTTTATGCTCTCCAGTGATTTTATTGCTCCCTAGAGATTTGCTATATTAAAAAGCACCAAAATTACTTCTATCAATTAACGATATCATACTTAAAGTTTAGATAAATTATTGAGTGGTGTTTTGGAGCTACTGTGAGGAAAGTCTGCATTGAATAAGAAAATGTGTTGATGTCCTTGTTTTATGTGAATAGGAAAGTCACTTTTTTTGTCTACAATAAATCATAGTAATGAGGATGATAGTGATGACGGTGTAAATGAAGATATTTCAGGTACGTTGGAAGGAACTAAGGATACGGAGCTGAAAGACAAAATTCCTGGCCTCAAGGAACTCACATTGAGTAGTTGCTGCAGTGAGTAAACAACTGCAAATTTTGATACAATATGCTAGGCACTACAGCAGGGCTGAATACAGCATGTCCTTGGGGAGCAGAGAAGACTGTCTCACTGAGATATGGGTACAATGTAGACTCCTTGGAGAGTGAGATACTTGACCTGAACTTCGAAGCTGGTTAGAAATTACTTGGCCAAGAAAGGCTTGGAGATATTCAATAACAAGCTACAAAACCTGTTCCACAGCAAGGAAATATGGAGCAATTAAGGTGCAATGGAAAATCACCCATTATTTTTGCTTCACTAGAATACAGTGAACAAAAGAGAGAATGGCAAGCAATTATAGGTCTTATGTGATATGCTCAGGACACGCAAACTAAGCAAGGCTTGGAAGGTCTCCAACGTCCCTTCGAGTTGTTAAATGCATAAATATGCTGGCTGAAGAGGCAGTGGAGGCTGAGATTATATTCAAGTTCCATAAGCCAAGTCAAGAGAAATCTGGCACTTTTTGTGTGTGTGTACAAAGATGCCATGTGTTTCTTAAGCTATAGGCCTATGGGTGTCTGTGCACCTGGAGGTGTGTCTTCTTTAATGTGCACAAAAGACAAATATACTGTGGAATCCAGAAGGATTTGGCAAAATGTAGAGTTACATTGTATGTATGTGTTTAGAAGGATAAATGTGGTGGATGTGTAGAGCATAGGCCAGACAGAAAGACACTAGCAGCAGAGAGACAGCCAACTACTGCAATTCACAGACAAACTATGGACATTTTCTGAGGGGAAACAGAAAAGAGGAAACATATTTTTCAAATATCTTTATCACAGTTTTCCCCTCATAACAGCCTGCCATTTGTGATTTATTCTTCTGTATTGAACATGGGTGTTAATACACTTTCTAGACTTCAATTTCTATTAAGATGCTTACCAGCCATTGCTATTTACATATGAGTAGCTTTAGTAGAATGTTGAATTACATTCTGGTACAAAAATGATAATTTGTCAAAGTGCTCTACTCCAGTGGATACTGGTTTTTGGGGGCTGAAAGTTTTGAGGAAGATTTTCTTAAGAAAAAGAAATTAAGACTGTGGAAAGTAATTTGGAAGTATCTCAAAGAGCTAAAAATAGAAATGCCATTTGATCTAGCAATCCAAGTACTAGGCATCTGCTCAAAGGAAAAAAAGACATTCTATAATAAAGATATCTGCACTCGAATGTTTATGACAGCACAATTCACAATTGTAAATTGGAAATTTATTGGAAACAACAAAATTGGAAACAACCCAAGTGCCCATCAATAGATGGGTGGATTAATAAAATGTGGTATATGTATACCATGGAATACTACTCAACTGCAAAAAACAATGGTGAACTAGCACCCCTTATATTATCCTGGATAGAGCTGGAGCCCATCCTTCAAAATGAAGTATCACAAGAATGGAAAAGCAAGCATCATATGTACTTGCCATCAAATTGGCACTAATTGATCAACACTAAGGTGCTCACATGATAGTAATAGTCACTGGGTGCCGGGGGGTGGGGAGGTAAACTCACAACTAATGGATGCGGAGTGCACTGTATGGGGGAAGGGCATGCTTGTAGCCCTGGCTTGCGTGAGGCAAAGGCATTACATATAACCAAAATATTTGTACCCCCATGATATTCTGAAATAAAAACAAAAGAAAAGAAAAAAAGGAAATTAAAATATGAATGAAAAAACAAGTTAAAAAGTGAATAATTAGAATGAGAATATAAATCACTCAAAATTACAAATTAAGAAGCTGGCAAGTACCAAAGCATCCATAAAAAAACATAATATTTATATTAATTAACTGCCTGATAACATTCTGTAGGAACTTTCCCCATTATCTTTAGTTGTGTATTTTTTATTGTCTCTTCATTTGACAGTGATTTTATAATATAATTTTCTATAGAGAAAATAGAAAGATAGTTCATTGAGTCATTTTCTCTAACATCATTTCTGTTTTATTTATTGGTGATTATCCATTAATAGTTTAGAAATGTTTTACTGTCTGTCAGTTCTGGCACCAGCTGCAGGACATGAGGCTTGCTACCTAAATTTGTCACTAGTTTATTCCCTTGAAAGCAAAGCCAATTCTTCTTCTCCCATAAGATTGTATGTGATTTGAATGAAGGAATATATGACAATGACTTTAGGAATTAACACTCAGAACTCCCCATATGGATGGGGTATCCCCTCACACACTCTGCATGTGGGTGCCAGAGGAACACGCTATTGCAGCATGCTTTTGGTTTTAACACTTTCAGATCAGGACACTGGATGCTATTAGCACAGTGTGCATTAGAAGAATTTTGAAAACCATTCCTCCACCAGAATGTTAGCAATCACTTAACTAGACATAGACTTACCCATGTAAATATCACTGCGACCCCTAAATGCCCATAGCAACTTTAATGCCACCCCAAATGAGGGGAAGTGTGCCAGAGGGGGATGTGGAGAAGGAGATAGCATTCTTAATGGTTTGCTCTTCAAATATTTTCAAATTTTACAATAATTTAAGACCTTATAAGCTCCCCCTCAGCTATGTTGCCTTGCCATCAAATTTTTGGCAAGGTCAGCCTGGCTTAGGAGACCACTGGGGCAGTCCCTTTCCATAAGCCCATGAGAGATATGCTAGTGGCAGTTAGGAGGAGAGGCCATACTCCCTCAGAGACAGAGCCCTAGGGAAGAAAGCCAGAGGATGGGCTGGCCTGGATTTCCATGGAACTTTACCTTGAAGACATACAAGGCCTACCTAGACTGCAGCTGTGTGATGTCCGTCATAACAGTATGGCAGAGAATATACATCACCATTTTGTCAGAGACTGCTATATATTAGGTATAGTACATGGTGTTTTGCATATATCCTTTTTGATCTTGTAATTGTTTTGAGGAGTAGGGGTTGCTGAAGCTCAGAGTAATGAAACTACTTATAACTACGAATGCAGATCCTGTACCATCTGGCTCTAACAGTAACAACAACAACAACAACAAAAAAAACCAGAAGTAAAGCTGATTATAATAGTTTATAAATAAAATTGATTAAGTTCTTGCAATGTGTTGATCACAGTTTTACATGACTTATATAGATCGCCTCGTGGTTCTTACAGTGCCAAAATTGAAAAAAAAATACACACATAAATATATAAAATTCTCATTATGCAGATGAAGACATTAAAATACACGGTAATTATTTTTATACGGTCCAGTTGTTATAAAGGTAAACAGGAATTTAAATTCACTTTACCTCCAAGACCATGCTTTAATCTAAGTTTTTTATTGTCTCTTAAATGTGTACTCTCATATATCAATCATTGAATATACAAAAGATAGAAAAATCAAAATATGCAAATTTTGTCTGTCCTTTTTTCTTTTTTGAATTAAGAGACAAGTATCATGAACATTTTAACAATATGAGTCTTTTAATTCATGAACGTGGAATATCTTTCCATTTATATGTGTATTCTTCAGTTTTTTTGTCAATACTTTATAGTTTTCATTATAGATTATTCACTTCTTTGGTTAAGTTTATTCCTAGGTATTTTATTTGTAGCTATTGTAAATGGGCTTATTTTCCTGGTTGCTTTTTCATATTCTTTGCTATTGGTATATAAAAATACTATGGATTTTTATATGCTAATTTTTATCCTGCAATTTTATTGAATTTATCAGTTCTAATTTTTTTGGTGGAATATACGTTTTTCTAAATATAGATCATATCACCTGCAAACAACAATAATTTGATTTTTCTTTTCCAATTTGAATGCCCTTGATTTCCTTCTCTTGCCTGATTGCTCTGGCTAGGGTAGTGGGGAAGATGAGGAGAGTAGGTTAATGGGCACAAAAATACAGTTAGTTAGAAGGAATAAGATCCAGTGTTCAGTAACACAATAAGGTTACTATAGTTAATACTTTATTATATACTATATTTCAAAAATAACTAAAATAGAGGAATTGGAATATTCCGAATGCAAGGAAATGATAAATGCTTGAGATGATGAATGTCCCAATTACCCTGATTTGATCATTACACATTGTATGATTGTATAAAAATATATTATGTACCACATAAATATATGCAACTCTTATATATCCATAAAATTAAAAATAAAAAATTTAAAAAATTAAAAAGAGAGATATTCCAATGTATTAGAGTTCTCCAGAGAAACAGAACCAATAGTAGATAGATAGATAAATAAATAAAAGGAGATTAATTATGGCGATTGACTCCCGTGATTATGGAGTCCAAGAAGTCCTACAGTGCATAGTCTGAAAGCTAGAAACACTGCAAATCCAGTACTGTAATTCAGTTTGAGTCCAACGGCATGAAAAGCAGGAGAGTTGATGGTATTAATTTTCAGTTTGAGGCCTAAGGCCTGAGAACTGGGAGTGGGGTCAAGAATAGGGACAATGGCTTAAGTTTTGGAGCCCGAAGGCCTGAGAACCAGGAACTCTAATGTCCCAGGGCATGAAAAGATAGCATATCCCACCTTGTGGAGAGAGAGAATTTTCCTTTCCTTCACTTTTCTGTCCTATTTGGACCCTCAATGGATTGGAAGATGCTCACTCAAATTGATGTGACCGGATCTTCTCTACTCTGTCTACTGATTTAAATGCAATTCTCTTCCAGAAACACCCTCACAGACATGCCCAAAAATAATGTTTTACCAGCTATCAGGACATTCATTAGCTCAGTCCAGTCGACACATAAAATTAACCATCACAGTCGTTTGTGAATGTATATAGCATGGCCTAGGTTCCAAGGCCCCAGGGTTTCCTAATCCTGAATACACCAGAGCAAAAATCTGTGACACTCTAGGATTCAGCAGCAGGTCTGAGTTTCCACAATTTTCACCTTCTCTGAAGGCTTTTGCAGCTGGGAGAAGATCTGTAACAGTAGACTACCTTCTTAGACAGCAAAACAGAGGGAGGCAGTTCTCACACCTGACCCAGCAGCACTAAGTAAATGAAAAAGCCAAGATGTGCAGTGAACCCAGAGGGAAATTCATGCTGACAGAAATATTGTATTTGATTTGTTTCCCTTCTGGGGGAACAGCTGGGTTGCCTGGTTGTGAGACAATGGCTTGAATGCTTTAGATAAACAGTGGGATCCAAGAAGCACTGAAATATTTGGGTTGTAAAACAGTGAAAAACACAAAGAGTTATACCTGATGTTAGCTGGGGAGTGAGAGGACACAAAACTCACAGTCACTGAGACCATTCTAAGGCCAGCCATAGGGCAATGTACCTGAAATAGATGACCTAATCCAATCTTTATAACAATATCCCCAATTCACAGATGAGAAGCCTGGGTTTCAGAAAGGTTAAATTTCTTGCCCAAGTCCACACTAATTGTAGACGGCATAGTTGAATCAAGAGCACAACTCAGAGAAAAGAAAACAAAGCGTAACCCCTGACATCAGGAAGCTGGCCATACACTCAGAGCCTGAGTTATCCTCCTGTTGGACATAAATGATCTCCCAGAATGCTAACTTCGGGCAAGTTTACTCTGAGAACATGATACAATAGACAAAGCAAGTAATTGTTTAGTGTAAGCACAGACAAAAACAATGTACATATGTCACATACAAAATGCCAAACATTCCCTCTCTCAGTTAAAATGAGTGAGGTTCTTCTTTACAAATTACATTTTATCTTCCTTCTGGTCAGCCCTCCCTGTAAATAAGATTTTTTGAGATACCCAACCAAATGTTATAATTGCCTCCAGCTTTTTGACAGCATCTGATCTAGAGCAATCTCCCCCTTTCTTCTATCCTCCCCCAAATCACCTAGCCAAAGCCCAAAACTTATAATAGGTTCTTCCTACCGTCTTCTTACTGAGATACCTCATGATTCCTCATGATGTGTGTTCTTCCTCTATGCACAAGGTGATAAATCCAATTTGTTTAACTACAAATGTGTTCCTGGTGAGTGTTGACTAATTTGACAACCATCAGTTCTAATTTTTTTGGTGGAATATACGTTTTTCTAAATATCAGATCATATCACCTGCAAACAACAATAATTTTATTTTTCCTTTCCAATTTGGATGCCCTTGATTTCCTTCTCTTGCCTGATTGCTCTGGCTAGGGTAGTGGGGAAGATTCAAGACCCTGCTTCAAGAACCAAAGTCCTTGGTGAATGGTGTGATTAAAGAAGTAGGAATGAAAGCCATGTCAAATTTGGGAAGGTCTATGTGTGAATTTGGACAAGTTCTAGGACAAGTCAGGAACCTTGTAGTTCCTAATACAGAAAATCTAGGTTTAGTCAATTGGATCTTCAAGGTCCTTCTTGGTCTAATGCCATGGTCCATTTACCAAGATTCACACATTTGGTACTTGCAGCCTATTTAGGTGGCCAGGGCAGGAGTGAGTATTTGCATCTGACATAAAAGAATAATGGGGTACAGAAAGCCCAAGTGGCAGAGCCAACGTTCAGAAACAAACTTATTGGTGGACCTGAGAATGAAGTGGAAGCCAATTTCCAAAATAAGAGCATCATTCTGTGAACTTAGTAAAGATAATAGCAGCTAACAGGAATTGAGTAGTTACCATTTACCAGTCCACGTCAGAACTATATTTGACAGGTATTATTATCCCCTCTTTGTCCATATGGGTAAACTGATGTTCAGAAAGGCCAAGCCGCTGGCTAATTTTGATAGCCGATGCATGGCAAAGCCCAGATTTGAACGTGGGCAGCAGGGTCCTGGTCTATGCTCTTCACTCCATGCTTTATTGCCTCTTAAGCACAATGTAATCCAGACAAAGAGTTAAAACATTTTCACACACATGGTAAATTCCTACTTAATGTTAATTTTATTATTATCTTATTGAAACATCCCGACACACCTGTGATGTAAATAGTATTTATATTTCTTATTTTGAGACGAGAAAACTCAGGCACAGGCACAGAGTCATTAAATAACTCACCCAAGGTCATACAGTCAGTGTATGGTAAATCTGAGACTTGAAACAAAGCAGTTCAGAGTATAAATATGCTGCCTCTACTCGTTATTATTATTTTACCTACACTCTATTAACGACTGTGTGACTGATACTACAGTACATACCTTATCTGCCTTAATTTTTACAGCAGGACTATAGGATTCCTACTCCCATTGTCTCCTTTTTACAGGTCAAGAAAATGAGGCAAACAGATGTCCACTAATTTGCCCAAGGTGATAGTTTAGATGTGTTTTGTGTAACCAGGGGGCATAACATAAACAAAGGATTGTAGTAAACACCACTATAAATAAGTCACCTATTTTATCTGAGACCAGGGACATTTACCTAAATAAAAACAACTAATATAGTGATTAAAATTTTTACATTACAATAGGTTGCAAAATGTCTCATAGTAATTCATTGAATTCTACTTCAAATAAATATTTCCTTCAAAATTCTTCATTCAAAATAATAATTCAAACATTTTCTCTCCTGTCATTTTGATTGAACCTTTATGTTTTTAAAGTGACCCCTAGTGAAAAGGTTACATTTATTCATACTTCTATTCATAAAAAAAAATAATCTATGCAATACCCACTATATTCCAGCCACTTGATGTTCTCAGTAACTCCAAGAAAACTCTCACTTCAAAAACTAAATGACTTGCCTGAAGGTGTTTAAATCTTGGTCTTTTAACTCCAAGTTATTAGCACACTGAATTACATGCAACCTATAAAATGTTTTCTCAATAACATTTCTATTGGAGAAATTTCTCACAAATAATCTGCAGACACATGGTGAATTGACTTTAGGGTCAGACTTTCTTGTGCTCAAATTCCGGCATTACCTTTTCAATCTGTAAGCCATGGATAAATTACTTGAATCCTTTGCTTCTCATTTTCTTCATTTATAAAAACAGAGATAATATTTATTTTGCATGATAAAATAAAATATTTAACAATTTTAGCATAGGATCAGACACACGTTAAGCATAAAAAATCAATAATTATTTTTATAAATTAATCTTAAATTTAATGAATATGTTCCTTAATAGTGGTTCTGTTTTCATAATCAATTTGTCAAGTTTTCAATTTTTCTAGTCAGGATCTGGTTTGTGTGCTAGTGCTAGCCTCAATAGAAATGTGTGAATGATTGCTGAAAATGATCCAACTGATTTTTACAACTGACGTTTTAGTTAATTTTATCATTTCTAAGAAGCCTTGAAACTGAACAAAGTAGAGCTTGAGAAAGAAAGGTTTTTGCTCTTCTTTTTGTTTTCAATATCTTAGAGCCTAACAAAGTTTTTTAAACTAAAGGTAAATGATGTCAAATAGAAACTTGGATCTATGTAATGGAATAAAGAGTACTAGAAATAAAAAAA
>NW_012148396.1:5915824-5924974 GCF_000956105.1 Propithecus coquereli
TTACATTCAGAATATACTAAACACACACACAAACAAAAACATTCTATAACTCAATAAGAAAAATAACAGCCCAATAATAAAGACTTAGTCATTTCACAGAGGAAACTATGTGAGAGGCCAAAAAGCACACGGAAAAGTGTTCTGCATCATTAGTTATTAAAGAAATACAAAGGAAAATCACCATGAACTATCACTCCACACCTATTCAAATGACTTACACTATTAGTTCGTGAAGATATGGAGCAACCATAACTCTCATACATGTTGGTGAGAGTCTGAAATAATAAAAACAGAAATGGAGAGATGTTTGGCAAGTTATTTTACAGTTAATCACTCGCCTTCTCTATGGTTCAGCAATTCTATTCCTTGGTATTTACCCATGAGAAATTAAATAGATAGACACATAAAGAAGGTTTGTACAAGAATGTTTATAGAAGCTTTATTTATAATACCTAAAAACCGAAATAATTCAAATATTCACCAAAGAAGAATGTTAAAACAGATGGTAATATAGTCAAACATTGGAATAGTACTTATCAGTTAAAAGGAACAAACTATCTATTCATGCAGTGACATGGATGATTCTCAAAAATATGCTAAGCATAAGAATGGGGACACAAAATTGCACATTATTAGTATTGTATGATTAAATTTGTGTGAAGTTCTATAGCAGGCAAAATGCATCTGTAGTGATAGCAATCAAAGCAATAGTTGCCTGGAGGGGAGAGATGAGGATGAGAGCTGACTTGGAAGTGTTGTAGACGTCTGGAGTAATAAAACTATTTCTACATCTTGTTGGGGGTGTGGGTTACATGGGTGTATGTATTTTTGAAAACTCATCAAACTTTACTCTTAAGATCTGTGCATTCAATATATGTACATTATACCTTAATAATCTAATTTACCAATATGTGTCTATATATATATGTATGCATATATATATATATATATATATTGCCATTGCATAATAAAATAGACACCTACTTAATTTCACAAAATCTTGATACCAACCTGATTTGTCTACACAATAGAGGAGTGATTTTATCCAAATTTGTTAAACTCTTTGAGCCTTAATTTTCTCACTTCATTAATTTCATAAAAATTGTGAGGAAGCACATTGTTGCATAAGGATAATATCAAGTAACGTAAGTGAAAGCCCTATATCATGCCACCTGATATCATGCAGCCCTATACTATGCTGCATCCGGATGCAACTACTATGGAATTGCAAATACTGTGCATGAGAGTAGAAATTCTCTACTAATTATTCAAGGCTTAAGTCAACATCTTCTCCCCCAAGTAGTTCTCTCTATTGAAGTCCCAGTTTATACTATTAATAATATTTATTAGTAATAGACTCCCAGTCACTATTAGAGTCCCAGTAAATACTAGTGTTTATATTAATATTTGTATTAATATTTCTCCTCTTTGAATTTCCTTCTGCTAAAACACTATGACACTTGGATCTTGACACCACCATCTAAATTTTCATTATAATCTGTGTGATGCCCCCTGATCTCTAGAAAGGACCTTTGTGATAGGAATAAGTCTGCCTGGATAGAGATGCAGACTTCCTAATGTCTGTCAGGTCTAGTTCTGCAACCTCTCCAGTTTTGCCTCTCCTAATCTTACAGCCCCATGTGCCAAACAAAGAAGTTGGATTAGATGTTTTCCAAACTGCCCTTCAGCTCTGAAATTTTACTATTTTACTAGCCCCTGGGGAGCTTTTTACACCCAGCTGCCAAGAGGCACACAGGAGCTATGGAAGACTGTCAGGGTCATTAAACCCTCCTCCGTGGCTAATTCTTTCCCAAGAGAGTCATAGGCTTTGGGGCAGCCAGAGTGCACAGAGAAAAGCTTCGGGGATAGAATTGGATCAAGGTGCCTGCAATATTCACAAGGGCAAAATTGACCTTCCTTCTGACATTAAGAATTCTTTATTCGTATATTTAAAATCAGTAATAAGAATTCATTCCAATTTAATCTTCAACATTTGCCTTCTTAGAGATGCTAAAGTACTTGATAGAAGGAATAAACTGGGTTAGAAGACATCAGATTTTTTCCAGCATTGGCAAATGCCCAAATTTGGAATTTCAAGAGAGTAATTCTATATGTAAGAGAAGAAACAGAAAAAACCCCAAACTGACCCCGACATTCTATGATTTGTGAGATACTTTACCAATGTGACATGGTCCTGGAAGTCACCTTTGTGATTTTGATCACAGCCTCCTATCTAGTCACGAAGGATCATCCAGCAGCAGATGTTCAAAGCTGGAAACCATAGGTGAGTGGAAAACAGGCAGAGCCCCACTCAGTGAAAACAAATCACAGAGCAAAATAGCCAGAGAATAGCATAAGGCTAGTTCAGTAAAAAATCTTTAAGTTTAAGACCTTACCTTTCCCAGCACACACTTACATACAAAGACACATTCACATACACAGGTAAAAAATTAACATTTATGATACTGCCTCAAATCTGACTTTCCTAAGGATTCCATATTCCTCCTGTGCTTGTTCAGCATTCTTCTTTCTTTCATTGAGTAGTACGCTGGAGCCACTCACTGGCTTATGAAAGCCAATGGTTAAACTTTCAGAAATTTTGCAAACTGCTTGTCAAACATAGCCATTATTAAAAATTAAACTACATAAACTTACAATTATATAAACTTTAATAAATTATATTAAAAACAAAGATAAACACAAAAAATCATCACTTCCTAAATATTTTATTAACATTTAATATCATCTATACCGTTGAGTATCTGTATGACAGAAACACTACATGATGGTGACAACTGTACCGGCTGCATATTCAGAGATGTCACACCGGTAGCTTAAAAAAGGCCATGGTGGGAGTATTTGCACCACAGAAATGGGCAAATGCTGCACATCAGAGCTTGAATTATTGTCCTTTTGAGTGTCTAAATTTAAGAAAGAGCTGGAGAAAATATGAATAACTCAGATTAAACTTAAAAGTGTGCCATGTTTGTAACAATTGCATTGTGAATAACACAAAATATTGAGGAAGTATTTATCCAGTCTTAGACAACTCTTACTCAACTTGAGAAAGAAAATGTTCACATCATAGACTAAAGAACAAGTGAAATTCTAACATATTTAATACATTTTTGCTGTTTCATTTTCATTTTGCTTGTTATAAATGAAAACATATTAACTGATATTTATGTAAGAATTTCATTATTTTGTCAATGAAATGAACATTTTTAGTATTCACTTTTTTGCTTAAGTGAATACTAAACAAACATTTATTCATGGGTTTGGTTTTGTGACACTACTGTTGGCAATACAATTGTATAAACTTGTGGTAGACAGCTGCATTGGCACATGTCTATAGTATCAGCTACTTGAGGGTGAGGCAGGAGGATCACTTGAGGCCAGGACTTCAGTGCTGCAGGACGCTATGATGGTGTGTGTGAACAGCCACTGCACTCCAGCCTGCACAACATGGCGAGACATAGGCTCTGTGAAAAACCTAACCAAACAAAAACTTATGGTAGATATTGAAAAATAAGCAGGTCATGCTGAAGTTACAGGTGTATAGAACCTGCAATAAATATTACTGTATATTTTATTATTATTTGTAAATTGTGTGCTATACATTTTTAATATCTGTAAAATTTATGATAAGAATATATTTAAAAATATAAATATATATAAATGAATATTATTTTTGTGGAAAGATGATTGTTAAACATTTACCACATACCACTGCTGTCCTGTCACTCCTAGAATTCTATCTTCTCCAGACTTTCCATTCTATCACTTTAACCCAAGAAAACTTACTTCCACCATTTCACTTATTTATTGCCACTCCTCCAAATTCAACCATGCACGTACTATTTTCCCTATCTTTCAGCCATTCTTCTTTCTCAGTGCCAGGTATATTTCCCTAGTTAGGAATCACAATCTTTTGCTGGAATAGCTGCAATATCTTCCTACCCGGGCTTCTAGTTCTGGCCTTATCACCCTCTAACTCATCCTCCACCTCGCAGCCTAAGTAATCTTACTGAGTTACAAATATCAAAATGTCCCTTTGTTTAAATCTAAAGATCCTCCTTGGAGGTTATGAGCAGATTCTCAACACAGCATTCTTCTCTCCAGGTGCAACACTGAATCACCTTGTCTTCCAACAATCTGCCTTTGACTCTGTTCCTTTCAGAAAAATGGCTTAGAAAGAGGTGAGGCTGGGGTGTCTTGCTTACTGTGCATTGCATGTGTTCTAAATATCTACTTTCTGTGTGATTGGTAAAAATACACTAACCCAAGAAAAAAAATAAAAATAAATAAATATCTCCTTATTTTTTAAAGAAATATTAGCATTTCTTTGTATCAGTTGCCCCTATCCCAAGTTCAAAATTACCACTACATCATTTTTAGAATTTGTTGAATGTGGGTAGTGCATTTTTATTCTACCTTGGTTCACTTCGTTTCATATGATGCAAACAAATACCAAGCTGGTGGTGAGTTCAAAGCATAAAGTAAAACTGTTTATCTAACGTGCCACAGATTTTACCCTTCTCATCTCCCCTAGACTAGTTTCTAGACTAGCTGTCCCTTATATTAGGGCCTTCGTTCCCTCTGGGCTGGTCTTCTCCATGGTGTAGACAGAGGTCAGTAGCTGCTGAATCAGCCATATTTTACACAATGTAGTCTGGGATGAGTAGAGAGGATATCTTTAATAATGGGAGGCGGGGAGTGGTGTTGTGGAAACAGAAACCACTGGAGAAATAGTGAGGAGGCACCTATCCTTAAACTCTGCTCTAAATACTTCTGTGGCCACATGTTAAATAATGTCTGTCCCTGTGGCCTCAGTTTCCCCATATAACATTTATGAATTTTTAATATTTGCATATATCCCCTCTAGCAATCACCCTGAGTCCCATAACAGTAACAGGAACAATAGCAACACCAACAGAGACTAAGACTTACTGAGGAGGTCCATTGCCCAAGTGTTTTGCATATTATCTCACTTAACCCTCATAACAATTACATAAATAACTGCTATTTTTTATTTCTATTTTCCAGAGGGCCTCACTGAGAGCCAGAGAGGTTAAACACATTGATGATATTAGCAGAGCTAGTGCTGTGGGATTTGAATCAATTTAGGGGTGCTCAATTTAAACCATAAGTTTCTACTTGAAACATACACAGAAATGCATAAACACATAGACACCTCTAGTTACTCTTATCTTTTAGGACTCTGCTTAGACATTACTTCAAGCAAAATGTCAGACATTTATTGATTACCTACTATGTGAAAGTTACCTGGCTAGAGTTAAGTGCATGTATTCTCTGGTAAGTCTGACTCAGTCCTTTAAGAGGGAAAGATGTGCCCTTCCCATGTGCCATCACAGCACCTGTGCTCACTGCTTTCAGGCAAGGTACTTAATGCACACTTTTACAATTCCAAGTTTACTTGGCATGGTTTCCTATTCACGCTAACCCTAGCGCCTACCCCACCGCCTTGCTCTTTTATAGGCTCAATAGTCATGGGTTAGTGATCAAATGTGTCCAAGATAGAACAAGTGAGATTACCACTCTCTTCCCCAGAGCCTGGACTCTAGATCACCTTGGGTTAAGGCACTCTCTCCACCTCCCACATGGCCACTGCTTTACACGCTAATGTATTTCATGCTAGGCTTTTGTGGGAAGTCATTAGGAACTATTAACGCCTTAGCAAACAGTGTCATCTAGCAGCTACTTAAGGACCTAATGATAAAGGGCCCTTAGAAAATGTTATATAAAACTAGAGTGAGAAAATGGTTTAAAAGAAATTGAAATTAGGGGGAAAAAAGTCTTCCTCTGACTTCATAAAGCACTTCTTTTGTTGTCTGTCCGCAATGATCTAATAGACAGATACTGCACTAGACACCAAAGATGAAAAGACGGTCACTGCTGTTTAGGAGTTCATAGACCTATGAGAGATGGATGGAAACGGAGATCAATGATTGTAACGCAGAATAACATATTTTCCACAAACAGCTATCATGGGAACACAGGGGTGAGAATACTTTAGGCTGGTAATGATGTGATGAAACAATGTACAAATTGGAGGAGCTTGATAGTTTGAGGAGGAAAAAGGACATTCCTGACACTGGAAAATGCAAGTTCGTGACTGCTGAAAGCATTTAATGAGATAATTCACATGAAAAAAAAGTGGCAAACTGTAAGACACTTCATACAGGCTTAAAAGTAACACTATCTTCTTAAGTAAGGTGTATCATTGCCTAATAGGAGTAATGCTCCTGACCAGGTTATTATGTCATTCCCTGAAATGGCACATAGGAAAGCCCTTTCTAAACAGTGTGATGCAAAAGTAGAGTAGGGTGGGTTTTGGCAGCGGGAGGAGGAGTGGGAGGACACAGAGACATTTCAAAATCCTTTACTGTGCCACAGGCCCTGCAAGATCTTGCCTCGGACCCCCTTACTGCACTGGCCCTACCCGACCTTGCTTTTGCTCTTGTTGCATCAAGAGTGTTTGTCTTTTGGATTCTTTACGCTCCTTTTTCCCTTTCTGGATTCATTCTCTTCCCCTTCCACATCCAGATATTTCTATGTATATCCCTTCATTTTATTTAGATCTTCACTAAAATATCACCTCTTCAGATGATCTTCTTTGGCCCTCCTCATCAAAGGTGCTGAAGAGTCACTCAAACCCATCATCTTGCCCCATTTTTGTGACCGTCTAAACTCACCTTATTTGTCAGATAACATATGAACCGGATGCCTCCTCTAACTGTGATGGACATTCCAAGAAGACAGACGTTTTGTGTTCTTTTTTAATAGCTATTTTCTAAACATCTAACACAATCTTTGGATCTTAATACACATCGGATGAATCAATAAATGAATAAGTGAAAGTAACCATATAACATTTGTGATTGTTTGGCGGATCAATTTAGTAAATAGCGTGCTAAAGAAAGCCCTCCCAACTGTGTGGATAAAGATATAACACCTTACTATATAGGCTAAGAATTCTAAAAGGCTCTACATAAACATGGTAATTTTGATTTTGTTGACAAGTGCTTTAAGATTAGAAGGTATTTCTTCAATTATTCTAGGCAACGCAAACACTAGTATGTGAAATAATTGCCTCAGCTAAATATTTTTATCTGTTCCACATGCCATGGCCAGAAATATAAGTGTTCTTCACTTGTATTTTCCTTTTCTTTTCAAGAAAAAAGAAATTTGTTTACAGTTTCCTTTCTATTAGAAGAAGCCAATCTTATAGCCAGAGCCCCTATTTCTCCAGGAATCATTTTTGAGACTTCATTATAAACACATTGTTCTTGCTTTTAGAAAACATTCTTCCTATGATCTATTTATGTATTTATCTTTGTCATAATGCAGAGACCTAATGACCGATTCTCCCAGCCCCTTGCGGTGTAGCGTCTAATTTGCCTTCCTTTGAATTGTCAACTATGCTCCTGTTTGTTCATTCCCCAATAGTACTCCCTTCTTCACTCAAATGTCAGAACAAACTCATTCCAAAAGATTGTGCTCAAGACCTATTACTCTTCTCCAGTGTGTTTCTTTGCTTTTTTTTTGATGATGTTCAGAGTGCCATCTCTTCATACGCTGCTTCAGTAATTGAAATAAGCAGCAGGACCAGTTAGTGACCTTTACATATCACCAGTGCCTGACGGCCAAAGGAGGAGCATCATCGTTCTCCAAGTGCAAAGGGAGTCATATAGCTACTTGGGTGGATGCGATGATGAAACTAAGAGAAAACATTACAAAATCCACAAATACATAATACATAATAAGTTAATAAATATATTTATTGCTTTTATAACTCTTTAGAGTTGTATAATGCAATTCTACTCATTACCATAAAAAGAGCCATATTTCCTCAAGGACACAGTACAATCATCCCTCACGCATTCCCAGGACAAAAGGTGTAATGGGGATTCCTTTTTTGTCTTCCAGACAGGAGCACTATGCACAGATTTTTATTATTTTTGTAACTTATTTGATTCTTACAGCAACCTTGTGCAAATATTCTGATCTCCATTTTCTAAATTAAAACACAGAAACAAAAGTGAATTTCTGGGAGGAGAGACTGGCTCATGTTTGCATAGCCAGGCAATGCCAGGACAGGGATAGAAATGGTTGTCTTTACCACAGTTCCCTGACATTTCTTTCCTCAGACTGTCTCATTTTGTCCTTGTCATGTTGCTATAACACCTTAGAAGAGTTTCTATTCTCAAGGGACCAGTGGATCCCTTCATATTATGAAGAAAGTATCTGCAAACCGACACTTTTCAATACAGGGAGAGAATGCAACAAAGGCTTGGTCGGACCTAAGAGGCCAGATGTATCACCTGCCTTCCAGGAGAGACGATCTACAGAGCAGACAAACTTTAATCAAATAATCATTTACACAGATAAATAATTTTCAATTACTCACACAGGGGTGGGTACTTGTTGCATAGTGTAGTTCATAATGTACACTATACTTGAAATTTACTTGAAATTACTTGAAAGAGAAGTTATCACGTATTCTCACCACTCCCCGCCAAAGGTAACTATGTGAAGTGATGGATATATTAAGTAGCTGATTGTGGTAATTATTTCACAATGTATACATATATCGAAACATTCTATT
Organism: Propithecus coquereli; assembly: GCF_000956105.1. Classification (NCBI taxonomy): domain Eukaryota; kingdom Metazoa; phylum Chordata; class Mammalia; order Primates; family Indriidae; genus Propithecus; species Propithecus coquereli. The sequence goes on from NW_012148396.1 coordinate 5,924,454, forward strand.
GTATACCCTATGTATGTGCAATTTTGTCAAACCTCAATAAAGCTGATAAAAAAGAAATAAAATTGATGTTTGCAATAAAAACAAGAGCACAGCGGGACAAAATGTTTTTATTTAGTTTGGGAAGTGCTTGGGAAGTTGAGACATGCTGGCAGAAGTCCAGAAAATACCACCTAAGCACCTGACTTTAATCTGAAGTCTGAAGGATAAACAAGGGAGGGATGACTATTTCAGCAGGAAGTGTATACATGGGAGTGAGGCCCTGAGGCCCAGACGTCATCTCAACCAGGCATCCTACTTACATCCCACAATGTTTTGAGTGGTCCATGAAAATGTTTGAATGTCTTTAAAAATGAGAAGAGTAAAAAGAATGTAATCCAGCCTGAATTATATTCCTCTTCATACTAATGAGGTCATGAAATATAATTTTTAATACTTTTTTTTCTCTTTTTTTTTCTTTTATTTCAGCATATAATGGGGGTACAGATGTTTAGGTTACGTATGTTGCCCTTGGTCCCCCCCCA
>NW_012148396.1:5926844-5935955 GCF_000956105.1 Propithecus coquereli
GAAAAACCTACCTTGCTCATGGATTGGTAGAATCAATATCGTTAAAATGTCCATACTACCTAAAGTGATCTACAGAATTCATGCAATCCCTATCAAGATCCCATTATCATTCTTCACTTTTAATACTTTTTATGGGGGAAGGAACTCATAAAGGCAAAAGTATTTCAGGCCCATGAATGTCATGATGTGTCCTGCCTAAAATGGGAAAATCAAAATAGCTGACAAAGCATTTGAGAGACTAGTGAGCTGGCATTGCTAGAGCACAATGTCTTTTGTTTCCTGCCATCCTGTTTTCCATGGTCCCCACAAAAACAAAAACAAACAACAAAGAAACACAGAGAATTCCTTCATTCCCTTCATTCCTTTTCTTACTTCTGTGGGTGGAGTTCTCAAAACATTGTGTTAGTTACTGCCCTGAAGCCTGACTCCCTCCCGCCACCCCAATCCCATCATATCTATTGAAACTGTTAATTGAGATGGCACAGAAAGAGCAATGATGGAGCTTAATAAGGCCTGATATATGTTTACTGGAATAATGAATGAGTGAGTGAGTGAGAACAAAATTGTTTGTACTAAGTAGGTGGAGCTGACACTAAGTGGTAACATGGTGCAGATAATAAAAATTTTATTCCTCTGTTACTCACTTCAGCAAGCATTGCTTTAGAAACTACTGCTGCCCTGAGAATAGACATATAAATGGACTGCATCTCTGCTCTCAAGGAGGGTCCAACTGCTGAGTTTTGATGTGTGTTTAACTTACCCTAACTCAGCATGGACAATTCTAAACACATAGCATAATCAGGATGGGATGGGAAACCTTCAAGAAAGGAATATTCGTTCCCTGATCAGGTCATCAAAGATGAATGGAACATGGAAATGTAAGGAGGGTGGAGATGGACCTTTCACTCTGAGGAAATGATGTGATCCATAGTGAAATGGCAAAACATATAGCGTAGCTGGATGGAGAGGAATTGGGGATTGTTGAATACACTAAAAAGTTGGGTTGGAGATAGTTCCCCAAAGGCCAATAATCTTTCCTTAATCAAATAACTTCATATGTGGAAAATTGGGTATTTAAACAAATTAAATAGGCAAATATTAACAAACACTGCCATTATCATCATTTTTCTATTAAAATTACCACATTTATGTAGCACTTTCAATTTTATATCAAACTATAGACAAACACTCATTGAAAGTAGTAATATGAGAGTCTGGGGGCAATAATGTAGCTCCTGAGGCTGATTCTGAGAAGGGCAAAAAGAAGAATAACGAAAAAAAAGCATAGAGAAAAATTCCTTACATACCAAAATGCTTATATGTGATTAAAGAAAGATTATATTATGATAAGTATATTTAGTTTAATATGGGCGGGAGGGAGAAGCCACATCATTTTGAAAAGATTTCCTTCAAAACAAATGTTTCTAAGATAGAAATGAAAAGACATGCTTCATTTATCCAAGAAATTTACTTAGCTTGAACCCCAGTTCCTCAAAATTTGATGTAAATAGTGTACTATTTTCCCCTTTACAATGATTTCTTATAAATGGATTTTAGAGAAATCACCATACCCTTTCAAATGGTGATTCTATTCTTTTTCCTACCTGCAGACTTTGCTAAAGTGCCTGTAATTTGTACATCAATCTCAGTGCTAAATGTTTTATTTTAGCAAATATATAACTGTATGAGCTCCAGCATCAGAACATTTTGTATGTAATCATTAAAACACAAAATCGTTGTCTGGAACCAAAGGTGATTATTTTTCCATTTGTTCGATCCTGGCACACAAAATGATCTATCTTGATTCTCAGTCCTGGGATTATTTTGCTTGCAAATCAAGATCCAGCATAAAATTTTCCACAGGCACAAAGAAATCTAAAGTATGTAAGATACTTTTGTCCAGGGAATGCTTCACTCTCACTGTTATATCTATCACAGCATTAACCAAATGCCTGGCACACTGCCCAACTCACTGATCCCACCCAATTCAGTTCAGCAACATTAAACTGGTAACTCATTCACAAAATATTGTTACTGAGATATTATGATCTCTCAACCTTTGGGAGACATAAACATGAACAGTTTTATGCTTCCCTAACTACATCTATGTATACTTCTCCTTCCTAGATAGTTCAGAGAGGGGTCTACGACAATGTCTAGTCTTCTTTTCATAATTGTTAAGCTATTTTGTTTATTATAAAGTCTTACTCTGTTGTTTTTGTTTTAACTTGGTACTATTATTTCAAAGTTTCAGAGTCACATTCTCTTCAAAGCCCTCCTCCTCCCTCTCCTTGAAGGCATGACTCTCAGAGATGCACCTGTTCCTCCTTGCCAGTGCTTGTCATTCTGGTTTTGGAGCAGAAGCAAGGAATGGGGTACTAAGACATCTGCATCCAGTCCTCTTTCTGTTGGTGTTTGTGCTTTCCTGCCAGTAATGCTGTATTGGCTCCCCATGAGGGGTACGGGTCTCTCAGGTGAGAAATGCTAACTGGCCCCATGTCAGGGGAGACAGAGCCTGGTTTTGGCACTCCCCATTTTGTGACCTCTTCCTCTTGGCTTATGAAAGAGGACTTGGCATCTTCTTCTCCTGCTAGCTCCCTCTTGCATTGATTGGGAAGGGCGTGATGGAAGTGGCAGGATCAATCAGCTGAAGTGGCACCTCTCAGTCAGCCCCACATGGACACAGGGACATTAGCAGCTTGATGATTTCTGAATTTAGAATGTGACAGTTAGAATCATTTGTTTTCAGCTTTGGGACTGGACACAATTTCAGGACAAAAAGCAATATTTCTTATTTCCTCTCTAATATCCTCCTGTACAACTGCTATATGCTAAAGCATCATGTTCTATATTCACGAGAAAGTCATTGTGGAGAGACAGCCTTGGTAAGTTAAGGTTGACAGAGCTGTGCTCATGTGCTAGATAACACCAATGAGAAGGGTATAGCTCAGTCTTGATATTCGAGTTTAAGGTTCTAGAAGAAATGACATTTAAAGAGTGTCTAGATATGAGCTCAGCAAGGAAGGAAGAAAATAATATTATATGTAGGGGGCACAGATTTTGAATATAAAAACCTCGTTATAAGAGAAAAACGACATTGGGGTCTGAAAATACCAGCAAGCTGGGTGTTTGAAACTACAGCATGAGGTCAACCAGAGGATCAGAGGGAGTTAAGGCAGTGGAAGTAGAAAAGTGTCAGATGATAAAAGTGTTCTAATGTTTAGCTAAGGATTTTGGATTTCACACTGTAGGAATTTAATGAAAAATTTTAATTCAAATGCATGTATTTAGTCTACCAGGAGAAATATAGGAGGAAGCATAAATAACAACAAAAAATAGCAACTATTGCCCAAAGATTTTCCTTTTAATTTCCCATAACTTATTTCACATGTATAACTTATGCCCATAACTATAAAATGCACATGTAGATATTATCATTATACTTTCAAATGACAAAGTTGAGGCCCCGAGAGTTTATTTTTAATTTTTCTCAGATTTATTGAGGCATAGTTGACAATTGAAAATTACATATATTTAAGGTGTACAACTTGATGATTTGATATACATATATAGTGTGAAATATTCAACATGTTTAAGCTAATCAATGTATCCATCACCTCACACAGTCACTATTTTTCTTTTCTTTCCTTCCTTCTTTCCCTCCTTTCTTCCTTCCTTGCTTCCTTCTTTCCTTCCTTCTTTCCTTTTCTTTTTTCCTCCCTCCTTCCCTTCCTTTCTTTCCCCCCATTTCTTTCTTTTCCTCCTTCCTTTCTTCTCTCTGTCTCTCTTCCTTCCTTCCCTCCTTTTTATTCATGGTGAGAACACTTAAAATCTATCCTCCTAGCAAATTTCAAGTCTGTGATACAACGTAGTCACTGTACTTCCATTGTTGTGCATTAGATCTCCAGAACTTACTCATCTTGCATAACCAAAATGTTGTCCCTCTTGACCAATATTTCTCCATTTCCAGAGAGTTTAAGCAGATTTTCTGGAATCAAAAAACTAATCAGTGTCAGAAACAGGATAGCAGTTCATTTTTTCTGAATCCAGAATAATATTCATACCATATTTATATGTCCAACTTAAAACTATCACATATAACTAAAAACTGGTATGTTCTTTATGAAATCTTCCTTCAATTTTCCTGGGTTTGATTGTATAGGAGAAAGAAGATATACTAAGAGACAAATTTTAAGCCAAAGAAATTTCAACATATGTACCATAAAGGAAGTATAAGTAGTATCACTTAACAGTACCAAATAGGCAGCAACAAAGTGTTACTGAGATCAATAAAACACACAGGGAAGGAAAGAAAATATCTGAAATATTTTTCAGTGTTAGGCACTTTTGAGTTACATATCCAAGGGGAATATGTATTCAAGGGGAATATGTATTCAAGGGGAAACTGAATTTTGGCGGATGAAGAGTCAGAAAGAACATATAAGCTTAAAGCATGGTGTGGGGATAATGAAACATAGTGAAAATATATTTTAAAATATTTGTTTATTTATTACTTTAAGACTTTGAAAATGGGAATGAAGACATTGCCAGAGGCTAGATAATATTGAGATTTTATCGCTATGATACTATTAGGTATCTATTAAATAGGGGTAGAATTAATATATAATTCAATGGGAATTTTTGTTATTTTCTAAAACTATGTCTTATTGTGATAGGTAGAATAATGACCACCCAAAGATGTCCACATTTTAATCCCTGCAACCTGTTGTTATGTTGCTAACCATGGCAAAAGGAACTTTGCAGGTCTGATTAAGTTAAAGCTCTTGAGATGGTGACATGATTCCAGATTGTCTGAATGGGCCCAATATATTTGCAAGGGTTCTTATAAGACTGAGACACAGAAGGAGATGTGAAAATGAAAATTATTAAATATATGGATAAAACTCAATGAAGACTTCATTCATGTCACGGAGAGTTTATAGAATGTAACACTGGTTATGGGTCTGGAGTCTGAGAGAGGTGTGGATGTGTCTTAAAAAGAATAATTATCAGCTCCTGACAATGTGCTTCAAAGACAGTAAAAGTCTTCAAGTAAGAGAAACCTTGCACAGAAAGTCTCCATGAGATTTGTAGTTTTGGGTGTTCAGATTCATTGAAATTCCTACCAAACACACTCAGAATTTTCAGGATCCTTTTTGACTCCAGTTAATTCCCTGAAATCCACAGAAGAAACCTTCATTTTAATTCTGCATCCTTCATGTAGCAGACACTGTAAGTGTCCTGCCCAAATCCTCTTGAGACGTTCCATTAGGGTGCAACCTGCTGACAACTTTCTCTCATTTCTCTCGTGGCAGGATTCCATTCTGTTCTTGGCATGATATAAGTATGGAGAATGAATCCTTTTGTCCTATACAGCTATCAGCTGAAGACAGACTGGTGTTGATCTATCAACACACCTCACCGATTGGGTGGTAGGTAGGAATAACTCTGAGTTGCATGTTCACACTGACTCTCAGAATTTTCCATCAAGATTAATCTCCCAGCACCCATGGCAGGAACTTGTGTGGCAACATACTCTTCACTGGTTGCCTTTCCTTTCTTGTCTCCCTTTTCTATTCCCCTACTGGTGTTTCCTAGGGTCACACTCAAATGAATCATTGCTCACAATTTGTTTCTGTAAAAACACAAACTAAGGTATGACAGGACCCAATTCTAGGAAACATTGGTATTATTAGGAGATTCTATTAGGACAGTCATAGAAGCTCTTTGGACCTCTGACTCTGCAGTGAGGAAAGATGTTGAAGCCTTGAGTTTGTTGTTTATGTTCTGTAAACTCTCCAGTGTGATCTGAGTTAGAATTTGACTCCATACACTCTATAATCTTTATTTCTTCCATATTGTTGTATTTCACCTGTAGCCTTGTATCCCAGAGCATTGTCTAAAATAGGCATTTCATTATACTCAAGTCAAAGTGACAATTTAAGTTACTCTTAGTCATGGATACCAATATCCCATTAGCCTTTGGCATGAGTTTCTTATTTTGTATTTAACCAAGTCAAATAAGCTCTCATTGAATCCTATGTATAAGGGCATGTTTTATAGAACAAATTTCTACGCTAAATATGAATCATGGAATAGTAAAATGAGAAAACACTTGAAGTATTTCAAAAAGGAAAGAATGCAAATTAAGACAAATAGAGGCTTACAAAAACTTCAAAAGAGGTGGATTAGTAAACATTGGAGAAGCTGCTTTATAGAGATTAGGAAGTCATAAGTAGCAGCAATTGTAAGACTCTGCTGCCTCAGGTACCTGGCATCCTAAAGGGATGATTTGTAGGAAGTTGTCTGAAAGCCACTTTCATCACCTGGTACCTTACATCTGCCCCAAACTGCATACCTGTCCTCTTCTGTCAGAGCAATAATGGTGTCTGCTTTTCTACGCCTTTCAAAACCATAGTGAGTACCTCCCAGTGGTGAAATTTAAACTTCAATCTTGCTGCTAAATAAGCCCAGGAAACCAGCTCAAACAAAGGAGGCAGAGAAGGGAGTAGGAATGATAAAAGATGCCCACAGACCATACATGGCAACAAAATTATGGTATATAAAATGATAACATCAATGAAATTAGAATAAAAAATAGAATTAAATAGCATAACCATATTAATATAAGTCTGGTCAAGCAGAAATAAAAAAAAGTGTTCTGAAGTGTGTGTGTTCTGAGTAGGATGTAATGATACTGAGTTAGCTATGCATGTTCTAACTTCTTAGGTAATACCAAAATGCTCAAAATAGAGCATGGAACTTAAACATCACTATAAAGAATTGTAGAATGATTTTAAAAAAGAATGCAAAGGGGAAAAGAAAGAGAAAATTGTGGAATGGATAGTACAAATAGGGAGTACAAAAGAATATGACAAATTGTCGTTGACATATATAACTAATTGTTTTACATTTATGAGGATTAAATGTTTTATTCAAAAATTCAAAGATTGCCAACCTAGATAACACAAGGACAATAACCACAAAAATAAGATTCGGTTAAATGTTTTTTTTTTTTTGGAAAAGACATAAAATATAAGGATGTAAAAAGACTTGAAGTGAAATGATAGAAAAATATATTTCATGTAAGTATACTGAACACAATGAAAACGATGATTTTGATTATTATACTAAAGCTCAATAGCTCAGATTTGCTTCTTTATTAAAAAAAAAAGCGTAGGCAAAATGCTCTTGGACAGCTGATGTTATCTCTTTTTTTGTTCCTCCACTTTCCAGAAGGTCACATTTGCATAATAGTTTGGATTGCCTGTTCATCCAATAAAAGGGCAATTTCAGGGCAGGTGGATTTCCATATACTTGATATGGAGAATTTGAGAACATCTTAGAAAAATATTATCTAGGCAGATTTATGTAGCCACTACAAAATTACAGCAATATTTATTACTTACTTTAAAATGGGCACATCATACGATTGGTAATTCCTGGAGCCAGCGTGATACGATTATTTTATTAGCTGCTTTTTTCATACCATCAAGCAAAGAGGCAAACAGTATAGGAGAAATTAAGTGGGATCATATGTATTTAGAGGTTCTTTGAGTTAATCAGAAAGTAGAGAAAGCTAGTGGCTAATGACGTGCCCTCTGTGGCTTTGCTTCTATTAATGAATGCCAGATTAAATCCAAAATGCAAACCCTGTGAGGGGACAGACTGGCTGCTTTTTGTTCTCTCTTTTTCTTAACATTAAAACTAAAATTAATCCAATCTTTGGGTCAGAATATTTAATAGTATGCTATAAAGAATAATTATAAGAGCTAGATGCATTCAGCAAACATTTATTGAATTGCTACTTGCAGGTGCTGTGCTAGGCACCTGGGAGATATAGATGAGCAAGTGATGGCTCTGGACCGCAGGAACTCTAAACACTCTCACAGATATCTGCCTGACTTGGTCCTCACTTCCTTTAGACAGAGTCCTTTAGACTGCCCAGGTTTCATCATAACTGAGAGGCCTATTCCTAATGACCCATGTATCAGAGCAACCTCCTCTGTACTTTCAGTTCTGCTTACCTTGCTCTGTTTCTTCAGAGCACTTAACAACCCCTAACATGTTATGTATTCATTAATTTATTGACTATCTTCTTGTATAAGAATATTAAGTCCATGAAAGCAGGGACTTTGCCTGATGTCACTATTGTTTCTTTTGTGCCTAAATTATTCCCAGAGCACAGTGGGTGCACAATAATATATATTTAATAATTGAGTAATTGAATGCACCAGTCATTTAAAAACATAAAAACAATGCAAAGGGATAAATGCTATTTAAAAGCATATAAATCAAATACATTGATTTCAGTTTGATTTGACTGAAATCAAACACAGGTTTTCAGGAAAGAGGATGTAATGCATTCAGAAAATGAGCTATTTATGATTAGTATAGATAAAAGGTAAACTGGGTACTTCCCAGTGAATAGGTTGAATGAAGCTAGGAACCAGGCTTAGGAAATAACCAAGGCTCAAGGCAGCACAACAAAGGGAAAGAAGCTGAGATCATGACCATGTTAAGGAACCATTTGGACTTCTTGCTGTAAATACACAAATTGCTTTACTGGTTGGGCTTTTTGAGTTTGGTCACCGTTGCTTGCAGTTGAGAGCACCTTAAATTACATTCAGCATCAGTTTTGGTTTAAGTATTTTAGTCACATGGGGTGTTTAATTTAAAAACTATTCTAGGATCAAAAGATGTAAAACAAAGAGCAACAGGGAAGACATAAGTCCAGAAATGTATTTATATAATTTAATCTGATTTCAGACCTAAGTGCAGGAAATACTCTGGACTAGCATGTGCTTAAAGTGAAAGGTTTCGCTGAGAGGCCAGCTGTGTATGTGGTGGTTTTCACGCGAGTAGCAACTTAAACACAGATTCCTCCCTCTCACAAAAGGGTAAGTTTCCTATGCCAAAGGCCAAGACGGTTTACTTCTGTTTCCTGTTGTGTCATTAGGTAGCTGGGCTTTGAACAGGCTGTATTCTCCTTCTGTTCCTTAGATTCCTTATAACACTACCCACTGTTTACTTTTTGTCTTGAATTTCTACCTTGCATCGAGGGAGGGACCATGAGTTGTATCTTCCAAGGAATCTACTTTAATTAATACA
>NW_012148396.1:5936576-5936880 GCF_000956105.1 Propithecus coquereli
TTTTATAAATAAATGAGAATGTAGCAGTTAGTTTTGCAAAAGGCCTATGCCACAGCATTCTTTGCATGTTCCTACAACCCTTAGTGTGTTAATACCTGTCATTCTTGTCTTTATCATTGTATTGCAGTTCTCTTTAATACAATCAAGGTTGTTGTTGCTCTAAGTTGCAAGGGGTGAAAGGAGTTGACAAAGTCATTTATGTTGTCAGACCATAAATGTATAATGCAGAAAGGACTTTAAGCATTTCATTCTTCTTCAGTTAGGACAGTTTCTTAAATTAGAGATTGTTTCAAAGTAGAATTAT
>NW_012148396.1:5939500-5940321 GCF_000956105.1 Propithecus coquereli
ACCCTTCATGTCAAGGGAAGATTCCTAGTGTAGCCCTCACACCTATGATGTCTTCCACCACCACCAAGTACTCTGCTTTATCTAATTACTGATAACGATAAGAGACGTGGTCCCTCCAATGGTCACTGTCCTGATCAACCAACTATGATCTCTACAGATTAAAAGAACATTAAATTAAAATTATCACATCCTTATCAAATATGTATTGCCCAGATATTTGACTCAAAAATATTGTGTTATTTTATTTAATCTGTTAATAGAGGAACACAGCAAACCAGGCAGTATTATTCTCATTTTAGGGATAAGGAAACTAAAGCTCCTAGAGATTAAGTAATTTATTTAAAGTAATTATTAAGGTATCTAGTGGAGCCCAGAATCAAAACTGGAGTTCCCTGACTCAATGTCTGTGCATTTCAGGACAAAGATGCTGCCTCATGCTATAGAAGGGGGAAAGTAGTGTCTGAACATCCAGATTGGCTATAAAAAGGACTTGACAAACTAAGCTTAAGTAACTCCAAACAATTCACACTTTGTATTTATAGCTATGGGATCCATTAATGACATCTTAACGATTATCTAACTAACAATCTCCTCAGCATCTTGAGATGTACAAAGTTACTAACAGGAAATGTAAAATCCCATAATGAAAGGGAACATAATGTAATAAAGCCTATATTATTTTTTCTCCCATGGAAAAAAGAGTAATCCTTAAGTTAATGTCATATAGATATTCAATGATAAATATTTCTTTTCGGTATCACCTTGTAATTCTATCTTTAAATTGTTATGCTATAAAATTACATTATACTATATTTATGGTC
>NW_012148396.1:5941775-5942898 GCF_000956105.1 Propithecus coquereli
AGATTGAACTTTCCCTGTCTTTCCTGATCATTGCATTGAGTATTTGCCCAATTCTGATTACCTCCCTGGACACCTTTTGGATATTTATTGATTCTGTAGTTTGTCACCCATAGATGAGTCCTGTCCCCATTTGGGTACCCACTTCCACTCTTCCGACCTATGACTTAGAATAATACCCCAGCTAAATCTTGTCCAGGAAGGCAGTTCAGACACTGCCTAATATTTACCAGCTTGCCCTTTTTCCTTTTGCTTATAATAGCTACTGAGAAAAGCAAGGGTTTGAGATACTGGTTCTCATCTGAAATACAGAATCTCAATATCTCAGAATGGTGTAGATCATGACCACATCATTTTAATACATGTGCAATTTGCCATATTTTAAACATTGTCCATTACTGGCTTTTTAAACTTCTTCTAGCTCCATATACAATAAAAATGTCTGTGTATGCATGAAATCATGGAAACTCTGGGTATGTGACAATTTTTCCTTGAAATTTAGGATTATCTTGTTAGCATATGTCAGTGAAAGTGGGCTTACTGCGGCAGAGGACATAGCATTTTTAAAGACTGTTGGCATATTGCCACTTGTATTGCACCTTCATACACTGCCACAACAATGTGTGAGATTGCCAGCCACATTCTATCCATTCTTGGATTAGGTAGTGCTATTTTTTCTTTTAAAAATTAGTCATTTGTGTTACAGTATTGGGATAATAAAAAGTCACTCCTTATAATAACCTTCTTGAAGAAGAGAAGTCAATTGCCTCATTTATTTATCCAATAAATATTACTGGGCACTCACAATGTGTTAGTTATAGTTGTAGGTACTGGTGATACAATAGAAAGAAAACAAGCATAGTCCCTGTTATCTCTCAGCTCATATTCTAATGGAACATTTTCTACTAAAAAAAAAAAGTGCACTGGAATCTTGGGTGAGTATTGAAAAGTTCAGAATTTTTTTCCCTAAGCCAATCAAATTCCAAACATTCAGAGCTATCATTTTATATCAAGAAGCATTTTGTTTGTATGCTTGTTTTGAACCAGTTGGCTTAGAAGCCTGGGCAGTTAATGGTATCGTTTCGGGCTCCTGCCAGGGTGCCTTCCTCTTCTGCAGTATTCTTTT
>NW_012148396.1:5944713-5945113 GCF_000956105.1 Propithecus coquereli
TTTTAATTTTTCATTTTTAATTGACCCTTGGGCAGACCATGGGCACCTTATTAAGACCTGGAATCATTCACCCTTGTGTTCCCATGGCCCAAGATAGAGTGCCATGCAGAATCAGCCTTTGTAAATGTCTGCTTAATGGATTTAGGAATGGAACATTTTAATTCAGATTGTGTGACTTATTCACAGAGAAAACCAAATATGAAAAATTATAATATAAATTGCTTCATGGGTTGATTATTTCCATTTTGTAGAAAGTTGTAGCAATAAAAAGGATTTATTTGTCTCTTCTATCCAGACCAATGCAATAATGCTAATTGTTGCCAATCTATATGGATGCTGAGGCTACATTGTTTTCCCAACCTCAGGGCATCAGTGATCCCCACAAGTTAATTCTGGAGTA
>NW_012148396.1:5946893-5948533 GCF_000956105.1 Propithecus coquereli
TAGAAACATTATAGGCCATGAACAAATGGGATAATGTACTCAAAAGCTGAAAGAAAAAAAATTGCCAACTAAGAGCAATTTATTTGGCATGGCTATCCTTTAGCTATATCCATGACATTCCATTAAATAACAGCAGAACACACATTCTTCTTATGTTCATGCAAAACATTTTCCAGGATCAATCATATATTAGGACACAAAACCAGTCTTAACAAATTTAAGAATATTAAAGCAATCAAGTATCTTTTAGAACCATAATAATATGAAGCAGAAATCAGTAACAGGGAAATTTTGAAAACTCACAATTATATGGGAATTAAACAACACAATTTGAAAAATATATGGGTCAAAAATAACTCAAAAGGAAAATCAAAACATATTATAAGATAAACAAAAATGGAAAACCAATGTGCCAAAATTATGAGGTACAGCAAAATCATTTCCAAAATGAATGTTTACAGTGATAAAATATCTACAAAGGAAAAAAAATCTCAAATAAAGAGACGATTCACAATTTTATATCTCAAGGAACTAAAAAAAAATAAATAAACTGAACTCAAAGTTGCAGAAGGAAGGAAATAACGAATATCAAAGCAGAAATAAATAAAATAGAGAATAGAAAAATCAATGAAGCTACGACTTTAAAAATAATTTAAAAAATGCTCAGAATCACTAATCAGTTAAATGCAAATTAAAACTACAATGAGATACCACCTGGCCCCTATCAGAATGGTCATTCTTAAAAAATCAAAAAACAATAGACGCTGGTGTAAATGCAGAGAGGAAGAAATAATGATACACTGTTGGTGGGACCATAGATTAATACAACCTCTATGGAAAACAGTATGGTGATTCTTCAAAGTATTAAATGTAGACCCATCATTCAATGCAAAAATCCTTCTACTGGGTATTTACCCAAAGAAATAGAAAAAAAGACATATACACTCAAATGTTTATCACATCACAATTCACAATTGCAAAGATGTGGAATCAATCTAAGCATCCATCAATTCACATGTAAAGAAAATGTGACACGCACACACATACACACACATACACACACACACACACACACACCGTGGAGTACTACTCATCCATAAAAAGAAACGAAATAATTTTTTTTTGCAGCAACTTGAATGGAATCGGAGACAATTTTCCTAAGTGAAGCTTTTTAGGAATGGAAAAACAAACAACGCATATTCTCGCTAATAAGTGAGGAGCTAAACAATGGGTACACACAGGCACAAGAGATATAAAGGACATTGGAAACCATGAATGGGGGATGGTAAAAGAGGCGTGAGGGATAAAATCTTACCTATTGGGTACAATTAACACTACTCTGGTGATGGACACACCAAAAGCCCTGACTTAAGCATTATACAAGGTATTCACATAACAAAAACAGTTATTCCTTCTTAAAATTTTAAAATAAAATAAACAGATTAGCCTGAGAAAAGAAATATAAATCAAATAGACAAATTTATAGCTAGACTAAAAGACTCAAATAAATAAAATCTGAAATGAAACAGAAAATAATATACCTGATACCATAGATATACAAAGGCTCAGACGAGACTATTATGAACAATTATTGACAAATTGGATAACCTCTAAGAAAAAGGACAAATTCCAGAAAACAT
>NW_012148396.1:5951468-5953415 GCF_000956105.1 Propithecus coquereli
AGAGAAGTTTAGGACAGTGAAAACATTTTATTTTTTTAGTGGCATAGATTAAACAAATGTTTATGATTTTCAAAACTCATCAATATATTGAAGATCTGGGCCTTTTACTATGCATATATCTGATCCCAGTTTTAAAAAAATATAATGAAACACAAACTACTGTGTCAGAAATGTGTCTCTAATAAGATTTCTTAATTAAATTAGTACATGCCTATCTGTGTATTGTCTCACATATTGTATACATTTGTGAATTGTTCTTTCTATGTTCCTTGGTATATTACAGTCTCTTAGACTTATAGGATCAATGGTTCAGTGTTCCTGTGGAAAGGATATGGAGACAGGCATATCTGTGTCTACAGCTGAGTTCTGTCACTCTTGGTAGTATTGATATTAATTTGAACAAATTTCTTCTGACCTCCAGAGTGTCATCTCCTTACCTAAAATATGGGATTTTAATTCAGTTGTCACGAGGGCAATAGAAAATGTATACATAATATCGGGCAAATAATAGTTGCTCAATAACGTACAGTATATTTTTATTAAGTTTGTTTATGTGTCTGGAAATTTACTAACGACCTTACTTGTCTTACCTTAATCCTTACAGTATCCCTTTTAGGTTAGAAGTTATTGTTATCCCACTTTTAAAGATTAGGAATTTGAACAGAGCTAGATAACTTGCTTAAGATCCCATAGTACCAAATAACAGAGCTAGCTTTTCGTCCTTAGGAGCTGGAATCTAGGTTCTTTTTTGGTATTTTTTTTTTCATTGCCTCCCCTAAATGGTGATAATGGCGATGATGATAATGATTATCACTATAATTATCTGTCTGTTTTAATTTCTCCATTTCGCCCTCACTCTAAGCTCTTCAGCTTCAAGGAGCTAACAAGTCCAAAGATATTGTTCTTATTGAACATCTCCAATCTTTAAAAATAATGTCTTTACCTGAACTAAAATATAACCACTGGACTTTATATGTGTCCCCTGTGAGCTATGCTGAACTGGTGTACTCTCTTTTAAAATGACAGTCTTTAAAACACATGAGATGCTTATCCTAGATGATTCAGTCTTTTCTCTTAAATTGTGACAAGGAATTTACTGAGCATGTTCTTTGAATGATTCTGAGACTCAGCAAGCAGCCGATGGCTGATAGCATCAAACACGTGGCCTATGTGGCTTTGACTGTGCCCAGTGCTAATAACAGTCCAATGGAGCTTGACTCACCTGAATCCTTAGTACAACAAGAGCCTCTAAATCCTAGGTGACATTCAGGAAACTCATGTCATTTTACCACCCCCCACACACTCTTTTTCTGCTTTTTTTTACCCTAAGATCAAATGGAGATTTCTGCTTTAGAAATTCAATTATGAGAAGTACAATGATAATGGGAAGATTTGACTAATACAGTGTAACCACTTTTTCATTTAAAGGGGAATACTAAATATGTAGATTATAATGGTGACTTTCAATCAAATTTCTTTGTAACGATACAAATCTAACTAAAGATAGTGTCTGGTCAGCGCTGGAACTAGGGTGAGGCTGATGAAGCAGTCATCTCAACATGTAAGGGCTGCTAAAAATCTTCATAATCAAGATAACTATTTTAATGACTTGAATGCAATATTTAAAAAATAAAGTTAGTGCAAAGGAATTGAAGAACCAAATATCAAAATTTTAAATAAAGGCAGGATCACATTGGTGATCTCTATAAGGGGATATTTAATGAGAAGCTCTCCTATAATGAAAATATAACCTGTCTCAATCTTGCTAAGGTAGGGCATATAGCTTTTAAATTTAATTATGATTGGGAAACAGAGTGAAGAATTCAGGAGGTGGGGGTGTTACAGGAACAGACAACTTGGTGGTGCTCAGTGTCTGTGGGTGGAACCTCCGAAATGCAAAATAAACAAGGAGATGTTGGAGCCTCAAAGACATCTCTAAGACCTGGA
>NW_012148396.1:5953465-5953911 GCF_000956105.1 Propithecus coquereli
GTCTCCACATATAAGCAGCACTTTAAAGGCAATGTAAAGCAATAATTCCTGAAGGGAAAAATGCAGGTGAGCTCCACATTGTACTTGGTTTTCTACCATGGAGCAGAAATAGTCCACCCTTATACTGTCAATTGATTTTTTAACAAAGACATCCGAAAAATTCAATGGGAAAAGGAAGTCTTTGCAACAAATGGTGGTGAAACATTATGAATAAATCTTTCCTCTATCTCAAATAATGAAAAATATCATACTATCTCAAATGGCTCACAGATCAAGAGTAAAAACTCAAACTAGCTTATTGCAAAAAACATAGAAAGTTATCTATGTAAACTCAACATTTGGCAAGATATTAGGGAAGACATAGTTTGCACTAATCGTAAGAAATACAAAATTAAACTTAAAATGGACTTCATCAAAATTAATACTTTTATTTATCAAAAGTCACT
>NW_012148396.1:5953961-5955273 GCF_000956105.1 Propithecus coquereli
CAGTAAAGAATATTTATGGTATGTATTTACAGTCTTACCACAATAATCTGTGCCACTTACAATACTATAGTTACATTTCTTCCATATATGTGTGTGTATTAATATATAATATAGATTAATTTTCCTACAGCATTGCCTCTCTTTTCTGTTTGCTTATTTGTTTAGTTTTCCTTTAAAAATAACTATCAATAATCTTGCTCAAATTCCTTGACAGAACTCTCAGCTTTTCTCCCTAGTCATCTATATGATGGAATCTATCAATATCCACTTGTTCCTTGGCACAGCCCTCTGGAGCCTCCTGACCTCTTCTCAAGGCAGGGGGCTGTGCCACCCTTGGACTCCCCACCACCCCGCCCCTCCAACACTCACCATCCTAGATTTCCTTTCTTATACCAGTGTTTGATCCTTGTTTTCTAGGTTTCCTAATTTCTCTTTCTTAGTCTCTTTACCCATTTTGACACACTATATAGTATAAGAATGTTTGAAATTGTGTGAAGGAAAATAAATCCTTCTGATATACAATTTTTTGTCTGTGTTCCAACTTGATTGATCTTTTAATGGAGTATAGTTTAAACTTTTATACTGGAAATAAGTTTCCTTGTGAATTTTGAAGACATTATTCAACTGACTTTCCGCTTCTAGTGTTGTTATTAAGAAGATCAGTGCTATTCGGGTACTTACTTTCTTATTAAACCAGTTTTTTCCTACTTTCTGGAAATCTTTTGCATCATGTCCATCAACTAGGTATCTTGAAATTTTGTGGTGATATATATTTAATTCATTTTACTATGAACTTACGGCTCTTCATTTGAGGACTTGTGGAAAATTTCTTCTGTATTATTTTGTTGTGAATTTGTCCCTCTATTTCTTCTTTGTCTTTTAAAAATACCTAAGTTATGTCTTTCTATGTTTCTTCTATTTTCTCATCTATTGATCTGTTTCCTTTTTTCATTTTCTCTTTGAAATCATTTTAGCCTATATTTGATTTTCAGGGACAATTTTTTAATATTTCAAACCGTAATACTTGTTCTTTAAATCTATTTTATGGTATTTTTTTAACATTTTAAGAACATATTCTTGTTCTCTGAAAGCTTTTATTAAAATAACACATAATACTTTTATTCCATGCGCATAGCAGTGTCTTCCTTGTCCTTGAGGATTTTTGTTTAAATGTTTGCATTCTTACCTCCCAATTTATTTACAGTTGTTGTCCATTATTTTAGTCATTGTCTTGTTTTTTGATGTAACGTTTCAGTCATTGTTACACACTTTCTCAATCAATGTTTATTTAGCTTTGTCAGTATTTGTACCA
>NW_012148396.1:5956819-5962225 GCF_000956105.1 Propithecus coquereli
GGTTACAAAGTCTTTCAAAGGTGAATTTCTAAATTCTAAGGTAAGTTTATCATTTAAACAGAGGAGTTAAACAGAGATATGTAAGCTCCATGTTTATTAGGTTATTGTGAATGGAGACAGGTAGTCTAGAATAGTTTACACAAAGACTTTGCTTTTGGCCCTTTGGGAAGCTGGCCTTTCTGAGAAGCAGTTTGTTCCGGAGGGCACTCTATTGTCAGCTCTCAGCCTATAATTTTTAACAGATTTGCTTGTGCTTTACAAAGTAAATCCAATTCTTTAGGTCTGAGAAACGGACGCCTTGTGGGATACAGCCACTACTGCCTTTCAGAGACGCCCTTCTAGTGTAACAGCATTCGAAATGCAAACCAGCACATTTACCTATGCCTTCAGGGCAAAGCTCTGTAAAACTCCTAAGACAGATCCTATCCCAAAACACGTTTAATACTAATTCATGGAGCAACAACTGTAGTTTGTTAAACACAGACTACTAGATTGATAATTGTTTGTATCTACTAGTTGGGATATATTTTTTCTCTGTCTTCTATTCTTGATTTTACTGATGAGAAAAATATTTGTCATTCCACTCTTTATTTTGTTGGAGGAATCTACCTTTTCTATCCATTTTTCCAATGTTTTTAATGATATATGCATACATATATGCATTCTCACTATGAAGTATCTATTTATTAATATGGATCCCTTCTCCTGTAGGCATTAAAATCCCCGAACTCTGTCCATAAGGCCTATATCTACATTTAAAATTTCCATATATGGTCCCAGTGTCTTCTCTTTTTTGTCAGTGCCTTGATTAATTCCTGGCATCTAGAATTTCTTTTTTTAAAATGTAACCATTTTTCATTGTTGTATCTATTTATAGCAATTTCTATTTTTAGCATTTTTATTTTTAGTAGCCATTCTTATCAAATCTATATGCCGTATTTCTTGAAGTTGAACCTGCTATTCAAGATTATGCTAAAATTTATTAAATTGTACAGAAGCTTTTATGCAATTTTGGAATTCTCACTAGCTTCTTTCTTCTCTGAAAAGCCCAAATATTCATATGTCCCATGCAACCAAACATCTGACTACATATTGCTTCAAAGAGTAATTGTATATAAAAGATCTTTTTGTTTTCTTTGCTACAAACAATGTAAACTGTTTTAAAACAGGGCATGCCCAGTCCTAAATCCAATGTGACAATGGGCTAGTCTCATAACAGGGGATTTAGTTTCCTCATCAAGAAAATCTGAAAAACCTGGGTAATACTAATCTAAAGATAAAGCTTTACATCATATAGCAATTCTAGTTTATGAAGTGCATTCATCTTCAGACTAAGCTTTTGATCTAGATTTCATTGTTTTACTTTGCTTACTAAGAACCTACACCTTAGAGAATTATAGGCCCAGTGTCATACAATTTAACCCCCGTGGAGATAGGGATCAATTTCTTCTGCTTGATGAAGTATGCTTACTACTATTTCACATTTCCTGTGTGGTTTCCTTGCTCGTGAATCGGGGCTGCTGTAAAAGTCAAAGGAGGCAAAGTACGAGTAATCGCTGTGTAAACTCTGGAGTACTACAGAACTGTGAAAACTGATGATGGCGGTGATGCAAAAGAGCAGAATTCCATCTTGACAGAGAGCAACCAAGTCTTTTATACCTTGGTTAACATCACAGTGACTGTCTTGGCCAGGTGACCCCGATAGGATTTTAATAGATGGTCAAAACACTCAGGACATCTGGGTCTCAGATAAATTTTCTCAATCTCATCATATCCTCAACAAAGAACTTGTCTTACTTGTTCATCAAAAAGGGAAACGAAATGAAGTGATCTCTTCCACTCCTAGCTCTTTTGCTCTCCGGGCTAGATGTGTGTTTATCCTGTCACTCTTGATACCTATGGGATTTTACAGATCTCGCTTCTGGGTTCTTTGCTGCCTTTGTTATGATTTTTCTTCCAGTGAGGTCTGCACTGTGACAATGAAAAGAGGGAATTGAGGTTATTAGCAAGCTCATTTCAGGCAGAAATATCTCCACTACACTTGACTGGGATAGCTATATAAGCCCTTTATCGTTAGAAAAGCAGAAAACCATTTAAAATTGAAGTGCAATTAGAGCCAATGTACTTCAAAGTAAATGTATTTACATGTGGGCTAATTAAAGAAATCTTTAAAGAATTCAATATTACAGATGGTACACTGAGGAAAATGTATATTTGGTTATATCTTTGTCTCTCAATGTTAAATTGTACAATAAACACATATTCATTTATAGAATTCTCTCAAGTTGTTATGGCAACTGGAACTTAGGGTCAGGCAGAGAACGTATTGTTACTGTTGTTCCCTAAGCCTGGAGAAATAGAGTTTTAACATCTGATATGAGCTTTGAGCATCATTTAAAAAGAGGACGTTTATTCTGGTGTCCATGATTTCGTGACTAAATACTCACTATTCTGACAAACTTTATTGTACCTTAAAACTTCAGCTTCTTCCCAATCAAGCTTGCTCTGCAAAAATCATCCAATAACAAATAATTTATACTTAATTTGCATGAGTCAAATTCATTTTCACTATTTCCAGCAAAATGCATTTACTTACTATTTATTTAGGTAATCTTGGAAGGATTAATTCAAACCCTGTTTAGTGATTTTTGACATACTTCAGATTAGTTTCTACATTGACAAAATGGGTCTGGTAAAGTATTCTTTAGAAGGCTGTAACAATAAAAATACAAAACACAAGAGAAAGTTTTTGGAAAATAGGAAACTATAAGGAGGTATTTGCATGTGCATCTGTTAAATGCTTTTTTCATTTATTCATTCAGAAAATATGGATTATCTGTTTAATATTAACCAAAGCACACTAAAAAGACAAAATAAAATAAGATTTAATATTTGTCCTCAGGAGTTTAGGGTTCATCCATAAGAAATCACTTATTTTTTAATCAAAGTATATTCAGAGTACTAAGACAATTCATAGAGAAGAGTATCTCATTCTTTAATAAGGAAGAGGTATCTGATTCTTCTTTTGAACTTGGTACTGTCATCGTGGCCTCGACCCTGGTTCTAGCTGCGCTATGGTTGTAGCACCCAGGACCATGCTGGAGTTGGCTTATTTCTCACTGAAAGCTTCTCATTTCAAGCCCACAGTATGTTTCTCCAGCTTTCTGCCCCAGAGCATCTGTGACATCATAGCTTGGGAAGTGGGCAGAATCTTACTCAGACACACATGCACACACAGCCAGAAGTACAAGGGAGTTAACACACTGTGGAGTAAGCCTTAAACAACAGGAGTCAGGAGAGGATAGATAAACTGTCCTTCCCTGTTTGACAGAGTCCCTCACTCACGTTTCCTGATGTCTACTCTCAAATAAACTACATAGATAAATAAGTTGATTCACAATCTGCTTACAGATAGAATCTGGGCAATTGGTCCTAGGAATGGATGTAGAAAACCAGTTCCCAGGAAGGATCCTGCAACTGGATCAACTGAATCGATCACCAGTGAGATGACAAGAAGAATCTCATAGTTGTTAATAAGTGGGGTGGTTATAACCCCACTTGCACATTTTAGCATTAAAATTACTAAGATTTTCATTTGTGGTGGAACTGGAATGTGCTTCAGGAGGAAGGAGGTAGAACTTACTTGCATTGTGTTGTAGTTCTATCATTTCAACTATGTAAGGGAAGGATAAGCATTAGGTTTTGAGGTTGTCCAGTTAAGTATACTACTTTGGAATCCTTGCAAAGGGAAAATGAGAGGCTGGAGTTAGGCAACCATCATCTTCGTGCACTCTATAAGACCACAGGATCTATAAGGAACCACTTAAAGATAGTTTTCATGCAAGAAGGTTTTCATTTCCTGCAGCTGCAGGGCAAGGATGTGGTGAAAATAAGACCTAACTTCTGTCTGATAATGATGAAATGATTTTTGAAAGGCTGAGCTAACAACCAGCCCAGGAATGACCAGGAAAAGTGGTGTTTATCCTGCAAGATTGAGTACATATGCAGTAAACCAATAGGTGACATATAGAGTGCTCTCTTTACCAGAGAGAATAGATGGATGTGGGACTCAAAGGGCCAATGTGACAGGAGCTTTCCCTTTCGTCATTGTCAGTGATCGTCATGTGGAAAGTCTGTTGTGTTTTCCACCACCTTGGACTCTCCTAGTTTAGAAGTCCTTCTTCTTAGAGGGTAAGATTTCCACCAGCAGACACAACAAAAGTTCTACTAAATTTGGAGGTACACGTTAGTGGCAGGTCACTTTAGGCTCTTCATGCCTGTGGAACAACTGATAGAGGAAGTATTGTACTGAAATAGGTCATAAAAATGACCACTCTTGAGCAGCTGGGGGTGCTGCTCCACAGTGATGACATGGAGGTGTATGTCTGCAACCAATGGGGGCTCTTTGCGCTCTTCTTCCTGTTAATAATAACAAATGGGCAATTGCTGCAATTGAGACCAGCAAAAGCAA
The DNA here is from genome assembly GCF_000956105.1 of Propithecus coquereli. Taxonomy (NCBI): domain Eukaryota; kingdom Metazoa; phylum Chordata; class Mammalia; order Primates; family Indriidae; genus Propithecus; species Propithecus coquereli. Next base: position 5,961,291 of record NW_012148396.1, read on the forward strand.
GGCAACCGAGGTATTAGACTTAGCAGTAATGGAGGTCTTTGTCACTCATTGGGCAAGTAATCCAGAGAAGCTAAAGCTCTGGCCAACAGTGTAGGAAGTGTTAAAATAGGTTTTAATAGGTAAATAATGAATTTCAGTTATAGCCTTTATCAGTGGAGACTGTAGCTTGCTTTATTAACCTGCCTATATTAGATATTTACGCATTTGTGGCTTTCACCACTTTGACAACCCTGATATATAATACAGTAGGGCACACATGAGCAATGCAGGGGTAGATTCTATTACATACTATTATATTGTATACATCTTATGTACTATTTCACGTCCCCATCTTGGCCTCTTGGGCATTGCATCTGTAGCTAGAGCAAATGGTTCTGTACAGGCTTTGGACCATGTTGCACTGATACTCATACATTTCAAGCCCATGTCTCACATCTTTTGCATACTTCCTGACCTTCTCTGCATCATGGCATGAGCATCAGTGCTGATACACTTGGCATGCATTCACACACAGCCAAGAAGTGCAGAGACATTAATGGCCCCAGAGGGAACTCCACTAGTAAGGCACAGGAAGGAATAGACAAATATCTTTCCCTGGCAGACAATGTGGGGAAGAATTTTACATGTTTCTCAGAAGATATTACTCAGCTGAAACCTCTACTACAAGAATGCTGACCATCCCAGCACATTTCTAAATTGTCTTTTTCAGCTGATCTTAATCAGTGAACTCTTACTCCCTGGGATCTCCTTCCAAATAAACTACACAGAGGTTCTTACCATAGGCTCTGGTTCATGGAAAGCTAAGATCAGAAGTGCTACAAAATAGTGACAATCAATCAGTCCTGATGAATGGAGCAACAATGTCCAAGTTTTTGAGCAGAAAGGAGAACTTAGTGGGGCATCATGCTTATAAGCAGATATGAATGAAGGAGCAT
>NW_012148396.1:5963220-5968900 GCF_000956105.1 Propithecus coquereli
ATTAATAGAAATAAAGTAAATAATTTATGTAAAGTCCCTGGTATAACTCTTTGCACAATAATGATAACTATTATTGCTCATATTCAGATGGTTGTTAGTTGTTGCTTTTATTGCCCCTATAGTTGATTAATTTGGCCACTAATTTCACTTAGTTGTTTAACAGACCTTTATTGATATCTGCCATGTGAATATTCATCCATCATAAATTTATAAAAATAATCAGTTACTCCTCCTTCCTCCTTTTCATCCTTCCTTCTATAGCCTTTTCTTCATGTGGCACCACTTTAGTCCCTAGTTCTGATAAGGAATATTGGTTATAGTACCTTCCTATGAGGGAATGCCCATATTTCTTACAAATGCAAAATAATGTAATGAAAATCTCATCTTACATAAATTTGTACCAGAAAACATGTGCATATAGAGAGAGACAAATAAAGACACTCCGCATTGTCCATTTTCTACCTTTTACTTATGGAAATACTCAGTAGGTTTAGAATATTTCACCTGAGGGTTCTGGAACAGGGGTTGTTAGTAAAATGTCACAGTAACAAAGACAAATAATTCAATGGAGTTTGCAGTCTTATTAAATTGCTATCAGTTTAGAGGTATAAACTTAATTACTAGAGTAAATTAACTGCAAAAATATAACCTGTTGGCCTCGAATATTTTTTTAACTTTAATAAGGAATTAGAGGCCTCTTTTTATACACTGCTGTGATTTGAGATACATTATTATCCAGCCTTTCATCAAATTCTACTTACTTTAAGTATTTTTGTTTTTAATTCAGTTCTGTTTAAACATGGGGGGATTTCTAATAGATATATTCAAGAAATTTTATTTGGTTCAAAATAAATATATTGTTCTTCGTTACTAGGTTTTAAAACTGACATGATGTTTAGCTACTTAACTGCTGATTTAGTTGATTATACAAGTTAAGTATTCCTTTTCAAAATGAAAATGCTTGGGACTAGAAGTGTTTCAGATTTTGGAATATTTCCACATACATAATGAGATATCTTGGGGATATAACCCAAATATAAACAGGAAATTCATTTATGTTTTAGATACACTTTATACACATAAGATGAAGGTAATTATATACAATATTTTTAATAATTTTGTGCATGAAACAAAGCACGTGCACATTGAACCATCACAAAAAAAAAATGTCGCTATCTCAGCCACCTATGTGGACAACCTGTGGTTGTTTGGAATTACCATCATTCCTGACCCTAAATTTAGATGCTACCAGTAGGTAATCATTTTCTTAAACTTATTGACACATAGGTACTTAACGATAAAAAATGTGACTTGCCATTAGCACCGTGAAAAAATAATGTGTTCAGGGTAACTAATCAGCACAGTAGCATCTCCAGAATACCTGTGTTGGCTGTTAAACAATAGCAGCAACAAACAATGAAAGACAGGCTCTCATTCTTCCACTTACAATGCTCTGTTTCGATTAAAAGGTCACTGTACACTATGTTTTATTTTCAGGTGGGAAGTAGTTGAAAGACCAGGAAATGGATACTCTAGGGATGAGGAGGTGTTCTACTGGATGGCTTTTTAAAATGTTTCCTCCAGAGTCATCTGCCTCATTAGCAATGATATTTGTGTTAGAAGTCTGTGTTTGCTTTTATAAATTGACATGATTTCTTTTTCTTTTTTCTTTTCCTTTTTTTTTTTTTTTTGAGACAGGGTCTTACTCTGTTGCCCAGGCTACAGTGCAATGGTGTCTTCATAGATCACTGCAACCTCAAACACCTGGGCTCAAGCCGTCCTCCCATCTCAGCCTAAGGAGAGTAGCTGGGATGACAGGCACATGTCACCACATCTGACTACCTTTTTTTTTCTCTATTTTTGTAGAGAAGAGGTCTTGCTATATTACTCAAGCTGGTCTTGAACTTCTGGCCTCAAGTGATTCTGCTGGCTCAGGCTTCCAAAGCTCTGGGATCATGACATGATTTCTTGAATGCACTTTGCTCTCCTCCTTCAATAAACTGATCACACATTTTCACCATGTCATCTATAGATATTATTTCTCTGGTGTTAACAATGTTGCCATCATCATCACTATCATCACCATCACCTTATTCAGAACCATTTTGACTATTTCACCCTCAGTCCATGAATGAGCAACAGGAACTTCAGAAATGATATTACAAAATTCTTTGAAGTCTACTTCTTGCAGCTTACTGACAGACTTTGAAAGTATATGTTTTGCATATATAAGGAGGTCAGACATCATTTTTCCTCACTTGACATGCAGAATTCTCCAGATTCGCCACCTTGTTCAGCATCATCACTGAACATAATTATAGGCCAGAGGTGGCTTCAGGCATGCACAACTGTGTCTTTAGTCACCATGTTCCAAGTGTTGACAACAGTATATACGGCAATCTTTCTGCTAAACTTCTTTTGAAAACCTTCCACCCTCATGCCTCTATTCACTGCTGCTAGCATGCTGTTCAAGAAAGTGTTTCTGTATTTACACTTCATTGATCTAAGGATACCCTGGTCACATGACTGAATTAATGAAGTCACGTTTGGGGGAAAGTACATGACATAAACATTGTTTTTGATGAGAGTTTCAGCTGGAAGATTAGGAGAAAAGTTGTCCAAAAATAACAAAATCTTTCAATCCTCATCCAATCCCACTGTCCTGCAGTGAGCGTGAGCCAGTGGTACAAAATGTTTGTGAAACCAATAAGAAAACACATTCCTGGTGATCCATGCCTTTTTGTTAGCATAATAATGGACTGGTAAGAAATTCATTCCTTGAAAACAGTGAAGATATAAGCTTTTGTCTGTCACAACTAGTTTACCCTTGTGCATGCCTGCTGCATTAGCACATCCCAGCACAGCTCTTCTGTTCTTGGCCCACTTTATTCCTGTAGAAGCTGTCTCATCAGCTATAATCAGTGTCTTTCCGGGGCAATAATACCAAAACTATGTACTATAATCAGCACTTTAGACTTGTTCTTGCATCAGATTTTTATCAGCAATGATCCCGGAAAACTTGTCAATGAATTTTTCTACTGCTTCATGATCAGCAGGTGCTTTATAAACACAAATCTTAGAAAAAGTTAATGCCATGTCTTTTAAAAAAATCCTGCAACCAGCTGGTTGAATATTCACGTTTCCTTCAATTTGCAGCTCATCATGATAGATCTTTGCTTGTTTCATGATCAGCATATCACAAAGTGGCATGTGTTCACTGCAATGCTGACAGATCCGCTCTTTCAAAACATGATCAAGAACTTCATTGTCAGCTTTATGTAGCGGTTTTCTATTTTTCATTAACTTTTGTTCATCATGTTAAGCGTAGACTACCAAGAGTTTATCGTTCTGTTTCTTCAGGTCATATATGGTGGTTCTTTCAACACCATACTCTGAAACCTCGTGGTGGGTCTAGCGAACAGTGAGGTAGATTTATCTAAGGATATAGCTTAGAATGCAGTTGGAAGAATGTGGCATGCATTTGCAAGTCATCCACTCATGCAGCAGTAGAAGTGATGAACACTGATAAACTCTCTATGGACCAAGGACATTTTTCCAGGAAGCTTAAAAAAAGGATCAAGAAAAGAACAGAGAGAAGAAGTCAGAGTACCTGTAGTTTAGAGACACAGGAAGATTAGAACCTCCATACTTTCTCCCAGATCTTCTCCATGAGAATCGTTCTCTATCATTAGCATCTGACAATAATTACATAGCAATACAAACACTATTATTTTTCATTTTAACCTTGAATTGTATTTCTTTATTGTATGTCTTATCTGCTTTACCAATTTGTAATCCAGGAGGCAGAGATGGGGCAAGATTTGTGACTCGTTTCCTGTTTAGTTTTTCAAAGTGTTTCACACATTATTTTTAAGTGATTTTGGTGGCTCACTGAATGTATTTCAAATTGACATATAATTGAGCAAATTACGCTCATATAATTTAAAAGAAAACTGATCCCAAAAGAAGAGAAAATGGGCCAAATGGAGCAGTGATATGGTATGTGATTTTAAGAGTAATGCTGGGACAGATACTTGGACAAAATCATAAATTGTGTTTCCACCAGCAGGAAAGGGCAAAGAGCCTTCCTAGGACTGGAAACTGAAAGTATGAGCACCTGGTGCTGACGGACATAGAGACAAACAGGATGTATGGTGCCCTCTCCCTCAAGAAGTTTCATATTTAGTTATAAAATAAGGGACACCCGGGAGTGGAAAAGAACACCTCCTCTATTGAGTGTTATAAGGCACAAATTATATGTACCAGAGAATCAGCAGGGAGAGACAGAAAATTTTGACAAAATCCCTTATGAGTAATTGTGTGTGTGTGTTTGTGTTTGTGTGTGTGTGTGTGTGTGTGTGTGTGTGTGAATATGAACTCAAATCTAGATTATACAAAGGACTTTGCATCCATGGTAATTTTTGATCTATACAACACTCTATGAGATCTTTTTTTAACCTTTTTAAAAGGATGAATGCAGTTGAAGTGCAGAGAGGAAGTCACTTGTCCAAAATTGCATATCTAATAAATTTAAAATCCGGTATCAAAATATAGATATTGTACCCCAAAAGCAACACTCCAAAAAGTGATTTCTACCACAGTGGTTTAATAACCAGCAAGCTGGCATCTGAAGTTATCTGTGTGAAACTCCTCTGTTTGGCTGTCTCCTAATAATCTGGCAGGAGAGAGTGTCGCTGAAAAGACATATGGCCAATTGAGAAAGTTGGCTGATAACAGCAGTGTAACTGAAGTCGGCTGTAGCTTTTGTGCTTCTCTGGAGTTGCACTACAGGTGGAAGGAGAAGACTGCTGTAATTGACGCTGCGTGCTTAATAAGGGTGTAGCTTAGCTCAGAGTAGCGCTAGGGTTTGTTCCGAATCTGTTTTGAAAGGACCTCCTGTCATCCACACTGCTTCTTAGCTCTGCCTTGTTGGGAAGACGATTTTGTGGAAATCTATTATTCTTTACTGTCAGTCTAGCTGCTGCTGCCAAGTTGTAGCAATCTATCACATCCCAGATGTTTCCTCACTGTTGGGAGGACCATCAGATTTTAGAACCAGAGAGCACTTTAACAATTGTCTTATCTAATTCTCTTAATTCACTGATAGAGAAACTGAGGGCCAGCCTCGTTTCCTGAGCCATGCAGGTCACACATGCCATTAAAGAAAAAGCCATGGCTGTATTCAAAAAGTATTTATGTTTAAAAGAACTTCAAAAGTAATAGAGAAAACCTTCCTTCTAAATGTAACATTTTATCTTAAGATAAAGAAAAAGACTCTGAAAGATGGCCATAAACCCTATCTCAATTCAATTTAATACATTGCATTGAATATCTACCATGTGACAAACACTTTTTCTTATTACTGGCAATTTCTAGTTGAAATTTACTAACGAGTGATGACAGCCTCATCCACAAATCAAGAACTGCCTTACATAAGGGATAACACAGTTAGATAAACATGGATTCCAAAAAAAAACTCCCCGGGATTACAGGATAAGAAATAAAAACACATTAATCTTGAAAAATTGCACTCAATTAATATATGTTTTAATAAAAGTAAAATCATAACATAAGACACTGAAAATTTTTCTAGGCCACCGTGATGTAATACATTTGGACATCAAACCTAAATCACCGTAAAAACAGTGTAACGTACTTTACAAATAATATTATTTGAATT
>NW_012148396.1:5971620-5972790 GCF_000956105.1 Propithecus coquereli
AATTTAAAAGGGAGAGCTTTGTTGTGTGCCATGCTACCTTTATGATTCTGCACCACAAAATCGATGTGTGTACACAGACTCAATGAGCATCCACAAGATATTTTATAAAAAAAGAGTCTCGAAAGCTGTGTTGAGCATTTATGTAGTTAGAACTTCTCTGATAGCCTGAAGGAGTTAACAAACCTTCCCAAGGTTCCTCACTTGGAGATGAGAAGGAGTATAACAGCGGGAATGCCAGGTTTTATATATGGCCACTGCTCAGGCACACATATTCAGAGGGAATGAATCATGAAGTATTCAGTTGAACAGAAAGGTAAAAAGAAAAGTTCACTAAAGCATTTATTTCTTTTGAGTACTTACTTTATTTTACTTCCACCATGACACATAATTCTGCTATTGTATTTACTATGTACTTCTGATATGGCTAAATGTATTTCATTTGTTTCCTTTGTCATAATAACAACTTCCTCCTCTTGTGATTCTCTTTTTTTTTTTTCTTTTTTCTTCTTAACAATTTCTTGATGTATTTACATCCATCCAAATGCACTGAAGAGGAAAAAAAAGTTACTATTGAATGGGAAAGTAATAGACCACCAATTATATCTGTAGCTTTGGCCTTTGTTATGTTGAAAACCAAACAAGACATTGGACTATATTTAAATGATTGATTTAGTATTTGCATTTACAGGGTACTACTCAAACACATGAATTGGAAACAGAAATGCGGCTTTCCTTCGTAGAAATCATGTTGGCTTGTCCCTCATAAAAATCAGATGTTTTGTTTGGTGGAAGGGACAATATATACCAGATGTCTATATACCAAATGGCTGTATAGATATGATGACAGTTAACCTAAAAGTATTTGTGGAATATAATTAACATGGAATTAATTAATAATAAATTGGTTGTCACAGGATGTTATTTCTGGTCCACACATAGCTTTACCGAACTTTTCTCCTAAACAGCCTGTAATTTATTGTCCTCTACAAGAAGAAAAAATAACTTCTATTTAACATACATAGGTATATCTGGAAAGTCCCCTCAGATGCCTTTTGCAAGAAGTCATTGATATTTAATGGAAGAACATTACCTGACTTTTTTCAGCCCAAGCTATATAGACTTGCCATTAACAAGAAAGAGAAGGGTGCAAACAAATATAAAAAAGAGAAG
>NW_012148396.1:5972840-5974272 GCF_000956105.1 Propithecus coquereli
TTTTTTTCTCAAATTCATTTTTATTCCATTTCTGAATCAAAACAACATGCAGTATTCTTCAGTAACCCCTGGAATCTTTAAACAAAAGCATATCTTATTTTTCTCAGCCTGAGAAATTTGAGGCTAACTCTAAACCTAATAAAAATCTTTATTGATGTCTATTTTCTAATAGTCCCATGGTAACAAAAATTTTGCCCCCATAATATAATATCCAGATTTCTGGATAAACATATATATACATATTTTAGTAACTTGGTAACATTACCATTTAGAATTTTGTTTAGGAACATTAAAACATTACCCTTTGTTCTTTGCTATTTTCCCATTGTAAGTGTGTTATTTCAACTATAGGAAGTTCAATTAAAATTCTAGTTCAAAATTAACTATAGAAAGCATTTCAGTGCTTTAATCTTATTTATCTATTTATTTACTTACTGTGGTAAGAATACTTATCATGAAATTTATCCTCTTAATTTCTTGAATATACAATACAGTGTTGTTAACTATAGGCACAATGTTGTACAGCAGACCCCTAGAACCTATTTATCTTACAAAATCAAAACTTCACAGTCATTGAACAGCAATTTTCCTTTTTGCCTCTGCCCATCTCCTGGCAATGACCATTCTCCTTTCTGCTTCTTTGAATTTGACTGTTTTGGACACCTCATGTACGGAGAATCATGCAGTATTTATTCTTCTAACATTGGCTTATTTCCCTGAGCATGCTATTCTTAAGGTTCATCCATGTTTGTCACATGTGACAGAATTTCCTGCTTTTTTAAGGCTGAATAATATTTCATTACATGTATTTATCACATTCTCCTTATGTACTCATCCACTGATGAGTATTTAGGTTATTTTCTCATCTTAGCTATAATAATGCTGTAATGAACATGAGAGTGCAAATATCTCTTCTGAATCTTGATTTCAGTCCTTTTGGGTAAATACTCAGAAGTGAGATTGCTGGTCATGTGAAATAGAACTTTTGGTTTCTTGAGGAAACTCCGTAGTGTCTTCCATGGCGGCTGCATCATTTCACATTCCCACCAAGAGTATACAACAGTTTCAATTTCTTCACACCCTTGCCAACACTTACATTTTTTTTAAGTAACAGCCATTCTACAGGTGTAATATGATATTTCTTATGATTTTGATTTTCATTTCCCTAATGATTAGTGATGTTAAGCATCTTTTCATATACCTGTTGGACATTTGCATGCCTTCTTTGGAAACTTACCTATTCAAATCCTTTGCCAATTTTGTTTTTTATTTGTTTGATCAGGTCGTACTTAACCCCTTCCCAGGTATGTATATGGTTTGAAGTAAATTATTTAGGTCTAGGGGAATAACTCAAAACCTGTTAAACATTTGTATTTATTTGCAAGCAGCACCTTTCTCTCTCAGGTCATGCAAATGATTTCATTCATTTACA
>NW_012148396.1:5976172-5979248 GCF_000956105.1 Propithecus coquereli
TGCCACGTATATCCTCAGAATAGAATATTTTACAACCATTGGCAATGCTATTTTAAAGAATTCTTAGAAACAGGGAGAAATACAGAAGAATTGTTAACAAAATGACAATATGTAGCATTTAGCTAAATCTTCTATTTGTATTTATCTATATAAACTGCTTCATGTACATTTTCTTAAACCCACAAAACTGTGGATTAATATTTATTAAGCGACGTGCTCAAAGTTTCATAAGCAGAAAGTGATGAAGCAAGAATATTAACTCAGATCCAACTGACTTTAAAGTACAAATTATTAACAAAACAATATTCTTCCTTCCGTATTAGAGACATAAATAATTATGACTTGAAGCTGCATTCTTAGACTAAGACTGCATTCTTAGACACATACGTATACACATCCATACACACACACTTCCTTATGCCTAAATCTTTAAATTATGGGTTATTTTTACTTTTCACTTTCTGCTTTTCTACAATAAATATGCACTGATTTTATCATCATGATTTTTTTTTAAATCAGAGAAACTGAATTTTTTTTGAGTTACAAAATAGAAAATATTGCAAGTTGGGCAGGAGGTCTCTATTTTCCCTCTCTCTTTCTCATAGGGTACTCTGAATTTAAACAATGGAGAAAAGAGAAGCCCACTCTGGCCACCTCAGGACTCAAAGAGGGTCTGCGCCCAAGCACTACACCCCCAGCCTCTCTGGGATGCAGGAATGAAAAGCCAACTGTGCAACAGACAATTTGAGGACTACAGTGCCTGACACTTGGCAAACCCGCAGTAAATGTCAGGGATGCAATGAGTTTTTCTGCCTCTTACTCATATTTCATTTTCTGTTCTGCCTTAGGTACCCATGAGTATTTGGGGCTATGCTAAAATTTTTGAAATTCTCTAGTTAGAGCTGAGTAGGATAGACAAGGAGGCAGGGGGTGGAAGCTAACATTTGCTAAGTGATCAGTAACAGTGATCATATGCCTTGTGATCAAAGAAATTCAAGTAGATATGCTAGTACCTTTCAGAGTCATCCTCCCACCTAAACATCATAAAGACGCTATGAATACAGGTGTTACGGATCACATTCTATAGCCTGGAAAAGTCAGGCTCTGAAGGTTAATGTATGGCCCAAGATGACACAACCAGTGTTGTGACTGTGCATTCCCAGCTTGTTTTTCCTAAAATCCATGTGTTCTTCCCTGAATCACTGTCTTTTTGCCTCCCTTTGTTATGCCAGAGACGTTAATTTCTAACTTTAATATTAGTTCCTTTGTGTCTTGGTGTTAGCTGGATAGATAGAAGCTATACGCAAAACTGATGGTTCAATACTTACTAAATAATGCTTCCATATAATAAAGATCGAAACCTCCACTCCTTCCCAAATTACTTTTCTTTATATTTAAAATGATTCTCCAAAATGTTGGATATCCAGACTCTTGCTACTCAACGAGAATCTGAGACCATGATCATCAGCTAGGTTGTTGTGAGAAATGCAGACGAAGCTGCATTTTAACCAGATCTTCTGTGATTTGTACTTATATTAAAATTCAAAGTATTTATTGATTATTATAAGTAATGCAATTGAATTCACACATATAGTTGGCATTCATATGTGATATTGTGATGTGGGCAGATAAGATTAACAGTGATGATTATAACTAACATTTTTTGACTGCTCACCACATACCACGTTCCATGATAACTATTTTGCATGCTTCATATTATAATATATAAGTTATGAAGAAGTACTGCTATCTCTGTGAGACAAATGAGTAAGTTGAGTCTTCAGAAAGGTCACACCAATTCTAAGTGGCGAGGTTAAATTTTAGACCTATAACTGTCTCACTCTAGAGAGTGACACTTCAAGCTAGTATGTTCCGTTGCCTATGCCCAAGGCTTTTCCAACCTGGCAGTTGGAAAAGACATGCATGCCTCAAGCTGTATTTCATTGGAGATAATCAAAAGAGCTCATTTTGAGGCACAAGCTGCTATGGTATCACTCCAAAATGAGACATGAGATGTGACTGGAGGAGGGTAGTTTTCATGGAGGAGATTTTTCACTTCAGTGGTTCAAGAGAGGGCACATCAGACCAACGTGGCTTGTGACCAAAGAAATTCGGTTAAGTTTCTATAAGGCCTGCTCATAAGCACATCATCTAAATGATCTCTTCCAGTAAATGTAAGTCGAGTCTGTCATGAATGGACTTGGCAGAAGCAGTAAGAAGTTAAAGAAAATGAAAGACATGTCTGGGCTCCCAGGAATCTAGAATTTCTATTCAGAGCACAGCTCGAGTTGCTGCAAAGATAGCTCAATGAAGAAGGCCAATACTTCACACTCTTCAGGGAAGCATTTTACAGTCTGGGACATTTCACATACTTCGGGTGAGTGGATGGGAAAAGCGTATTACACTGGGCCTTAAGTGGAAACACAGGCATCCAGAGTGTGCCTTCGCTCAACAAAGCCTGTATGGGTCACGGCTTTCACAGCTGATGACAGCTTTAGCACATTAATCCATTTAAGACATTGAATTCCTCATCCTGCTCTTGATTGGCGATCACAGGCATTACATTATGGGCGCCGCTGAATAGAGAGGTGGGCACGCTCCTGGCGTATTCTGATCAAAACACACTTTTGGAACAAAAGCAGAGTACCTCTCAGAGGTGTCATCCCATATTGAAAAAGTGTCAGAGCTCTTGGCTTTTATCCCATGCCGTCAGCTGCAGCCCCCAAACACAACTGATCATAGAAGCCTCTTGATCAAAAAATCTGCAGTGGCTCAGCACTATCTAGAGAATAAAATTAGTGCCGAAACATCTCAGGGACTTAGACGTGCATCAGCATGTCCTGTTGACTCTAAAACACTCTAAACTCTGCCTACCTCTTATCATCACCTTGAGTGCCAACCAAGCAGTCCAAACCCCACCACACTCTCTTTTTCTCTCTTTTCACACACTTGTCTATATTTTTATTATGGAACATATTGAACAGATACCAAATTAGATGGAATTAAAAACGTCTTTATGTATCCATCACTCAACTTTAACAATGGCCATTTAATAGCCAATATTATTTTACTTACA
>NW_012148396.1:5980998-5982521 GCF_000956105.1 Propithecus coquereli
TGTATCCAAATTGGAATTGATTGCTATGTTCCTTAAGTGTCTTTTAATCCATAGAGTTGCCCTTGATTTCTTCTTCTGTTTCAGTGATGGTGTTATTATTATGGCTTGACCAGGAGGACCTACTTCTTCATAGCCCCCTCAACTGGTATTCCAGCTTCCATGCCTTTTCCACTACACTCTTCTCAGTTTAGCAACTTGAATTTCAGGGTATACATCTCATCACCACTCTCCCCTGACTAGATCATCCAAAACATTCCCCTTACCTGTAGCCCCCTATTGTGACAGTCAGAGTCCTACAGAACCATGTCCACCAGTCTCTGCAGTATCATCCTGCCCTGGCTCCCTTGCTCACTTGGTTCCAGCCATATTAGTGCTTTTTCTCTGACTTTAGATCATGCTGAGACCTCAGGATCACTAAGCTTTCTGCTGAAAGGCTCTCTCCTAGATGTTGGCATGGCTGCCCATTCCTTATAGTTTAGGTCACCATTCAAGTGTCACTTCTCAGAAAAGACTGCTCATCAAAATAGTGTCCACAAACCATCTGTGTTCCCTTTTCTTTCTATGTATCTTATTCTCGCTGCAGTAGGATGAAGCTTCTTAAAGTCAATGCCTGGATCTCCTTTGTATCCTGTATAGCAAGGACCCCAGGATGAGTCTGGCATGCAGTATTGCCTCAGTAAGTGTTTGTTAAATATCTTGTTAACTAACCGCCTCTGTATAGCAAACAATGTTTGATTGTTTTTTCTATTCAACATTCCTTCCTCAACACCAACCTCAATTATTTCATTGTCACATTCTGCTTTCCTATGACAAAGCATTGTTCTGAGTGATTTGGGTGTCCCTTATCACTGCAACGCCACCACCAGCTGTGGTGAGGTGATTCAGGCTGAGCATGATGCAGCTGAGGAATGTGCATCCAAGTAATGATATTTACAAGCCCACTCTGCTGTGTCCCATTGGGGTTGCTAGGCAGAAGGATCTCACTCAGGGATAGACATCTGTTGTTTGACTTGCAATGTGGAACTATATGAGATGTTCATATTTGTTATCTCACTGCATTTCCATTATCCCAATTTTACAGGTGAGGAAATAAAAGGATCAAGGAGCTTAACTGACTTGCCCGTATAGTGGAAGAGCTATGATTCAAACTTGGAGACATTTGACAAGAAAGCCATATCTCTTATCCCACGAAAACGAAAGGCAGTCACAATGCTCGTCATAGAGCAATACGAAGACTTGTCATCATCCTCCACAACATCTGAATGCCAATTCATGAAGTTGAAAAAGTTCTTATAATTATTTAAGCCTAGAAAGTAACTCCGTTGTCTCTATAAATATCAAATATATTTGGCATAGTTTTAATATATATTTGCTTTGTCTGGAGATGTTCAAAATTTCCAAAAATCAAAGTACCAAAAGAAAATGCCATTTATGGAATTCATTAAACCAATACTAATCAAGTTACCTGTTCGCATTAGTAGGTATATTATGCAAAAATGTAGCAGAGGAGATACTTACTCTTG
>NW_012148396.1:5986901-5988446 GCF_000956105.1 Propithecus coquereli
ATCCATCATGCATTCCATATGCTTTACTTAGCAGGTGCTCACTAAATATTTGTTGAAGAACTCATCCGATCCCTCTCCCATTGTGAAAAAAATATCTGACCAAATGGCGAGTCTAGTTTTCATCCCATCCAAAGGTGCCGCAGGAGCACCACCAAGATGGCAACCTTGGGAATTGCAGTTGCCAAAGCTTGACATTTTGTTTTTCTTTATTTTAAGAATCCTAACAAATTATCATTATTTTCATGATGAATCATTTCATGAATAATTTGTCCAATCAAAACCAAAAGCAGATAGGTGTCCTGCTGTGCAAGTGAGCTCTTTAACAAAAGCCCTGTGCCCTGGAGGGAGCAATTGTCTAAAGACCAGCCAATGCTCCTTGGCTACATTTCTTTAACTGGGAAGACAATAAATAGCATAATAGAACTCCAAACTCTAACTCTCCCCAAAGATCAGATATTCAGTCCAAACTCTTCTCTAACTGACAAGGCAGTGTGAGCTGGGAGAAATGACAAAAGGACATTTCAGTGAAAAATAATAAAAGTAAATGAGGTTTGAATACTGCTTATGTAACAGGGTGACCTTTGCAAGGGTTTTAAAAACTATAAGTCTCTATTTTCTTACATGTAAATTAAAGATAATATTATTTACTTTGTAATGTTTTTGTGAAAAGAAGATGTAAAATTTTGAAGTGTAAGGTAGGTGCCTATATACCGGCAGTGATAGCAATAATACAACATGCAAATAAATGTCATCAAGTGGATGCCCTAAAAATGCGCCAGGAACAATAAAGCACGTTGCAACATGACCTCATTTTATCCTTAGGAAAGGATGCAAAATAGCATGGTATGACTGAATATTTAACTGAGTCAGGTATTCTGCCAAAAAGACATAGAGTTTGGTTATGCCCTTTCCACTACTGGTTAAATGCCTTATTTTTTCTCTCTTCTTCTTTTGATCTATCAAATATGTTGTTCAATTAAAATCATAACTGCTAAAAAATTATATTACCTATGTATCTAACATTTAAAGTGCATTAAATAAGGCCAGAATATAAACAAACAAATATAAATGAGCAACTATTACGAGTCAATTAGCTTAATAAACAGCCCCTGTCCCCAAGGGACAAATAATTATAACATTTTCAGTGTTTCTGGAGGAAGTGACATTAAATTTGGGTTTATAGAATGAATAGACAGTCGTTAGATAAGACTGCCTATCTGTGTAAATGCTCAGAGATGAGAAGAAACACATTTTATTCTTAGAAATCCGAGAAACTCTTTTGTTAGGGAAACAAAGGATGTGGGGGTAGGATGGAAGCCTCTAAAATTGAGACTGGAAAATAGATTGAGGCCAAATGGGAACTCAATTAATGTCACAAAGTAAAAAAATCCAAGTCCTAGGACTATAATCCACCTTTTTTGGGTGGCTCATTTCCCATGGGAGACCTATCTCAGCACATTGCCTGGTCTTCAGATGATAAAATATGAATTGGCCTTGATCATTACTCATCAGAGTGTTTGGGGGTGGGCCCCGCCTGATTTGTGT
>NW_012148396.1:5988496-5990996 GCF_000956105.1 Propithecus coquereli
GAATCTGCCAATGCCTTGATCTTTGATTCTCCAGCCTTCAGATTTGTGAAAAATAAATTTCTGTTGTTTATATGCCACCCAGTCAATGGCATTTTGTTATAGCAGTACAAATGGACTAAGACAGGTGCCTATGGTATACTCAGTACTGTGTTAGATTCGCAGCAGCGATTAAGAATAAATTATCACTCAGGAGTTCATAATCTGTTAGAAAAGATGAATGTTACATATTTTTAAAAGTTAAAAGGGTGTAACAAATGTAAACATCTAGGAAAATATGATTATTCCTAACAGGAGTATATAATAGTCGTTGGGGGTGAAGGATCCTTGGACTCTTTCCTGAAAAAGTTGCCTTTAAGAAGAGATGTGGAAGATAATAGCTATTATCCAGCAAATATGCATGTAAGGTGAAAAGGTACTCAAGGAATAGGAAACAGCATACACAAAGGCATAGACTATGTTCAAAAATATTTAGCAGCAATTCAAGGACATTAAATCTATCCAAGGTAGATAGAACAAAAAGGATATTGCGGAGAAGGGCCTGAGATGAGACTTTGGACGAAGGGGACTAATAAGCCATGTTGAGGAATCGGAGACAGTGGAATAATTAGAACCAGCGAGCAGTCCAGTGAAGCGAGGATATTCTGGCTTTTCATGTTTTTTTCACTCTGGCCTGTAAGACTGTATGACTTGCTCCCTGCTGAATTCACTCTATACTACTCTATTTTTATTGCTGCTATGCTGGTTTTCTTTTCCTTGAACATGCCAAGCACTAAGTGATCCCTAGGTTTCCATCATGACACAAAGGTTATTATTCTTTTTCATCCATGGTTGTAGAACCTCCTGGGCTTTGAGAAAGTTTGGGTTTTTAATAGGCAAAGTAAGCCTCAAGGCATTTTTACTTGCTGTTTCCTCTTCCCAGACAACTTTCTCCCTTCATCTCTGCATTGATGGCTTTTTCTTAATATGAGGGTTTGTCTTACTCTTGGCTTTTCCTGGAAAACATAGACTCAGTCACAGACTTTCCTGCAGGTGGTTTAGCCTGGGTTGCATTATCAGAGGAGAGGGTTAGCAGAGGGTGAGTGCAAGGCAGGGAAGAAGGGAGAACTTCATTAAGCTGGTCTCTGCTGTGGGCAATTTGGGTTCCATATCCATTGAAAAGCCAAATAGACTGAACCTTCAGATTGTCCAAAGGGTAGAAGGGTGGAGCATTCATCTTTTGGATGCCATCTGCCATTGATCAAGAGTTGCCTGTGCTGTGTTAATTCTCTTGTCCTTCTTGGCTAGTACATCTGTGAGGGCCTAATGGTTTCCTACAGGCATTTCGCATTGCAACTTCAGAGAAGCTCTGAGCAGAACGCAAGAGTTGCAAAGCGTAGCTGAGGCAAGGAAGCATTGGTTTGCAGCTCTTCGGAGCTGATTGCTAAAGCTATAGCAAGAGTAGAAGATAGACAGAGAAGATGAGAGGTGAAGCTCAAAAGATGTCCACACAAGACCTCAGCTCAAATATCACCTCCTTAGAAAGGCTTTCTTCAACTATCCAATCTGAAATATTGTCAGCTACCCCTCTAGCCCTCAATCTCAAGTGCTGTTTATTTATTTTTTTTAATTTCATAGCACTTTTATATCATTTTTTGGTTTGTTTACTTATTTGTGATCTACCTACCTCCCACCAGACTATAGTTACATCTTGTCTTCTTCACAGTCACTGGCATCTGGCAGAGTGTCTGCTACACAATGAGCCCTCAATAAATAATTGAGAAGCACAGGCAGAAAATGAAGTTAGAAAATAGTTGGGACCAACTTGTAAAAGTTCGTGTAAATTACATTAATTTGTTTGGGTTTATAGCTCTATGCCTTGAGAAACATTTGTGCAGGCATTTTTGTTCTCAATTCTATAGCTACAGAGTGTGGAGCTCAGAGTGTTCAGGTTTATAGGCCACAGTCACACAACCATGTAGCAGGGGTTTATTCCAGGACTTCAGCACAGACACCATTCCTAGGAGTCCAAAAGCTCCCTCTCTAGCCCAGGCACTGCCACTCTCCCCAGTGCTGCCTTTTAGGATGAATCAAGAATATCTACAGGCTTAGAGCTTCAAAATAAGTGCATTCACCCAGTTGGCAGAAGACAGGGTTTTACTTCCATTTTTCCTAGGCCGAGTAAAACACACCATGTCTCTAAGGTCAGTATTTTCCTCCTAAAAGCTAGGGTCTTGTATCACAGCCCAATTACATTTGTGCCCGCCCACCCCCTCTGGTGCTTTTGAGGACTTTTGTTTGTAACTGCCCAATCAGGCTTCCAATGTCACTGTGGCATGCCATTTGAGCTAGTTGGACCTGTTGCAGATCTCTATAGATGCTTTTGAATGGTTAAATAAATAAACAACAAATGCCATACAATATTTACTCACATAATTTGTTTTCAAAGATATTATATATGAAATACTTAGACAATTACTATAATAGATCTCAGGGTTTTTGACCTTGTAAGCAACTGGAGATT
>NW_012148396.1:5993419-5994535 GCF_000956105.1 Propithecus coquereli
AAGTCCTAGGACTATAATCCACCTTTTTTGGGTGGCTCATTTCCCATGGGAGACCTATCTCAGCACATTGCCTGGTCTTCAGATGATAAAATATGAATTGGCCTTGATCATTACTCATCAGAGTGTTTGGGGGTGGGCCCCGCCTGATTTGTGTGGGGATGAAATTGGTGCAGTGTTTAGACAGTATGGCTTTAATTCTCTGCACACACTTAGCATGGGAGATTGCTCCCCCTGACATTATTATGAGCCATGAAGTTCTCAGATTTTACTGCTTCAAGTGAATCAAGCCATTTTCTAAAATGAATTATGGATCATAAACTCTTGGGGTGGCTATAGTGTTGCATTTTTGTGGAATCCATATTTGGGGTGGACATTTATTGAGCACATAACTATTATGAAGTGTTAGCTACAAAGTAAGTTTGGCTCCTGGTTGACTCAGCAGCAAAAGAGTTTAACTTGTTCATTTCTGAGTGTTGGATTCCAATCTTCTCCTCTAAAACTTCATATAAGTAGGGGTTGGGGTTTTAGTTTCTACTCCAGGAAGTGACAAGGATCAGACAAAGGCCCCGTTGGAGGTCTTTTTGTAATCTCTGGGCTGAAAAACATTCAGCAGATGCTCAGTAAGATAGGTTTTGGAAGATAAAATTTATGAGCTAAAAAGAGGGACTTCAGTCTCATCAACCTTCTCCGCCTAACACCATCTTCTTTCTATCCTCTTTGCCTGCAAAGTGATGAAGGAGAGAGAGAGAGAGAGAGAGAGAGATTCAGACATGGAGAGAAAATACAGAATGAGAAAGAGAGACTGAGAGAGAGAGACAGATTGACACAGAGAGAGCAGAGAGAGAGAGAGAGAGAGAGAGAGAGAGAGAGAGAGAGGCAGGGAGCAAGACACAAGGAGGGAGAGAGAGGGAGAGAGAAGAGGAACAGGACTCAGGTCATCAGTTCTTATGTCAGTGTTCCCTTCACTCACTTGGCAGGTAAGAAAAAAGCAGCCCTAATCTGCTCAACTCCAGGTTCCCATTTGCATCTCCTGCCATTCTCGCCAATTGCACAAACAGCTGACTTTCAGCTACACTTGTGCCTTTATCTTCCCACATATGCTGCCATGTTTTTGTT
>NW_012148396.1:5996580-5996930 GCF_000956105.1 Propithecus coquereli
GACTACTCTTAAAATATCTCATCCTTCTTCTTGCCACGTTTGTTATACCCCAGAGGAGCCCAGAGGGTTTTCTGTTCCTCTCATAATTTTATGAAATCATTGAAACCAAGACTTAAAAGTGACATGAGAGACCATATAATCTCAGTCCATTTTTCTGTAATTGAGAAAATCCAGTCCCTGTAGTGTGTCTTTCTTTGAAGTTATGATATCTCATTTGTAACACTTTCCCTTCACACCTAGAGCACTGTACTAACAGTAATCTCTCAAATTATGAACACTGCCAAGCTCTTTTCAGTCTCAGTGCCTTTGGATGTCGTTTCCATATTTTCATTACTAAGCTCCACAATCTC
>NW_012148396.1:5998420-5998973 GCF_000956105.1 Propithecus coquereli
TCCAACTTTTTTAGATTCCACGCGTAAGTAAAATTATGTAGCATTTGTCTTTCTGTGCCTGGCTTAGCATAGTGTCTTGCAAGTTCATCCATATTAGGACAAATGAAAGAATTTCCTTCTTTTAAAGGTTGAATAGTATTCCATTACATACAGTTGTCCTTTGGTATCCATGAGGAATTTATTCCAGGACTTCTCATGGATACCAAAATCCATGGATGCTCCAGTCCCTGATATAAATTATTGCAGCATTTGCATATAACCTATGCAAATCCCCCTGTGTGCTTTAATAAGATAGTAGATTACTTATAATACCTAGTACAATATAAATGCTATGTAAATAGTTGTTATTCAGGTTGAATATCCCTTATTTTAAATGCTTGAGACCAGAAGTATTTCAGATTTCAAGCTTTTCACATTTTGGAATATTTGCATTATACTTACCACTTGAACATCCCTAATCCAAAAATTTGAAATCTAAAATGCTCCAATAAACACTGTCTTTGAGCATCAGGTCAGCTCTCAAAAAAGTTTTGGATATTGGGACATTTTCAAT
>NW_012148396.1:5999506-6014535 GCF_000956105.1 Propithecus coquereli
CAAGGGGGAAAATCTATTTTTTTTTTAATTTGTAACAGGGAGAATTAAGCCTCTGATTATTAATTTGTATTTGCTCTTACAAGCTCTTATCTTGATTTCTGTCTTGGTTGTCTGAGGGTAGGTCTTTCCCTCAGTTGCTTCACCTGTAATGTAAATATATTAATTTAAAAATATAATATGTGTAAATCACTCAGGGTAAGTGCCTGATACACAGTGTGCATTATATGAGTGAGTGTTAGTGACCCTTCCAGTACCACATTGAGTTTGCCTCTTCAGTAGCTTTACCTTCCATTTTTACTTATTTGTTTAGTGGTCACGATTTTAAATATTGTTTGGTTTGATCTGGGCTTTTTTCTGTCCACATTCAGATGAGCAGATGGGGATCCAGATGGGGCAAAATTGGATTCCACAGGAGCCAAAAATTAGCTCACAGGAGTCCGATAAAAGGAAAATGACAAGGGAATTGAAAGGATATTTTAAAAGTATGATTATAATAAAGGTCTGTGAAATCTAAATTCCAAATACAGAGTAAAGTGAGGACATAATGAGATGAAGGACAGTGGGAATATGGTAGGATCCATGAAATGAAGATTGCTTCAGTGTCAAATAATTGTTTCCATCAGACTAAAAGAGTGACAGAATTAGAACCATGGGAACCTTGAATTTGGGATTATGGAAGTGAGGCATGTATTGGGGGACAACAAGGCCTGAGCGGTAGGTAACCTTGGGCATGGGTAGTTCTGGTAAGTTGGAGAACAAGATTATTGTATGACAAGTCAAGAATCCAGAAGCCAAAGCATTGGAGTAATCATTGGTGATAATACTGGAATCACTGTGAATTATTAACAAAAATAGCACTGGAGGAGGAACATCATGGCGGGTGCTAAAGTCTTCAAGGAATTGAAAACGTGCTTCAAGTGTTGAAATGGCTGTAATATTTGTAACCAATATACAAACAACTGGGACCAACAGGGTAGTGAGTGAAATAATTTATAACTTCATGTTGTTGAAACCATAAGGGTGTTTTGGACTAGATCCAGTTGCTCAGTTGCTTGTTGCATAAAGATCCAATTATTGAGACAACAAGTATTGCCAAGGAAGAAAGGAATTTTTAATACAACAGACATCTGGTCAGAGAATGGGAGAGGCTGCTTCAAATCCTTCTCTCTGACTAACGGAGTTCATGAGCTTTTAAAGAAGGGCCATGTGCCTTGGGGAAGATTGTGGCGTATCTCACAAGGGGATACATACATTGGTGGCAGGTTGTGGAGGATGGTGAATCTTGGCATCAGGAAGTCTGTCCTGGGGCCTTTGGAACTTCAACTCCTTTGTCTTGTAGAAAATCCAACATTTCAGGCCTGGTGTGGGGCTAATGCCTATAATTCTAGCACTTAGGGAGGCTGAGGTCGGAGGATCACTTGAGGCCAGGAGTGAGTCCAACATTTCTGGGAAACAACAGAAAAATCCAAACTCTAAAATAATTTAAAGAGTTTTATTCTGAGCCAAATATGAGTGACCATGGCCTGGGGCCATGCCCAGGAATCCTTGACCAGTGGACTCCTCATGGTTGGATTACAGTTTAGTTTTAAAACATTTTAGCAAGACAGGAATTATACATAAAGTCATAAGTCAATACATGGAAGGCATACCTTGATGTGGCCCAAAAAGGTGGGACATCTTGATGCAGGGGCTTACAAATCACAGGTGGGTTTTAGGGATTCTTTAGTTGACAATTGGCTGAAAGAGTTAAGCTTTGTCTAAAGACCTGGAGTCATTGGAAAGGAATGCTTAAATTAAAATAGGGTTCTGCTAGGATGCTTGAGTTAAGATAAGGGGTTATTCTCTACCAGAATCAGGATGGGAAGTAAACCAGGTTAACAAAACCTATTTAGTGAGACTTTATCATTTGTGGGTGTGACTCATCAGGCCTCTTAGAAAGGAATTTGGACAAAAGAAAAAAATCAGAGTTTAGTCCTCACAACCCAAAGGGTCAAGTGGTTAGTTAAGGGAGAGTATTATAAAAAACATACAGGGGTTCATGGGACTGGTTACATTCAGTCTTGTTGGGGGAAGAGAGAGAATGTTCTAGAATTGCTAATAGTAGGGAAGAAATCACCTGTCCCTCCTGCAAGCCCAGGGCTATAAGAGAAGTGGAGTCCTCAGGGGTGATCCATGTGTTTGCTTTTCTTTTTAAAAGAAAAATGGAATGGAGTTTGCAGGTTCTATGTGATACATTCTGGAGCACTCAAGGAAAAGTAAGGTTTAAGGAAATGGGCAGAGTAGGAGATGGATTTAATGTGAGGATGCTTATCTATATGCAGATGAAATGATTTAATGAATGAATGAACCAGGAAGGCAGTACAACCAAATTCGGCTTCCAGCTCCTCTAAGAATGATCTCTGAGTTTTTTCCACAGAGGAGATTCGCTGTGATGGATAAGAGAGCCGGAGTATCTTTATTCTCTCTTCTTTCCAGCCCAGCATCTTGACTCAGTATTTAACTGTTTCCCCTGGGGACAGGAAGCAGCTTTCTCCCAGTTAATTACTACATGTTAACACTGAAGAGGAATCCTCATTTCACTGCTGAATGCAATCATCGCTCTCAATCACCCTGATGATAGCCCCTCCCTGGCCTTCTGCCTTTAAGCTTGGATTTAGAATCTCAATTGATATGGGTAAAATTTAATGTAGCACAAAATATTACAGAAGAAAAATGACACCATAAAGTGCACCTTTTGGTGGTGAGTCATTTTAGTACAGGGCAGTATTTCCTTGGAGACAGGTCATTAAGAGCCTTCTGCACCCAGGCTATTGTTCTGCTGATTGTTGCCTGCAGCTGGATGTGGGCGTGTTGTGCAAAGAAGAACTTTGAGTGGAGCCCAGAGGAAGTTGTCTGGAGGCTACACATTTAGCAAATATTCACTGAGTATGCATCAGGGCCTGTGCTGAGCTCTGGGGCAGATCTAATGATAAATGTGACAGGATTACCTCTCTAACAGTCTAGCTGTGCACACAGACTATTTTATGGGTTGTAATTGTGCCAACAGTAATAATAATAAAAATAAATATCACTATGTATTATTCATTGAGCACTTACTATATGCAAGGCGCTGTGCTAAGAGTTTCACATACCATATGTCAGCATATTATCTTAGTTCTGCAAAATTGGTTTCTGACAGATTTTATGGTCCCACAGGGACACAAATACTTACTTTCGGAAGGGGTCACAGTGATCCCTCACATCTCACCTCTTTACTTAAGGTGCTGTATAATCTAGTTAGGGTAGAGAATGCTTTGGGAAGACTCCATGTGGCTGGCCAGATGTAAAAGGAAGGACTCGAGGACTCCGCATAGAGTAAGTAGAGATGAAAGAAGTCCTCCATCCACAGGAAATTATATATATATACACATATATATACCTCCATCGCTACAAAGTGTAGAGATGTGGTAGAAGGGACTTTTGACGGAATGGTTTCAAAGAATGTGACATGATTATAATAATTAACTTCTTCAGTTTGCATCTTATAGGGAAACAACTTTGCTTTCTAAATGGACTGGGATGGTAGTATAACAGAGGGAATGGCCTGGAAAAAAATACATAGCAAAAATATTTTCTGCCTCTTTAAAATTTCCCCTACTCTTTTTTCGGAACTGCAGCCTGGCCTGCATCCCTGCCTTGGGCAGGCAGTTGGGAGGGGTAGGGGAATGTCTTTTGTTCTTTGTGTTATAGGAGATAGCTCAGCCATTCCAGGCCCAATGCCAGCCTCCCAGGTGGACTCAGGTGGGCAGTGGTCACAGGCTTTGTCTTCAGCAGAGATGGGCAGAGATGGGATGATTAGAATCATTAACAACAATAGCCTAGAACTGAGAGCACTTCCTTTAAAAGCTCTGTATTTCCGCTTATTTTCAGGAAATTTGGATTCTGAGATGAGAGTCTGCCATTTTTCCTCCTTTGCCCGCACAGTAATAAACTTCTCTTTCCTTTTCCTCAATAACTTGTCTTTGTCCTTCTGATGCAGCTTCAGGGACAAGTGTCGAGTTTTTGGTAACAGTAACACTGCTCTAAAACATCTTTAAGAATATATGTGTACTGTCTTGGGGATGGGCATGCTGTAGCCCTGACTCTGGTGGTGCAAAGGCAATATATGTAACCAAAGTGTTTGTACCCTGGTAATATTCTGAAATTAAAAAAAATAAATAAACCACACTGAAGGAAAAAAATGCTCCATGTTATGCCACAAAAAAAAAAAAAGAATATGAGGATTGTGATTAATACAGTGCGTTCAGAAGAGCATATCAACATAATTCTTCCTCTAAAGGATTTGCTGTTCAGCATTGGTCCTCTTTATCATATACCCAAAAGAAACTGGCACCCTTTTTCTGTTTCAGTCTCTGATCTGTTTCCTTCATCTCTCTTTACGCTTTGTTCATCATTTGTGGCTGGCATCTTGCTCCATCTCTTATGGCCTCGTTCATATTCTTGGACCTGTGGCCCCCCTTGCATTTTCCAATAAGAACCTAGACTTGGGATGATTTAACTCACGTCACAGATGTTTCTTCTTCTGACCCAACAATGCCTAAATGATGCGAGTATGATAGACTATTCTTTGTGATTTCTCAATTGTACATTCTAGTTGTCAATTCGTGTCAAAACATTTTGTTTTATTTTAGTGTACCTATGTTTTCCTTCATTTTTGCATTATCTGTCTCTCTTGTGTATTATTAGTTTCTATTGCTATATAACATAGCGTTAAAAACTCCGTGGTACAAAACAGCCATTAAATTATTTTCGTGGATTCTATCATTCAGAAATTTCAGCATGGATTTTAGGGATGACTCTGCGAAGTCTGCTTCATCACCTGGGGAGACTCTAAGGCTGAGAGTGAACCTGCAGCTGCAGGTTGGAGTCATCTAGAAGTGTTTCCACTCACATGACTCACAGTTCATTCCAGCTGTCCCTGGAACCTCAGCTCAATGCTCAGCTGAAACACCTATAAACGGCCTCTGCAGATCTCCCTATATGGGTAAATTTGGGCTTCCTCATAGTGTGGTGGCTGGGTAGCAAAAGTGAGCATCCCAAGAAAACCAAGAGGATGCTGTATTGCCTTTTAAGACATAGTCTGGTAAGTCTTACAGTGTCACTTCCACCGTAGTCATACAGATATTCAGATTCAAGGTAAGGGTACATAAACCTTATCTTTTGATGGGAAGAGGGTCAAGGTGACATTGGGAACTTAGCACATGGGACAGGAGAGATTCTTGCCACTGTCTTTGGAAAAGGCAAGCAGCTTATATTAATTTCCAATTGCTGCTATAGCAAACCACCTCAAACTTAGTTGTTTAAAACAAGGTAAATTTGTTATGCTCTGGAGCTTAGAAGTCTGAAATAAGTCTTGCTGGGCTAAAATCAAAGTGTCAACAGAGCTGCCTGCCTTATGAAGGCAATAGGGGAGGATCCCTTGCTTTTCCCCTCTTCTTGAGGCTGCCTATTCCTTGGCTTATGCCCTGCATCAGTCTGACCTCTGCCTCTCCTGTCTCATTTGCTTCTCTGAATCTGACATTCCTGCCTCCCTCCTATAAGGACCTTTGTAAATACATGGGGCCCACCTGTCTAATCCAGGATACTCCCCTTTTTACAAGATCCTTATCTTAATCACGCATACACAGTCCCCTTTGCTATGTAGGGTAACATATTCACAGGTTCTGGAGAGTAGGATGTGGACATCCTTAGGGGATCCTTATTCCGTTGATCCCAATGTCAAAAGTTGCAAATCCCATTTGATGAATATTATCTATATTTTGGCTAGCCACATCAACATGATTTACTCATTTATTCAGCATCTATGAATCCGCTGGCTGCTATGTGTCAGGCATTATTGTTCATGTTGAATCCTCCTTTTGAAGGAATGGCCTCCCAAAGACTCTGCCTATGTTAGATGTCCTCCTCTTACTCCTTTCTAATTTTATTTTCTCCCTGGAGATCTGGAAATGTGACTTAGGGACCCAGGAGCTTATGGAGCTGATTTATCTCCATGGTAGCTCTAAGAGATGAGAACTCCCAAAGATGCTCTTTGTTCTCTCCTGATTTCTGCCCCTCCAGAGGAAATTTCAGCATTACTTTTGATTCTAGGAGCTCCATTCTTTTCATAGCAAAAGTTTATCTTAATTACTTATCCAGAATCAGTTTCCATCACTTGTGCTTGTGAAAATATGTCACATGATCAGACCTTATCCATTACAATTACATGAGCCTTCTACTTCTTCAACAAAGGGGTATCTCAGATTTCAACATCATTTAAAACACTTTTTAAAAATCTTTTTTTATTAACTTAGAATACAAATAATAAGTGAGGTTTTAATATGATGTATATAATGAAACTAAAATAATGTAATTCTTAATAATGCTAATTATGCTTTTTTAAAAGTAAATGTGAACATGTCAGATTCTCTTCAATAGTTCTTGCATAAACATTTAATGATATAATGCACATGAGATAATTAGAGGGTAATTTTCTTAATTGTTATAATTAAGAAAATAGCATCAGAAAACGGAAAGCACATGTACTAGTTATCTATCGATGCATTAAAAACTACTACAAAGCTTTGCAGCTTAAATCAGTGCACTGTTATCTCAGTTTCTGTGGGTCAAGGATTTAGGCATGGCTTAGGTGCTTCGGGACCTCTCACAGGGCTGCAACAAAATTGCCCATGAGAGCTGGTCTCTCATCTGAAAATACTCAAATAAGGAAGGGTCCTCTTCCACGCTTATATGACTGTCCTGGGGTTCAATTCCTTTCAAGCTGTTGGATTGAGGCCCTTAGGTCCTTGCTGACCACTGACCAAAAGCCACCCTCACTCAGTTCCTCCTCCTGTGGGCCTCTCGAAGCACCACTGACCACACGGCAGCTCAATTATCTTTCGTAACATAATCGTAAAGTCACGTCCTCTCAATGTTGAGGTATTTGGTTGGTTAGAAGCAAATTATTCAAGAGAATGAGGCGGGAATCATTAGTAACCCCCTTAGAAACAATCTACCACAGTTTCTGGTAGAAGCTGTCTCCCGCAGCTCAGCTTTGGCAGAACAGTGATTGGTACCTGATCATTCTCAGTGCTGAGAGTTTCCTTAATACTCTTCCCTGATTGTGTGCATTCTCTCTGTGGAGCCATGAACTGAACTTGACTTACTCTTGTGTCTCTGAAACTTACCTGCCCTTGGAAGAATAATTTATTACATGGACTTAGTATCTTTAGCTATACAAAGGAATTTGGACTGACTTCTTTTTCCTAATAACGTTAAATCTTTAGATTGTTAGACTATCTGAATTATCTATGTCATACCTCAACAACAAAGAAGAAGAGACAATTTATGGGAGGAGAGAAAGGGAGAGGAGCTGAATCACAAAAGTTTCCTAGGATCCAGGCAGCAGGCAATATAACCTATCCCCACCAACTATTGGACTATGTTCAGAAACACTAGTTTAGATAATCTTTTTAAATTGCTGGTTGGTCAGCATTCTGTTGTTATTAAAATTAATCATAATACGACCATAGGGCAGAATGTTTTATAGCCACTAAAATTGGTGTTAACAAAGATCTGTGACCCTGTGATCAGAGGAATGATGACAATATAGCAGGGTGCCAAATGGCATTTTATATTTTGGTCTTTATCACCAGCATCTCTTACCAGCACTCTTACTACAGTGGTCACTGGTCTCCACTGCATTGCCTCCCTACAGTCTATTCTCAGCATAGCATCCAGGAGGATCCTCTACAAGGTAAGTCCAAGCACCTCTTTTCCTTGGCACTGTAAAAGCCAGCACCCCACAAGGCCTACATCCTCTGACCCCATGGACTCCCACTAACTGTCCTGTTGCTATTACATGTATCCTTTTTCTGACTTTCCATCATACACGCTGGTCTACTTGATCTTACTTGAATATCCTAGATGCTTTTATCTTGGGCATTTACACTGGTGGTTTCTAATGCCTGGGTTACTCCTTCTCAAAATATTCACAGGACTAATTTCATCACCACCTTCTAATCTTCCTCCAAATATCCACCTCTCTGTGAGTACTTCCCAGACTACCCTACTTAAAATTGACACTTGAGCCTTTCCACTTATGTGTGTATGTTTCCACAGGACTTACCACATTTTAATATGCTATCTCATTTATATATACAAAGTGTTTGTTGTATCTCTCCCTTACTAAAATGTAAGCTACAAAAAGGTAGGAATTTATGTCTGTTTAATTTACTAACCTATCCCAAGTGCCTACATAGCAAGTATTTAATAAAACCGTTAAATTACACTTGTATTTTATGAAAGAAGAATAGGAGGAACAATAGTAGATTATAACTACTAGACATTTCTTAGTGATTAATTAAATTTCCAAATTTTGTTTTTCAATGTGCTTAAATTTTCTAAATCCTTACATTATCATTATTTTAAAAAGTAGTAAAACACATTAAATAAAGAAAGCAAATCAAAATAAATTAGCAGATTTTATTTTATTTGTATATGTGTCAGATCCTGAGGTTTAGAAATGTCCACCTTAAAAAGAAGAAATAAGGAGAGAGTTTTCATTTCATTAGCACTTCGAATTTTAGCTTGTCAGAGTGAGCCGTAAATATCACAGTCAAAAAAACACTTAGATGGGGCCATTATACGATTCATTCTTTCAAATTTATAGATATAAACTTGAAGTTAAAAGAGAAACAGACTAAAGTGAGGAGAAAAACATAAACCTTTCCATGATCTAAAATTAAATTTCAGACATTCACTTTAGTGTTCCTAAAGAACATTTCTTTTTTTTTAGTTTCTAAAACCAATTCTCCTATAAAGATATATTTAGTATTTATTAAACACCTGTCATTGGCACATTATTGCCCTACTAGCTGATTGTTTAGGGTCCCAGGAGAAGTGAGGGGCAGAGACAACCTAAGTGGCCCCTGACTTGAAGGCCTCAATGTCCAGATAAGAAGCACACATGCAAATAATGCCAGCCACCTTCTAAACTGAGGGTGTTGGAAGGGGGAAGGAAATATCAGTTTCCACTGTCAGGGGACACAAACTTCCCTCAAGTTTTGTCTTCTCTGTTCCGCTCTCCAGTGTAATTAAATTGGTACAAACTTCTTGTTAACCCGTAAGCTGCTTCTTAAACTTTCATCACTTTTCTCTTCTTTATTGTTCAGGTGTGAGATAGATAATTTAAATAGTCTAACAATCTGAAGAGTTAACATAATTAAGAAAAAGAAGTCAACCCAAATTCTTTGTTTGTATATCTAAAGATAATGAGCCCAGATAGTACATTACTTTCCTAAGGTTAGGTAAGTTTCAGAGATACAGCATGTTAAGAGAAACCATAGTATTACGTACTCCTTTGAAAGTGTGGAATAGGCAAGGCCCTCCATTATATCTGAGGATTGGAAAAAGGATGAGAAAGTTAAAAACATCACAGAGATGGTAATATTTAGGCTCAATTTGAAAAATGAAAGTTGCACCCTATACCTTTGCATTTGTGTGGCTATGTTTCCATAGCACTTATCACATTTTAATGCATTATCTCATTTACATATACAAAATGTTTATTCTATGTCCCCCAGATGAGAAGGGGATTCCAAGCTGAATGACTGGGTGTTGTCTAACATCAATACAGTTGGGGGTATTTTCATAAATCATTGCCAATGCCATGCTCTGATCCTGCTGTGGTCCAGAGAAGTTGAGTAATATTTAAATGGAATTTGGATCTGAAAACTCCTTATGGAATTTGTAATCCTACAGAGACAAAGACTAAACCAAATCATGATTAACATTAATAAGTTTTCTTCTGTTATTAATGTTTCTATTTAAGATCAAGACATTGCCATTAAATATAATTAAGACTTGAGAAGAGTTTATTATGTAAAATTCTTGGAACTTACATAACTCAAATGATGATTATTAATAAACCATATCATTAACAATACTGTCTTATTTTCATCCTGCATTTTTTTAGGAGAAAGACTGTTATTAATATACTGTCATACTTAGTCATGGTGTTACTCATTTTGTTCTGGGGCACACTTTTTCATTTTATTTCTGGTTCATATTCAATTGTTGGAACTTACCATGGGCGTATATACTCTTAGGTTCTTCTCTACGAACTGCTTTCTCTTCCTAAATCCCATCTCCCCTATCCTACCTCCTTCCCTTGGTTAAGCCATACATAGTCTTCAAACTCAGTTTAAAAGGCACCCCTTTGACCCTTCCCGCTCTCCTAATTGGTCTTTTCCTCACCATGCTCCTAGAAGGACTTGTGCCTGAAACCTTTTAAGATGGGGAGATTCCCAAGCTTTTCCCAACATCTGTGTGAGTAGGCCATTGATACAGGAGAAAGTTTCTCCCATGGACACAGTGGTGATGTATAATCTGTGAACATACTCAGACTCAGCTAATCAGAGATATTCCCTGTGATTTTCAAACTGGATCTTGATAGATGTATCAGTCTTTCCCTCTGTAATCTTGCTATGTGGCAGTTGGAAATAATTAAGGTGACGCTCAAAAAGAAACAGTGACCGACCAATGGAGAAATTCTAGGTCTTCTTCAAGACAGTGAATCCAGTTTTCTCTGAAGACGCTCTCATTCCTGCGCTTTAATGTGAATCAATATATTCCTTTTCTCTTTATTATTTTTTGCAAAGGCTAATATGAGCTGAGTTTCTCTCTCTTATAGTTTAAAAAAATTGACAAATATAATACCCTGTATCAATCATTTATTTTTCTCACCACTGGACAGCAGACTGACTGAAGACAATGTCTTATTTATCTCTGTGCTTCAAAATTTGACAAGGCATATGACTGACACCTTAGGTGCTCAATAAATATTTGTCAAATGAGACAATAGAGACCAATCATGTGCCCTAATGAGGTAGTTGCACACCACAACAAAATGCCCGTTGTAATGAGTTCACATGACTGATAGTTTTTAAATGTAACAAGAAATTAATATCTATTTTTTAAAATTTTCCTATTTAACTCTATCACTCTATCTAGGACCTTCTAGACACACACATACACACACAGATTCTTTATAATGTTTCCTGTATTTGTAATGCTTCTTCATCCCTTGGTCACTCAGGCAAACCTTCCTTCAAAATCTTTTCAAATATCAAAAACCTTTGCCAAGCCTTTCATGCTACAATTCCCTTTAGAAAATACTAGACATTCCTTTATCTAATCTGTCAATGCATTTTGTATTTTTGTTTATCTCATTCTATAGAAATTATTTATTTTCATATCTACCCCTTTCCTTTGTAGAATTTTAGTTCTTAAAGGGATGCATATCTTATTCAACTTTGCATTCTCAGCATTTACAACAGTGACTGACACATAGTAAATAATCAGTTTACATTTCAGGAGAAAACAATTTGTAAAGAATTGTTGCCCAGGTTATTTCATTGGAACTGCACAGAAAAACTAATGATGGTACATATTATTGTATCAGTTTTATGAGTAAAAATATGCTTGTAATAATGTGGTTATTAGCAGGAATTTTGTTTCTCTAGTTCACTAGTGTATCTCCAATGCCTAGCACAGTGCCTGACACATAAGGGATGTGTGTGCATGTGCATGTGTGTGTGCGTATATGTATATTCAGTCGGTTTTTGAACAACATGGGTTTGAACCATGTAAGTCCACATATACAAGGATTTTCTTCTGCCTCTGCCAGCCCTGAGACAGCAAGACCAACCCCTTCTTTTCCTCCTCCTCCTTTGCCTACTCAATATGAAGATGAGGAGGATGAAGCTTTTTATTATGATCTACTTTTAGGTAATTAATGATAAATATAATTTCTCGCCCTTATAATTTTCTTAACAACATTTCCTTTTCTCTAGCTTACTCTATTGTAAGAATACAGAAATAACACATATAAAATTAAAAAAACGTGTTAAACAACTGTTTATGTAATTGGTAAGACTTCCAGTCAACAGTAGACTATTAGTAGTTAAGTTTTGGGGAATAGAAAGTTATATGCAGATTTTCAACTGCAAGGAGGGTTGACATTCTGAACCCCTGAATCATGCAAGGGTCAAGTGTGTGTGTGTATATATTATATATATAATGAGCCTTAGCCACTTTCAATGGAAAACCCTTCATGTAAAGTTATAAGGTTAGATTTGCTTAGTCTCAACACACAGTCACACCATCTCTTTCAGTGGACATATTGGATATTCGAAGCTACTTAAGAGGTAAGGCAGTGCTTTAATCAGCACTGCATTCCCCCATGGTCCCTGCAAACACCTTTCAGGGGAATATTTACCATGAGTCAGGTGCTTTTATCATTTAATTGTAATTATAGTAATTTTGTGAAATATTCGATTTTCATTGTATACCCAGAAGATGATCATGGCTTAGAAATTTAAAGTTCACTTAGTATATCGTAGCACTCCATCTTTTTTATTTTTAATTAAATGGGAGTAAAGTAATTTAATTATATAGTACTACATAAAATGTCTCAAACTCACTTACGCTGAAAAATCTCAGAATAAACACACAAAAAACGTTAAACAAAGTCTGTCTTCAATTGAGCTAAATTTTTGCAAAAATCTAGCAAAATGATGACTTCCTTAATAAGCTTTGACAATTCCTGTCAATACTTGACAGAGAGGAGTTTAAGTAGCTATTTAAATACCAATTACTTAGGAATGGAAAACAAACAAGAGGAACAAGACGAGAGTCCTGTTTAATTTATTGTAACAGGGAAAAACATTCACTGATCAAAGCAAGCACTGGAGCTGTAGCCCTTGGTCAGATGGTGCTACCAGGCAAATGGGCAGTGAATTCCTGGTGATGCTGGGCACAAGATCAGTGTCTGACACCTTAGTTACTTTTGTGCCTCTTCTAGAGATAAAGCTTCCCTTCAAAAGTTTGGGCCATCTGGTAGATTTGTTCAACCTCATGCACTCAGGGACAGGACATAAACATTTTTAGAAAAATGAGCCCTTGCTTGATAAAGGACCATGTATCCTGCTATGTTCTCGTAAGTTAGAAGCAGCACTGGCTCCACAGATGTGCATGTAACATGTGTAATCACACTGGCCTCTGTCCTCAGAGGACCACATGATTGGTTTGTGTTTTGCCGTGTCTGTGCTGAAATTGTTAATTTTATCTTTGAATTTATGTTTTGTAAGCGAAATCCCGTGGGACAATGGAACAAGCATTTGCAAAGAATTAAGCTTTACCTTGCTCTTGTGGAATTAAATAATTCAAACTTAAAGCTATTAAAACTTTAATTTATTTGAGCCTTGAGAGTAATGTGGTCATGTAGCCGCTGTCACATAGCATCCAGCTACAACTTTTGTTTTTCCATAAAAGTGATTTGAAAAGGTCTTTGGTGTCAGAGATAAGACCCTCTCAGCTCATCACTCCTCCTCATCGAATGTCAAAAGCCATCTTCCTTAGAATGTAGCAAGCTATGACAAATCAAATTGCTATAACATATGTACTGACCTTGTATGGAAAATGTCACAACTCTGTTCACTGCCTATGTAAGTGAAACTTTAACTTCCCCACCTTGGACCTCTGGCCTATTCTTTTGAAATCTGTGTTTCCCTGGTGCCAATCCTCAAGCTTTGCACTTGAATAAACTTTATACTTAATCATATTTTCTGAATCTCATTATTTAAGATTGACATTACCCCAGTTAATGTAGAACTCACAATGTCCCTTGATCATAGAATTTCTTGACCCCCAATATATGAAAGAATTTAATATATGAAACACTCAAAGCAAGTATAAGGCAAGTGTGTTACATGTAAAACTAAGTGGGTTGCTGACAATACCAAGAAGCCACACTTTCCATTCAGCCCACACTTGCAGAAAGAAGGCAGTAGTGTTCTAAGAACATTGAATGACCAAGGAACTCTACCCTATTCCATTTTCCTCATGTTATTTCCCTTTTTTATCCAACCACTTAAGCTGAAAGGAAGATTTCATTTAAAAAAAAAAAAAAAAAAAAAAAACTTCGCCAAGTAATTGAGTTTTGCAGTAACTGTTAAAAGAAAAGTGCTGGCTACTCTTTCTGTCTCCTGTTTTGAAAATGGCTTCACCATCTGTACTTGCTCTTTGGTGACATCACCAGCTGCCTGGCACACCTGTGATGAAAGAAGCAGCTGAATGTCTGACATGCTATTTGTAATTATTATATTTTTGTTCTGACTATTCTCAGACTGAGAGAAGCATTGAAAGTTCCAAGATAGACCAGAAAAAATCTTTTTATCATTTTTACATCAGATTGTCCTCACTTTCTCCTTTTTCCCTAAGAAATCCAAAAATGTAAATTGAAGATCAGGTTCTCTGCAGGAAACAATAAAGCTGTTGAGCTTTTATTGGTGGAGTTTAACAAACACCATTACCTCATATTCATTCCACCTAATATTTAGTTACCAAATGAAACCACTGAAACCATCTCTGCATGGGATTCTACTAGATTCACTGCTTTGGAATTAATCCAAGGTGGTAAAAGTGAGTGAGTGGCTGTTATTTTATGGTCTAATAGCTTACTGAAGCCTCTAACAAAATCCACGCTCAGCTCAGCACCGATTCTCTTATCCCATCTCTGTTTCACTTTGTTGTTAACATATAAAGCACATCCTAGGAAGATATTACCCTTGTTAAAACAACGTATGGTAAGACATCTATTTATCTGATTTCCTTATCCCGTACCAGTTCTCGTCTGTAATAGATAATATACACACAGAGTAGATATGTATCTATAGCAGCACTTGCAGTAGTGTTATTTTTCTTTACCTCCAGATTTTATAAGAATAATAAAATGGATAATAAGGAATGACTGAACGAACACTTACCTGTGGAATATGAGTATGCACATTTTTATCACATGTTAGCATCATCGTAAATGTATGCAATAAACAGGAAACAAAGATTGTGTTAATAATTTAAACTTTCCATTTATATTTATGTAACTTCTAAAAGAAGAATAATTAATAAAACGAAATTCTAAAGTTGTCTTCTTTCCTATTCTGCTATGT
>NW_012148396.1:6015290-6016414 GCF_000956105.1 Propithecus coquereli
GTAGTTGGGATCCTTGAGCAGTCTTTAAATTTAAGCCTTTTTAAGTATTCTCTATCATCTTACTGTGTTTATGCCCTTTATAACATTTATCACAAATAAAAATTAATATGCATTTATTTTCTTTACATCTTTTTGTATCCCTAGAATGTGAACTCTATGGGGACACAGGCCTTGTATTTTGATTCCTGCTGTGTCCCAGTGCGAGGCTGATATACAGGGGACGTACTCAATGTGTTAAATAATATTCGATTTGTGAAGAAGGCTCTTATTTCATAAATGTAGTGCTAAAACATTGATTTGAAAAAAGCAATAAGAAACAACGCTACTATTTTGATAAGAATATGTAAGTTGGGGATTATAAATAGTACAATTCTATTTAAAAGATCCTAGATTTTTTCTTTCATTTTTTCATGTAGATAAGCAGCCAGAAAATATGTGTTTTCAGTGTTTTTGCTTTTAAGAATTTACTTTGAAAGTAAAGAGACTCTTGGATGAGGTGGTCCTTTATATTAAATTTGAACAATCAATAATACATAAAATCTCTTCAACTCATAAAACTAGTGTAAGTATTGAATAACACAAATGAATGGTTTTCATAGCCAGTTTAAAGGTTTATTATTTTCCATAAAACATTTTTCAGACAGTCTTTAATACTACAAAATATTCAACAATGTAATTAAAACAAAGGCTCAGCAATTGGAATGTATACCTGTATCAAATATTTACTTTTATTTAAATTTTTGTTGCATTTTTGTTTTGCTCTGCATATGTTAAGTTAGAAGTTGATTCATAATTTACAATTTCATTTCATGATTAACACCTTCACCAGAGCAATGCCAGGACTCGGAGTCTAAGCCAGGTGTGCTTAGGGAGGCACTCACTCTCAGCATTATGCATACCAGGTCGGCAACTGAGAGTAAAGGCCTCCTTGAATTCTGTGTACTTGGTGCCTGGCCGTGGCACACCCTAGCTCCAGCTATAATCCAGAGTTATGAAGATAGTAACACCGAGGCCCTGCTTTGCCAAAGTGAGCTCATTTACGTAATTTTGAGTTGCCAGAAGATAAATTATCTGTGTAACTCTGTTGTGTTAGAGAGTGATTTAGCTAAGTGAAATTTTTTTTG
>NW_012148396.1:6017770-6019835 GCF_000956105.1 Propithecus coquereli
AGGGACCCTAAAGTGCTAAAGCTGGTATAATTAAGTGGCAGGCTGTGTTCTGAGCATGCCAGAAGTCACAAATAGGAAGACAGTGTGTGCCAGGGCAGTTTCGCTATCATAAAAATCCTGTTCTGTTTGGTTAAGTTTATGAGGATCTAAGCTAGGAGAGACAATCAAGACACTTTTTTTTTTTTTCTCCCACGTCTTTTTATTGCACGTGTGATACCTAAGTTCAGGAATTTTCTATTCTAAAATCATATAGCTAGTTAGAATAAATATTGGAATTGGATATTCAGACTTTCAATATCCTTATCCAGTCTTCTTCCTGCTCCTCCATGCTGTGTTGTTGTTGTTGTTGTTGTTTTTATCTCCACCCCTTACTCCCTGCCTGGCTTCTCAGAACTCAGAACTATGACTATTCTACAGTTCCCCAGCTTTACTCCCCCCTACGCCATGCTCCTAACAATAAGCAATCCTAATAGACCTTGAGGAGCACTAACATTAAAAAAATAACAATTTTTCATTAATAGATTAAGCACAGTTGCTAAATAATGATAATGGCAATAATTATATAAAAGGGTCTAAATACAAAATAAATTTTGAATCAGATTAGAATGCAGAGGAAAATTCAATTTTCCAATTTCCACTGCCAAGAAGAGAAACTGCTGCCTGGTGGAATTCAATACAGGTCTGTATGTTTAACTGAGCAAATGAGCCCCGCATGCTATAAGCAAAAATGATATAGATGCAGGATATAAGCATGGACTCAAGGCACCTCATCTGTCATTGGTATTTCTGTGCATTTGTACTTCTTGTCTTTGTATCATAAATGAATTGTAACTCTACTATGATTGAGAAGAAATATTAAATATGCTTCTTCTCAATTCCGAATGATTTTATGAATATAATCCTGCATTCCCTTACTTTAAAAACTCCTTAATTAACTCTCCATTTCTTGTATGATAAAAAGCACCTACCCTGTTATGACAAAGTTGGCTCAATCTGCATGTTTTAATTTAACTCTTTCATGTCCCCATCATATTCTGCTCTCCAATCACACTGAACACTTTTCTGAATATAAAAGGCTTTTCTATGTGGCTTGATCAAGGCGTACAAAGAAAATACAGTAATATTCATCTCTAAGTATCCCCACAGCAGTTCAGATTGCTGGAGGAAGTACACGGACAATGCTTAGAAAAATACTGACTCAATAGATAAAATACAAATTTGTGGCCCTCTCATATCCAGTTGGCTGCTTCCTTCCCTCTTGATGCTACCATTTCTAGCCCTACTTGTAAACAGAGGGAAGGCCAGACACAGATGTCTGGTTACAATTCGCGTGGATCCAACTGAGATGCAGTTGAATCTATCTAGTTCCTTCTTTATGTGTCCAACGTTCTCACATCTGTTATCTCATTACCTGGAATGATATGCCATTATCTAGAAGGCAAGCAATATTACAGCCACTTACAAATGAGAAAACTAAGCCTCAAAGAGATATATAAGTTGACCCAAATTTCATATGCAGAGTGTCTGACACCAGATACCACTACTTATGTCTGCTTACAATTGCACTGCATGCCAGGGTCTGTTTCCTCCAACACGACCGTTTATGCTGCTTCATGGATTATGTGACTAAAGTGTTATGTTTAGTTTCTTGAGAACAAAATGGAATCTTTCTGAGTTATTTTTTACCAGTGATAAAAAGGATATGTATTTTTAAAAATCCTACGAATGCTCACATTAGAAAAATAAAGTAGGAGTCAGTTGTGGTAACCTCTTGCCCCAAATCTTATACCACATAACTCTGTGATCTTAATCAATTACAAAACTAATATTCCTGGGTATCAGTTTTAATATCAGCAAAAGTGCTGATGTATGTGAGAAAGATTTTTTCCCCTGAGATAATGATTCTTTTATTTCTCTACATTCCACACGGACTGTACACT
This sequence comes from Propithecus coquereli, assembly GCF_000956105.1. Taxonomy (NCBI): domain Eukaryota; kingdom Metazoa; phylum Chordata; class Mammalia; order Primates; family Indriidae; genus Propithecus; species Propithecus coquereli. The sequence continues at coordinate 6,019,711 of NW_012148396.1, forward strand.
GTGGCCATAATAGATCAACCTCCTTTTTAATGACTTCCGTGCTCAACCTGGAATTTTCTGTTGGTATTTATTTGAGGATCCAAATTAATCAATCCTTTTTCTCTTTATTTTTAATCATTATAGAA
>NW_012148396.1:6032010-6033217 GCF_000956105.1 Propithecus coquereli
GTAACATATTAATTCAAGAAGAGAAGAGATCTATAGATGGTGCCCCTAAGAGTTTGTATTGATCGGAATTTCATAGGTCAAATATTATTATAACAAATAGAGGTATGATGGAGGAGCCTCAACCACAAGCATCCATTCATATTCGCTTATTCACCTAACATTTATGGAGTGTCTGTCTTGAGCCAAAGCAACTTGAGGGATCAAAGCTTTAACTAACGGAAGGGAGTGGCAGATCCCTAGACCATTGCACTACAGCCATGATGCAAGAATGTATTTTACTAGACACAAGGTTTTAAAAGAACAGTAAATCCACCAATGCAACACAACATTTATCAGCTATTTCCCAGACTTTACAAACACTGAGGCAAAGGAAAGATGCAAATAATTACATGGCTGGTGCTCCATGGATCTCCCTTAGCGGCTAATCAACTTCTTTCTTCTGGCTTAAAAATAAAGAAAGGATGACTTTGACTTTTCAATATCCATCTGTTCTTCTGTCCCATGAGCTTTTTAATCTCCCAGGTAATTGAGATATTGAATGATTATACCAATGAATCTAGAAGATAACCAGCATCAAACATTGCCCATAAGTACTAGGAACACTAGTGCTGTACAAATGCCCTTCCCTGTCAGTGCTGTGCTTGTCTTAGTGATTGTTGTCTCCAGTGCTTTACCTGGCAGTGCCCTAGCTACTCTTCCTAGGACAAGGGGCTTCCATGGCCATAGCTTCTGCATTTCTCACTTTCTTCTCATCTTACAGAGCGAAAAATATCTTTGGAAAATTTAGATAAAACTTATGACCCCCCAGGGCATCATAGCAGGCTCTGGAAAAGCAAATAAAGCTTTTTATCCTTAGAGAAGAAAATAATCTTTTTGTTCCTGAGAAGGAGAGAGAGGAGGGGTAGCTGGCAACCAGATGGTACAAGAGTTGAGAGATGCTGCTCTGAGATCTCAACCTCAAAGTTAATAGTCTCATGAGTTTATTAGTATGAGTAGATTTTTCAAGGAGTCCAGCTTTTCACTTTGTTAAACAGAAACAGACTGCAGAGAAGAGACCAAATATGAATGTGTGAGACATAAGAAACAGGAGAAATTGTGGAGAAGCTTTAGTCTTTCACAGGCCGTGAAATGCTTTAACGTTTAAGACAATTATATTGAAATCTTCCAGGAGAGTAAGAGAATATAAACAGATTTTTATTTAATGTCA
>NW_012148396.1:6033267-6034761 GCF_000956105.1 Propithecus coquereli
ATTCTTATCTATAATTTTCATAGCCCTTTTTACCTTCTAATATTCTTTATGACATAAGTTATTTCTTATTATTACTGTTTGTGCCTGTTCTTCCCCACATGCATTAGAATGTAAGCTCCATAAGGATGAGAAGTTTCATCTGTTCTGTTGCATGATGAAGCCAATTACCTATAACAATGCCTGCTACATAGTAGGTGGTTGGTAATCATTTGTTGGCTGATGGTTAAAATCATAAAAAAACAGTTGGGAAGTAATAGCAAAGATATTGTTTAATAAAAATTGGAAAGATATCCTCAAAACTTATACAATTACATGAATTACACATGTATAGTTTTTGCATAGGTAGAAATGTAAAAACTAATGAAAGATGGAGGGGGACCTAGAAGCATTCAATTCATGCCTGTGTGGTATCCCTGATGTATTACAGAAGTGTCACCACAAACTAGTGGGGAAAGAACAGTCTTTATAATAAGTGTACCGGGAACAATACGTTATCCTATATCTTTTGTGTATTAAAACTACCATAAAACAACTATGAAGTAATGGATATGTTAATTAGCTTAATTGTGGTGACAATTTCACAATGTATACATATATTAAAATATCATTTGTGCATCTTACATATAGAAAATTTCTATTTGTCAATTATATCTCAGTAATGCTGAGAAAAATTTAAAATACCATAATGACCATGAAATGAAAAGCTACTGGGTTAGATAGTACATATATATTTTTTTCCAATGGCAAAGGGCTAGTTTTATGAGTATATACATTATTCCTTCAATCAATAAGAAGAAAGAAAAAAACTGAAAATGGGCAAATATATTTAACAAATATTTTCTCCAAATAATCAATAAACATGAAAAGCTGTTCAGCTTAATTATTAATCAGAAAATTGCAAATTAGAACTATAATGAGATACAACTACATTCTCAAAAGACTGTCAAGTCAAAAATTTATACTACCATGTATTGGTGAGACTGTATAGTAAAAGAAACTCTCATATAATGCTTCTGGGAATATAGCTTCATATGGCCACTTTAAAAACTTTTGGTATTGCCTAGTAAATGTGAAAGTTTGCATAGTCTATGACCACTTGATTCCATTTCTAGATAAATACTCAGCAGGCCTGATGCCCACATGCACTAGCACGTGTAGAAGCATTGTATGTAAACTGGAAACAACCCAATGTTCACCATCAGTAGGAGGATAAACTGCTGTTTAATCGTGAAATGGAATACAGTGATGTAAAAGAATGAATTGCTGCTACATGAAACAATATGGACAAATCCTACAAATGAAACATGTAAAAGAAGCAAGATTCAAAAGAACACATACTTTATTCCATTTATATAAGGTTAAAGAATAAAAACTAAATTATCTGTATATGGAAATATATAATCAGTGACTTGATTTAATGCACACTTCTCTGTGTGTATATATTTGTATATATATTTTTATATTTCATTTTAACTACCTACATCAATATTGATG
>NW_012148396.1:6038021-6039216 GCF_000956105.1 Propithecus coquereli
GAAAGGAACTGTGAATAAAATAGTAATTGCAGGGAATAAATAACAGTATAGATGGGTTAAATTGCCATCTCTTGAAGGCATGCCATGTTCCAGACTTATGCAAAACATTTGAATGTTTATCAAATTTTAATCTTTCCAACAAACTGTAATTTTGTGTGTTATCCCCATCATTCATATTGAATAAACTTTGTCTTGAAGAGGTTCTGTGTGAAAGAACACAATCTTGTGAAAAGTTAGTGTCTCCTGGGCCAACGTTTTGAGGCCTAGCTAAACCAGGGACTTGTCTTATAGTCTCTGGGTTCAGGACTGGAGAGGGCCCACTGAGCAGCTCTTGATTCTATTCTTACTCCTGGAAACCAAATGCCCACTTCCTACTGCCTCTAATCAACCCTTCTTCAGACTTGCATTAGCAGATCAACTTGAGACGCTCTGGTCCATTTGCTGCGTACTCCATAATTCCAGATTTCCTGCTGAAACAGAGTTCATTGGAACAGAGTAAGCTCAACTAAACTCACTCCCTCTCTTCCTTCCTTCTTTCCATCCTTCTTTCTTTCTTTCCTTCCTTCCTTTCCTTTTTCCTCATTTTAGATTATAACATAATGAAATTTTTGCTGAAATCACTTGATACAGGTAATATTTAAGGAGAAAAAAAAGAATTAAGTTGGAAAAACTACTGAAGGAAAGTAAAGCTATTTCACCCCAAAATATTCTTCTCTGATGTATTTCAAGTGACTATTCAGAAGGGCTGGAAACACAAGAATAGCTAAAAAGCTGGTTTTGTCAGGGAAATTTGCATTTGTAGAGGAAATAAAGTGAAGTAAACAACAGATGCCAATAGATTTTCTCTGAACACCGCTTGTCTGGATCTAGGAAATATTTTTATATTTTTATTTTTTATTTCAGGATATTATAAGGGTACAAACATTTTGGTTACATTTCATGTCTTTGCATCACCCAAGGGAGGATTAGAGGCATGCCCTTTCCCTCTATTAGAGGCATGTGAGTGTCTGACAGATTTAAAACTCTAACGGAAACATCTACCACTGGCTACCATCTAGGCTTTCTGAAGGTTGCTGCCTGTGAGGTTGTGTCTGTGCAATGAGATCACCTTTTTCCTAGGCCTTTCCTCTTCTCTCCCTCTCATATCTTATTTTGCCATGCTCCAAGCCCCTAATAATTTTTTTGTACCCTCAAG
>NW_012148396.1:6039685-6047836 GCF_000956105.1 Propithecus coquereli
TAATTTTTATCTCTAGAAAGTAAATCACTTAATTTAAAAATATTTTATCTATAATATGCATGTTTTAATTTTTAGTCAGAGAAATTGGATACACATAATTAAATAAATCATATGGTGAAGAACATAATTATGTTATTAAAAAAAGACATTTTTAATGTGTAACAGACAAGATAGCTCAATGCTATTTTTATGTATTCTTTTTGTTCCCCCAAATTAACAGAGGTACTAGAGACCATAAACCTGTTCAGACTCAGGGACAGCCCTTGAAACCAATATATTTCCTTTTAGTATGGTGTTGAGTGTTTTGATAAATACAGTCTGAATCATCTCTTTGGTGAGATCCTTGGCAACTCATGGTTTAGGCTATTGTGGTACTCATCTTTGTGTCCCTATTACCTTATGCTGGAGCCAGCAAGTGTTTAATGCACACGTATAGTCAAGGATGGGGCTATCTTTTTTCTTTTGAATTCACTCTTAAACAGCTAACATAGTCCTTTGTGGAAAGTAGTCAGGAAATACAGTAATGCATCACTTTACAACAGGAATATATTTTGAGAAATATGTCATTAGGTGGTTTTCTCATTGTAGGAATATCCTAGAATGTACTTATGAAAACCTAGATGATATAGCCTACTACATACCTAGGCTATACAGTATAGACTATTGCTTCTAGGCTACCAATGTGTACAGCATGTTATTGTCTTGAATACTGTAGGCAATTTTAACACAGTATATTTGTATATCTAAACATAGAAAAGGTACAGTAAAAATATGATATTATATTCTTATGGGACCACTGTCGTATATGTGGTCTGTTGTTGACTGAAACGTCTTTATGAGGTGGATGACTTGTTGAATTACTTTGTGCAAAAGGTTAACATCAGATAAATGAAAAAGAAAATGCCACCCAACCTGTGATATTTATATAGAAAATTAGAATCAGCATCAAATGTAGACATGCTGTGTGAGGTAAGCTTATAGTTCTGTTGGAGGTTGTAGGATAAATCACAATCTTTTTATACTAAAAAAATAGCACTTTGACTATTTTTCCCCATAGGAAATCTATGATTTAATATAGAGTTCAGAGTAAATGCCAAATCGATCTACCTACCTACCTGTCTATCTATCTATCATCTATATATTGATACTTATTTCCCAAATATGACATGGCATTCCTTAGGATGTTATTCAGAAGCAGGTAGTGAGAAAAACCAATCAATTATATAAGAGGAAGAATAATAATTCAATGAAGAAAAGGAAAAACATTCTCTAGAGTCCCAAACCCCTGGCTGGAAATGGGTATAACTGGGCAGAAACAGTGCAGGTGTGCACAGGGTCAGGGACGACTACACAGTAGAGCTCCCGGTTCAGTGTAAATGGGGCAGACTGTGGTAGGGTGCAGGGCTCACCACAGGCTCCTCATGGCCCAAGTAAAATGTAAAACTTAAATATAATCAGCCCTCCATATCTGCAGGTTCCACATTTATAAATTCAACCAACTGCAGATTGAAATTATTTGGAAAAAAATAACAATACAACAATACAAATAAATAACAAAATAATTAACAACTATTTATATAGCATTTACATTGTATTGGGTGTTGCAAGTAATCTAGAGATGATTTAAAGTATGCAGGAAGATGTGCATAGGTACTGTGCAAATACTACACCTTTTCATATAAGGAACTTGAAAATCTGTGGATTTTTAGGGGGTGAGGAGGTCGTAGAACAAATCCCCCAAGGATACCGAGATATAGAGAAAACGTTTTTAAAAAACAATAACAATCAGTGTTGCTGGGATTATTATTTGCCTATTGATATTCTCTAACTTATTATTCAAAACTCCATAGGAGACAGGTGTCTTTACTTCAGTTAATCAGTTAAGAAACCGAGGGTTAGAGAGGTTAAGGAGCTTGTCAAAGCCATAACGTGAACGTAGCCTGCGCTCTTTTCCTTCTTTAAAATCTCAAGTCTTGCAGTGAAAATGAGTCTGATAATGAATAAAGCAGCCTCCTTCACCCCTCTCACTTCACTTCTGTAGAAGTGAAAGGAGTACCTAATGGCCTTTAATGTATGAGTAAAGCCTCTTCATCCAGAGCCAAATAAATTCTCCTTGACGGCCACGGGCACAATTGCCTATGTTCATATGTCTCAGAATTTGTCATGCATCAGATTCAGGGTGGAATATTTTCTGAAAATACAGATGTCTTCTCTAAAGTCTGAAGTTTATAATTTGAGCATTTCAGGGTACAGTTTGGGCATGTGTAACCAAATCCCCAGCTGCTTCTGATGGCCAGGAAAGTTTGAAGGTGCAGCTTTCTAAAGTGAGAAGTCTCATGACGAAGATAGGCTTTGGGACGGCTAACTTGAATTACTCTGCTGTTTCTCCTGTGTACTGATAGATCATTTTAACCTATCTGCACCTTGGTCTCCTTATCTATATGGTGAGGAAAATAATACTTTTCTATCCTGTCTTGAGGGAAGAAAAGCACCATATATGTGATAAGAGTTAAAGGGAGACACATAATAATTTATATGGTATTTCTCATAAAATGTATTCTAATCATAAGAAGATATCTAATGTAAACAAATTAAAGGATATTCTATAGCACAACAGACTTACATCCATTAAAAAAATCAGTATAATGAAAGACAATGAAAAATTTAGAATTATTCTAGATTTCAAGGGGAATAAAATGATAAATGCAATGTGCAAACCTGGATTGGAAATTGGACTAGGAAAAAATGCTATCAAGGTAATGCAGTGTCAACTGAAGAATGATGAGGATGATAAATTTGGAAAGGAGAGCTTTACTTCTCGTAACTGGTTGCAGCCTGAAGCCTGGCCATTTGGAGGCTGGGAAGCATAGCCTCCAGCCAGAAGCCAAGAGCAAGCAGTTCAAGGGAATAGTAAAGGGAACAGGAATTTATGCTGAGTGGGATGGCAGAATATACAATTTTAATAAGCTATGGGACAAGTCATAAATATTTATGAAAGGAGAAATATGTACGTGTGCAATTGTGTTTCATGCAGGATCATGGGAGCCATGTCAAAAAATGGCAGTGTTAGCATGACCCCAGGGTGGAGTTGTTGGCACTTTGATGTCAAAAGGTGCAGCAGAGGACACAAAAACCCTCATGGTGGATCTTTCGTAGACTAACTAGAATCATTCTGTGGTCAGTGGTCGCTTATCAGAAAGGAACACTGGACAGTTGTTGTGCTGAAACTGCAAAAGGGGAGAAGTAGAATTGGGTGGTTGGTTGAAATCAGTGATGGAGCAAGTCTTTCCAAAGGGCTGGTTTCTGTTTAGCCCTTAGAGAAGAGAGGCTAACGGCTGTGGAAGAGACATGTCCCACCGCTCATCCTTTCATGGACGGGATGTCAGTTTTTAAGGTTTCTCTCGGGTCCCATTGACCAAAAAGATGTCCATGCAGTTGGTCGAGGGGCTTAGGATTTCATTTTTATTTTTCAATAGGAAGGAAGTAAAATCTTCCCCTCTGCCTCTGAAGATTCACCGCTAAAGTGAACTGACAATAGATAAAGAGGAAAAAAAAGCATACAAATTTATTAATGTACACATGGATACATGAATCTCACAACTATGGATTCAAAGAATGGCCAGATAGTTGAGACTTAGCTACCCTCTTCACAGAGGAGAGGGAAATAGAGGGCTATAGGTAATTTTAGAGGGATGGTAAATAATTTTTAGGAAAATTGGATGGGCCCTAGTGACAGATAATCTTATAAATGATTCTCTTAAAAAACTGAATGAGAACAGCAAGTTACTGGAAGGTGAGAGGTGGAACTGCATTGTGGGCAGCTGTATTATTATGTAGATAAGTTATCACAGGTGATCTCTCAGGAACTACCCTCAGAAGAATAGATGAAAAGTCTATCTGGACTTGGTGATGATTTTTAGTCTCTTTTTTTTCTTAGTCTTGGTTTAACGTTTAATCTTTTTCTAGTTATTCAGTGAAATTCCTGGAGAGAGGATCTAAGACAATTGCCTTTCCTTTGAAAAGTAGTTTCCTTTGTCAAACAAGAAAATTCCAGAGAAAGTCCCTCTCTGTGCTTGCCAAAAGGGGGTGGTATAAGAGAAGATCTGGAAGTTCTTGGTTCTGAGGCAGCTTCTAAGACCTTCGAATTTCTTTTAATTCACAGTGTTCCACATGGTAAAGTACCATATTTTAGGGTATCAGTCTTTGCACTTCAACAGAAACGAATGGAATAACTGGTAGAATTTGAATATAGAATGTATTTAAAATAAAATGCTATTTCTATTGATTTCCTTATTTTGACAGTTGTGGTATATTTATATAAGTGTGAAAACCAAGCGAGATCCTCCCAGATCCCCCTTCAAGAAAGGATTTGCTTCCCAGTCAGAAAACAGACAACCTCCAGCTATCAGTCCCTTTAAGCTCTACCTCAGCTGCTTGAAGCCAGCTCACATAGCATGAGTTTCTGTCCTTCCTGGGAAGCACAACTTCAGTGACTCAGAGCATCGTGGATATAAACACCTGGCCACTGGCCCAATGTACGCTAGTCTGATGAGCAATTCTCACACCAGAGCTGCCTGCAGACCGGCCGAGGCTATCACAGTTTGACTTCTTCCTCTGTCCAATTTTGCTTTCTCTCTCTTCCATTGACAGCCAATGATCTCTAATAAATGTCTCGCAGACCAAACTCTATTTCAGTGCCTGTTTTTAGAAAACTCTGCCTGTAAACTTAATGTGGAAAACAGTTTGAGAAAGGAACTGATAGGATTAAATTTTAGAGTTGGACCACTCTCCTATGGGCAAGGAAGACCATGTCACTGATGGCAGGGTAAATGTCCTCACACTGCACAAACAGTGGCGGTCTACCTGTTAAAACAACCACCATGTATGGAGAAAACATTCAGAATAAGGATAATGGGATTGGGTCACATTGTTTAGTGATACAGATGCTTTATAGAAAGCTGAGGGCAGGTAACAGTCAAATGAAAGCCATGGGTGAAAGTTAGTAGCCTCTTTGCTTCCATAAAAAAAATTCTTATCATCAACCATGGAGAGGCAGAAAACAACAATAAAGAAAGCCAGAGCTTAATAAGAGATTTCTGTGGAAAATGGTCAAACGAGAGATTAAAAGGCCTAGAGAAGTGGGAATGCTGGAGAGTTTATGCGATGTATGAATATGACACCTACCAGATAATTGTACTACACGGTAAGGTTTTCTGAGGGAACATTATTTGCAAAGGCACAAAGAATGTGTTGATGGAAATGTACAATATCAACAATAAAATCTTCAGAGGTAATTCTCCTCTTTAGGCCAGGATTATCTCAATTAGGAGTGTCTTTTATAAAATGTAGGTCACAAATAGCAATGAATATGATAGTGCACAAAACAATAAATGTCTGGTGGCCTATTCACTGTTAAAACCATATAGTTGCCAGTATCATGATGAGCCAGTTCAACTTGGCAACTAGAGGGGCTTAAGCTGCAGAGAGTTATAGTGATGGTTAAAAGAATGTAGCAGGAGATCATACAAAACATAGTATCATGCAGGGCATCCACTTTACAGCTGAGGAAGTATAGAAGTGAGTTAATGACCAAAATATCTATAGGTTGTATCCCTACACTACCACACAGAACCTGCTGGCCTGGTAGAACTTTGAGACAACCTGCCAACAGTACAGCTAAAGTACCGGCATGAAAGAGGAAGTGCCATCCTGCAGATCTAAGTATATGCACTAAGTCAAAGGACTTCATATGGTTCTGTGTCCCTAGTATAAAGAATACCTAAATTCAGGAACCAAAATGTGAAAACAGGAGTGGTCTCCCTTGACATCACACCCAATGACCCCTCTATTCTGCAGGATTAGATGCCCTGGGGTAGATGGTCCTAGGGGTCACAGCATGAGTCCCATTGAATTGTAAGCTTTGCTGCTGCCTGTACACTTTCACCTCCGTGTGTCTAGAAACCAGCAGGTATGAAGAGGAATGAACCCAAGTGATGTTTGGGTGCTTCCTAGTGCACCTTGTGACTATAAATAAGTACAGAAATCTTGAACTGGAAAGGGCATGGTGATGAGGCAATCGGGCCCTTGGGGATAGGGGTCTGAGTTGTGCCCCCAGGTAAGCTGCTGAAGTCAGCAGAGGTAGTAGTTGAAAGGGAAGGTGAAATGGATAGCGGAAAGGGAGAGAGTTACTACCAATTGCAGTTCCAAGGCTAATTCAATGGTGGCAGCTACAGGTGTCCTGCAGGAACATTATTTACAAAGGCTTCAAGGGATGTGTTGGTGGAAATGTGCAACACTAACAATAAAATGTTCAGTGAGTTACACTATTCTCCTTCTTCTAAGTCTCTGCTGAGGAAGAGAGACCTAATAGAATCCTGGAAGACCTGTTCCACAAATGTTTACGAAGCAGTAGATGTGAACAGCACAATGGATTCATGCAGCGGACAGGAAGGGGGTGTTCATATGTCCTTTCAAGGAAGGCCATGCTGACTAGCTGTGTGCATGCCCAGAGTGTGGTCAGTGGGCAGTCCCCAGGTGTCAGCTCTTTCAAGGTCTGCCTCAACTGCCCTTCCCAGGTAGCCTATATCTGGTGACTGAGCCAGGTACCATGATGGGGTGCCACGGCCTGTCCACATCAACCTGATGAGGAGTTTGTGTAATTCTGCTTTCTCCTCCATCCCATAATAAAAAGTAGAGAAATAAAGAATGTATAAAAGCCTGGGTTGGTGGCAAGTATGAAGGATGCAACCTCTTAAATGTTTGGAGAGTGGGAAGGAGAGAGCCGTGTCTCTGGTTCATGCCATCAGGTCCCAGGCTTGAATGAGGCTCTGTGACATAGTTAAGCAGAGAGCAGTTCATTGTGGTTCCATTCAAAAGCTCAGCTGACAAGGAAGTGATACCTTAAGGTTTAATGGCCACTGCCCCTTGTTCATATATTTTTCTTGATGAGGAGGAGTGACTGAACCAACATAGAATTTAGGCATTCTTGGTTCTCTTTACTGAGATATTATATACTACTAATAGAACTTGTATCCCTTCCTCTAATGCACAACTCTTCAACACACTTAAAGACACAACACATCCAGTGTTCAGTCAGGTTAGCATCTACACTCTTGGAGAAGGTGGGTATTCAAAGGGAGAGTGTGGGTGGCTGCAGAGATCCATAGAGCTTGAATATATATTCTCCCCAGAGATCCATCCTATATAAATATATGCCCAGCCTCACAGCCAACACCCAACCTCAAGAATGACCATTATTTAGAGGAAGTTAAAGTAGCTTCAAAAATTGTTACTAGGTGTATGTTTTTGTCAATTTGAAAGTACCAAAACAGCATGGAATCCAATCTGGCATCTAAAGTTCCATCATCCATATGCCACTAATTAAAAAGAATGCCAAAGAACATATGGTCATGGAACTATCAGGAAAGAAAATGAATGAAAAGGAGTATGCTAAGTACAGTTCTAAATAATACTGTTTCAGTAAGTGGCTGACAAATTCTCCAAAAGGGAAGAATAACGTGAAACAAAGACTACCCAGAGCATGTAAGACACTGCAATTTCATTCCTCTGTATGTTTTATTGATATTTTCTTGACACCTACCACAGATACTATTCTACAGAGACTCACCTACTAGAGTGTTATCAGGCTTTCTCTCAATAAACACTAAACAAGTGTGTAAAGTCTATGTCTTAATTATATTTTTCTCATTTTCTGTACTCTTGATGTTCTGACATTGGGGCCATCAAAGTCCTAAGGAACTGCCACTCCAGGGGTTAACTAATTCCTAGAGATAACAAACAGTGCTCCTGCCACCATTCCTTTGATAAGCAAACTGACCGATCCAGAGTCCACACCTCTCACCAGTCTCCATTTATCAGACTTTTTTTTAAATTTCAGCATATTACGGGGATACAGATGTTTAGGTTACATATATTGACTTTGCCCAACCCGAGTCAGAGATTCAAGTGTGTCCATCCCCAATATGGTGTGCACTGCACCCATTAGGTGTGTATATACACATCCCCTCCTCTCCCCTCCCACCTTCCCAACACCCGATGAATGTTACTACTAAATGTGCACATAAATATTGATCAGTTTATACTAATTTGATGGTGAGTACACACGAGGCTTGTTTTTCCATTCTTGTGATA
>NW_012148396.1:6049206-6050480 GCF_000956105.1 Propithecus coquereli
TGAGCATGGAGTTGTTTTTTATCTGTTAATCTCCTCTTCTATTTCCTTCCTCAGTGTTTCATAGTTCTCATTGTAGAGGCCTTTCACCTCCTTAGTTAAATACATTCCTTGGTATTTTATTTTCTTTGTTGCTATTGTGAAGGGTACTGAGTCTTTGATTTTGTTCTCGGTTGTACTGCTGTTGGCATATAGGAATGCTAGTGATTTCTGTCCATTGATTTTGTAACCTGAGACTTTGCTGAATTTGTTTATCGGTTCCCATAGTCTCATGGCAGAGTCTTTGGGGTTTCTAGATATGAGATCATATCATGAGCGAAGAACAATAGTTTGACCTCTTCTGTCCCTGTATGGATGCCCTTGATTTCCTTCTCTTGTCTGATTGCTCTGGCTAGGACTTCTGGCACTATGTTGAATAGAAGTAGTGATAGAGGGCAACCTTGTGTGGTTCCAGTTCTAAGTCAGAATGCTTTCAATTTTTCCCTGTTCAGTATGATGCTCGGTGTGGGTTTATCATATATGGCTTTTACCATTTTTAGGTAAGTTCCATCTATGCCTATTTTTTTAAGCATTCTTATCATAAAAGGGTGCCGAATTTCATTGAATGCTTTTCTACATCTATTGAGAGGATCATGTGGTCTTTATTTTTACTTCTATTTATGTATTGAATTACATTTATAGATTTGCATATGTTGAACCATTCCTGCATCTCTGTGATAAAGGCCACATGGTATGATGGATTATTTTTTTGATAAGTGCCTGAATTTGGTTTGCTAGGATTTTGTTGAGAATTTTTGCATCTATATTTATAAGGAATATTGGTCTGTAGTTTTCTTTTATTTGTTGCATCCAGTCCTGGTTTTGGTATCAGTGTGTTGTTGCCTTCATAAAACATGTTGGGGAGGATTCCTTCCTTCTCTATGTTGAGACTTCTGCAGTCCAGGACACTATTCCCTGCCCTAAGCACTATAAGGTCAGCTACCAGACCACTGCAGGCCACACCTACAGCCCAGAGCCTGCCAAATTTATTCACACTCCACAGTCATGAGTTTCTATTGCTTGCTTACTGTGCTTGGGTCATTCTTTCCTAGTGAAAACTGAAAAAAGACTCCAGCCAGGCTATAGTTCTCTTTTCTCTCTGCCAGGTCATCTCCATTTGGTATTCCTCTTGGTGACCCTGAATATTATGCCATGACTTTGGTTTCTAGGGAACTGTAAATTTAGTAAAAATTTCTTCCTTTATGGCAATAATTTTAGTCTCTGTGTGTCTTACTAAA
>NW_012148396.1:6050530-6050853 GCF_000956105.1 Propithecus coquereli
TGAATGTTACTACTAAATGTGCACATAAATATTGATCAGTTTATACTAATTTGATGGTGAGTACACACGAGGCTTGTTTTTCCATTCTTGTGATATTTCACTTAGTAGAATGGACTCCAGCTCCAACCAAGATAATACAAGAGGTGTTAGATCACCATTGTTTTTTTGTGGCTGAGTACAAATCCACTGTATACATATACCACATTTTATGAATCCTCTCATATATTGATGGACACTTGGGTTGTTTACACATCTTTGCAGTTCTGAACTGCATTGCTATAAACATTCAACTGCATATGTCTTTTTTATAGAATGTCTTTTTT
>NW_012148396.1:6055741-6056457 GCF_000956105.1 Propithecus coquereli
AGAAATCATGACCTTTTGACAAATGGGCAAAAATCTGCAAATACTCAAGTGAATCAATGCAGTATTTCCTGGCAAATTTGTAAAGTGTAAGTCTCTGACCACAGGTTGGGGAAGGTAGAAAGCATCCCTGTCCTGGTAGATCGCTTTTTGTGAACAATGCCTACATGTCTTGTATAGGAATAAGACAGATGGCATTGGATGATGCATATGTTTATGAAGAATTCTCAGTTATCTAAACGCTTCATTCTTGTGTACACATTTCCTCCTTCCAAAAGCCTATAATACTTCACATACAACTTTTTCATGGCACCTTTCTGCCTTACTTTGTGGTTACATGTGTGTAGTAAAGAACACAGAAAATGTGGAGAAGGCTGACTTGAATTAGAACTAGTTAAGCTCTTCCAAATACTGGCTGTATGACCTTGCGAGAGAGTTTATCACTGAATCCTTATGGTTTCATTTAGAAGTTAGAATTGCTTTGTGAAATAAAATATTAATGTGTTTTTGTTTATTTTTGGAAAACAATAAATACTTCTCATATTCTCTGCTAATCTGCAAATTAAGTGATGGCTGAAACTGTGACATATTCATCACTATCTTTGTGCCTCCCACAATTACTGCAATGGCAGAAGAAACTTCATTACAATTTTGAAGAAAAGGCTAATAGAGTTCACTTAGTTATTCTGCTGGAAATAACTCATCCAATATCAAACTTC
>NW_012148396.1:6056507-6057930 GCF_000956105.1 Propithecus coquereli
AAACACTAAAATCAAAAAGTCATACAACTAGTGACAGAGCTGTAAGAAAACCCATTGGCTGATGTCAGCCCTGTCAGCTGGCCACAGGTCAGGTTCACATACAAATTCAGGTGCCCACAGAATCTTTCTTAACTAACCCTCTCCCAACATCCTCCTGAGATGAGAGTCCATTGCCTTTTGGTGACTAGTGGAGATCTATCTACACATGATTCGAACCTAGGTTCCAGAGAATTGAATGATGACTGTGTCTAGGTGATGGTATATTTGTTTTTGGGTCAGACAGAAGTTCCTGATCCCTGACTGTTCTCCCACGATGAGGAAATCGGCTGGGTAAGGAAGGGATGCCAATGACAACAAAAATGAAATAATTACTCTACCACATTGTAACATTATGATTAGCATTTGTTCAAAATAATTTCATTCACTTCTTATAACCACACTATGAAGTAATTGATTGAATTTCTTTAACTCCAGGGTATGGCAAGGGTAAGGACTGAAGCCTCAAGACTGACCTAGAGGGCACCGGCCAAAGGTAGACACTGTGCCTTACCCATTTCCCCAGTGTAGAAAACTCTTGATAAACACTTAAGTCGTGTCAGTATGAATGAATAAATGCCTAAGCATAAGATTCAGAGTCATTCAACAAACTAACTCTTGAACCCAGTCTCTTTAACTTCTTAGAATTAAGATCTTAGGTAAGTTCGCTAATGTATAGAAGCCTCTATTTCCTCTAAGAAATGGAATTAACCAGATGTCTTACACTTAGCATTCTTGGAAAGAGTAAAATCTACTTAGTTATGCAGAGAATCTAGCATGGTACCTGGATCCTAATTGGTAATCAACAACAGGTATTTGTTAGGATTACTTATTGGAAATGTAATTAATCAATCACTTCCCTACTCTTTCTGTACTCTTTTCATGCTGTCCTTGCCTCTGTCCCTCCTTCATCCCCAACTCATTCCTCCTCCATAGAATTTAAACTGCCATCACCTCGCAAAGCCTGTCCTCTGCCTCTGCCTAGCTGCCTGCTTCTCACTGCTCAGTTCTCAGCTCAAATGTCACTCATTCCAAGAGGCCCTTCCTGATCGTGCCGTATAAAGCAGCTTCTCGTTCCCTTTACTCCACTAAATTATCATATTTTATGTTTTTCATGTACTTCATGAGTCTGCTCCTTTATTTACATGTTTATTTTTTGCCTTCCCACAAAAAAAAAAAAAAAATGTAAGAGCCTTGAAGGGCGCTAGCCTGCCCTGTTCACTAATGTACTACCAGTGCCAAGAACAGTTCTTGGGGTGGGTGTGTGAGTATGTGTGTACTGCCAGTTGTATGAGATGATGTGATGTCATATGAGGATAATTAACTGAAGGACTTGTGTTTACTTCACTCCAAAGTGACAGCCTCATTCACAAAAGAGTGTCACAGA
>NW_012148396.1:6059017-6059915 GCF_000956105.1 Propithecus coquereli
AGCAGTTAGGAGAATGACATAATATTTTCTGGCATATTCATAATGGAACTAATACCAAAAAAAAGTCATTTTTGATATGACCCCAAATTTGTTACTAATATGTTACACTTTAGGAAATAATTTATCTATCCAATTATCAAGTAATCACTACTCATAATGATAACAAGGATACTATGAAAAATAATTATAACTATTTATTCATTATTTATTCACTATTTACTATGTGCCAAATGTGTTAAGCAATTTTATACCCACTACTGCATTAAAGTCTTCAGACTTCTCTATTGCAAAGGTATCATTTTACCAATTATATGGTTAGAGAGACTAAGATCAATATTAAGACTGAGTTTAGGTAACTGAATACTTTCTATGGCCTCGATCAGTGGTTCTAATCCTGGTCATACATCAGAATCATTTGGGAAAGTTGAAAAAAATGTCACGTCAGCACCTCATGTTGTTTGAATTTAGATAACCTACTCATTGCAGATAATGGTATTTTCAATGTACATTCTACTCTGCAGCCAGGTTGAGAATTTATATGTCTAGATGTTGATTAAACTAATATGGAGAGAAATTGGCTTCACAGTGCTTTCAGTATTGTGGTGGCAAAAGCTGTATAAAGAGAAATAATTGCAGTAGAATATTACCAGCTCAGCAATAGTGATGTGTCAATGCCTCATTGGGAGAAAAGGTAGAAATGTCATTTGTACAATTTATTTAATCTTGGTTTATTTGTTTTTTCATCTGTAAATGACCATAATAACAGCTGCCTCCTAAGGTTGTTTGTTGGGAGATTAAATAGGAAACCTTATGTTAAGGGTTCTAAGTTCTGCATTTGTCAGATGGTAAGTGCCTAAATGTGGGTTCTCCTTTCCATATGTATAAAGTGCCATGGAGA
>NW_012148396.1:6059965-6061271 GCF_000956105.1 Propithecus coquereli
TTACATGATTCATTTGCAGTAAAGATAGATTCATTTGTCCTGGTCTGTATTCTATCCTTCCTCCAAAGTCCCAGTTGACGTTTACTTTACTTAGAATACAATCCACTTTTTTTAATGCTGTGACAGACAGCTTCTAAGATGCTCCAATGATCCCTGCCTCCTGTCATTCACTCCCTGATTGCTCTCCTCTCCTTGAGTGTGGACTGAACTTATTGGCTCACTTCTAATAAATAGCCATGCAGAAGCATGCTATGTCACTTCTGAAACTAGGTCACTCAGTAGCTGTGGCGTCCACCGGGGTTGTACTCTTTCAACATCTCTCTCGGAGTCCTTGCCATGGGGGAAGCCACCTCCCAATTGAGAATAATCCTGTGGAGAACACAACATAGCAAGGAACTGATACATCAAACCAATAGCCAGTGAGGATCTGGGACTGCCAAGAACAATGTGAGAATAATTTTAAAAATTGGACCCTTGCACCCCACACTATCCTACAGTCATCTCCTGTAGCTTTAGAAAATAGATATTGATACTCAGAACAAAATACTATCTCAGTACTCAATAATACCCTTAATGTTTTTCATAAGTGGTATTTTGTTGCTATGCAATTCAATATCAAATGAGATTGAAGGAAGGTATGCAAAATGCTTAACGTGTTCAGAATGATATTGATTCTCAATAAATGTTAGTTATCATTACTATTTTTTATTAATTCAACTATTGTGTGCTAATATAGGCCAGATTCTATGATAAGCCTGATGACACAGCACTGGGAATATAGTTGGAACTTGGTAGATAACCCTGCCTTTGAATGCCTAAAAGCGTAGTTGGGGAACTAGGAATTAAACAAACAATTGCCAAAAATTGTAATCAATGTTATGACAAGTAAAATATAGGATGCATAGCACAGGGTGCTTAACATTAAATTAGTATTCAATAATCTACAATTGATGAACTAAAAAATTATAAATGTTCAACTACCTGAGGAGTATAAGCAAGGAATAAACTGTCTTGTGCAAAGGAAATTGAGTATTGATTCTGAGCTATGCTCTCAGAAGGTCTTTTCTCTGAGATGGTGAGAGTTGGCTCATGGTGAGAAGTAGAAAAATGAATGAGACAAGGACTCTATTTATAAGGACCTCACAGATTATGGGGGGATACAGAAGAGCAGTTTGCAACCAGACAATTGAACAACAAAGTGATCACAAGTAATAATAACTCAGAATGTGAAGAACTCGACCAGTAAGTTTGGGAATAATTCCTGACTGAACTTAAGGAATCAAGGAGCCATCTCTTTCTTATTATT
>NW_012148396.1:6062700-6064461 GCF_000956105.1 Propithecus coquereli
GAAAAAAAAAATAGACAATAATATGTAATTTGTAGGATTCTTATTTGGCTTAATAAAATACTGCCCATTTGCAAATACTGACCTCTGTGATATGAGTTTTAATCATATAACAAAAGTAAGCCAATAAATCAAAGGTTGAAGATTTATGGGATCACAAGTATCACTTTTGATTTCTGATGAAAACCCATTATATTCATATTTCTTCATTTTGAAATAAATGTTATATATGTGAAGTCACAAAAATGTATATTAAAATGTATTATACATGATCATACCTTAGTTCCTGACACACATTAAGCATCTCTCAACACTAACCTTCTTCTTCTTTCTTTTAAAGCTCTTCCTTCTTGCCCTTCAGCTCTTTCTCCTCTCCCTTCTTTTTTCCTCCTCCTGTCCCACCTTATCTCTCTGTCTTTGCATTAACTATGTACTCTGTGTCATCGTGGATTTATAGATGACCAGAAACGAATCCTACTTTCAAGGAGCCGAAGGACTAATGCTGATCTTTAAACATGTATTGACCATCTATATTATATTACTTAGGAGAAGCAACTTAAGCATTTAAGTACTACATTAATGAGAGAAAGGAGTCTCAAAGACAAGAAAAGTTTTAGTGGAAAAAGAAATATGCAAAGGGTAGGTAAGAATTTAAAATGGAGTGATGTCATCCTCTCTTTCTTCTCTCATCTTTAAAGTATAAATGCAATGGCTCTGAGTGGCCCCGAGGTCCCACAGGTGGAGTTCAGAGGAGACTCACCCCTTTAGCCAAAGGGATCTGCAGAGCATAGGTCCTGCTGAAAAGACCAGCCATGAATATTAGACCTTACTTTTCTATGATTCGTCATGGGAATAAAGCTCAGTTTGGATTAGCTGGAGGAACAGTATAAGTATGGGAGCTAAGAAAAAACAAGTAACAAAGATAAATTATACTGTTACAGTGAGTAGGCCAGTGAAGATACTAACGATCACTCCCAGTTATATCATTGATACTTGAACCACTTTACTGGAAGGGGATAGAGGCATACCATATTGAAAAAATGCAAAGGTGATGGTGACACATTGCTAAGCTTCTTTGTGGCCCTCCTCTTCTACCCTCTGAAAGAGCAAAAGATCACTGAGGATATGTGTAGGATAGAGCAATATTGTAAACAAAATTGCTCTCAAAATTCTGGAATAAGTATTTGGAAAGATTAAATAGATCAACAAAAGATGAAGGGTCAATGTCTTTGACATCTCAGACTTCAGGTTCAATTTTGACTCAGCATGTTGTATTCTACCAGGCATGCTAAGCCAAGTAACTTACGGTATGGGCCCATAACACTTATAGGTCTTAATCTCCAAGCCATTCCCATAACTGCATAAATATAATGTGTCAAACTTCTCACTCATTGCTCTCATTCCAATTTAGTATATTTGTAATTTGCAAATGTATTTCCTTAAAAACATCTCCTTCTTACTAGAACATAAACCATACAAAATCAGAGACTAGATTTTTCTTGTTCACTACTGCAATTTTAGTGCCTATCACAGAACCTCCCACACAGTAGGTGCTCTAAAATACAACTTTAGAATAAACAAATGAATCACAAATTGATGAAAGCTAAAATAAAGAAAAATTGATACTCAGAGAGTTAAACTACTTGCTCAAAGTTGCACTCAGAAAAGTTGAGAAGAATGTGCTTGAATCTTCTGAGGTAACATATATGTTAATTAATTTTATTCATATTTAGCCATTCTTCAATGTATACATGTATCAAATAT
>NW_012148396.1:6064511-6066158 GCF_000956105.1 Propithecus coquereli
ACCTCTCCTTTAACAAATTGTAGCCCTTCTTCAAAAATCAGTACAAAAGCTATCTGCACTCACATATTCCCCCTTTCATCTAACAGGAAGTAATCTTGATAAAAGTAACATATCTCCTATACCTCTCTGTTGTGATTTATTTCTTTAGACCTTTAATGATACATTTGAATTCACAATTTATTTTTCTGCTCCATTTAAGCTCACTTAGATTGAAGAAGTATCTTATTACTCATCCTTTTCTGAGTACCCCAGTGGTCCACGGTAGCCCTCTGGGATTACCTGCTGCAAACTTTCAGGTTGTATGTTCCTAAATGCCAGGCCAGTTCCCATGCGCATTCTATGCTGTAACATCAAAGAAGACCTGGGACAAGAGAACAAGGTACCTGGTGCAGGCACTATACATGTGTGCTAAACCTCTTGAATCTGTGAGTTGATGGCTTTTATCAGTTTTGGAAATTTCCAGCCATTATCTCTTCAAATATGGCCCCCACCTGCATATCTTCCTCCTCTCACTCTGAGGGGTCTATTTATTAGATTATTTGTGTGTCATGTGGCTCTATCACCAAGCTCTGTTATTTCATGATTTTTTTTTTCTTTTTGTGCTCCAATTTAATACTTTCTTCTGATCTATCTTCAAGTTCATCAATCCTGATTTCTGCAGTGGCCAACCTGCTGATAAACCATTTCAATAAATTCTTAATTTTAGATACTGTGTAATTTTTAGCTAGATAATATCTATTTGCCTTTAAAAAATAATTTTCCTTTGTAATCTCCACCTTTTCGTCCACTTTTCCTTCTTTGCCTCTACTTTCTTTCACATTGCCATGGTTATTTTAAAGTTTTTTTTTTTTTTTTTTTTCTTATAACTCCAATGTCTGGGCTATCTGTGCATTCACTTCTATTGTTTTTCTTTCTCTCGTCATTATCATTACATGCTTAATGAGTTTTTATTACATGCCAGACAAATGTGTAAAAGACCCACAGAGGACGTAGGTGACATGTTCCACCATCGAGGGTTTCCCTCTCCTCAGTTAGGTAGGTAGGATGAGAGGCTGATGCCTGCAATATTATTATGATTTCAGAAAGGTTAGAGTGGTTTTGCATTTTCACTCAGACAAAGGGCACTTCTCACATCATACTCAGATGATGTGCTCCCGAACTTCTATTAAGGGCCTGGCTGATTTCTGCCTCCTGAGCCCTGAACCTTCTGCCTCATGGAGATTTTAGCCCCCATTCTTTATCCTACTTCCCCAGTTTCAACATCTTGCAAATATCTTGAAAAAGAGACTCATTTAGGTTATTCCAGGCCCCGCCTTCTTCTAAGCACTGTGAGAATGCTAGGAACTTCACTCTGCCTCTGCGCTCAGTCCCTCAGGTTCCTGCATCACTAAACAATTCAGAAAATATCTTGTGGGGGAATTTGTACTTTCATTAGGGATACCTCTAGTATTCAGTCCATTTCAATAACTACTCAAGTGCCAAAAACCTCACTGGTTTCTCTTTTCATAGTAGAATCGCCCAGCATGGACCAAGCCAGATTCTCTGTCTGAGCACAACATAGACAAATGTCCCCAGAGGAAAACAGCTGAAGAAACCCAGCTTACCTTGGAAAATTGTGTCCTTTACTTGGATTTTTTTTTTTTTTTT
>NW_012148396.1:6069013-6069682 GCF_000956105.1 Propithecus coquereli
CCTAAAATTGCAAAATAATTTTTTGATACTTAAGATGGAAAACAAGCTATTTTAAAAATGGTCCCCACGTGGAACTACATGACTGAAAAATGAAGCTATGCTTCACAATTTAGAGTGGCCAATTCATCCAGATTGTCCAGGACCATCCTGGTTTTAAAATAAAGTCCTGCTTTCTGGTAACCACTTGAGTTCCAACCAAGCCAGGACAGTAGTCACTCCACTTCACATGTACTTTTAGTTGCATTTGGAAAACCACAAGTAAAGAATCCTCTATGTTACAAAATGACATCATATAGACTCTATCTAGCAGGGAAAAATAAGTCTACCATAAGTCTATCTTTATATCAAGACCTCTGGGAGTAGATAAACTCACTAAACCAGAAAAAAGATCTCATTATCCAGAGAATTGCCAAACACTTCTGAAAACTGAAGGATTCCCGAGAGGGTCTCTGCAGTAGAGAAATCAAAATTCCTAATGCTTTCCCTCTAAAACTCAGGTTGAACTTCTTACTGCTAAAAAACTATACGTTCCATTTTTGTTAACATGAGAGTGTCTACTTACAAAAAAAATTGTTTTTTAAAACATTTGTTTGGCTAATATTGTTATCTTTTTTCTTTTCATTTGTCTTTCTGTGACCATGGTTTAATACGGTGTGTGCCAAATAATAT
>NW_012148396.1:6072435-6073395 GCF_000956105.1 Propithecus coquereli
GAATGAAGTCTTTCAAGCATGTAAGTCTGAGAATCTACAGAATTCTAAACTCTCAAGTTCAATTTTCCTCTATTTCTTGAACCAAGCTTCACAAAAGCAATTATCGCATAATTTGTTGATTTCTTTCCCACGTCAATGTTTGCCAAACACTCCCCATCAAAGATTCCATATGCATTAAATATTTATGCCCAAGCTGCTACATAGAAAACTTGAGTATATACTTTGATTTTAGAATTAATTTATTTCTAATTTTTTAATGCAATGTAATTAGCTGAATTGCTCTTAGAATATAATCACTTGTTATATATTTGAATAAGTTAATCATGGCTTTGTGGAAATGTGACTGGTTTATAATTATCTAGGAGACTGAAATGTTCTTTTTGGCTAAAAGAGTATGATCAAACTTATTGGCCACTTAAATGGAATCACATTAAGCATGACTTTATGCAAAGAGTCACTCCTAGAAAATGTGCCTTGTTTCTCTGTTTACTTCAATCAAAAACGAAAGTGAGGGGTTTTGAAGGAAATCCCTTAGACCACACCACGTCTGTGGGTGAAGCAGTGTAACCAATAAATTAGCACACAGACTGCAAGACAGAATACATTGTATGACCTTGGTTGAGGTTATTAAGATCACTCAGCCCTGATCTCCTGATGTTGAAAACTACCACATTAAATAGTCTCTAAAGAACTTCCTTAGTTTCGCTCTGCACATTTTGTGATTTTTTTTTTTTTTTGATAGAGCATATACTCAACTGGGTCCAGGGATATTAGTGATGATCTCTTCATATCTGCACAAAGATTTATAGTTTTCACAGGAGATTCATACAATGCTTTCCTAGTAAATTTTCCCAAGGTCAGGAAAAATTATATTATCATTCCAATTTACAGTTTAGGGAAATAAATTGTGGTTCAAAGAATATCAGAGCCTGGTGATTAACAGTTTCAAACATTCCTGGG
>NW_012148396.1:6085919-6086548 GCF_000956105.1 Propithecus coquereli
TTATTATCTCATGGACTTTTCAACACAAGTCTACTGCTACATACATTACATTATTCCCATTTTTCCAATGATGAGATAGATCTAAGAAGCTGTTACAGGAACCACCTCAGGTTATCCACTTCATGGTGTAGACTGAGGATTCAAAGTCAGATTTATCTGATTCCAGAGTGTGAATGCATTCTACAATTAGAAGAAATCAGTGACGAATATATACATGTTTCCTTTTTTCAATAGGATCTATTGTGATTGAAACAGAAGCTGTTGGTGTCTACCTCCCAGGCCTTCGGTATTCACTTTCATGTGGCAAAGGACACTTGCCACAAATGCCCGTGTCTTTCTGCCCGAGAGCTGTGTTGTTTGTTTGTTTGATACTGGCTGGAAAGAAAGCTGGACTTATGTTCAGAACTAGCTCTAATTGCTAGAGGATTAATACCCTCAGAGAAATGCAGTCTTCATCCAAAGACATAGGAAAATAGTGAGTAGATATGCCGGTGTCCTCAACTCTGAATTGTGATAACTCTGGCATGAGCACTGCAGTGTATCCTAGTGTTCTCCAGTAGGATTTTGATTCAGTTCCCCATGCTGGCTACTGCATAATTTTGCAAACTTTGTTGATCATCTTTCCTTCC
>NW_012148396.1:6086598-6088663 GCF_000956105.1 Propithecus coquereli
TTTAAGGTATCTCCATATTGCTTTCCACAGAGGTTGCACTAGTTTGCAGTCCCACCAACAGTGCATGAGTGTTCCTATCTCTCTGCATCCACGCCAACATTTATTGTTTGGGGACTTTTTGATAAAGGCCAGTCTCACTGGAGATAAGTGATATCTCATTGTGGTTTTAATTTGCATGAAATAGTGATCTTAATGCCCACTTCACAGATTCCTCTGAGGATCATACAACACAACACTATAGATTTAGAATATTTTGAAATATACCACAAACAAATTCAAAATTTTCTTATGATTCCAAATATCTAGACTGGAAGACATATAGGATCATTCCCCTGTCAGATTCAGATTCTACTATCAGAATCAGATTCTCTTATCATCCCAGCCCCTTCCCAAGTGGCTCCTTTGAAGATGTATCACTGTAATTAAAAAAACAAAAAACAAAACAAAACAAAAAAACCTGTTTAAACTCTCCAGAACCATGTTTGTGCATTTGGCTTCTTGTCCTGAATTATCCTTCCATGGTCAAGGTCACAGCGGGGGTGGGTCTGGTGACCATCTTCTGGAGGGAGAGTAAGTCAGAACCTGGGGAATTCTCCCTCCTATTTATTTCATCTGTGTTTTCTTGTCACATTCAATAATCCTCCCTTCACCACTCCAGCATCCCAGTAATGGAAGTATATAGGTATGCTGACTTTCCTTTTCAATTCTGTGAAATATTCTAGAGACACTGGCTGACTCCAGGCAATGACTCACTTAGGTTTTATTTCATCATTTTTTTTGAGCGCCTCATGACTATAAGGACAATGAGAAAAAAAAAAACAACAACAACAACAACAACAATCCACAGGGAAAGACAGCATTTTTCCTTAAAACAACTTTTATATGTCTGTGAAGTATAAATTGCATGGAAGAGTAGGAAGAGCCTAGGTCTGGGTGATAGTGTCCTGAATTTTACTTCTGTGTCTGCCAGGCAGTACCCGGCCCTTAGGAGAGCTAAGTTTGGAAGAAACAGGACGTTTGGTTACGAAGATTTGAAAATAGGCTGTTTGTGAAGGAGTAGAGCAAATGCAGAAGTTACTTTTCAGCAAGTAATTATATGGCAGAGTTAGAGCTACAAGCTAGATGTTTGGATCCCATGACCATAGGATTCTTATATGTATTTTGTGTTTACGAATGATATTGTGAATGTGAGGCTGCTATGGAAAGACAGAAGTGGAGCCTGAGGCTTCTGTGGCTATGACCCGACTCTATCAGTTTCCACCACTCCCATCCAGTGAAGGATTCTGATCCATTTCCATAAGAAAACTAGTCCCAGGATCTAGACAATTTTGAAATAAGCTTCCCTTTGTAAAATTAATGCTTCCTTCTTATTTTTAGAATTCTCTGTTCTTTGTTTAAAACAGGACATATTTTTAAACTTTTCCTGTCTTTCCACTGCTTACTATTCTAAGGACCTCCGTTTGCATGCAGGTTGCAGTCCAAGCCCTAGGCATCCTAATCACTCCTCCCCTGTGTCTTTCTTCTTCCTGTGGCTGCAGGCACTGCACCACTCTCCCTCCAATGTCTGCTTGCTCTGGGTGCCTTCCAGTGCAGGGACAGCGTGGGACCAAACAGCCCTCAAGGAAACTGCATTCGAGGGAAATAACAAATCATTTTCAGTTCTCAGAGTACAACCTGTCTCTGTTCCACACCTCTTCACACTCCTCTCAGCTCTCTGGAAAGGCCTCTTCTTTGTTTAGATTCCCCAGCTGGCAGAAGATGACTTTTCGATGCCTGGTAGTCACAGACAGCATCCCCCAAGGCAGCCCCCTCAAAGGCCTTGATCTGAAGCCTCCCTGGGACGATCTCAATCTCACACATTCCAAGGGAGTGCTAGGCGTGGCTGTTGCCAGGGAGTATTTTAATCTTCCCTTTACTTGACTGTTGCTCTCATCACAAAGAGCCCTCTAAAAGAAGGAACTATGATTTTTGCCTTCTCCCCCAGCCTAGTACACTGCCTGGCCTAAGAATATGTGAATTGATGTTGAGAAAATGAATAAATGAATGAAAGGATGACTGTGAAATC
>NW_012148396.1:6090313-6092158 GCF_000956105.1 Propithecus coquereli
ATAAATTACTGTCCCTCAAACTCTTGTCTCAGAGTTTGCTTATGGGAGAACCCAAATTGAGATAATAATCCCAAATTTTGAAATTTCCATATACTTCACTCATCACAGGTTAATTAAATACCCAGTGCTTTCATGTTTGCCTTTTAAATGCTTTTCAGTATGATCATTTCTGTTCTGAAGCTGAGGGCAGAAAGGTAAATGCCTAGAACTCTTGGATTGCCTCTGTAAAACCCCAATCCAGTAATCAATACCCATTAATAGTGTATGTGAGGAAATGTTGTCTGAGGCAATATTTGCTTATTTGTCTACTCTATAGACTATTAAGAGCATGCCCTTTTTTGCAAACACCCTCAGGGCACATGTACGATAAAGAATTCTGTTAATTAAAATGCAGCCACTGCATTAATAAAACAACAGATGAAGACTGCAGAAGACACATCAGTTTGATGGCCTCACTTTTCTGTTAGGTCAGAAGTTTGCTTTTTTCCCCCACTTTCCTTCCTTAATAAGCCTGTAATACCTACTCTGAGATATCTAATTTAGACTAAGGATCATGAACACCTGAACTCCAGTGAGAGGTGCACTGACTTCTGAGAAGCCAGGGAGGGGAATTACAGCACATTTTGGGGAGCATCCAGATGGAATTTAGGCAATGTGAAAACAAGGAGCCCAAGGACAAACAGAGGAATTTTATATGTTTCATTTCAGTTTGCTTTATTACTCCCTTCTTAAACTTTTTTTTCTTCTTTCCACCATACAAAAACAGTGTGTCCATGTTCATTGAATTAAATCCTGTGATCTTAGTCAAGTCAAATTACACTCTGAATCTCTGCATCTGGAAAATAGGGATGATTACTCAATACACTTGGCCAAGTATGTTTGATTCCTTCACATTCATACTTTACTTTTTTCCTAGATACATGTTGAATTGGTTCCATGACTACTTCAAAATGGGAATACACAAAACTTAAAATTACATTTGTGCAAAGGACAGGGCATTTTCCAAACACTTCCATGAATTGCATGCTTCCACGTTGGGTGATGTTGTCTAAGGAAAGAAATACCAAACTTTTAAAGAATTAAAGTTAGTTTTATTCAGCGTCTTATGGGGACTACAGCCTGGGAAGAGTCTTTCAGAAAGTTTTTTTCAGACTGCTCCAACACAGCGTCTCAACTCACAGTTTATATACAGGTTGTGGAGGTTCAGTATGTGCAAATCACATCAAACTGTGTGTGCAAGAGTACACCTGGTTATAGAGTGCAGAAGCATAATTGCAAATCCTGTCAGATATTACCTTATATACACGAAAAGGCAAAGCCAAGGATCATTTATCTATGAAGGAACGCAGTGACTCAGGCAAAAGACATAGGGGCCATGTGCTCTATCCTGTTTTGTCTTCAAAGCATTCTTTCGGTGAGCTGTAAGTCATCACAGAGTCAGGGCTTTGGTGAAATTATTCTGGCGAGCAGAAATGAGAAGACAAGGATTCTTATTATACATTTTCTACCTTGTCTCACACGGACATGGTATTTTACCTTCAGGCACTAATAATATTCTTAACCACAGAATTAGAACTATTATTATTAATGAAATAATTCCTACTCAATAAGCAATTATTAACTGATTTTTGTTTCATGCATTTTTACTTACTCCTCACAACAGATCAAAAAGATTGGTTCCGGCCGGGCGCGGTGGCTCACACCTGTAATCCTAGCACTCTGGGAGGCCGAGGCGGGCAGATTGTTTGAGCTCAGGAGTTCGAGACCAGCCTGAGCAAGAGTGAGACCCTGTCTCTACCAAAAATAGAAAAATATTAATTGGACAGCTAAAAATATATAGAAAAA
>NW_012148396.1:6092208-6107303 GCF_000956105.1 Propithecus coquereli
ATTCATATTTTGAGGTATAGTTAATAAATAAAAATTGTGTATATTTAAGGTGAACAATGTAATGTTTCCATACACATATACATTGTAAATTGATTACCAAAGTCAAGGTAATTAACATATTCATCATCTCCCTGTTACCATTTTTTGTGTGATGGGAACACTTGAGATATACTTTTTAGAAAAATAAACTATATAATACTTTATTATTAACTAGAGTCATCGTGCTATATGTTAGATGTTCAGAATTTACTCATCTTATAACTGAAAGTTTATAACCTTAACCAATATCTTCTATTTCTTCCTCTTCCCCCAAGCCATTGGTAATGAACTGCAATTCTACTCCCTGTTGCTAGAAGTTGAACTATTTTTTTTAGATTCCAGATATAACTGCAGCATTTGTCTTTCTGTATCTGGCTTATTTCACATAACATGATATCCTCCAGGTTCATTCATGTTGTCACAAATGGCAGGATTTCACTCTTTTTTTAAGGCTGAATAATATTCCATAGTGTATGTATTATCTGTGTGTGTGTGTGTGTATGTGTGTATATCACTTTTTAAAATCTATGCATCTGTCCATGGACACTTAGGTTGTTTTCATATCACAAGAACTAATAAGGAGAGTTTCTCAAGCTGAATGAAACAAAAGAACACAAATTAGTAACATAAAAACATATGAAAGTATAAAATTCACTGATAAACATAAATATATCATCAAATTCAGAATATTTATGTCTTATAAGGTAAATCTAGCAGTCTTAAATTCCATCAGTTTTTGTTTGTGTGGGAAAGCCTTCATCTCTTTCATTTCTGAAGGAAAACTTCACTGATAAAATATTATTGGCTGGTACTTTTTTTTCTTTCAGCATTTTGAATATATCTTGCCAAATTCTCTTTGGCACGAGTTTTCTGCTGAGAAATCTACCAACATTTATTTTAGTTCAATAATTTCCATTTATTAATTTTTAAACTTATATTTCTTCTTTACTATATTTTTTCACTTGTTTCAAGAGAATCTGTAATGGATTATTCAAGCACTTTTTGATGGCTGTTGTCAAATTCTTATCAGATAAGTACAGCATCTGATTTGTCTCAGTGCTGGCATCAGTTGAACTTTTTTGTGGCTGTTGTCATTTAAGCTGAAATTTTCCTGGTCTTGGCATAGCTAGTTATTCATTTTGGACGTTTTGTCTATTACTGTAGGAGAGTCCGAGTCTATCTATATGTCTTACGTTAGTAGGTAGTCTTCCTATTTACATTTAGCATATGAGTCTTGACCCAACTCTGCGGGCTGCTGTTCCAAAGACAATTAAATGTACAGAGGCTCCGCAGTGCTATTTTGGTCACTTGGTTTATCAGTTTATCTGCTGGTGCTGCTGCGGCTTCGGCTGATCCCTGCTGCTGTTGTCTGCGCCACGTCTCCAGGTGCCTCTCAGTGAGTGAGGGCTGCTGTGGGATCTCCCTACTGGTGTACCCGGCCACCTCGGTGACTTGTGACAGTGGAGGAGGCTCGCAGGCTCCTGGGGAAAAAGAAGCTTGCTCACCCAGGGTACTGGTTGTGATTGGTTCCCGTTTTACAACTCCATCAGCTTGCCTAAGTGTCTCTAGGTTTAAAAGAAGAGTCTTAGACACGGCACAGAAGAATAGTACCTGCCTTGGCCACTTAATTCTGGCAGGGCTCCCGGTCAAACTCCCTTGTCAGTGGTGTCAAACTCACTCGCTGTTGTCAGAGGGATTCATGGTCAATCTGGGAGAAGAATGAGGCTACCTGGGCTGCCTTCTGTTCTAAGTTGGGAGATCTGGACATGCTGGATCTAGGAGGCCTTCTGCTGTTGGATAGGGGGATTCTGGACATCTTGCTGCTGTGGTGTTCTTGGAGACTCCTGGAGCCTCAAAACAGCTCACATTCTTCTTAGCACATTTTGGAATTACCCTTTAGTTTTCCCTTGTGCCATTTCTAGGGATTATAGCTGTGCTTAGAAGAAAGGCAAGGAAAAATGGGCTTATGCCATGTTGTTAAACTGGAAGTTCAAAAGCAGGGTTTTAATATGGTTTCTAGTCCCTAATACAGTTTTATCTCTAGGTAAAAGGAATGAAATTAAAACATAATGCTCTGTGACCGTTCCTATTGATTGTATTTGGCAAGTTATTACAAGAAAGAGATGAGTTGAGAAAATATTTGGACTGTCTTGAAGCATGAAAAGGAAATAAAAATAAACCAGAAGTTTGAGGACTTGCAGAGTTGTAAGAGGTGACAGATTCTGAACAAGACCACTCAAATATAAAACTGAGAAAAGGCCTTTGGCTACACCTAAATCAGTGCATGGCTCTCAAACCTATTGTTAAAATATCTGAATGGAAGAATGAATTTCAGAGTCTTTTTTTTGTTGTTTTTTTGTTTGGAGGAGCAAGAGCGTTGTTGCTTTTGTTTTCCTCTTGTTTTTGCCATAAATCCCTAAGAAGATCACTGCTGTTTGTTACTATGGCATGACCCAGTTTATCCAGACTGATGTGCCATTGATGGTATAATGGCTGGCTAGAAAAAAATAAATATATTATAAAAGCTGGAACTTGAAAGTATTCATCTATTTAAAATTCACCACTTAACATACTACCTTCCAAATTTAGCCATCCTGCAGTAGTACAAAATCCATTATCCATGGAGCAGTTAGAAAATGAATGCTTTCTGGAGAGATGCAATGAATCATTACAAAATGATGAACTTTGTCTTTAATTTAGAAAGCGATTCTCTTATGTTTTATTTCTGATCCTCTTATATTCTATGGCATTCAGTCTGATATCTTGATACTTTCATTATCCTTCCTCTGTACTCAGGATCGATATATCAGATAGCTTATAAAATAGTCCATAAGATATATATATATATATATACCTCGATTTGCATTGAGACTGTCCTCTACATACTAAGTGAATCTTTCATTCTACCCAGACTATAATTCAAAACATTTCAGGATGGAATTCATGAACTTTCATTTTCTTTTGACAATTAATTTTGAAAGTCTTCTAGGTTTTCCTTTCCTCCCTCACATGTTCCACTCTTAAGCCAAACTCCTTGCCTTTTCCTTAGGAAACTTTATGTTCTTCTCCTTTCACCATGCCTTTGTTTTTGCTGTTCCCTTGATCTGGAATTATATCTTCATTTAATGTCTTCATTTAATGTCATTGTCACCTGATCATGTGACTAGATTTAGCTTCTTCCTCCAAGAAGGATTCCTTGGTATGCATTGCTCCAATCTACCCAATGATATAATGAATGTCTCCTCTAAACTCCATAGACAAGTTAAACTATATGTGCTTAAAACATTCTTATAATAACTTCTAAAATTTATTTTTCTCCTAGCAGAAATAATTCATTATACAACTCTTTCACTCATATATACTCTTACTTAAAGAACTCTAAATACATATTTATTGAATCAAATAGAATTAAATTGGATTTCTCTCTTAACTTATTAGGGAAATAAAATATCCATGGTGAGTTAGTTATTCAGCAGTTAGGCCCAGTCAGAGAAACACTATTCATTTCAAGATGGCCCATAATCTTTAAACTACCATACTGCTTCAAATTATTAGAAAAATTACTATGTATGTACTTGCTTAAAAAAAGCTATAAATATTAGCCAAGTGCCCTACAACTTTCTTAGAAGGAGTGAAATTCTTCTGTTATGTGTGAAATTGAAGGGACATAAAACATGCCAGCTGCCCACACTTTAACCTTTGAAGAAGTTTGTAATGAGAATCTCACTATTAAGACCAGCCAGTACAAGCATTTTTTCTGCCCATAGCAATGCCTTAGGTTAGCAACAAAGTCATATGTTTCTCTGTGACAATACCAAAGGGCACAGAAGGTGTCCCAGGGGAAACTGTAGTGTAAGAGAAACTAAAATCATGTGAGAGACAGTGACATACAGGGGAAGGATCAACAGATTCAGTAACAGGTAGACATGGGTTTGATTCTCAGCTCTATTGCTTATAAAAGGTTAACCTTGAGCAAGTAAATGAGGCCTTATTGATCTTTCCAAAGTCTGTATACCCAACCATGAGGTCCCTTAGCCTTCCATGGTCATGACAGTATTAGTTAGTATAGTCTAAGTGGCTGTAACTAATAAACCCAAAATTATAAATGCTGCATAACAAGAATTTGATTTATTTTTATTTAACAGCCAAGGGAAGATTTCAGTCCCTGAAGACCTAGTCACAGTTCAGAGTCAATAGAGGTTTTGCTATCTTCACCAAGTGGCTTCCAACATCCCCCTGTGCATTTAACCTTCAGTCAATTGGAATCGGTAAATCTAATGCGAGAGTACCATGCAAATTTGTCTCGTTTGATCTTCTCATAGACCATGCTATAAAATGGCAGAAGTAATTTCCCTTCACATTGTCACTGGAAGAAGCTTAGTTGTGTGGCTACACCCAAATGCTAAAGAAACTGGGGAATACAACTATGGCTATGTGCCCGAGAAAAAGGATACGCAACAGATTTCGTTAGACAGCCAGTGATCTCTGCCAAAAGAGGCCCATGTTACACATTGAAATTACAAAGACTGGATCCAGGCCTTCAACAGCTGACAATCTGGAGGAAAATTCACTTAATATGCATTATATGATATAATAAAATAATGATATTTATTTATTTACTCATTGTATTCCTGGTGCTGGGCTTAGTGCTCACTGTAAATGGCATTTCTCAACTCCCTTTATAGTCAGTGGTGGTCATGTATGAGATCCAGTCAAAAGAATCTGAGCACAAGCATTTGTGTTATTTCAGGGACAGTGGTTTTAAGAAGTTGGTGGGGCTTTTCTACTCTTTCACCCTCTCTGCCTACTGGATGCAGAGGACCCTAAGACCTTAGGCAAGCAGAGCTACAGAATGGAGGGACCAGGGTCCCTGAGGTGCCGCGGACAGAAAAGTAATCTGCTAAACTGAAAAACAGCATTTTCAAATTGTGTAAAAGAGGGATAAATTTCTATTATGTAAATCACTTGTGTGTTTTACTTTATTTGATTTAATAGTTTTATTGGAAATCATACAGTGTTAAATCAAAGTAAAAATACAACAAAAATAATAGATCAGCTATTGCTAATACTGTCTTTAGTTTTTCTCTTGCATTATAGCTTGCATGCCAGAGGTCCCAGCAAGACAACGATGTGACTGAAACCTTACCTAGTAGCCCGTCAAGACACTGATCATTCTTATTCTCATGTCTTATATTCTATGCCCCCATACAGTTTCAGGCTTAACCTAAAACAATCACTTTGCTGTACAAAATCCCACCCTCATATCCCTGCTGTATTTATCCCCTCGGGATTTTAAAGCTTTCTGAAATAAGTTTGTTTTTTGCCTTTTATATATATTTTTTATTCAAAAATTTCTTATATGGCCAGATACTGCACTAGGATTAGGGACACAACTATGAGCCAAGAAACAAAGCTGGTTTTCCTTCTCACAATTCTTATATTTAATTGACAGATGAAGATTTCTAAAAACGTCATGCATCCAATTATTTAGATACAGGAGCCAAAGTGGACACTGCTGTGTCTCACATGTCTTTACTTCCATGTGGTCATAAATCATTCCTGTGATTCCACAATTCAGCCCTTTTCAAAGCCAGTTAAAAAAATAATGATAAAATTATCTAGTTTGGGCATATTAAATAACACTAATTTTAAGAAAACACATTACAACTTTCTGCAAATGACTTTCTGCAAATTAATAAGTCATAAAATTTGGATATTGGATTTAAAAATGTACTTGGCTGACATATTTTGTCAAGGGTAGCTGGGATGTAATTATTTATTTTGTTTCATCATTCATTATAATGGAAGTTTTCAACCATGGGATAAATCTTAAATAATAACAGTCAGTGGTAAGGCGTAATTTGGTATGCATGTGAAA
Organism: Propithecus coquereli; assembly: GCF_000956105.1. NCBI lineage: Eukaryota > Metazoa > Chordata > Mammalia > Primates > Indriidae > Propithecus > Propithecus coquereli. The sequence continues at coordinate 6,098,126 of NW_012148396.1, forward strand.
TGTGTCCTTCTTTCTTGATAAATCAGGCACTTATTATAATAGTGTTTCTCCAGGCTTATAAACCTAGGGGTAAAGCTAAGAGTTTAAGTTGAGAACAATGTAAAGGTTCTTCCTTAATTTATTCCCTTGCTGGAATTCTATCTCAGCAAAGCCTACACCTCTAGTTCGAAGTTTTGATGCTGCTTTAGAATGTTTTTCCATTTTGAGCAATTTTTTGTTGATGGTTTAGCCCTGTAAATATTCTCCGTTATGTGTTGATTCTAATGCCTCTGTCTGCACAGTGATAACCAACAGGAAATGTCTCCACCCCAAAACTCCCCGCCCCTCAACATCTGTGTCCCTGTGATTCTCAGTTTTTTTCCTCCTCCACCTCACCTCTATGTGCTGTCAGAAAATTCAGCACATGTCATGAGAATGTCCATCTTTTTAAAATGTAGAAGCAGAGTCGGTTCTCACAAACAACATGAGACTGAAAAGTATGACAACTATAGCTTTAATTATTTGTTCTACTCATTTTAATCCCTTCTCCTCTATCTAAGCCCTTTCAATGCCTCCTCACCCATAAGTCGCCCTGATGAGAATTAATCCCATCTTTTCCAAAAGTCTCAGAGTCATTAATATTCCTATTTAATTAGCACGACCTTTATTTTGCATTGATGTATGATTTTGCTAAGAGGAAAAACTTTTGGAGTGACATAAAAATCTAAACATGAAGATATAAAACTTCTCTGTCATTTCAGTATTTTTGTTTTGGTTGGTATTCATTGGTAAAGAGTTGTTGTTTCCTTTTAGGGGTGTCCTTTCTCTCTGATTTTTCATACTACTGGAGTTCTTTCACTGATTCCTTCTCATCTGGCCTCTTGATTGACTCCTGGAGGTACTAGGCCTGGCTTGTGGGCCTTTCCCTGGGTCCCCAAAGATCAATCCCTGATCATGTCAGGAAGAAGAGTGCTGGTCCCAAGTTGTGGTATTCAAACAGTTTTGATGATCCTCTCTGGTTGCCTCTGTCCTTCTGTCTTCACCTTTTCCCAGCAGCATGAATTGAGTTGGGTCTCCCAGCTTAACCTCCAAGATGGCAGGTGGTACTTGTGAGTAGAAATTCAGCCTTGCCCTGTTTGCTTGAGTTGGAAGGTGCTACGATGAGATACAGAGTTGTTATCCTTGTCATCGGTTGATGTTTGTGTGATAGAGGCAGCTGCCAAGATATTCTTTTGTGCTTGTGGTAGGCTCTAGTCCCTCAGTTTGAGTACTCGAGTGCCTCAAGCTTTAGGAGGGGCCCTATAGCTCCCATGGTGTTGCTTGGTCTCTACCACCATTGAGGTGTTGGTAGGATCAAAGCAGTTTGTGGCTTGCAGGAGACTCTAAAGCTTTGTAAAGCCTCAGTGGGGTTCAGAAGTTGCTTTCTGGCCACTAGCAGGAGCTACTGGTAGTAGAGTCAGGACATACTCTCCAAACCAAGAGATTGTTCATGGGGGAGGGGCCTACAGGCTTGAGTGTTAGGGCCCCAGCCTGGAAGTCTTACCCAGCAGCACTGTTTTTCTGCAAAGAGGGGTGGACACTTTCCCAAATTACTGATCCTTGGACCCCCACAGCACACTCCCATCAGTTCAGTCCATGCGTTCTCCCTCATCACTGGAGTCCAGCTCTCAAATCTCCCCCTGGTCTGCCTGTCTGACCGACTAGCTTACATCTCTGCAACATGCAGGCAGGCAGGCTGTTTCCTAGATTGTGCACCCCTGTTCCACTACAAGTCCTCAAAGGAAGAGGTGTGGGCTACTTTGTGGGGACCTCAGCCAGGAGATGGCGCCCACCAGAGAAAAGTGACCACTTACGAACTTCTTGGAGTAAACTGCTCTCCCTGTTGTAATGAGTCGGTAGAAGGATCACAGCACCGGTCAGCGGGCATGCCTGCGTGTCAGATGTGCAGTTGCCGTGGAGCTGGGGGCTAGGTTATCCCTCTCCAAATGCCACACCCTTATCCAATATGGTGATTCTGGGGGATGGTGGTATGGACACCCTCCCGATCCCCTTTCCTCAGCACCCCACCACATTCTCCTGTCAGTTATGTCTGCACAGGCTTCTTTTCCACCCTAGTTCAGCTTCTAGACTTCTCCCCTGCATCCCCCTGCACCCTTCTTGTGTTCAGGGGCACCAGAACCAGCTTGCTTATCTACGCCACTGGTATGAGACCCCGTAAAAATGTTGGTGGGCAAGGAGTTCCTAAATCGTTCTGTTCCACTGCAAGTCCTCAGGGAAAGAGGACTCACTCTCTGTGGAAACTTCAGCCAGGGGTGCAAGCCCACTGGAGAGAAGCTTCCCTTCGTGAACTTCTTGGCTTAAACCACTCTCACAGGAGTAATGGGTGCGGGAGGGACCATGGTTCCTGGTTAGCCTGAGCTCAAATTGCTTTCTCAGTTGCAGTAGTTAGGGGAGGTGCAGGGGAGGAAGTGTCTGGATGGAAGAAAGTTGGACTCTGGCCTCTCATGACACTCTCCCGGGAGGAGCATCTCTTGGACTGCCCAAACTTCTGGGATTCACTAATTCACCCCATTATTCCTTACTTGTCTCTGTGCCTGGGATTATGGAGGGTGGAAAAGTCTTCCATAAACCTTGTGGCCCAGTGTTCACCAAAGGTGTGTAGGAGGGGGATGGGAATCCCCCCTTACCCTTTTACTGGGCTCTAAGCCTCGCTGGGTTTGATCCTCACCAATATCTTCTCCTCTTTATTTCTTCCTTCTCAGCTTCACAGTTTTTCTCTGTGGGATCCCCAGCTGTCTCTGCTATCTCTCTCTGTGATCTACACCTTAGCTTTGACTCTATTCCCCACTCCACAATCCTGTATCCTACCTTCCTGTTGGTAGGGTCCCATAAGCAATGTCTCTAGTTGGCCATCTTGGCTCCTCCCCACTTAATATTTATTAATTCAGTTAATTCTCTCAAATATTCTGTAGACGAATGACATTTCAGTCACATTTTATGGATGAATATGTTAATGTAAGGAGAAGTTAGACAGCTTTCTCAAGGCCACAATGCTAATTAATTAGGAATGGAATTTGAACCCGTAATTTTATTGGAGCTAAGTCAAATATATCTCCTTTCCTTGCATTTGTTAGCAAAGACAAAACAAAATAAATAATGACAATGTAAACCCAATCATCATTACTTCATTGCTGAAACCAAAACTGGGCGTGGATTCCAACATACAGGAAATTGTGAGGTCTGGTCAGTCTCCCTTTACAGCATGTTGAAACCTTTGATCTAAGTACTCCTGTAACTTCCTCTCTGTTCCTGTTCTCTTATATGGGTCCTTTCATTATGATTTTTTACCTAAATATCTCCAAACTTAAATAAAAAATAACACAATTTCATTTGTACATTCTGTTCCAGCAAATAGAAAGGGCAATCTTCATTCTGTGAGTTCATTTTCTTATTTTCATTTATTCTTCAAACCTGCCTACTCTGACTTTTGTTTCACTCCACTGAAATAACTCCTGATGTGGTAAAAAATGTGACAATGGTTCATGTCACCAGATTCATTGAGTACACATCAAACTTCATCTTACTTTTCAGTAGTATTTGACATGTTTAATCACTGTTTCTCTTTTAATATACTTTATTTCCTTAGCCCTTGTCACATAACCGATTTACCTAAAATCTATTTTTAATATTTATCCATGTAAAGAGATACAAGTAGAAGTACCATTCGATCCAGCAATCCCATTACTGGGTATCTACCCAAAAGACCAAATGATATTGTATAAGAAAGACACCTGCACCCGAATGTTTATAGCAGCACAATTCACAATTGCAAAGATGTGGAAACAACCCAAGTGTCCATCAATACATGAGTGGATTAATAAAATGTGGTATATGTATACCATGGAGTACTATTCAGCTTTAAGAAACAATGGTGATATAGCACCTCTTGTATACTCCTGGATAGAGCTGGAACGCATTCTACTAAGTGAGGTATCCCAAGAATGGAAAGACAAGCACCACATGTACTCACCATCAAACTGGTATTAACTGATCAACACATAAATGCACATATAAGAATAACATCTATTGGATGTCGGGCAGGAGGGAGAAGGGAGGAGGGGACGGGTATATGCATACACAAAGAGTGCGATGCGCATCATCCGGGGGATGGACACGCTTGAAGCTCGGACTTGGGGGGGGGGGGCAAGGGCAACATTTGTAACCTAAACATCTGTACCCCCATAATATGCTGAAATAAAAAAAAAAAAATATTTATCCATATGGCCAAATGCACATCTAGTTTGTTGCTTCAAACTGTAGCATAATATTCCATGGTAGGCATACACTACATTTTACATCTTATAACCCCTCGTCATAAACAGGTAGGTAGTCGCAAAATTTTTCATATAAAAAGCAACAATGAACTTATAAATGTGCTCTAATGGGTGAGGGAGGATTTCTCAAGAATATATATGCAGGAGTGGAATTTCTGGTTTATTAAGCATATGCAGAATTAATTTCACTAGATAATATTAGATTGATAGCCAGAAAGTCTGTATGTGCTAATTTCAAGAAAATTTCTTACATAACGAGTGCGGTGCACACCATCTGGGGGATGGACACCTTTGAAGCTCTGACTTCGGGGGGTAGGAGGGGCAAGGGCAACATTTGTAACCTAAACATCTGTACTCCCATAATATGCTGAAATAAAAAAAAAAAAAGAAAATTTCTATTTTCTCTTATCTTCTCCAACATATAATTTTATTCCACTCTCTACTTATTTGGCAGTATGAAGCATATAAAAAGGTATTTTGCTTATGTATTAATATTCATTTTTTGAAATTATAGTGAAGTTTAACATATCATTATATTTTTATTAGTTATTTCATCTCATCCTTTTATAAAAGCCTTAGTCATATCCCTTGTCTATTATTCCATGAACCTCTCTTTTTTACTTTTTCTCTCTCCTGAACCATAACATCAATGCCAACATTTTCAAAACTTATCTTTTTTTGGATGGCCTTTAAATTTATATTATTTTCACAGCCTTAATTCTTAGTTATAGCGCCAACTCTGTAGTTGACTGCTTCACATAAGGTCTCTGTGGCATCACAAACTCAACATACCCAAGGCTAACTGAGGCTCTACTCTAATCTGGCTGTTGTCTACAACAACCTTCATGGTCTAGTTCCTGCCTAAGGCTCTTGCTTAATCTTATAAAACTCATTTACCAGTCTTTGTTTCTCCCTTCCATAGGTAAAGCCCTTTCTTCATTCAGATACCAGTTCAAAATACTGCTTTCTCAGGGAATATTTCTTAGTGTTCTGAGTCAAATTTCTTTGTGATATGCTCTCAGAGTAATGTACAGATTTCTTGTGGGCCAATCATTCCTTTGTAATCATGTATCAATTTGGATAACTACATAATTAATATTTATCTTTCCCAATCCTATCTAAGAAGTCATATACCATGGCTTTTTGTGTTTCCAGGCATGTACATTAGGCAATTAATACACACATGCTGTGTAGATAAATATATTTTGGTTTGAAAACCTGTATGTGTGTGTGTGTGTGTGTGTGTGTGTGTGTGTGTCTGTGTTTGAGTATGAAAATGCATCTAAATTTTAGAACAGGATGTATAAAAAAAATTAATATTTATAAATAGGAAGATTATAGATGTTTTCTGAATTATCTAATGTTATTTTTTCCTAAACTTGAATAATAAGATAGTTAAAATAAGTGAAACAAATTATTTCCAAAGAACCTGTTCTCAGAATCCATTTGTTGAAGCTTTCCTTTCTGCATTTGTATTTTCTCTGAAAACACAAATTCCTTGGCCTTCTTCTCTTGTTACTTCTTTAATTCATGGGAGGCAGTGAATCCACATTCTAATGGCTCTCACAGGAGCAGCATTAGATAAGCTAATTAACTAGTTACATGTTACTTGCACTGACTAATTGCTTAAAATCAATTAGCCAATTGGAAAAAAAATCAATGTTTTTGTTGAGAGAGTTGTAAGGGGATGGTAGCAACCATTTCTTTCTACATCAATTACTAGCTATTTTTAAGAGAGAATTATTTGTTTAAAAAATCAAATGATTTGGGGGCAAAATGAATAAAGAGTTTAACCCTTTTGATTCAAAATAGTATTAATGATATTTACATAAGCATATTTCAGATGAGATCATCTTTTTCTTCCAATATGTTTGATCTTAAAATTGTTTCAAGACAGTAAGGTAGACTTTATTTCGTTTATATTTCTGATATATCTCATTATCTGATTAGCTTAGAATCACCTGATAAAGACTAGGTACAAGACATACAATAACCCAAGACTTTTGATTGCTAGACAAGTTTTATTTTTTATTTTTATATTTGTCATTTTATTATTCATCTTGGCAATTTTAATTACTTACTGCAGGCTAACTCTGACATATAGGTCTGAAGACACCAGGGAGGGAGGCATTCTTCTTCTTAATAACCTGACTAATATCTAATAAATAGGTCATAACTTGAAGGATGTTGTTGTAAGTGGTTTTATTCTTACTGTACAGGTGAGGAAACTGGATCCTAGAGAGCTTAAATATTCTAACCAAATTTACAAAGGTAGTAAGTGAGAGAAATCAGGATTGAACAACTGTCTTCTACATTTTCAGCAAAATCATTGAGTATTAATTATGGACTACACCTAGCATAGAAGTATAGGAAACGAATAGACACCAAATCTAGGACATTTAGCTTTCAAAATTAGTGTTTTGATTCAGTAAATGCATTCAGCAAACATTTGCTCAGCACCCTCTCGGACGTCAGATGTCAGGCACGTTGCTAAGCAGTGCACGATATGCAAAGACAACAACGATGGGTGTCTCCTTTGAAAGCCCCTAGGATCTCCTTGTAAAGAGAAAGGGTCATGAATGTCTCCCATATGAGGATATTAATGCACACTAGATGTAAATAAAAAGTTCTGTGGTACCAAAATGGTGTTGGCCACTAAGACAGGCTAGGAGAATGAAAATGATTTAAAGAGAAAATGGAATGACGTGGGGTCATACAAAAAAAAGGGAATTCGTTGGTATGAAAAAGGATCAGTGATTTGTAACTAAAAGGAAAATATATGCAAGACATAAAAGTGGAAGAATGTGGTTTGTTAGAAATTGGGAAAAAATAGGTTGTACAAAGGATTTTCAGGGACAGTAGAAAGAGATTAAAGAGATTAGCTGTTCAGAGTTATAAGCGCGCTTTTGTTTTCCTTCTATGTTTCAACAGGATCCTACCATTGGTAGGTCTTGTGACTCCGGGTATATCAGTCCACTATTGTCACTTCCCCACTGCAGGCTGTTTTTATTCATCCACCATGATCTGATCCTGCTCACCCACCACAGTCTATAGCTACTCATCCTATAGTTTAGAGTGGGATTTGGGGAGGCAAGCCTGAGCGGCCAGATCTCTCTTTCTTCTGGACCCCTAAATGTTGACCCGTATTCAAGCTTAAGCAAACATTGGGAGCTTAAACTGGCATTGGAAAATAGAGCAACTCCTCTTCTAACAGTCCCTCCAGAGAACTGGCTGACTGGAAAGAAAGAGATTTTTTACTGAATGGTCCAACCAAGCCTCCTGTTCATGACAATTTCTGATACCTGGTTCTTTCTAATCTTGTTTACTTTTCCCTATTGAAAAAAAAATTTTTTTCTGCTTGAACTTTGAGGTCCTTTAGGAATTTGTTAGGGTATTCTCCCAATTGCAGTTGTTTTTTCTAGTAAAGTCTCTCCTTATCTAACTTAAGATTTTATTTTTATTTGTCCTTAGCCACCATGGGCCATTGTTACTTGTCCATGGCAAGGTCTTGATACTCTGCCAGAATGGGCTGTTTTTATTAACACTCCACAGGCTTCTGTTACTAGCACAAGTGTATGACACATCTCTGTTCAAGTGATGAATTCATATGTCCAGAGTTGTGCCAGTAGAATAATATCGTCTGCCCCTCTATCATCCCCATCTCCTACACCAAACCAAGAGAGAATATTTAGATATGAAATGCATCCTGGAAATACCACAAAATGTCTTCCCCAATGGGAAAACTTGAAAGCCCACATTCTTACTCAAAGTATAAAATCACTTGAGCTACTTAGGCAAATATTCATTATTAGAAAATGGAATCTTTCATGGCAGTGTTATTTAAAAGTGATGCTATATTTTTTTAATATTAGATCCATCTTTAAATAGTTAGCTTAATGTTAAAAGGATAAAATTACATGAAAACCCCCATAAAGGGATACTGGAATCATCATGAAATTGGATTACCATTATCTGGAAGAATAGAACCTCAGTATTGTGATTAGGTGAAAAGTAATTGCCAAATCTAGGAATCAATCTTCAGTTTGTGCATTACATTTTGCATGATATTGGCAAAATGACTTCAATTCTTTGAGTCTTGTTTCTTTGACTAATAAAATATGTCATGACAATCAGATGTTGTTAAAAAATTCCATGGAGGGTTTCAGGTGCAAAGGAATGAGTCAATAATTTGGTTTTCATCATTCTTGATTTTAACATTCTTCGATGACTTGATGTTTCCTGACAAGCAAAAGACTGTTACATCTCTGTATACTCTTTTCACTCCAAATTGTAAGCACCCTGAGGAGTGAGGTGATATTTTGATCACCTCTGGGCTTCCAAAAACTTAACAGAGTAACTGGCCCAGAGGGTAGGATCTCATTATAAGTCTATTCATTCCATGACTGATTAGAGATGGTTTACTGAAAATGAGCAATAGAAAGTTTAGTCTGATCATCTGGGATTTTTTTTTTTTTCTCTGTTAGAGACTTCCTGGGCTGCTTAATAATCTCATTATGTATAGAGGAAAACATTGCCGAGAATTCAGCTATTTAAGTTTCCCCAGGGCAACCAAAGATATACCAGCTTCTTACAAAACATATTTCAGCTTAAATCTAAAAGAAGATCGATTTGGAGTGTACTGGTGATTATGCACTAGAAAAATAAACATCCACCTCTGTCCTCTGATGTTGTATTAATAGATAAAATAACAACAATAATAATGCCTAACATTTATTCCTAAGCATTTTGTTATTTTTTGTAGTTACTGTAAATGGGATTGTTTACTTGATTTCTTTTTCAGGATAGTTGGCTATTGATGTTTAGAAACGATACTGAATTTTGTAAGTTGATTTTATATCCTGCAA
>NW_012148396.1:6119179-6120221 GCF_000956105.1 Propithecus coquereli
GCAAATCCAAATTGATTGTTAATTTGTTTATGGGGATTATATTTTTAAAAATTATTTCACCTCTATTTTATCTTAAGGTCATCTAATCAACCTTGTGAATTAGTGACTTCCTGCATTTTATAGAAGATATTGAAATGAATATATTTCCTATCTGTATTTGAAATGTGAACATTGGTAAAAAATGTTTTCTCATTACAAGTCTCATATTTCTCTGTTATACCAAGTCTCCTTTAATTATCTGTTAAGTTGTAAAAGATAAACTCTGCACGGCCAAGGGTCCCTGTATCAAACCTTCTTGTACTTACTGATGACAGTCCTTGATAGTTTTGAGGAGAGCAATTTAGTTCTGTTCAGAGTCCCCACTTAACACCACCTCAAACTCCACATGGACCAGTGAGTTCATTAACTCTTTCTTTAAAGTGCTGGAGTGGTGCATGTTGACTGCCTTCGTACGTCTCTCCTGCAGCTTTTTTGTAAATGTCAAGGACCACTCCACAGATGCTAAAGGAGGCCTGCTGTGGAGACATCAGCAGAGAAAGAAAATGTAAATTGAACCAATGTCTTCTGCAATAATTCAATCTGAGAAGAAAATAAACTTATATCAAATCTCTTCTCAGTAGAGTGTGGAGATTAATGCCTGTCTTTTTTTTTTTAATTTTTTTTATAATGCCTGCTTTTTTCAATGGGACTGAGCCCATAAGCCAAAATAGCTGAAAAGTAATTATTATTTTTCCTCATAAATGAAGATAATAACTACTACTTGATTGCTTCCTATGTGCAAGTTTCATTAAATATATTGATTGATTTAAAATTTTAACCACATAAAACAGGAATAATTTATCTTCATATTTTACATATGAAAAATGCAATATTCAGAGATAGGAAATGGGTTTCCCAGTGTCACACAACAAGTGAATGTTGGAAGAGCCATCAACTTTTATTGCTTCATTGAATGACCTGTTCTTGGTTTTCCTAAGACTTTTCAGATATTCCTGCAGGTAAATTCAGGTTGTTAAGGTTGCTATACTTTTTAGAGATTTTT
>NW_012148396.1:6120271-6120849 GCF_000956105.1 Propithecus coquereli
CTCCCATTTCCTATTCCCTTTCTACATGCTTTTGAGTTTACACATTTTACTTCTAAATGTTATAAACTTCATGAAAGTGTTGTTAATTGTGTTTTATATAGTATATTATAACTTTAACATTATAAAAATAAAATTATTCAATATGTATGCATATATTTATTATTTTTGGTTCTCTTGGATAAGCCCAAGTTTTTCTCTGGTCTCATTTCCTCAAGAACGAAGCACTTTAGTATTTCTGATTGTGTAGGTCTGCTACTCATGAATTTTCTCAGCTTTAGTGTTTCTGAAAGAGTTTTGACTTAATCTTTATTTTCAAAGGATATTTTAATTGTTGTTTTTAAATGCACTTTGATGATATAATTTCATTGTTTTCTTGTTTGAAGAGATTCTGGTAAGAAGGCTGTGATATTTTCATTTTTGATTCCCTGTTTATATCTCTTTATTTTTGATCCTATCTTTTAGGATCTTTTCTTTCACTGATATTTATTGATTTCATTATGATTACCTTGGTTTGGTTTTCTTTGGTTTTATTCCTTATAAATCTAATTGAGTGTCTTGGGTCTGTAGTTATGTGGTTT
>NW_012148396.1:6123564-6123890 GCF_000956105.1 Propithecus coquereli
AATATATGCAATAGAAAATAAACCTGGCTAAACTCAGTAAAGTATGTGGAAAAATACTAACAGTATGTAAAAATAATTCAGAGGAAAATCTAAAGAACCAATCTCAGAAAGATCAGCAGAAAGGTTCATCTGGAATTGGGGGAACAGGGACAGAAAACATTGCTGTTGAGTCACTGCCATTGGGACTTACTGTCTTCAGTCATATTTCTATTTGTTTATATTAAAAATTTTCCAACTCAAAAGAATTATACAACATGATAAAACAGCTATTCAAATACTTACTAGAGTTAATAAACTTTAATAGTTTGACTTCTTCTAACTTAAAA
>NW_012148396.1:6125895-6127097 GCF_000956105.1 Propithecus coquereli
CGCTTCTTCAGAAATCCTACCTAATGTTGGGGCTCTCATACTAAAGCCTAAAATATGTGATACTTATTTCATGAGAAAGTGGTGGGTAGCAAGAAAACTAATGTGGTGAAGAAAGCTGGAGATTCATGTTATACAGTGGCAAAACAATTGGCAAACTGTCAGGTATGAAAATGTGAAAGATCATGTGCCTCCTGAAACAGTGCTACAGGGGAGGTAACCCCAGTGTTAGTAGGTATTGCCTTCTGTTTGCTGATTTGGCCAGACATTTAAGAAAGAGATGTGATAGGAGATAACTGGCCAGATATTAGGGGAAAATGAAAGAGAAGAGAGTCAGTCTCAAAACGTGGTTTATCAAAGATTCGGAAAAGTGATTAGGTGAGGGCTTCTAGATTTCAGATTGTAAAATGATATATTTAGTAAGGCTTGGGCCTGGAAGTTCTGCTAAAACTTGAACTAAACACAATGAGTCATCTCTGAATCAAAACTAGGAATAAGGATGTGACCATTCAGCTATTGCTTTAGGTGGTGTTAAGGGTTGGCAGACATATGTTCCTGGTTTGTACTGATAGTCCTTTATATCTGTTTTTCTGATGTGATTATTAATAATGCCCCTTTTATTATCGATATTGTTTTGGTTTGGATAATAAAATGCTATTGATACATAAACTAATCCTATCTTCTGAGAGAGAGAGAAAGAAAGAGAGAGAGAGAGAGAATGAGAGAAAGAGAGAGATTGAAAAAAACATTGATATGAGAAAGAAGGATGGAAGAAAAAGGACAAAGAAGAAAAAAATTGATACGAACATTTCCTAGAGAGAAAAAAATTAACATCATTACAAGCGTGCAAACAGACAGGAAGCAAATAAATCAGAAGCTGATTAAGTTGTGGGGGCACTGCATGCCAGGGAAATCACTGGAAAGGGCCTTTGGTTGTTGAAGCTGTGGAACAACCATTTTCCAGCAGGGAGTCTTCTGTTAAAGTGGTAGCCTCTAAAGACAGCACAGTCCACAGCACTCACTGCAATGTGGCCAAAACGAGATGGTGGGCAACAGAGGACTTCTCAAAGAGTAAGGCCAAGAGAGATTCCACATCTGCTGTGGACTAGTGGCTGTTGATGTGTCAGTGTTTATTGTGGTTATCCTGACTCTGCCCACCATTTCATATTGACTGGAGGTGAGAGGAAAGGAAGTAGGAATATATA
>NW_012148396.1:6135292-6136748 GCF_000956105.1 Propithecus coquereli
GGTAGAATGTGTCGAATGGGAAGGATTGATAACTTTGAGTTCCATGATATATTAATAGAAGAGCAGAAAGACATTTGGATTTTTTTTTCTGAGAATTAAAAAGGAGTTAAATATGCAAAGTCAAGAAAATTCTTTAAGGCCAAACTGTGGAATGGTTTGCATTCATTTAAAAACAAGGTCAAGGCTGACAAAGGGTAGAGTATGTGAGGACTTAAAGCAGAGCGAGGTAAAGATAAATGCCTGAGATGCATTGTATGAAAACTATTCCTGGTGACCTTGGCGATCATTCCCCAACTTAAGCTCATGTTATTATCATGAGCTGTGGGGCTTAACATTTATGTACACTCATGTTTCAGACATAGTTCTGATGTTTAACAAGTATCGATTTATTTAAACTTCATACCATTGTGAGGAAGGCACCATCATTATCACTTCCATTTTACAGATGAGAAACTGAGGCATAGGAAGCATGAGGCAGAGCAGAGATTTAATCCCAGAGTCCATCAGATAAGATTGAAGTGCCCTGAAGCCACCATTGGACCACTGGGCATGCTCCCTCTCACCAATCGAATTTGTTCAAGGCTTTATTGAAATTAATTTAAGCCCAAATTTATGGGAGAATAATAAAATGGGAACCCAGTAGTAACAATATCAGCAGCTTCTGTACTAATACATCCTCTCTTCTAGAGAAGACAAATTCCAGTCAAGAGACAACTCAAGTGACCTATAAATAGCCATCTAACTAATTAAAGGCAGCTAGAAGCCAGGTTTTAATAGAGTCCGTATTTTAATAAAATTCCAACCATACTGATTTCATTTTCCCTTCCAACTGCCTATCTCTGTGGGGGAAAATGCTGAGAGAAATCTGAATGTAACTAATTCTGAACATCCATCTTCATACTCAGGGAACTGAAATTTGGGATCACACTGTCCCAATCCAGCAGGTAAGTTTATCATACCCTAGCATGGGGATAGATTGTCAATTTGTCTTTCTTTTTGCCTTTATTGTAGAGAAGATTTTTTTTCTTTTTTATTTTTTCTTTCAAAGTGATTTACAGGTCCTTGTAATTAGGCATGCTGGTAGAATATCTCTAATAGCACACAGAAGATTCCCTTCTGAGCAACAGAAGATTGAAGGTGGCATCTGTGGATTTCTCTCAGAAGATGCCCTGGTAGAAACCCCTGACAGGGCTTTGTTAGGAAAGTCCTCCTTTCAGAAACAGACCCCTACTTCCCTTTGAGTCTGGTCCTTCCTCAAGCCAGAACAAACCCACCCAGTACTCAGCATGATGGTTACTAGATACAAGGAGGAAAACAGCAGGAGTTGAAAAAATCTATTGCAAGATAAATAATTCTAACACGCTGCTGACTTACAATAAAGATTAACTGTTCTACCACTCATCTAGGGAAATATCTACCTATTGGGAAGCTGCTCCTTTCCAATATATTAAGGATT
>NW_012148396.1:6136798-6138248 GCF_000956105.1 Propithecus coquereli
TTCGACTCATTTCAAAATATATTTCAAACACCTGTTACCAAATCAAAATAGAAATCTATTTTCAAAGGCACCCGTAAAATGTGCAAGCATACTAATAGAAGCTAAACTTTATTTTCATCAGTTGATCTGTACCTGTAGCATTTATGACATTGGGCTATGAGACTAAAAACACGGTGGTCACTTTGGAATCTTTATTTAATAAATTGATTAATTAGTGGCTCTAAAGAATCCTCTTGATACAGTCAACCTGGCACTAAAATATGTATTCCTTTATCAATATTAGTAATATATGAAATTTGTGTAACACTTTCACTTTTAAAAGCATTTTCATTCCAGCTCTCAGAAATATTTTAGTGTATATTAGCTTAATGCTATATTAGAAACTGAGAAATTTTTGTTTGAAAATATTAAATTCAGAAGTGCATAGCAAAGCTAATTCACAGAAACTTCTTTTGACTGTAAGTGCAGTATTCTTGCCATTACATGGCAGAATGAAAGTACCTGCCAAAGACTTTCGAGGGATGAATTACTTAGAGTCAAAGTTATATTGGGAAGGGAAACATCCCAGAAAGTGTCATGTGAAAATTATGTGGCCTTTGGGCCTTTTATGATCTTCACCACTATTATTACAGAGAAACTTCCATTGACCTAAATGGACATGAAACCTTCAAGTGACAATATTTAAGCTAATGTGGGGATAGAGTCTTCATTGGAGAGGGAACTTGGATCCAGAGAGAGGAGATTTGGAATACAGAGCAAGATACAAGTGTGATATTTAAAGTGGTTTCATGGGTGCTCCAGTTATCTTTTGTGCAGCAAACCAGCCTATAACATAACGGTTTAAAACAACAGAAATTTCTTATTTAGCTCATTGATCTGCAGTTAGGCCATGGCTCTTCAGGGATGACTCAATTTTTTCCCATCTGAGATCATCTGGGATTTGGGTTCCTGTAAATGTTGATACATTCACATGTGTGCTGATTGATGCTGTCTGCTGGGTTGGACCTTAACTAGGGCTGTCAACTAGATGCCTACAAATTTTAAAACCTGAGCTTTCTCAAAACATAGTGGCTGGGTTTCAAGAAGCAAGCATCACAAAGGATGCTGGTCAAAGCTGTGTGACCCCTTAAGCCCTTTTAAACCATTTAAAACCTGGCATTGGAAGTGGTACAATGTCACTTCCACTGTCTTCTGTTTGTTAGTCTCTACTATTGAGTCTCAAAGTCTTGCCCATATGTCCATGGATGGTAATTAGAACTACCTTTGATGGCAGAAATATAATATATTGGCAGACATTTTAAAACGATCTCACGTTTTTAATGATTGATTCAGAAATTCATTAAGATGTAAAATAATGGGAGAAAAGCATATATTGAAACAATATGCTTTTGTAAAATTTGTATGAAAATAGGGGAAAAGACAATTTCTGTATATTCACCTATTTCCCCAA
>NW_012148396.1:6138373-6140167 GCF_000956105.1 Propithecus coquereli
TTTCATATCTGCATTCTCAGTCCCGTTCCATTGGTCTAGGTCTCTGTTCTTGTGCCAGTGCCATGATGTTTTGGTTACTACAGCCTTGTAGTATAGCTTGAAGTCTGGTAAATTGATGCCTCCTAATTTGTTCTTTTTGCTTAATGTTGCTTTGGCTATACAACATAAACAGATGGAAAACGATACCATGCTTATGGATTGGCAGAATGAATATTCTTAAAATATCTATACTACTCAAAAGTTATCTACAGATTCAATGCAATCCCTATTAAAATACCAATGCCATTTTTCACAGATCTAGAAAAAAGTATTCTATACTTCATATTCTTTTATTTCTTTCACTTGAGTTTTATTTTCTCTTTCAATCTTATCAATGTAGTCAAAAATGTTTATATTTATACAGAAGTTGAAGATTTTTATGGGGATGATTTCCATTATTACATATTATAGTTTGCCATATTGATGAATACAAAATATCCAATAATTTTATTCTTCATGGTTGCTTCACACATCTTTCAAGCTGATGAAGAGAGATTTCAGCTGATATAGCTTAGGCCACTTGTTTATCTTTTCTTTTTCTTTTTTCTTTTTTGTTTCAGCATGTTATGGGGGTACAAATGTTTAGGTTACGTATATTGCCCTTGCCCCACCCAAGTTAGAGCTTCAAGTGTGTCCATTCCCCAAACTCTGTGCATCGCACCCATTATGTGTGTATATACCAATCCCCTTCTCACCCTTCCATATGCCTGACACCCAATAAATGTTATTGCTATATGTGCACTTAAGTGTTGATCAGTTAAAACCAATTTGATGCTGAGTACATGTGGTGCTTATTTTTCCATTCTTGGGATACTTCACTCAGTAGAATGGTTTCCAGCTCTATCCACGATAATACAAGAGGTGCTATAGAACACCTGTTTAGCCCATCATGAATGCAAGACACAGTTATACGAAAGGAAAAAGAAATGCTGTTAGTTTATGTCTTTATGAGAATGGAAGTGCACTATAGGCTATGAGGCAAAAAAACAAAAAAAGCACCTCCTTTTCAATAACAGATGTGGGGAGTACATGGCTGCCTTTAACCATAAGGGAGCCCTTGATTTTAGCAAGGCATATTTCCATCCCACAAAAAAGGGATTTTGTTAGTGAAATAAAAGGGGATTGATTATTGGGATCAAAAGGAATGTTCTAAAATATTTAGCCATGAATGTGCTTTTTTCCTCATTGATCTTAGGCTCTATGACTTGTTGTGCTCAATAAAGTATGATCAGAAGTGATAGTAGTCATTCTAGGTGGAAGCTTTGTGCTTTGTCATCCTCTCTTTCCCTCTGCTATGACCACTCCTGGTATTACAGATTGCAATTCTCTCCCAGCCTTCACTGTAGAGTGAGGGTGACACTGGCCTACACAGAGCCCCAGACATTCTCCAGTGGATGTTAAGCATTAGCAAGAAGGAAATCTTCATTGTTTTATGACCTTGAGATTTGGCAGGTGTTTGCTGCTCCAGGGTCGTGAAGCCATAGGAGGACTACAGAGAGTAGGGAAAGAGGGTTTTACATGGAAAATTAACATCCTCTGCCACAGCCAGATGCTATGTCATTACTCAGCTTTATAGATGAGGAAACTTAGGCTTAGGCAGGTTAAATAATCTGCCTAGTAGCATATAGCTAATTAATACTGGAGGGGTTGTCCTTCTGAAACAGTATTTGTAAAACTATGCCATATTGAGTGTGCTAGATGTTATTTTTTTATGATATGGATGGCTCAAACTACTAAATACTAAAATAATTTTCA
>NW_012148396.1:6152553-6154762 GCF_000956105.1 Propithecus coquereli
CCTTTAATTTCTATACCAAATAAATGACTAAGTCCTATACATTCTTGTACCTTCCAAATGTTTACCACTTCTTTGCCTCAGACATAAACACTCTTGTAATTATTAAATCATATCTCAATGATCCCAGCAGTAGTTTCTTTGTATTCTTTAACTCCGGGATTTTAGCCATACTTTCCTCCTTAACATGATTTATAATAGAAACAGAGGATTTTTCTAACATGAAAAAACCATGCCAAATATTTACAGTTTCTTCCATCTTGTATCACTACTAATACAATAAGACCCACACATATAAAGACTATCATAAACTGATATGCAGTATGTTTATAGAACACTTTCCTTCTCCTGTAGTCTGTTATGGAGATTATGTTTATGCCAAATTTACTTTAATTAAGTTCAAAGTTGAAGTGAAAGGGATTTAGCACCAGGAATCATTGCTAAGTCCACCTTTTCCAATGTAGAGATGCCCCTCTTCCTTCGAGAATGGTCTGGTACAGAAGCACCACTCTGCCATGTTGCTTTGCTTTGCTTTCACTTTTTTTTTTTCATTTTCTTCTTTTTCTTTCAATATCAATAGTTCCCCCAGATGAAGGCCCAAATTACTACAGTTCTTCCCCATAAGAAACAAGACATAAGTAACAAGCATGTACATCCCCTAATGGAGTGGCGGATTGTCTTTGAAGTGCCACTTACTGGGTTCTCTCCATGGCAGATCCTAGTCATTGAAAAGGGCTCAGATTGCTTCCTTGACCCCTTCTCCTAACAAGATTGCCTCTTCCAGCATTTCAACAGCACTTGCTGGGCTTGCCCAGCCTTCGCTCAGGGAAAATGCAGCGCCTGATGATAAAACATTTATGGGTTCTGAGGGAGGCCATTGCCTACACATGGGGTGTAGCTTTTATGGGACTGCATTTTCTTCCCATACTATGTGCTTGTTCATTCTGCTATTGCTAGAAGGAACAGAAGCATTTATAAAATTGAAAATATCTAAGAAATAGTGTTCTCTTCTTCTCTTCTCTTCTTTTCTCCTCTCTTCTCTTGTCTTCTCTTCCTTCTCCTCCTCCTTCTTCTTCTTCTCCCCCACCCCTCATCCTGAAAGAAGAATAAAAGCAACACTCAATATCAGCTTGCAGAATCACTTTTATGGAAACATTTGTTTAAACATTATTTTCCTTATGTTTATTTTCCTAAAGCCCAGTTTACTCTAGTAACGACAATTGCTTAACCATCGTGGGTGTGTGTGTGTGTGTGTGTGTGTGTGTGTGTCTGTGTGTGTCTGTGTGTGTGTGTGTGGGTATGTTTATGTCTATGTGTTTAGGAAACACTGGACATGAACTCAAATGAAGACCCTCACAATCATGTCAGAATTGTAGACCAAAGTGAAAGATATCTGACATTACTTAGGTGATACCAACCCGTTCTGAAAACAAGTGTGAGACTATGTGGACATATAAATTCTCAACCTATAGTAGGTACTCAATGCTGAATGGATGGATATAAAAGTGAGTGAGTAAACAATGAATGAGAGATGCAGAGCACCTGCAGATTAAAAAATATCTGGATTTCAAATTTCAAAATTTTTCTGGGCCCCATTGGAATAACATAATAAGAGATAAATCTTACCAATCTGCTCTCATGTACCAAGTGTAGTTCTCCGTAAATACAATTTAATTATTTCCCACAAAAATCCTACAAACATAATACAAATATTAGCCTCATTTCTTCAGGTCAGGAAACTTGAGTTCACATAGCCTCAGGCCACTTGCCGAAGGCCAGATGAATTTAGATATGACAGCAATTTCATATCTATGACTTCAATGCCTACCCTTGTATTCATGGCACTATACAGGACATGTTGTTTTGTCAAAACTGGCCACATTTTGGTAGAGAAAACATACTAACAATATAGAAATCAAGTGGTACAATAAGTGCCTATATCATGAAGAACAAGTAAAATTCATGTTTTCTTATTTTAGGACTAAGTGGTTTAGAATACAAACGAGTGAACCAATATAGTAGCGTTTTACCTACCAATTTAATACTGGGAAATATGCTCTAAAACTCTTCCTTCTTATTCTGAAGCATGGTCTAGGTATGTTTTTCTCTGCATTCATCTTTCTGAAATAATTTTAATACATTCTTTGCTATACCTAGAAATATATGTCATAAATATTAAAAACAAAATTCCATCCAAGACAGTTTTTTCTAA
>NW_012148396.1:6154812-6156122 GCF_000956105.1 Propithecus coquereli
TTTTTTTCATTTAATCTTTGGATCACTTTGAGTTCAATGTCTGGATCTTTTGAATCTCCTACTCCCATAGTTCTAACTACATTGTTAACAATCATTACTCCCAAATACCCATCTCCGGTATAGATCTTTATCTGATATCACATCTGGATGAGTTACCAGCTTCCTATATAGCAACAACAGCGTTAGCCATCTTTCCGTAGTGTTATCATGGCTGTTGGTATTGTTATTCTAGCAGCTGCCATTTACTGGGTACTTGTCACATGCCTGGTACTATCAATGTGTTTAACGAGGCTTTTGCAGGTTAAATAACTTGTAACAAGTAAATGGCTGAGCATGAACTTCAATCCAGGTATATCAGAAATAAGATCTTATAAAGACTTTGGACCACTCAACAAAATGACTTGCAATCATAGATTATTGACAGCAGAATAAATGTTTATCTACTTTGAAACTCTCAAGTTTTCTCTACCCAAACATACTATAATTCTCTACTAAGTTTTCAGGCTGGTAAGGGATCTGGTTCAGATCCTAATATCCAAGCTATCTCTCCCCCTAGACCATGTAGTATCAACTTTATGTGCTCATTCAAAGCAAAGACAATCTTAATCACTCTATTTATGCCAAAGAGGTTTTTCTAAAAAAAAGTTTAATCAATATGACAGTAAATCCACATACCCATGAAAATGGAGTCCTGTCATTGCTGTACAAGTGTTTGTTGTCCAACATTTGTTACCTTAAATGTAGCCAAGACAGTGGACTCAAAATTAATGCACCAGTGGCCATGTCATGCATATTTCTATGGATCTGGCCCCAGAAACTCTGGCAGTGTATTGAGGTCTGTTTCATGAGCTGTCATGCAAATGACACCTGCTCACTTACACATCGGAAGGCCCAAAGATGACATACAAATTCTCTATCAATCACTAGCAAAGATGGATTGTTAAAGTTATCTAAAATAGAGCTTCAGGAACAAAAAATATCCAAAATTGTCTATTTCAATTACACATGGGCCTAAGAGGTGACATTTTAAAGTGTCTCTCAAACAATTTATAAATATAGGGAGAATCCCTTTTCTTTCTTTTTTTGTTGAGACATCTCAGCAATGGCTGGTTCTTTGTCACAAAAGGTCATGTTTACTAGTACATAGTGTGGAGTCCCCAGGATGAACAGTCCTAAGCATCAAGGAGGGCAGATTTTGAATGGACTTACAGGCAAGTGATGAGCATCTGAAATAGGCATTGATCACTAAAAAAATTAGTTATTTTTTCATTATACCTCCTTTTACATATTTTCCTTTGTATTAATCTCAT
>NW_012148396.1:6160367-6161084 GCF_000956105.1 Propithecus coquereli
AGGTCACTTCCCAGGGTTATACAATTTTGAAGTATAGATCCAGTTATTAAAACAAAATCTACCTAACCCCAATCAGTGTTTATTCAATTGCAAAATCATCTCCACATGGAGGAGATTAGAATTGTCAAATTTGTCTCATAATTTAGAACATTACTAATAGTTTTGTGCTTTTCTTATTAAAAAATCTTAAATTTCCTGTATGTGTGTCTGTGTGTGTGTGTGTGTGTGTGTATGTGATTAAGTGATATAATAGCCTTAGGAGATATGTATGGATAAAAGGAGGGCACCAACCTGTTTATGAAGTATTTGTTATTTTTCTAAGTTTTATTTTTTTACTTAAAACTTTTACCATATTCCCCAAATATTCCTGTGTTGAAATCTTAACCCCGGTACCTCAGAGAGTTGCCTTATTTGGAGATAGGGTCTGTGTAGAGGCAATGAAGTTAAATGAGGTTAATAGGGTGGGTTCTAATTCAATATGACTGGTGCCACAAAGAGGGGAATTGTGGAGACAGAAATGGACCCAGGGAGAACCCCATGTGATCATGAAGGTAGAGACTGGAGTGATGGTTCTACAAGCCAAATAATGCCAAAGATTGCCAGAAAACCACCAGAAGCTAGAGGACAGGAATGAGGCAGATTATTCCTCACAGTCCTCTGAAAAACATCATTTCTGCTGATACCTTGATCTGGACATTTGGCCTCCAGCACTGAGAC
>NW_012148396.1:6163864-6165174 GCF_000956105.1 Propithecus coquereli
ACTTCAGCCACATTGGCTCTTTTTCTAATATGAACCTTGATCTATCAAACCTTTATAAAATATGAAGACAATTCATTTGACTTCAAATATTAATGTGCATATAAGGGGCCCTCAACTCCCTGTCATTGAGAAAACATTATTATCGCTAACAGAAACAACAGCATTGTGTGATTACACACATACACACACACAAACTACCAGCTTATTTCTAAACTAATTGAAATAGTTTTTCTAAGCAGATTCCAGCCAACCAAATGTAAAATTGTAGATAGGTAGCTAGCGGGACCGCACTGGTGGAATCATTGTCATGGGGTATATTTATGGGCAATATCTCCTCGTTATTTAATCTCTTCCACCACATGACCCCACAATGTCTGTTCCATCTCATCCCAGACTGTGCTCTCAACCTGTTATAAAACAACCCACCACGCCCCATTTCTGACGGACCTGGCTTGTACACCAGCTGCACTTACACCTGGATCCCATGCTTCTCTAGGCTCCTGCTTACTCTATTCCCTGCCTCAATGCCCTCTGTTTTCTTTCTAGGTATCCTACTAACTGTACCATTTCAAGAGCATAGATTTGGATTCATACTGTTTCTAAGTCCCGTCTGTCAGACAGGAATGGTTCCACAGGGATGCTGTGGAGGTAACCAGAGATGAGGACTGGTGTGTAACAGGCAGTGAATAAATATTATTTCACCACACTCCATTATTCAGAAACCAGAGCTAAGTCCATCTTATCCAGGGGGCCTTTATCTACTGTGCCCATCCGGATTGAATTTCCACCTCCACATACCACTACCATTTACTGTCTATACTTTCCATTCCTAGTCTCATTCCTTGAGATGATTCTATAACTATTACGTATAAATATGTGTGGTGCTTCAAATGGATTGCTCTGATCCCAAGGGCAGAAAAATTGTATCATGTTAACTTCTTATTCTCTTTCACAGAGCCTATCAATACCTTAAACGAATGTTAGAGTAGCTTAACTTTTACAGAATGGAATTTATTTCATAGATCATATATCAGCCATCCAGTATTGTGTGGGGTATATCCCACCATTTAATCTCTGTGATAAAGAAGCCTCTGTGGATATCTAATTTTTGCTTACTAACTAAGAACGCAGTCATTTTCGTAACAAACAGCTTTGGCTTAAAGGAAGTATCCATCTGAGAGGAAAGATTCTGTTAATGTACTCATTTTAGTCCTATCATTGCATGATCCCATTAAGGTAGCTAAGTCACTTTATTATTAGTTTACACATTCATGCATAAACATATTTGTAAGGATGGAAAAATATTCACC
>NW_012148396.1:6165224-6167007 GCF_000956105.1 Propithecus coquereli
AGGGAGAACCCCATGTGATCATGAAGGTAGAGACTGGAGTGATGGTTCTACAAGCCAAATAATGCCAAAGATTGCCAGAAAACCACCAGAAGCTAGAGGACAGGAATGAGGCAGATTATTCCTCACAGTCCTCTGAAAAACATCATTTCTGCTGATACCTTGATCTGGACATTTGGCCTCCAGCACTGAGACGGTGAATTTCTGTTGCTTAAACTACCTATTTTGTGGTACTTTGTTACCGCAGCCCTAGAAAACTAATATAAATGCCATCTATTAAGATTCAAAGTGCACTGGATTTTCATTAAACATTGGAAATAATTAATCTCCTTTTTCATATTACAGATTCAGACTATGCCAGTGTCTCGTCTGTTTCTAAATAAATGGAAACTCCATTAAAAATAAATAAAACCTTTTACCATATCTAATGTAGAGAGCATTTAAGTAGCTGCAGCTACAATGCTGTCTCTACTCTACAGCCACAGCTGCTACCCACGAGCTTTGCAAGGTGTGGTATGGGAACCTGAGGGAACACCATGTTCATCAGAGGGAAAAAAGCTCCATAAATGAGTTGTGGCTGAGACACAGAGGGCCTTTGAAGGAGGATCTGAATGGAAAGAAAAGCATATGTAAGGGGTGGATCTGGAAATTAACCTACTCTGCCCCAGGCAACCCCATCCCATTCCACCCTACCCCTGCATGCCATGGGCTTAAGACCCAGGGGACGCTTATTTGATATATTTGATAAACTTGGAACAACTCTATTTATAAGCAACCTTGTTTGGCCACACCACCTGTACTCTTGCTCATTCTCCCACCTGCCTCCATGAGAAAATACAAAAGAAGCAAAAACACCTGCCTGCAGAAGAGGAGATAGGTGGGTTCTTTGTACAGCTAGCTGTAATGTTCACGTTGTGTGTAAAACAATTTATTATATACACTAAGGGTCTTTGTGTAAGGAAAAAACTGTTAAAATGACTCAGTATCCACAAATTAGTGCTTCTGAGAAGGCATGAGGGTGACAAGCTTAGTACGCTGGAATTGTTGCTGAAATGGGAGAAGTGTACAACAAATGTTTTGCCAGACATTTGTTCTGCTTCCAGTGGTCGGGGAGGAGGTGACATTTGAGCTGGCCTTAAAGGAGATGAACAACATGCATCTTCTGATTTCACATGCCTCTGCTCATCCTAAAGACCTCTGAACTCATCAGCTTTGTATAAAAACGTTAGTGATGGTTGGCTAGCTTGAGCAATGGCTCTTCTCTGAGCAAACCAAATTGTCTTAAGTCTTCCTCATTTTGTCGGTGGGTGTTGAGACAGTGTGGAATAATCTAGGTATCCATCTGCATCAAATGTTGCATTACCAAAGAAAATCATTTCTTCAAATTGGATACAAGAAGTTCAAGGCTGATTGCAGATACAATTCATCTGTGAATGCAGCTTTTCTTTGTTTGCCTTGCTGATTGAATAGTACATGAAACTCCATGATATGCAGGACACAGGGTACATCTTTTAGGTTGAAATCTCAAAGAAAGGATAAATGGTAACATAACCTTTGTATCATGTCCCTTTCCATGAGTTTCCCAAGTAATATTTTGTAACAATTAGTGTCTTTGTATGGTAGTATGCGTACCATCCCAAGCAGAAATTGGAAATCAATCAAACAGCAGTATTATTCTAATCACTTTCACCACTGGTCATCGTGACATAACAGAGGCATTGTTGCCTAGTGGTTAAGGATTCCCATTCTGCAATGAGACTGTTGAGGTCAAATTCTAGCTTCTCAA
>NW_012148396.1:6176312-6178320 GCF_000956105.1 Propithecus coquereli
ACACCACCTTTATCACTGATGGGGAGGAATCAAGTCAGTCACAGGATCTACCTTATAATTTTAAGATTATAAAAATATTCATATGTATTAAGGGCTCAGGTAGCGCTTGCCTTGCAGTGCATATTCTACTCCTATTCCTATGCTGCTAAACTGCTTATGCTTGACATTGAGGAAAGAATGGAGAACAAAATGATGAACCTAGTTTAAAACTGGCAGTGGGAGAAAGAAGGGAATCAATGAGTAATTTTGTTTGTAAATATTTGTGAATATTCGAAAAATGGTATGATGCGATTGGGTGCAATCTGAAAGCAGGTAACCTCTGTTCTAAAAGATCTCTAGTAATTGCGGCTGTTAAAAATCCTGCCTTTGGGTTTAGATAAAAGCTCCAGAGCTTCAGGGTGAGTAAATGTCTGTGGTTTCCTCCTGAAGCCCCACTCATCATTATTGTGCTGCATGTCACAGATATTTCTTAGAGGAACATTCCCCCATGGGTAGCAACTGCATGGCTGGGTTAGGCCCAGCTCCATCTCCAACTCTGCAGCAGGCCTTGGTGCATTGTTGCCAACTATCTGGGACCACAGTGCTAAGCCCAACTAAAGACAGAGCTGACTCCATGGGAGGCAGTAGGAAGAGAAGGAATCATATTCTTATGTGAATTTTTGGCCTGCTGACTCTATCTCAAACCAAAGCCAACTCTAATCTTGTATTTTACAGCAAATGACCTAATAAATCCAGTAACTAAATTCTATTGTTCAAGCCAGTTAGAGGTAAGCTGTGACTTGTACTCAAATTTGTCCTCATATAAAGTGAAATTTAAATCCATAAAATTTGGAAAGTGGACTTAGTAGGTTAAGCACAAAGTCTCATAGGCATCCAGGTGTTCTCTCCTACCACTCCCACCACCAGCCCCTTCCCCAATCCATATATCCTTATCACAGCATGTCTGAGCGATCAGTCTTGGCCTGGCCCACCCTTCTCTTCAGTTGGCTTTATGTCCAACACTGTCGGCCTGAAGTTCTAATGCCTGGGTGTTGATGACTTCAAATTCATCTTTCTCTAGCCCCATCTGCCAAATTGTATTAAAAGAATGACTTCTGCTCTGTCCTCCGTAATTTTTTCCCAGCATTAAAAAAAATATACGTATTTCTTTCTATTATTAACATAGAATGTTTGTGTCCAATTTATATAATGATACACTAATAGTTAATAAGAACCCACATTTTCATCAAAACAGAAACACCAGGAGATCAGGTCTTGGAATAAATGTTTCAATAATTATTATGACTAGTAAGAGAGTAGGATTCTGGGTGGGGCTTCTGAAAATTCCATTTCAAACTCCTTTTTTCCTCATTTACTCTCTGTCCTCTCAGAATATTAAAGAGATTTCTTTAACAGAATGTTAAAGGTTTGCTTTGATTTGTTTGCTTCCCGCCCATTAAAGCATACAAATAAATAATAAAAAACTCATAAAAAATGACATTTCTTATAAACACATCCAATTCTTTCTAGCTTAAGTTGAAAAACTTGATGCTTCTTGGACTGGTTCTCTTCTTTAAAATTGTTCTGACATTTATTATTCTATGAGTTAAAATGTCTATTTTTTAAAATCTCATATTTCTTCCCCAGGATCTTATCACTATCTGTTCCTGCCTCCCTGATTTTCCATGGTGACTTCAACTAATTTATTTTCATCACTTTATAGCAAATGAAATTTTCTTAACCTTTCTCTACGAGACATTACAAAGGATATTACTCACGGTGCTTAATTCCTCCCTACCTTTCTGGCAATTCCATGCTCAGTGAGATATTGTTAAAATCTACAGAGAATTCACCAGGTGATACATAAACTCAAATTTATGCATAAGAAATAGATCTCCTGCAGTTTGCCTTATTTTCAGAACTATATCTGTTGCAATGTTTATTCTGTCAACTGTATATTTTATACTTGTTGGGTTTTATGTTCCCCTCATTTCTGTGCTGGTTTTCTCTAGGTAATATGGTTTCCTCC
>NW_012148396.1:6178370-6180161 GCF_000956105.1 Propithecus coquereli
TATAAATGATGGAACCGTAGCTCAATCTAGGGCTTCTTTACTTTGTCCCTGGACACAGTTTAGCCTCCCTTAAACCAGCTTGTCCTGCTTGGGATCCATCAGCATCTTATTTCACTCTTTGTCCTTGATCACCTTAGCCAGTCTCTAAGGAATGTGGTTATTGGTTTCACATGCATATGCTGTTCCATTGTTGGATGTATGCTACTTGTCTGGATTCTGCTGAGGAGGAAAGCAGATTATATAATAACATGCTATAAAGAGAACAAAGGACTTGAGTTAAGTCTTGGTTTCAAGACCCTATGCTATTACCTACTAACTGTGAGTTCTCAAGGAAGTGGTAAGGTCCTCTCTTGACTTTACTTCTGTCAGCCTCAGAATGGAAGATAAATTACATAGCAGTGGTAAAATAAATCATCGTTCAGCAAATATTTACTGCATCCATTCCTAACTCCATGGGAGTAGAATATTACTGTCTGTACTAGTCTGCTAATCTGCTACGAGACATCATATACTGTATGGCTTAAATAGCAGAAATTTATTTTCTTACAGATCTGGAGGCTGGAATTCTAAGATAAAGGAGTTGGCAGGGTTAGTTTCAGTCAAGGGTTCTCTCTTTAGCCAGTGGATAGTGCCTTCTTGCTGTGTTCTCACATAGCCTTTCTTATGTGTGTTCATACTCCTGGTGTTTCTTCCTCTTCTATTAAAGATGCCAGTACTATTAGATTAGGATGCAGCCCTTATGTTCTTATTTAATCTTAGTTACCATCTTAAAGGCCCTATCTCCAAGTACAGTCACATTGCAAGTGAGAACTTCAATATACGAATTTTGGAAGGTACACAGTTCAGTCTCTAACTCCCTTCCTCCCAATTCAGGTTGGGCATGGTACTTACGTTGGCCTCACTGAAGGAGGACTTTACTTTTCTATCTCTTGATTTGGAGCTTGGCTATGTAGTCTGCTTTAAATGACATGTCAGCAAGGAGCTGTTGGCAGAGGGTTAAAAGTTGCTCTTCTGAGCTTCTGCCATAGTTATGAAAAGGACCTACCATGGGTATCCCTTTTGATCCAGAAGAATGAATGACCAGAGATATCTCAGCTGGTCCACAGTCCTGTGGGTACTCTTTACCCTCGGTTAGGTAAAGAGTACTTTCTCCCAAGTTTGGGGGCAGTTGGTTATGTAGCATTATTGTGGTGTGACTCAATAATACAGCCTCATTTCCTTTACTCTCTTGCCACGTTTTACTTGAGCCAACAACTTCACACAGGTTAAGAGAATTGGCCAATTAATAAGTAACAAGGACATAGTTCATGTTTGAGAGCCTAACTCTTGCCTTGGCCCCTCCACCTCCCTGGAGTAGCTGCTTTCAGTTCACTCAGACAGAGGAATATATTCTGCTGCTTAATCACTAAAAAATCACAAGTTATTCATTCAATAAATACTTACTGAATACTTATTGAAAGCATATGATTACTTGCTCTAGGTAATGTGAAGATCCTCTAATGGCAGCCAGGCTAAATTTTGCTGCAATAACATTACTATTCCTGAGGATTTGAGCAGGTTTTGAAATTATTCACTTGTGATAAGAATGGGTAGGACAAATAGGGGCCATTTTATTGAAGATCCCATGTTTCACAGAAAAAATGACCTTGAGTCAATCTTAATATGAAAAATGAGAGGTCAAACTAAATCATCTCTATAGGCTCTCTGGCTCTAAAATTCTAAACTTTGATGATTACAGCAGGTCTCTATTCCTGGGTTTATGATCCTAGTCTGTATCCTTCAGATAATATT
>NW_012148396.1:6191256-6191814 GCF_000956105.1 Propithecus coquereli
TATTTCAGGATATTATGAGGGTACAAACATTAAGGTTACACTTTATGTCTTT
This sequence comes from Propithecus coquereli, assembly GCF_000956105.1. Classification (NCBI taxonomy): domain Eukaryota; kingdom Metazoa; phylum Chordata; class Mammalia; order Primates; family Indriidae; genus Propithecus; species Propithecus coquereli. The sequence continues at coordinate 6,191,309 of NW_012148396.1, forward strand.
GCTTCACCCAAGCGAGGGTTAAAGGCATGCCCTTTCCCCCTGCAATGCTCCCCATGTCCTTTAGTTGTGGGTTTACCTCCCCATCCCCCTAATCCCTGGCGAGTATTTCTGCCATGTGAGCACCCTAGTGTCCATCAGGTAGTACCAATTCAATGGCGAGGACAAGTGGAGCCCATTCTTTCGATCTTGTGATACCTCACTTTGAAGTATATAGTCAAAAGTAGAATTGCTGGATAATGTATAAATTATATTTATAATTTTTGAGGGCGATCACTGTACTGTTTTCCATAGAATTATCCACATGTCTGACAATTTTGAGCAGTACATTGTAGGTTAATTACTTGACACAAGCTACCCTGATACATGGTTCTTATGATCTAGTAGATGTGATGGTACTTTAAGTGATGTGTCAGATAGGGATGCTACACAGGTTCTGTAGTGAACTTAAAATAGTAATCACAGCCTAAATGCCTATGGTTTTGGAGGAACAACTGTGCTGTTCTGTA
>NW_012148396.1:6192071-6193378 GCF_000956105.1 Propithecus coquereli
TTCTAATTAGGAAATTGTTTTTTAAATTCTTTGCTCTTTGTAAACATTTTATAAAATGATGTTAGAGTGGATTCAATAATGGCCATGTACAGAAGAATTTTTGTGTATATTTATAAAAAATAAATTAAGAGGACAAACACAAAACAAAAATAACTCAAGCAATATGTACAGCAAGGTGTACTTTTTTTTTTTTTTTTGATGTTTCCAATGGTCATAGCCCAAATTGAAGTGAATTGGATCTGGGGTACCATGCTCTTTGCTTGAACTGGAGCTGTAGTTCCCTCAAAATGTGCTTTGTCTGAAAAGAATGAATTTAGCCATAATTTGAGTCTTAACCGATATTTTGAGAGATGGCAATATTGTTCTCTAATTTTAATTAAAGTCTTAAAAAATCTAATATATCCTCCAAGCCTCTATTGTCTTTTTGGATTTCCCTATTTAATATCCTTGTCTCAGCCATTCTGGGCAATCTTTCATTTGGACACATATCCATTCTCCTTTTACTTCCTTTGCACAAACAGATGGAGACCAGTTATTTAATGTTTTTCTTTTTCCTTATTCTCCAACTCTAAATCCCAATCGCTATTCTTAAGAGAATTCGCTCTTTTTGTTTCAATGTTGTTTATCATAAACAAGAAGAAATTATTGCCTTTGTTCAGAGAAGCATATTGCATGTAGATTATTATAATTCACAAAATACTCAATTTCTGTTTTGTTCAATGGCTTCTTTTTTCATGTGTTTCTTTGACTTTACAATTTACTAGCCAAAATATCTAATTATCAAAGTGATTTATTCCTTTAAAATGCTTCTGATATATCTTATTTTCTTCTTTACATCATAATCTAATCACCTTGTGTCTACCATTGTCTTTTTTTTTTTTTTTGACAATTAGGCCACTGTTTATGAAACAAGTATATCATTTATATGACAATGGTTGGAAGGAAAAATGTCTATCCTAAGTAAACTGCTAGTTTTCATGATTCATCATTCTCATGTTCTATTTCCCTGGCAAAAAGCCGATAACATCATACTAAGAAAGTGAATATTTTCTGTGAATCATAAAATCTATTTTTTTTTCATTTCCTGTGAAAGATTACTTAGAGGGAATACTTCATCAATATTTAGAATTCTATATAGGAATTAAAAATAGTTTATTGAAACTTGTTTAGAGTGTAAAGATTCCATAAATTTTAATCTCATAAGTAAGCAAGCTCTTTTTGTCCAGTTTATCTTCAGGTTAAATCTAGGAAAGATAGCAATTATTATTTCATTTTTAATAAAACTCCCAGATTTGTATATATTTAGT
>NW_012148396.1:6193428-6196015 GCF_000956105.1 Propithecus coquereli
AGACGGTCGCCTTCCTTTGGGAAGGAACTCCTGGAATGTTGCCAGGCTCAGGTAGAGATGAAATGCCTGATTGTGAGTTCCCAATGGACTATGCTGACTTAGCTGCCCAGCATGAACTAGGTGTTATCTGATATTAAAAACATAATAAAGTCAGGTATACACAATAGCATTTCATCCTTACGTGATAGTGATTTTTTGAGAGCAGGTCTGAGAAGATTCAATTTTTAAAGAAGGAAACAGACAACGTGCCACTTCATTAGAATAGCGGGAGCTTCAAGTCATAAATTTTCATCAAATGATCAATGCATAGCCTTGTTTCATGTGTGTTTCTGTTTAAAGATGTCATACTTAGTATATATTGTCGATTCACTAAAATTGAACTTATGGCCAATAGCACTGTAATTCATGTTTGAATGAAGTTTATCTATAAAAAATATTTTCCCCCCTATATGGCACATAACAGCTGTCTTGTGTTTACAAACACTAGACAGTACTTCGGCACTAAGGGACCATTTTAAAGAGGAACATCACCAAATGAAGCCACAAAAATTCAAACATGTCACTACATAGACCTCAGAAAAGGACATATGTTTTTAGTCCGAGAGCGAAAAACAAACAAACAAACAAACAAACAAAAAACATTGCCTCCTTCGACCTCAGCTGGAAATGTACCTGTTGGACGACTTAAGCATTTTGCCAATAACCAGGAAACCACGGGGAGAATTGATTTTGGTGTTACAGATGCATTTTAGCAAGGACAGAAATTAGCAAATATGGAACCCACAAATGACGAGGATTGACTGTATGTAAATATATATCCTCATGTTTAGAAAATACAATCTGCTGCACATGCATGGGTAATGCCCCAGAGTAATGCAAAAAACCACAGCAAAAGAAGTCTTCTAAGTGGCAGAACTTCTGATAGTTCACCAGATTTTCTACTTTACTTGTTATGAAAGTTCCTCTGGGAAATCATAACTTATAAAGAACAAGATTAGAACATTGATTGTAAGATGCTGTGATGCCGAGCCATATTTATGCACCTCTCAGAATAGATACGGTAGACATGATAGTCATGCCCCTGTGAAAACTCAGCTTAACTGCAGTTTAACAGCTCAACTGCAGAGATCTTAAATAGCAGGTGGAAAAAATGACCCATTCTATACAAATGCCAGTCAGCCTCTTTCCTCAGGTAGTCTGGGGCTTGCTATATGGTCCTGTGTATTAAGCAAGTATAGAAACAGAAGAATGCTATATATGGATTCAACAATTTGGGTACTAATGAGTAGCTGAGCCACCCATAGCAAAGACTAAAGCTGAACCCTGATAATGCACCATGAATATATTAACCAACCACCTGGAGGCAGGCTGATTACATTTGTTCCCTTCTATTAATATTAAGAACAATGATTTGTCTTACAGCAATGACAGGTTATTTGCCTTTCCTGCCCCAAATCTTCTGCCAGCATCACTACTCAAGGGATGCTTTATTCCCATTTATGTTCTTCCACTTGACATTGCTTCTTACTAAAGAAATAATTTTACGGCAAGCAAAATTTGACAGTGCATTTATGCTTGTGGATTCCCTGATCTTATCACATATACCATCACCCAGAAGCAGCTGGCCTATTAGGATAATGAAATGCTCTACTGAAGTTTAATAGTTATCACCACCTGAGTGAAACACCACCAGTGAAGTTGGGAAGCTGTCTTACGGGATGTAGAATAGGCAACATATAATAGACCAGTATGTGTTGTCATTTCCCTCATAATCAAAACCCATGGACCCAGATGTGAGGGATAGATGTATGAGTGGCCTCTTCCACTATTGTAAATAATAACTGTGTTACACAACTTTTGTTCTCCTTTTCTTCACAACCTTGAGTTTGATGAGATGGAAGTCCCTTAGATGGAAGCTGAGAACTTCCCCTGGCCACTTGCATTCTTGTGTTACTGAGAAAAACAGGTGATTATATTCACAAGGGCGAATTGATCCTGCTTAGCAAGAGAAAATTACTCATTGTGTAGGATCCAGGGGGTTTATTGGGTTTTTCTTAATACTCTTATGTTCAATAACTTATATCAATGGAAGACTGTGACCACTCAATAAAGACAGGACAGATAAGGATTCAAATCCTATGACAAAACGTTTATAAAACGAGACTAATAAGAGTACAGTTATCTCATGAAAAAGTGTGCAAGACATTTGTAATAGTGCTGGAATATATCATGCACTATATTTTTGATATGTTTAATATTATTTTGTCTCATATAAATTTGATAGCTGAAAGGTACCAAATCAAATAAAATCTAGCTAGGTCAAAATTAAAAAAAAAAAAAAAGAGATTACACTTTTCACCATTTTCTCCACCTAAATCTCTGTATAGCTCATTTTCTCACAATGCTCATAACTCTCCTAAATACAGTCTAGCCCATCTTTGATAGCTTTGCCTTTTTCTTTCTTTTTGCTCCTCAAAATAGGCATTATCCTTATTCAAAATAGGCATTATCCTTATAAATCATGGCATGTCTGTTCTGTTGATACACTACATGTTTCTCTCCCTGCAACCCCCAACCCAACCACACA
>NW_012148396.1:6205925-6207440 GCF_000956105.1 Propithecus coquereli
TTGACAGCTCATTAGAAATGATGAAAGCATAATTATGAAAACAAGTCTAGAAGAAAGGACAAAGTCTGCACTGGTGAATTATTGCTAATTGTATATTTTGTTTCATATTGTGGCCTTATTATGGACATTAATTAGGTTATTTTTCTTCTAAGATCCCCACTCTAAGAAATCAGAAAATCAGAGGGAAATGCATATAAGGGAAATGTTAAGCAGTGTATTTATGGCCAGGCAAAAAGTCAAAGACTCAAGTTCAATTTATCATCATGTAATCAAGACTAGAATACAGTAATGCTATAAAATTTAGCCCAAAAGCCAGAATTCCAGTTTAATAATAAGTTGCATTAAATTTTACTGTAAAGATTAAATATGTCTCTTAACTTTACACACTAACTTTACTTTTAAGCTTTCTAAGATATCATTGTTAACATAAAAACTATGCCATATATTGAATTCATTTATTTATGTATTCATTCATTTAATTTATATTTATTAAGTTTCTATGACTCAAAATTTGGAACCAAGTAAAAATAGAAGTATAACATTTCTAAATTCAAGACTGCCCCACTAATATGTGAAGAACTTCTAAAATGACAGAGACGATTACCCACAACCTAGAAAAATGGACAACATATGAACAAATAGTTCACAGAAGAATAAATACATTTGCCATTGAGAAAAAGGGGTGTCGTGGTTTTCTTCTTTGCTAATATGAAGAAAAATACAAATTAAAATTACGTTGAGAAAGAAGTGTCACATCTGGTATGAGTGTTGAAATTGTTCCTAGATTTGTTGTCCTACAAATAACTATGGACACTCTTAAAACAAAAAAAATGGCAACTAATTAAAGGCATTGAGGAATGACTAAAACCAGGCGAAAACTGGAGGAGCCTTTAATTTTAGACAGAGGTGTGTCTATTTTGATAATTTATAGACTGAAGTTTGTTCCTCTTGGGGGCACAAGGGATACCTGAAACTTGAAGAAAAACTTTAAGTTTTTCTGGTTTTAAACACTAGAGGTAAGAGTTCTAGACAACCACAACATGTGGAACATGTGGTGAAATATTGCAGAAATGAGAAAGCCAGAGAGAAATTGCTCTGAATTCTCCATACAATATCTACCCAAAGCCCTCACTGACTCTTGAACTACACACGTATGGAGAATATTTTAAGCATTTCAGTTAAGGTTAAAATACATATTCAAGCTACTTCCCTTTTTAACAGTGGAGACATTAGTTTTAGCTCAACCAAATGCACTGCATGCTTGAGAAGGAAAATGAAAACAAAACAAAACACAAACAAAATTAAAAGTGTTGAGAGGAAAATAAAAAAAATCTCGAAAATATATTGTTCTAAAATCTATGATACATTTTTTTATTATCCAAATAAATAGATATATGATTAAAAGAGGAGAACATGACCCATACATTAAAAAAAGTACAAGAACAAAGATCAATCCTGAAATGGCAGGTGATGAAATTTGCACACATAATCTTAAAGCAGCTGTCGTAATCATGT
>NW_012148396.1:6207490-6210478 GCF_000956105.1 Propithecus coquereli
ATCTCAACGGACCTTTTTACTGCTTTGACAGTGTTCCGTTATATTATATAAATAAAAATCATTTTTGGTTCTGGCTAGATACAACACTAAACCTCTTACCATTAACAATGAGTCATCATCTTCTCTATACAGCACTTAAAAATAGCTAAAAAATAGCTAACCTTCACAAGTCATCTGAGTTTATTTCTTTCTTTTTTTTTATTTCAAAATATTAAGGTGGTACAAATGTTTTTGATTTCCTGGATCACTATTGTCATGCTTGAGTCATGGCTATAAGAGTGCCCATCACCTAAATCATGTTCACTATTTATAATACACTTTTCTGAATTTATTTATAAATTCCTGGAGTCTATTGGTGGACTGTTTGGGATTTTCTAGGTAAAAGATCATATCATCAGTCAAAAGAGATATTTTGACTTCCTCTTTCCCAATTTTGATATTCTTCATTTCTTTCTCTTGCCTGATTGCTCCAGATAGGACTTCCAGCACCATGTTGAATAGACGTGGTTACAGTAGGCAACCTTGTCTTGTTTCAGTTCTTAGGGGAAATACTCTCAATTTTCCCCATTCAGTATTATATTGGCTGTGAGTTTGTCATATAAGGCTTTTATAATTTTGAGCTATATTTCTTCTATGCCTAGTTTGTTGAGGGTTCTGTCATGAAAGGATGCTGGATTTATTAAATGCTTTTTCTGCATTTATTGAGATGATCATATGGTCTTTGTTTTTGCTTCTGTTTATGTGGTGGATCACATTTATTGATTTACATATGTTGAACAATCCTTTGGTTGGTTCTCTACGATGAAGCCAACTTGGTTATGGTGGATTGTATTTCTGATGTGCTGTTGCATTCAGTTTGCTAGTATATTAAGGATTTTTGCATCTATATTCATAGGGGCTATTGGTCTGTAGTTTTTCTTTTTTTTTTTAATGTTGTATCCTTTTTTGGCTTTGGTACCAAGGTGATACTGGCTTTGTGGAATGAATTGGGAGGATCCCTTATTTCTTGATGTTATGTAATAATTTTGGTAGTGTGGGGACCAGCTTTTTGTAGGTTTGGTAAAATTTGGCTGTGAATTCATTTGGTCTGGGGCTTTTTCGCTGTTGTTGTTGGAATATTTTTTATTACTTCTTCAATCTCACTGTTTGCTATTTGACTATTCAGGATTTCTATTTCTTCCTGATGGGGTCTTGGGGGGTTGTGTGTTTCCAGCAATTTGTCCATTTCCTCTACAATTTCTATTTTGCACATAGAGATTTTCATAGGATATACAGATGATATTTTATATTTTTGTGGTATTAGTTGTAGTATCTCCTTTTTCATTTCTGATTGCGATTATTTGGTTCCTTTCTCTTCTTTTCATGGTTAATCTAGCAAGAGATTTATCAATTTTGTTGTCTTTAAAAAGAACCGACTTTTTGTTTCATGGATCCTTTGGATATTTTTTTCATTTGTTTAGTTTTGCTCAGACCTTAGTTATTTCTTTTCTTCTGCGGCCTTTGGGTTTGGCTTGTTCTTCCTTTTGTAGTTCCTTTAGATGTGTCATTAGATTGTTAATTTTTAATCTTTCTGTTTTTTTAATGTAGGCATTTAAGGCTATGAATTTCCGCTTAGGACTGCTTTTGCTAAATCCCATAGATTTTGATAGTTGTGTTCCCTTTGTCATTCAGTTCTAGAAATCTTTTCATTTCCATCTTAATTTTATTATTGACCCAATAATCATTCAAAAGTAGTTTTTTTAATTTCCATGACTTATTGTAGAACATAGAAGAACATGTCCCTTTATGTTCTGGATACATGCCTTCGTTATAAATATCCTTACTGTGGTGGTTTTCTTAGTTGCTAGTTGTTTGTAAGTGGCAGCAATGGTGAGCTGAATGCATGGGAAGATTCCCTGTCTATTGTTGATGACTGAGGGTGGGGGTCTTCGAAATCCTTTCTCTTTTCCCAGCCCTGTGGTGTTCTTAACAGTGTGAATTGTGTTGGCACATCCAGTTTAATCTCTGAGATAGTAGTTGTGCTTGTGCAGTAGTTGTGCTTGTGCTGTAAGAGTCAACCACACCCTGTGTGATGAAGTCAGTAAATGTAACAGATTGTACAAATTGACCGCCCTGTCAGTAGGTGGTGCTGGCTGGAAAGAACCAGCTGCAGTATTGTTTTCAGGACCTGTGACCAGCTCTAGCCCCTCTGGAAAAGCATTTGAATGTCCTAAGTGGTGGGCAGGGCCCTGGAACTTCCAGGTGAGTCCTTGTTCTTTACCTCAGCAAAGTCATGTGGGGAAGTGAGGCTGGGAGGGGCTGGGTTGGAGGAGCCTGCCCTCAGGCTCCACAAAAGCCAGTAAGGTAGCTGTCTAGGTAGGCTTCAAAGCTCTGCTTCCAGACTGCTAGGAATAGCCACCACTTGTGAGGGTGGGACATTATGGATTGACATATTAGAAATATATAAGGGGAAAATATTCAACACTCAGCTTATGACTAGTAAACAGGACACCATATTTTCAGGTGTAGCCTATTCATGGCAGCAATTATGTGGCCTTATAAAAGGCAAAATTGAAAGTTTACAAATTTCTGTATAATATTTGAAATTCTATTTATAAAGTTTCCTTGAAAGCAGATATACATACTCAACAAAAATAAAGAGCAGCCATAGGTATGGGACTCATTTTAATTGTTTGCATGAATCACAGACATCTCATAAAATCATAGCACTCTTGTTATGATAAAAATATAAAACTCTTTTAATGTCTGCTCCACTTAATTTGCATAGTTAATTGACAGCTCATTAGAAATGATGAAAGCATAATTATGAAAACAAGTCTAGAAGAAAGGACAAAGTCTGCACTGGTGAATTATTGCTAATTGTATATTTTGTTTCATATTGTGGCCTTATTATGGACATTAATTAGGTTATTTTTCTTCTAAGATCCCCACTCTAAGAAATCAGAAAATCAGAGGGAAATGCATATAAGGGAAATGTTAAGCAGTGTA
>NW_012148396.1:6210528-6211634 GCF_000956105.1 Propithecus coquereli
TTTACTCCAAATTGACAAACCCAACACTATGCTAGACAAGTATATATTACAGACATCATAAAATCAGTAAATCCCAAACTAAATGTTTTATGTCTTTTTTGACCAACCTTATTTCGCACTGAATCACAGTTAGGTGTTTAATAAGTATAATAACCTTCAAATATTCAACTTACTGTTACCTTAGTTAGCTTCAAAATCTAACCAGGAAGCAAGACAAGAAACTAGGTTTATCCCTGACTGTTTCTTTTCTTAATATTTACAGATAAACTCTTTTGGTTATTTTGTTTATGCATCTACCTAAATAGTACTTTAATTCTTTTCCATTGCTCTATTAGTTCTTATGTAAATACCACTTAAATTGACACCAAAGACTCCATTTTCACCTATTGAATACATTTTTCCTTAGTGTGATGATTCTAAAGCTTTTGTCTTATCAACTGAGTTATCCATTCTGAATCTCTGAGGATTTTCATTACTATAAGGATAAACTCCTAAAGTAAACTCCGAGGTAGTACACTGTATCCAAGACTCTGCATAATTTGCACCTGATGTTGCAGTCTCTTGCTTTGATCCATCCAAATTCAAGTTTATCCTATCTTTGCTTTGTTCATGATGATCCAACCCCTCTAATAATTCCATTCCACATCGTCCCTGCATGGCATCATGCTCACTCACCTTGTATTGTTGTGAGTATTGTGCTCACCCACTCAACTCACAAGTAGCATTATACCTGGTTTACCGATAAACAAGTCTATGAATCACTAATGGATCCAACTAATGGATCCAAGAAGATTATGCATATATTAAGATATTGAAATTTTTGGCAATACTTCTGAAGTGATTAGAGGGATCATATTATCAATATTTAAAATGAAATTACTACTTTAGGGTAAAAGGTCTTCAGTGAGTATATTGCTTTCATGAGCAATCATGCACATATTATTTTATAGTTAGCTCCACAGTGTTGGTTTGTTATCTCAACGGACCTTTTTACTGCTTTGACAGTGTTCCGTTATATTATATAAATAAAAATCATTTTTGGTTCTGGCTAGATACAACACTAAACCTCTTACCATTAACAATGAGTCATCATCTTCTCTATACAG
>NW_012148396.1:6225549-6226318 GCF_000956105.1 Propithecus coquereli
TATAGGAAATATAGTCCTTGAAGAATGAAAATTTCAAAGACTTAAACTTGAAAGAGAGGTTGTGTTTATTAATATAAGTATTTCCTGGCTTATTAATATTAAATTATGAAAAAAGAGGTTCGTTATTTGAAAACAGAAAAGGATAACACATCTTAACTCACATCTTTTACCTCTGCTTCCCTTTAAGCCCCCTTTAAGATGTACCCATTTGATCCAAAGCCTGTCTGTTTATTTTAGGACCTTAAACAAGAATGTTAGAATAGAAGACACCAGCAAAATTAATGTGCAATTAAAATTGCGAAATTTTTCAGCCAAGTCATTGTAACTAGCATTATTAGGAATGTGACCTGGGTCACAAAATACAAGTGACAATGCACTATGTCTAGATTTATAGCACAAAACAAACAAGTAAAAGCAATATTCCAAATTATTAAAGATTGGGAAATTTTCTTCCCTATAATTGACCACGTGTTGGTGCAGGGACTCATTACTACCACTAGGGCTGAAGCATTCAGGGGAGCAAATATTATTGCAGCCCAGCGAGCACTGGAGCCACAGCGGAATGAGTGCCAGGTTTCATTTATCTGAGTAATATTTGTAAAAGGACACAGTCATTGCCAGAGAATATGTGCCAAATCAGGATGTAGCATAGAAGAAATACCCCACCGCGGATCTCTTGATGAAGCCTTTCAATGACTGAACCCAACCAGAAACCAAAGGAAAAACAACCCAAATGAAGCAAACTTAGAGTTATAGAATACATGTTTCT
>NW_012148396.1:6228123-6238472 GCF_000956105.1 Propithecus coquereli
ATATCTATAAGAGTTTTTCCAATATTAATCAACTGACACAATGTCAAACTCTAAGAAGACCCCCCCAAAAAAAAGAAAAGCCAAACGATGCACAAATCTAGAACTAAATTTTATGAAGTCCTTTTTGGGCTTCTTATCCTTTGGTTATTGTGTCTAAACATTTTTAAAATATGTTGGAACTTTGCAGAAACATGGAATCTATTTGACAAGTAAAAATAACACTAAAGGCTATAATAAATCATACTCCCATCTCACTGCACTATTTTAACTTAAAAAAGGTCTATATCTCATCTAGGGGAAGTTTGACATGGATATGTTTGGTTGGACATATCTCTTCTCTAGCTTTCTTCCAGGTGGTGAAGTTGGTGATCAAAGGCCTTTCCATCAAGTGGCTTTGTTATCCCAGAGTCTTTTGTGGACATCTGTGTGGATGTGGATGAGGGGGGAGATTGTGGAGAATCTTGTAAAACAATTGAGGAACTAGACCTAGAAGTGGCAAACATCTTCCATTATATTTAATGGCCAGAATCGGCTCCATTCAAATATAAGAAGACTAGAAGCTATGATTTTGTTTTGTGTAAGTAGGTGGAAAAATGATTTAATAATCACAATGATCTATCCTTAAAAGTAATTCAGTCCAATAATTATCCAATAATTCTACTAATGTCTTCTACTGGGTGTTCTGCAATTATACAGCCACTTTATATTTACATATCTTTTTATAGACATTTCTTTCAAAAACCTCTCATCTCATCCATATAGAAACGTGTATTTAAAAAACTGTTTTGTGTGTCAAATCAATATAGGTTTTATTCTAATTGTGCTCAGAAACTAGCTATCATGTTCCCTCTACCATTTTGTGAATACTTATAAAAGGAGACATGTATTATACAAAGAATATTTGCTAGAACACTCTGTTTTAGTTCTGCTCAGATATTTTACTTAGTCTAAATTTACCAACTAATTGCTCTCTAATGATAACTCATTCTATTTTGCTATACTGTTCAAGGGTTGATTTCACCTTGAACCCCTGAATCACTTTCCCTAAGAATTTGAGTGAAATTATTTAGATTTCTTGTAGTTGTTTTTCTTTAAAGATTTAAAAGTACCATTTATTCAATAAGGATTCTTTTCCTCAGTGTATGTTTTTGTCTGCTTTCTCAAAGATTAGATGGCTATATGAGGATGGATTTATATCTGGGTTCTTGGTTCTGTTCCAATAGTCTATGTCTCTGTTTTTGTGCCAGTACCTTGCAGTTTTAGTTATATATCCTTGTAGTATAGCTGGAAGTCTGGTAAATTGATGCTTCCCAATTTGTTCATTTTGCTTAAGCTTGCTTTTGGTATACAGGATCTTCTCTGGTTCCATATGAAGCATAGAATTATTTTTTTTAGATCTGTGAAAAATGATGTTGGTATTTTAATAGGGATTGCATTGAATCTGTGTATCACTTTGAGTAGTATAGACATTTTAACAAGTTGATTCTGCCAACTTATCAGCACGGTATGGTTGTCCCCTGTTTACATCTTCTGCTATTTCCTTCCTCAGTGCTTTATAGTTCTACCAGCAGAGGTCTTTCACCTTCTTATTTAAATACATTCCTAGGTGTTTTACTTTCTTTGTTGCTTTTGTGAAGGGTATTGAATCTTTGATTTGGTTCTCAGTTTGACTGTTGTTGTCATATAGGAATGGTACTGATGTGTGTATATTGATTTTGTAACCTGAGACTTTGCTAAATTCGTTTATCAATTCCCATAGTTTCATGGCAGAATCTTTGGGGTTTCTAGACAAAAGATTGTATCATAATCAGAGAGAGATAGTTTGACCTCTTCTGCCCCAATTTGGATACCCTTGATTTCCTTCTCTTGTGTGATTGCTCTGGCTAGGACTTGTAGCATTATGTTGAACAGAAATGATGGTAGAAGGCAGCCTTGTCCATTTCCAGTTTTAAGCAGGAATACTTTCAATTTTTCCCCATTCAATATGATGTTGGCTGTGGGTTTGTCATATATGGCTTTTATTATTTTCAGGTAAGTCCTGTCTATGCCTATTCTGTTAAGCATTCTTATAAAAGGGTGCTGAATTCCATCAAATGCTTTTTCTGCATCTATTGAGAGGATCATATGGTCTTTATTTTTACTTCTATTTATGTGGCTAATTACATTTATAGATTTGCATATGTTGAATCATCCCTGCGTCTCTGGGATCTGCACCTTTCTCACCTCTCGCAGAAGTCAACTTACAGTGGATAACAGACTTAAACCTAAGGCATGAAACTTTAAGAATTCTGGAAGAAAATTTTGGAAAACTCTTATAGACAATGGCCTAGGCAAAGTACTTATGAAGAAGAACCCAAAGGCAATCACAGCAACAATAAACATTAATGAATGGGACCTGATCAAATTAAAAAGTTTCTGCACAGCCAAGGAAACTATTATTAGAGTGAATAGACACCCTACAGAATGGAAGAAACTATTTTCATGCTATACATCTGATAAAGGGTTTGAATTCTGACTCAAATGTTTATAACTGATTAGTTATTACGCTGGTTTTAAAACATCCCAGAGTTCAGTTCCTTAATGTAAAGCAGAGCAAATAATACCCAGCTCTCATGTTTGTGGAGAGAATTTAATGAGATAATCCATCTAAAGCAGGGTTGACAGATTTAGCAAATAAAACTACAGGATGTCCAGTTAAATTTGAATTTCAGATACAAAACAAATATGTTTTTTTAGTTTAAGTAGTGAATTAGTCTCTTAGGTATGCCAGAATAAATTATTGCAAACTGGGTGGTTTAAAAAAACAGAAATCTATTCTCTTATAGTTCCAGAGGCTAGGAGTCCAAAATCAAGGTATTGGCAGGTTTGGTTCCTTTTGAGTCTCTGATGGAGAATCCATTCCATGCCTTTCTCCTAGTATTTGCTGATTGCTGGCAATCCTTGGTATCCCTTGGTTGTAGCTGCTTTACTCCAAACTCTGTCTCTGTCTTCACCATCTTCACATCACTTGTGTGTGTGCGTGTGTGTGTGTGCGTGTGTGCATGTGTGTGCGTGTGTGCATGTGTGCCTTTTTCTCTTTTTATCAGGACATTTGCCATTAGATTTAGGTTCTCTCTAAATCCAGGATGACCACACCTTGAGAATTGTAACTACATTTGAAAAAACTTTTATAAAAAGGCCATTTTCATGGGCTCCAGGGGTACCTTGGACATATCTTCTTCAGGGTCATTCTTTAAGTTATACTGCAAGTACGTATTGGATGTTGCATAGTGTGTATGTGTGTGTGCGTGTGTGTGTATGTGTATATAGGTATATACTAAAACTTATTTGCTGCTTGTCTGAAATTCAAGAATTTGAATTCCTCTGTTTTCTTTGATAACTGAAACCTAATGTTCTGAACTCGATGCCTGAAACATAGCAATAGCTAACATGAATGAATAAATAAATAGTTGTTTTGTAAAGAGAATTCTGTAGAATTTAATAGCTACATAGTATTCATAATTATTAACTAAAAATTAATATAGTCTGTGCCACATATTTTGGAATTTTCATGTTCATGTTTTAGAAAACAGATCAATTTAACTTTTGGATCCTTCATTATTCATATAATAATGAACATTTTATGTTGCAACTTCAATTGCTAAGCATGAAATATCTTGCTTTAGTATGTTTAGAAAGAATTCATCTTTGAATATCTTATACTTTAGTGAGGAAACATGCAAATGTCTACATTTAAAATACCTACTATTCTGTTTAATCTACCATTTACCCCTATCTCAATGTTAGAAATAAATGAAAATAATGAGAGAAATAAACTTAAATTTAGGAATAAGCTAAACCATTATGACCCTTTATTACTACTTCCTGCAGTGAATATACTGCTATTAAAAAGAAAAAAAAAAAACAAACATGAAAGAGACAGAGAGGAGAAGAGAGAGATGGGAGGAGGGTTGATCTTAATTCTCCAAATATTTTCCATGAATCTTAAAAATGTTTCTATCTTCTGTCAGGTTTTCTCTCCGTAAGGGTTTTTGCTGAAAGGTGACTAGGACATACTCTACAAAGCAGAGTGTTTATCCCACAGTTGCTGACCTGTTTCTGATCAAGAACCTTAATTCATATTATCATCTTTACAATGAACTAAACCTTGTAACATTCTTCTTCATATCTCATTAAAATGTTAAATAATTTATTATATTTTCCCTGACTGACGAAATGGTGGTGACTTTCTTGTTTTGTTCTCTGCAGCCTTTTTATAGACTCATTATTCAGATGCCAAAGCATCACCACTGTTCTCTTGTACAGCTGAAGGTTTAATTTACAACATTTCTGTATAGAATGTACATGCTTTATGTCAAAACATTAAAAAGAACCAGATGCCAGTAAGGGAGAAAGAAGTTCAGATGGGGTGAAACTGATAGATTCATACAAAACAATTCATTATATTTTTAATAACATGACCAAGAAATGAAAACTGAATTCTTATAAATAAGAAATCAGATTCTTCTGTGATTAGATAATTTGAATCTTAGAATGCCTAATCCCAAACGTAATAAAAAAAATGCCCCCTGGGGTGTGTTTGTGTGTATGTATATGCACTAGGAAGTTTTATGTGTGTGTATATATGTATATAATACATATTAATTATATATGTTTAACATATATCTAATTATATATAATTTAAATATATTTTTATAGAAATTGATTTTAAAATGGGAAAGAAATAAAATGAATAAAAATTCACAGGGCATCTATTAGGATCTAGGGACTTTGCAGAAATCTTACTTCATTATGTCGTTATAGTTCCGTGATGGTGACAGCACTTAGCTTCCTTTTCAGAGATGAGGATACTGAGATTCAGAGAGTTTCAATAGGTTTCCCAGGTTCATGCAGGTAGATTTTTGTCTGATATTTATAATTCTATTTAACTAATTCACCATCTCCCACCTCACTGTAAAAAATAATTGAAACCCACACATACCCAGGTCTCACCAAAAAGCTCAGTCTTTTCCCACAAATTGAGAGTGAATAAAGAAATGCTAAATACGCAAACCTTAGGCATTTTTTAAAATGTTCTCTTTGCATTCAGCAAAACAAAATAATAATGTCATGCAAAATTTAATAAAATGTCTTAATCATTTCACACAAACGAGATTGGGCAATATTTCTCTTTCTGTGCCTAGCTTATGTCACTTAACATAATGCTGTCTATGTTTACCAATGTTTCTTTATCCATTCATCCACTGATGCACATTTAGGTTGATTCCATATCTTGGCTATTGTGGATATACTACAATAAACATAGGAAAGCAAACATCTCTTCAAAATACTGACTTCATTGTCTTTGGTTATATATCCAGTAGTGGGATTGCTGGGTCATATAACATTTCAGTTTTTAATTTTTTAAAGAACCTCCATACTGTTTTCCATAATGGCTGTACTAATTTACAGTTTACATTTCCACTGGCACTGTGTTGGTTTCCTCTGCTCCACATCCTTGCCAACATTTGTTATCTTTTGATTTTTTTTTTGATTTTTTCTTTCTTTGTTCTTTCAAAATATTAAGAGGGAACAAATGTTTTTGTTACATGGATACCCTGTATAATGCTAAAGCCAGGGCTTTCAGTGTACCTGTCTCTTGGACAGTGTTCATTGTACCTGACAGGTAAAATTTTATCCCCCATCCTCCTCCATAATCATTCTAATTGGAGTGAGGTGATATTTCATTGTAGTTTTCATTTGCATGTTCCTGATGATTAGTGATGTTAGGCATTTTTTCATATATCTGTTGGTCATTTGTATATCTTCTCTTGAGAAATATCTATTCAGATATTTTGCCCATTTTTTAACTGGGTTATTTGATTTTTTTGTTGCTGTGTTTTTTGAGTTCCTTATATATTTTGCATATTTGCCCCTTATCATATGCGTAGCTTGCAAATTTATTCTCCAACTCTGTAGGTCATTTCTTTGCTCTGTTGATTGTGTCCTTTGCTGTGTAGAAACTTTTTAGTTTGATATATTCCCATTTGTCTCTCTATATGTTTTTTGTTGCCCAGGCATTGGAGGTTTTATTTTAAAAAAAGAAAATAAAAACCCTTGACTAAACCAATCCCATGAAGGTCTTGCCCTATGTTTTCTTTTGCTATTTTTGTAGTTTTGAGTCTTATATTTAAGCCTATAATTCATTCTGAGTTAATTTTCTACATGGTGAGAGATAGGGGTCTGGTTTTATTCTTCTGCACGTGGATATCCAGTTCTCCCATTTGTAGAATGGCTGTCCTTTCCTCATTATTTATACTTGGCACCTTTATTAAAAATTAGTTTGCTATAGACATGTGTATTTACTTCTGGGTTTTCTATTCTGTTCTATTGGTCTATGTGTTGTTTTGACACTGTTTTGATTACTATAGCTTTGTAGTATGTTTTGAACTCAAGTAGCGTGATGCCCACAGCTTTGTTATTTTTGTTCAAGATTACTTTGTCTATTTTGAGTCTTCTGTGGTTCAATACAAATTATAGATTTTTTTCCTATTTTTGTAAAGAATATAATTTTGATTTTGATAGAAATTACATTAAAGCTGTAGATCACTTTGAGTAGTATGGACATTTTAGCAATATTAATTCTTCCAATTCAGGTACATGGGATATATTTCCATTTTTGTGTGTGTGTTCTTCAATTTCTTGTTTTATAGTTTTATAGTCAATGTTTTAACAATCAATGTTTTATAGTTCTCGTTGTGGAGATCTCTCACCTCCTTTGTTAAGTTTATTCCCAAGGTTTATTTTTTGTAGCTATTATAAAAAAGATTGCTTTCTTGATTTGTTTCGGATAATTTGCTATTGTCATATAAAAACATTACTGAGTTTTGTATGTTGATTTTGTATGCTACAACTTTACTGAATTTAGTTCTAATAGTTTTTTTGGTGGAATCATTGGAATTTTCTATATATAAGCTCATGTCATCTGCAAGCAGGGACAGTTTGACTTCCTCCTTTCCAACTTAGATGCCTTTTATTTGATATTTCTCTTGCCTTATCACTCTGGCTAGGACTTACAGCACTATGTTGAATAAATGTGGAAAGTGGATAGCCTTGTCTTGTTTCAGATCTTAGAGAGCAAGCTTTCAGCTTCTCTCCATTCAGTATGTTGTTAGATGTGCGTCTGTGGTTACCAGAGGATGTGAAGGGGAGAGGGAAGGGAGAGATAGTGAGAGATTAATTAAAGGGTGCAAAGCTACAGTTAGATGGAAGAAATAAGTTCTGATGGTCTATTGCATACTAGGATGACTAGAGATAAAAAAAATTATATATTTCAAAATACCTAGAAGGGAGTTTTTTAATATTTTCATCACAAAGAAATAAGTGTTTAAGGTGATATACAACCTAATTACCCTAATTTGATCATTATACAATTTATAAATGCATCAGAACATCACATTGTACTGAATAAATATATACAATTAAAGAAATAAACCTTAGTCATTCTGATGAGAGAATTTAATTTTTCTCATATTCTTAAAAGTCAACCCAAATGCTATCTTTTTGGGGGACTGTCTCCTAAATTCTCCTACCCCAATTGTTGAATCCCTGCACTAGGGTACATTTGCACCATGCATATGGCTATCTTGTGATTCTTACCCCATCACATTAGTTTACCCTGCCGTCTTCCATGAGCAGACCTGCCATTTCTCTAGAGCTATGCCTGGGTATTATTTACTTTTGCTCCCCTTAACTTAGCCTAGTGCCTATGTGCAATAGCTTCACAGGAAATACTAAATGGATCAAATGTATGGCTTCTTAAAATATTTTCTTAATAAAACTATCATTCATAGACAACAGAAATGTGCCTATACCACCACTGGCTTAATATTGTTATACAGAATCTCAGTTGAAGATGTATTGGCCAGATTTTAAGATCTTCTTAGTAATGGATACACAAGTTTAGACCTCTTTAGACCGGTTGAATTTTCTCTACCTCCAGGTCACAAATGCTGCCCCTCACTTCAGGACACACTTTTATCAGTGGAAACAAAACCATGGATCAGAAGTGAGATGATTTCAGTGCCAATCCAAGTTTACTATTGAAAGAGCAACCCAAAATAAATGAATTTATAAATAAATAAGATTAAACTTAATTTAAAACAACAGGCATTTGATCAACATTAAAAGCCCTGCTCCACAGTTTGATGAATAAAAACACTCATATGGGTGAAATTGCAATCTTTAGGCATAAACTTCTTCACATTACTTTTAGTGGTTTAAGTAGATGCTGAGGCAGATTGATGCTTGTTGTTTTTCATATGATCAGAGGTATCACTGTTGACCCCTGTAAATAATAACAAATATGTATGGATTTTACAAGCACTATCAATTTCATTGAGAAATACAAATGTCGTACTTGACATTTTAAATTTTATCTTATTGCTGCTAAAAGGATTTACTTAAAGAGTTACCAAAATACAATAAATGCATAGTTAAAGATATAACAGGTGGCAAAAACACTACAGCAATATATTCAGACTATTCTCTATTCCACAGTGGGCAACATTTTCTGTAAACGGTCAGATATTTTAAGCTTTGCAGGTGACATAATCTCTGTCACAATTACTGAAGTCTGCCACAACAGCATCCATAGACTATACGGGTGCTTCTCAATTTACAATGGGGTTATGCTCTGGATAACCCATGGTAAGTGAAAATATTATAAGTCAAAAATGCATTTCATGTGGCTAACCTACCAAACATCATAGCTTAACCTATGCCCAAACACTTACATTAGCCTACATTTGGGTAAAAATCATCTAACACAAAGCCTATATTATAATTAAATGTTGAATATCTCAAGTAATTTACTGAATACTCTATTGAAAATGAAGAAAAGAATGATTTTATAGGTATTCAAAGTGAACTTCCTACTGAATCTACCAAATATGCACTGCTTTTGCACCATCACAAAATCAAAAAATTGCAAGTTGAATCATCGTAACTTGGGGATTGTCCATACGTAAAAGAAAAAAACATGGCTGTGTTCAAATCAAATTTTATTTATGGACAATGAAATGTGCTGTCATGTAATTATTTTATGTCACAAAATATTCTTCTTTTGATTTTTCAACCATTTAGAAAGACAAAGGCAATTCTTAGTTTTAAGTTGTGTTAATCTAGTCTGTTCAAGCTTTTCTAACAGAATATCATAGACCGAGTGGCTTATAAACAAGAGAAATTCATTTCTCACAGTTCTGAAGGCTGTGAAGTCCAAGATGAAGATGCGGGCAGATTCCGTGTTTGGTAAGGGTCTGCTTCCTTGTTCATAGATAACTACCTATGTCCTCTGGGGTTCCTTGTATAAGGACACTAACTCATTCATGAGGGCTCTGACTTCATAACTTAATCACCAGGGGCTGTGAAGTCCAAGATGAAGATGCGGGCAGATTCCGTGTTTGGTAAGGGTCTGATTCCTTGTTCATAGATGACTACCTATGTCCTCTGGGGTTCCTTGTATTAGGACATTAACTCATTTATGAGGGCTCTGACTTCATAACTTAATCACCAGGGAAAAGCCCTACCTCCAAATAACATACAGGGGATTAGGTTTCAACGTATGGATTTTGAGGGGACATGAATATTTAGTCTATAGTAAAGATTGTACCAAAAAGTTCAGTAGGACAGACTTGGCCCGTGTGTGGTAATTTGCTGAATTTTTCTCTGTGTACTCTCCGAAGCATATTTCTATTTTCTCAGCTGTACTGTCCTAAGTACATCTGGATGGATAGTCACAGTAATTAGAGGCCAAAGTTGACAGCATTGAGCAAGAAGGATTCTGTGAGACAGAAACAACTTTGGAATTCTGGAATAATAAACTATGTAGGATGTCAGAGAAGTGGCCCTAAGGATCCTGAAGTTTGGGGGGCATCAGGAAGACATAAAAGGACATCTATATAAAGCATGAAATTTCCATGATGGGCAGGGGAAAGTAAAATGTTTCTCTCACAGATTTGTTGGGGGGATGTGGGCAAGTGAGAATTGGAGCAGGTGAGGGAGAATTGGGCCATCCGGGCTATGCCCAGTGATTGCTGCTGTTAAGAAAACATTTTATTTGAACTTTTCTTGTTTCTCAGAAGTCCCAAGGGGATTTCTGTCTCAGATACTGCTGCTGTCTGGCCAGTGGACATATGCAGAGGTCTATTTCTCTGGAAGTTTTCCTAGCTCACTCCATGGGTTTTATTATTCCTTTTTCTGACCTGCTTCTATGGTATAGAATTATCCTAGCACGTTGTTGTATTTGTTCATTTCATATCCATCTCACCAATGAGACTGAGCTCCTTAAAGCTATGGCCATCCTTTTATTT
>NW_012148396.1:6240047-6242270 GCF_000956105.1 Propithecus coquereli
TTTTAAAAAAATCTATTGAAAATTATAACTCTTCAGATGCCAAAAATATGTGTACATATCCACATTTCAGAAATATTAACAAAAAGAAAATCAACCAGCTCAGTGTCAAATTACAAGGGTTCAATGTATAGTTCTAACATTTCCTAGTGTGTGATCTCATTTGATCTTTTTTTGAATTCCAATTCCTTCATTTGGTAAATATGGATATTAGGAATCGGTTCATAGGGCTGTTGTAACGATGAAAGTAAAAATAGGTAACATGTATAAGAACCAAGTGAACTGCTCTGTATTTAGCCTTTGACGAATAATTGACAGTATAATTAATTGAGAAATTAGATGGATTCTGAACACTTAGATTTGAAAATACTGTGAGGGGACAAGGAAGCCAAGTATAGCATCAGACAGCATTTTAAATTTGACTTCAGTAAGCTTCTCTCCTGTCATTTCAACAGGAAATGGCAAATCTACATCACTGTGGACTTAATGACAGGAAGTCTTCCATTCAAGGCACTGTAAATTAATGATTAGCTTGGCAGTCTTGGGCAGGCCATTCAGTCTTTCTCAATATCAATGGCCTTATTTATAAAATGGTAATAATTTCACCTATTTGTCTTATCTCACAGGGTTGTTTTGAGAAATAAATAGGATTATTTATGTGAAAACCCTTTGCAAATGACCACATAAGCTCCTAGAAAACTGTCAAAGCAGGACTATTTATGGAGCCCTAGAGCAGCCATCTGATTGGCTTTGTGCACACCCACCCACCCTTTTTGAGCTTGTTACCTTTTGTTCCATGGAGAAGGGCTTCGCAGCATTTGATTGACTGTGTACATTACACTGCTAAGGGTCACGTCACTTAACATGAGGTTGGGCTGGAAACTGACATGAAAGAAAAGACTCTGGTTACTGATGGAGAAACCCATGGCGGCTCCTTGTCTTCCTGTCTTCCCGCCATACAGCAGGCTGTCAAGGGCAGGTGGCACCCCTCTGGGGCCACAGCTCAGCTGAGCACTGGGGCTGTCCCTCTGCAGGGGACCTTTTGTTCTTATTATGCAGCTGTCACTGGTGGTGGCAGGCAGCTTCACCTAACGCAATAAACTGGTGGCAGAACTCCCCAAAAAGATTTGTCAGTTTCTCAGCAACCATTTCATCTCTTTATAAATGCCACAGGCCTCTGGTAGTTCTCTTTCAAGGTGTCACGTTCTTAAATCATTTTGTGATGATCTTCTCCGCCAGAGCTTCTTTCTGAAGAAACAGCGTAGTGTATAAGAACAGGAATGAGTCAGGCATGAGTCTGTATTCTACTCCAAGAACAAATTGATCAAATATGACAGGAAGGTAAGTCCTGTGCTGAGTTATATGGTAACATAAGGTGTAGCGTATCAGGACGGTCCTACAAATATAAAATAATGGAAAAGAGGTGATGATTACTACCAAAGAGATATCTATCTATCTGTCTATCTATCTATAATGCCACAGATTTTATTGGTGGAGATATTTTTATTTATTATTATGTAATAAATAAAAATGTTTTTTGACAAATATTTTCCAGTGACTATCAAGAACCATATGCAGCTCTCTGTATTGGTGAATGACAAACAGAACAGAAATAGCACCTGCTCCCTTGAAACTTATAGCCTACAAAGAAAGCATGCATGAATTTATATGCATATATAAATATATTGTGTAAAGGTAAATAATGGGTAAGTGAATTATATATATGCTTGTGTGCGTGTGTGTATGTGTATGTGTGTTCAAAGGTAAATAATGGGCAAGTGAATTTTTGAGAAAGTCATGACTCCTTCCAACCAAGTTCATAAGAAAATACACAGAAAAGTCTCTAATCAGATAAAATTAAATCCCTAATTTGGGCTAAATAGAGATTTATGGTTCAATTCTAGGAGCAGAGTCCAGTGCTAGGCATTTTTTCTCGAGTTTCTTATCCCTCTTCCCAGGGAAGCAATAGTTCCGTTTTGTTTTAAGAGCCTAAGAAGCTTTATTCAATAAATGGTGCTGGGAAAACTGGATAGCCACATGTAGAAGACTGAATCTGGATCCACACCTCTCACCCCTCACAAAAATCAACTCATGCTGGGTCACAGATCTGAATGTAAGGAGTGAAACTATTAGAATTCTAGAGGAAGAAGTTGGAAATACTCTTCTAGACATTGGCCTAGGCAAAGAATTTATGAAGAAGACCCCAAAGGCAATCACAGCAACAAC
>NW_012148396.1:6243175-6244496 GCF_000956105.1 Propithecus coquereli
AGGGTAAGGGCATCATATGTAACCTAATCATCTGTACCCCCATAACATGATGAAATAAAAAAAAAATTAAAAAAAAAAAGAGCCTAAGAAGAAATACACCTCATTCAAGGGTCCCAGAGTTATTTTGATTATTATAAATTCCAAAAAAAAAAATGACTTAAAAATCAGAGATTCTAAGATACTACCAGGCCTCTAGAAGGAGCAGTGGACAGATATACGCAAGACTGGGCCAGGGTGGGGTTTGGAGCTACTGGTGTTTGTGTGGTGGGAATGGAGGTAATAGGATCAGGCCCCTACAAACTCTCCCGAACATTGCTTTACAATCTGGTCAAATACATCCTCCTCCTGACATGTCCAGCCACCGCCTCAACACCCACTCTTCAAGTGACTTCAGTGTTTCCTGACTTCTCAGGTAGAATCAAGACACAAACTGCAGTAGGACAGTAGGTTTGGGCAACTTCTGTTGTAGTCTTCCTTCTGGAAAGAACACACAGCGATCCAAGGCCAGATGGTATATGGAAATGTCCAGGAATAGAGAGCTCGGTACAGCAGATTAAGTGAAATCATCAGGATTAACTTTCTTCTCTTGCCATGTCTTGGTATGATTTCTTCTGGTTTGGCTTCATGTTAAGGCAGATTCTTGGAGTAGATTTCAATGATTAATTTGGTTAAAAAATTAAAATAAATAAAGGAGGAGGAAGAAAAAGAGCATTGTGGAGACACAGAGAGACAGCAAGAGACAAAGAGATAAAAACAGACCCATGCAGTCAGAATTCTAGGCAACCTGCGAGTAGGAAGCAGAACCAATACCATCAACACCCTCGAAGGTATATTGTATGAACAGAATGAAGCCATGCATAGACAACTCTCTAGGATTGTTACTGCCAGCATATCACAGGTGCTCCGGAAATATTGTCTAGCTGAATCTTAATTTAATGAATGTCTGTACAGACAGCAAAATACCTTTCTAATGCAGTGTCATTTACATTGCAGATATAATAAGAAAAATATAAGAAAAAATAAGAAAACAACATAATAAGAAAAAATAAGCAATATAATACTAGGAAATAATAGACAATGACTGCTGGACCTCCAGAACCAACCAAGACAGAAAGCCATGAACTACAGCCAGTGTTATTTTCCAGCTCTCTGTTCAAATCGGGATCACTCTAGCTCATTTTGTCATCAATATGTGTGTTCTAGTTATTTTAAGCTTAAAACTTTTAAGTGGAGTAGAATAACGATCATCAACTTTGTAATCATATGCTCTTGATTTTAATCCTGGGTCACTTATTTCCTGTGTTACTTTTAATAAATTACT
>NW_012148396.1:6245419-6261003 GCF_000956105.1 Propithecus coquereli
TTGAAACAATTAACATTCAATTAGTGTTAAACACTTAAAATTTGGCAGGCACTGTTCTAAGGGCTTCGTGTTTATTCCATCATTTTCTCATCACAACAGTCTATGAAGTCTTTACCACATTCCCCCCCTTTTATGGATGAGAAATCTGAGGAAAAGGTAACTTGGTAACCTGCCCAGGATCACACAGCTAATGAGTGCTAAAATAAAGATCAAAATATAGGTAACTCCAATTTTTGGAGTATCCTAAAATCCCCAAAAGGCCAGTTAGTTTTAGGTGTGTGTATTTAAATTTGTTGGCTTCAATTTTCTCCAGTGAGGAGTTTGGACCCCATCATCTCTGAGATACAGTCTAACTATAATTCTGTGATCTATCCTTACCCTTTACTTGTGACTCTGTTATCCTTCATGGCCACCTTGGCGCATCTCCTGGCTTCTCTTTTCATGGCATCACATCTGCAATCAGGTCTTGGACCCCGTGGGGTTCGGATACCCGTGAGAGTGTGCGTGGGCTGCTGGTTAACCTTCTCGTAATCTTTGGCCATCCTCCCACACATTGCTTATTCCCTATCTTGAGGGGAAATCAGCTGTAGTCAGGGGAGTAATTAGCTGCTGATTACTGCTGATCTGTTAATTGGGAAGTGCTGTAGGCCCTATTTAGAGTGATCTGCCTAATGAAATAACGGTATCTCTAATCAAGGATTCAGTGATGTTTCTAGCTAGAGGATGGAATTTGTCTATTTTTACTGGTGAAAATACTCCTCCACCTCCACCATGATGTTTGGTGGATGCAGCTACACATTCAAACTCCTAAGCCCTAAGATTACTGCAATTGTATGTGTTCGTTGACTTGATTGCAGGTACTCTGTGGGATTTACCTGTGAGTCCCCAGTGTCTGGCTCATTGCCTAATGCAGTATAGAAACTAAACATATAATACACAGGTAGAATAAATGGACTGCTCTAAGCTTCAGTTGCATTTTATACAAAGAGGATAATAATAGATATTTTGTTGTATTATTAGGAATTATTTCAAAGAACGTATATAATGAGATTGGTTGTGGCCAATGCATAACAAGAAGGTAGTAAACAGTAAGTGCTGTTCATATGATGTCAGGGTTATGTTTTAGAAATGAATTTTTAAGTCTGGAGTGATGAACAATTAATGAAAGAATAACAACAAATGAATGGATGGATTATTAAATGAATGGCAGAATAAATTAACTTAGAGATAACCTATAAGTTTGCTCTATTACTACTAGTACTAATTACAACATGATATCTGTTTCTTTCTTAATGAAACTCATCACTTATTTTCATTGAGTTCTGATGTGAGCAGTAAATTACTTCTTTAACTTTAATTCTGCCTTGAGGGAGCATCATATACAGATTCTCTACCTCAAGGCATTTGCTAATTCACCTTATACAATGAAAACAAATATTTATGGGACACTACTGAATGTAGATATATGATACATTGTTT
This sequence comes from Propithecus coquereli, assembly GCF_000956105.1. Lineage (NCBI taxonomy): Eukaryota > Metazoa > Chordata > Mammalia > Primates > Indriidae > Propithecus > Propithecus coquereli. Next base: position 6,246,899 of record NW_012148396.1, read on the forward strand.
TACATTTATTTATGGATAGATAAGAAGCTAGTCTGCTAGGTAACATGGGTTGGTTGCTTTAACCTTCATTTCAACCTCCTTCTAGTTCAAGAAATTAAAAAGTTAAAAAGAACATTTCACAGACTACCTTTAACTTGGATTCTAGATATGAAATAGTTTCTGCCAACTAAATACACTTGTGTGACGTTTGGTGACCAGATATTGAAAAAAGATCTCATTTCAACATAATTTTTTTTTTTTTTCCTGATACCAAGCAAAAACACAGAAATGTGAAGCTTCCTATAAGCCTCACCCCAGGGTTCATTCTCTTTCTACCCAACTGTAGGGGGCATTATGGAGACTTCAGTGTCAGGAGTGACTTTTTGGCTCTTGGATCGGAGATATGGTCATGTGTCCAGCGATTGCCTCAGAGGCAGTGGCTTTCTGCTGGGTCACTCCTGCATTGGCATAGGAATCATTTCTGGACATTAACCACTTTTTCAAGTCCGATTTTCTATATTAAATCACTGCCTGCTTAAAAGACCTGGAATGGTTTGCTTTCTTGTACCGAATTCTAACCAAAACAGAGAATAGTACCCCATTTACAGATGCCAAAACTATGCCTCTAAGAAATTAATAAACTGTCTGAATACTACATGAAAGTGATTTGAAGACACAATATCTAAAAATAGGTCTGACTTTTTAGTCTAGGCATTTCTTCTATATGCTTAGGTCAAAATGCTAGGTTAGCAAAACAGCATGCAATATTATGATTGCACTTCTTCCTTTATAAGAGATAGGTAAGCACATGTCTATAGAACTTCTGTGCAGAAATCACTAATGAAAGCCTTAGGAAACTAGGGAAATTGTCATGTTGAACTTGAGCATAAAAAACGTGCTGGTCCTGGGTATAGTGGGTTCACGTGCATTTCCTCCCTTTCTCTTGTATCCCATTAGTCCCTAGAACTGCCCTCTGCACACAAGAGCTGCTCATTGCTAGCTTCTCACTACTGTCAGAATATATCCAGTGTGTATGGGCAATGTACGGATTACACAAACTCTTGTAGGCATGTAACATTTGTACCTGGACATAAGCATCAAGCCTTGTTAGGGCAAGGCATTCGCATACTTGCTCTAGAAGAGTCCTCACCCAATGAAGAGTTTACACATTCATTGTATCATAAGATCCACAGCTTGTATCCATAATCATCATAATTATAATTATAATGGCTGCATAATCTTTCATCTAGTCAAAAAGCTGGCACTTTCTCAAACATTCCCTTACTTTTTCATTTTGATTTTTAATAATATCAGGAAAACAGTAAATGTTTTTAATATATTGCCTTCTGTACTTTTAACTCTTTCCCTCTATGGTATAATTCTATGAAAGTTTTTCAGGTCAAAATATTACCTGTAATTTATTTAAAAATAAATCACATATCTTACTTTCTATTCTCTAACTTTACAATGACTCTGCGGTAAAGAGAGAAATATATTAATCTCTAAATTGCATGATTCTATTGCAAATCTTCTCCACAATCCTCTTCTGTCCCTGTTGTAGGCTAGTTCCCTGGCAACAAATCCCAGGGTAAGAGATATTGGAAGAAAAATACCTTTTTCTTCAAAAATAGAAGTTGAATTCCGTGAAGGTAGGATCTCTAGCTACCAAGAGAATGTCTTCTAAATTTTTAATTCATTCCTCATTATCAATGCTTATAGAAAATTAATGGCTAGCTGTTTTTAATTCTTTCAACATAGTTACTAAATTTTCTCTAATTTTCTAAATAAAGATTGTCTTTGTGTTTCTTATAAGATCAGATCTTTTTTAACTTGATATAATAAACTATCTGACTATAGAACTGCTGCTTAGACCAGATAGATTGGTGAGTTTAATGGAGGCAGGGTATGAGCAGGTGAGGGCAGAGAGTGGTTGGTTTGGACAATTATTGTTTCTATTTGAGACATCAAAATGAAGATGTAGGTAAGTTACAAAATTTGCCCAGTATCAAACCCATAACTACTTAAAGATTCAGGGATCTTAAGTTCATGTTCTTTCCACCATGATGACATTATTTAGAAAATGAAAATATAAAGAGACATACACACAAGCACCCAGAACAAGTTGTTTATTTAAAAATTTAAGATTTCCCATGGCTATATTAAAATGTGTGGTTAGGTTTTTAACATCAGGCCAGCAAGCCTAGAGACATGACATGCATTTGGGGCAGAGAGGAAGAGGGTTTATACAGGCATGGTTAATCTTGTCTAAGATTATGCTTTCAAACTGCTTTTCATATCTTACCATCATAATCTTAACAATCAACGTTAAAAATGTTGAAAAGGGAATAGCCAGAGGGAGGAGCCAAGATGGCGGATGAGACAAGCCGCCAGTCAGAAGGTCTCTGCAAAAAAGACGAATTTTAGAAGAAAGAGAAAAGAAATAAGCTAGCAGAGAGACGTAGATCGGGTGAGGGTCGGAAGGAAGGGTGCCTGAAACTACAGGAGACTCCACGAGAAGACGTTGCGGAGGAGAACTGGAAGGAGAAAGGTCCCAAGAGGCTTGGAGACCAGTGACAAGGGTAGGTGGAGTGGTTAACTTTCCCCTCCCTTGCATCTCGGACTGCTGGTGGGCTCCTGAGCGGCTGGATAGACCTGCGGACACCAGCCCAGAGACGGCTGCCGCCAGTGAGCAGTGGCCTCTTGCGGACTGAGCGCCGGGCTCAAATTACATTCGATGGCTCTGCCTTCCTCTTTATTTTGCCACGTTGCTATCCAAGAAAATAACCACGCCTTTCCTGAACACTGTGGAATCTACATGTGACCTCTAACATAAACAAAGAGCTTTGGACAAAGCAATTCCAATGTATGACTCTAGGATGAAGAATGGAAGGGGCAAGGAAACATCTTGGAAGAGAGACTTGAAACATTATTTTCTCAGTCCTAGGAATTTCAAGGATTGAAAGTGAAAGCCAGCAAGCATTTAAAGACTGTCTTTGTTAAAAGGAGAAGCACTAGGGAGAATGATTTCATTCTTGGTATCTTATAATCTCATTTTAAGAGAATGACAGTTGCAAGTTCATTTTGGCACTAATTGCTTTCTCTGATCAAACTCTCCCGTCTCGAACCCTGACAGTCTGTCTCTGGTCAAATTTATATCTTTATCCGTATTCCAAGGCTCTGACAAAAAGCTCATCTGTGCTCAGTGGTTAAGTTTGCCTCTGAGAGGAGTGACTATCTCACCACAGCATCTGCATTTTGAATCATTATTTCTTCAGAAAGGTAGATCTCTCATTGTTGGATATTGGATTGCACTCAGTAGATTCTATGTTCTGCCTCTCAATAGACTTAATAATTATTTTGTGCAAGCAGAAAAAAATAAGAAATTGTTATTAGAATGATGAGACACAATGCAGGGTATCAGCTGGCATCAGAAGAGAATTTTTCAGCAGTCTGATAAATATCAGCTTTCCCTCCTATTCCTAATCAGTCAGTCATGGGTTTGAATCTCAACTTGATTTTTAATTAGGCAAATTAACCTTCCTTTTTTTACAGTGCCCTGTTCTTCCTTCCATCTTCCCATTTTTAGTTTTAGGTAGTGAGACTACCTTGTCCACTAGACTGTGAGTATTCTAAGAAGAGTGATAGTGTCTTTATGACTTTGTATCCTGTTACCCGGCCCAATGCCTGTTCAAGAGTATCCAGGTGATATATGTTTCATAAATGAATAAATCTATTCTATCGTGTTCCTCCCATTCACTTTCAGATATGTGAGACAGTTATTGAGCCAATTCCTTAATATTATTGAGTGTTTTCTTCTCTCTCCTTTCCACCTTACCATTTTCAGGAAACACTGCTTTGTGCATTCATTTACATATCTTTAAAAAGAGAAAAATTCCATCTTACTCCCAGCATTGTTTATCAACTGCAGGGCAAAATATGGGTGGACAAATGTAACTTCCTCGTTTGAGTTAGGAAAACCAGTTGTGAGTAAGGAAGTTGGTTTGCTCTTCTGAAACTTGAGATAACAGCACAATTTATAGTTAGTCCTGAATAGAGCTATGGGGTATCAAGTATCACTAAATGGGATTGATTTTCCAAAATTATGGCAGTTTGGTCCCCCAAATTATAAGTCTTTATTTAGTATAGAGAAGAGATGATTTGACTACCCTTCATAGTGTTTATTGTAAACTTCAATTCTTGTTTCCAGCAAAGTGCTGGGTACTTCATCTTAATTGCGTAATTCGTCACCTTAGTTGCGTGATCCCCGAGTATTATAGAGTTAGCCACCACGGCTGTTATTCATACTCTTTGTTTTAAATATATGTCTTCCAAATGAGCCTGTAATCTTCTCTAAAGCCAAAGTTGTATCCTATTGATCTTGAAATCTTTGAGGTAGCAGTTTTTGAGGGGAAGGGGGTTTAGTAAGGCTTCACAGAGAAAAAGTTGCTGAGACTTGAGAATCAGGATATGGTTCTCAAGCTGCACAAGGAATCTAGGACATTAGGAAGAAAAATAAAATTTTGCAGCTCCAAGTATAAAAGAAAGGCATATGTGTTCTTGGAAGTCGAAGGAAGTGAAATGGCTAGAGTGTAGGCACATGCAGGCAGGAAGTTTAATTGTAGAGGTACACATAGGGTACAGATCACAGAGGGATTTCAGTGACACATTGCAGAGTTCCAATTATAGAAGGATCAAGAATAGCTGTTCTATTTCTCTGCTTTCAGGTGGAAAAAAATGAATCCCGTATCTTTCCACATATAGCTAATAGAAATATGCACGTTTCTGAATATAGATTTCTGATCAATGAAGACTTTCATACCAGTGTGCTCAATTAGCTTTACCAACTCCCTGCACCTGAGCTAGATAGCACTTAGCTGACTGGACAACCGTAACATAGCCATATGCAAGAACATTCATTGAACACTTTAAACTAATCACTGTGAGAACTGAGTCTGGGTTCAAGGGCCTGGGCTTTAGGAGCTACTTGGCTGACAATTCAAAGTAGAAAGATGTATAATTTACTTTAGACAGAGGTTGCAAACTGGCAAAGAAGGTACAAGATTTGTATTGCCGGCATAGTTAAAAATCATTTCCTAATACTTAAAAACTGAGAGATTTAGCATGAGCAACCTGATAATCAGGCTTCTGTTGAAAAAAGTCATGGAAACACGGAAGCAGGTACCCTCAAGGCAATAGCAGTCAGGGACAGAGAAGGATCTGCCAACTTAGATGGAGCGTGAATATACTCATTTGCCACAATTCTCTCTACTTCCTGTCGAAAATGTGATGCCCAAGCCAAGTGTCAACCATAATTTATCATCTCCGATGCAGTGTTGATTTTCTTAATTTAGAGTTACAAGAAAAGTGAAATACTCGTTGAACTCAACTCTCCATTAAATGGTAGTTGTAGATATGCTGCATATATATTTCAAGAAAATATGACTGTGTATATATATTTTTAAATGAGAAATATTTCTCCAGTATCAATATGGAAACCAAGTGCTCATGAACCCACGGATTAACATGAGATGAAATTATGAGTCCCATCCTGATTCATTTTTTTCTACCCTAGCTCACTGTTGAGAATTACTAGAATAGAAACTCTCTGGGTAACAGCCTCCTCTTTGCACCCCGGATTCAGGCTCACTTCCTACATCCTGTCTTGCCTGTGGCACACTATGAACATGGCTGTTTAACAAGAAAATGTCTAAACCAGAGGTGGATTTTTTGTTTGTTTGTTTGTTTTCCTTTAGGGAAAGCAGCTACCAGCCTTACTTGACTCCATTGAGTTGGTAAAACTTTATTGTCTTTGGCATTTCTGTTTTTAAAATACAAAGAAAAGTCTTACTTGATCCATTCTATGAGACTATGAGACTTTTAAACATCTAGAATGTTAATAAAGAAACAGTGGATTGCTTCCTCTTGTTATATTAATTGTAATAGAGTTAAAGCAATACATGTTAATGTGCTTGAGGGACTTAATTATGGAATAATAACTACTATATATGGGGGCATTGTTTTAGTAAGCTCAGAGCTGCTAAATATTCCACAAACATATTTTTTGTTTAACTTACCAAAAGTAAACACATGGTTTCCCTCCCCCCTCATTTTAGGGATGAGGAGTATAATATGCAGGAGTATAATATGATAATATAATATCAGTAGTTCATTTACAAATCTACATCCATTCTATTGTAAATCTGGGGCTTCTTTAGTCACATCAAATAACATGATAGACAACTAGTAAATGGGGGATCAGGATTTGAACCAAATATGAATTCTAAACCCATGGTGTTAGCCATAAGGCTAGACCCTGATTTTTATAATTCTTTGTGACCAGATTGACAATTAAATGCCAGAAATCTGTGAGTAAAGAGTGCTTTCATAAGTGCATGGATGCAACACATCCATAAAACATCTGAATATACACATATACTCTATAAACATATGTACAGACACATGTTCACAAACATGCTATGATATTTTTGGTAAACATTTTAGAATTTAGCATAGCTAAGAGAATATTTCAGGTGTTTATGTATTAGGTCAGTGACATTGTCTTAATAGCTCCTTTGTTCATATAATTTTGAGTAGAAAGATACTCTTCTGACAAATTATTTTTTAACTTTCCAGAAATAAACACATGGTTCTTTCACCCCCACATTTGATAGACTCGCTTCAGGCTTCTATTAAAAATGAGCCAACATTAACAAACTTCAATAGCCATCATTTACTTAGACAACATAAAAACTATGTATGACATAAGATAATTTATATGCTTTGTACGTATTAGTATTCAAAGTTTCTCTATGAAGTTACCATATGGAACACGTCTGTTCATCTGTAATTTATAAAAAGAAAACTGAGGCTCAGAAAAGCTCACGCATACATTGAAAGTATCACAGTTAATAACTTTTCAGAACTGTATCTTCAACCTAGGCATCGGAATCCACAGATATTCTGCCTTCACTTCAATGCATGCATTGCCTGCATCAATGCTAATCCATCTCTTCAGGATGGCAAACTTCCATCATATGGTATAGATTTGTTGTTTGGAATGTCCACATGTGAATTGACTATAAATAGACTGGGGGCTGGTCAAACCAGCCCCAAAGCAAGATACAATTATACAAATAGAGATTTTCCAGTGTGGCTTTAAAATTGGTTTCTGTATGAAATCTACACCCTCAACCCACTTTCCAGTTCATATGCTCTTAGAATATCAAGACAGAGAAATGTTATAATAATAAATCCTGATATGTCTGTCTGATATGAGCTTGAGCAATGAGGCAAACTGACATTGAATTTCCCTTCTTCCTGACTTCCATCTCCACTAGGCCCTTCATCTGGAAATTCCCAGCTCAATTTAACTGAAGGTTGCACTGGGAGACCAAAGGCTAGGACATCTGTAGCTCAATACAATGATGGAAATTATGCCAGATCTTTTATTGGTTGAACAAATGAAACACTTAAATCTTTGAGGGAACTCCTGTCCAAACTGCAGGGTGACGGTGGGGATGGTAACTGTAGCTTATTCAATGCTTGCTAAAAACTTCAGCAGCTGTGTATGGTGATGAAAGAAAAGAGTCTTGAGATTAACCAAAAGAAGTGCTTCAGAACCACAACCATAAGAGACAGACGATGCCTGGCCAAATAGCTGTGCAGTCCTAATTATAATGTTTACCAATCAATGATTTCCTAAGACTCAGCTTCTTCCTCTGCTAGGGCTAAGATATCTGTCTTTGGGCATCATTGGGATAAAATGAAATAACTGTTTTGAAGTGGCTCAGTTTAATAAATGGACATGGTATATGGCCATTAAATGGTAGAGAACATTATTATTACATTAGGAAATACATATATGCATTATATTAATATAGCATTGCATAATATTAGTACTGCTTCTGATTGAATTAGGCAAAACTAGGTACCAGGGAAGTTTCCTATTGTTGGCATTAATATACCAAAAAGACAGTCAGCAAGGAAAGAAATAAAAGGGAAGAATTTTATGCTGAATGAGAGGTAAGACTCTTGAGTCAGCCAAATCCTCTTTCTAGAATTTAATAGCTGAATGACCTTGGCTGAGTTATTTTCCCCTTAAGCCTCAGTTTCCTTTGAACTAGGCATGATAATATTATCTAATAGATTTTAAGCAACGATATAAGGAGATACATACACACATAGACACATACACAAATTATACAGATTTAAATATATATTAAATATTTAAAGTATATAATGCATATCTAAGTATATAAATATATATTTACTATATATTTAACATATATGGATTATTAAGCATATCTATTTAAATCTATGTATATTAATATAATCTGTGTAAATCACTTAGTTAAATTCCTGACACACATTGGACCTTCAATCAATATTATATATTACCATTGTTATTATTTATTAAGTACCACACAATACCTGACACTTGATAACAATATCTAACCTAATTCTCTCCACTGTCCAGACTCCTAACGCAATGTGGTTTTTTTTCCCTCTAAAGCAGGATAATTTACTTCTTACATGGCTAACTTCCCCCAGAGAGAGTATTCCAGGAGAACCTAGTAGAAAACTGTAAGGCTTCTTCTGACCTATTGACCCATCCTTAGAAATCCCAGAGCTTCACTTCTCTTATATTCTATCAGCCTTGCAAGGCACTAAGGTCAACTTCAGTTTAAGAGGATAGAAACTAGACACCATCTGTTGGTGGGAGTAGTAGCACAGAATTTGCAGCCGTCTTTAACCTATCACAAGGAGTAGCCACAACAGAAAGCTACATTAGTCTGCTCAGACTGCCATAAAAAAAAAAAACACCATAGACTGGGTGGCTTAAACAGTAGAAATTTATTTTCCTACTTAGTTCGGGGTGTGGGCAGGGCCGGGTTTGGTGAGGGCCCTCTTTACGACTTGCGCATGTGTCACTGTGTCCTCACAAGGCCTTTTCTTTGTGCCTGCACAGGTTTTCTTCTCCTAAGGCTACAGATCCTATCAGATTAGGACCCCAACCTTACGACCTCATTTAACCTTAATTATATTCTAAAAGCCCTTTTCCCAAATACAGCCACTTTGGGAGTTTTGGCTTCAATATAATGAACTTTGGGTGGGCACAATTCAGACCAAAGCAAAAGCAGAGAAAATGAACGGGATCCACATAACATGTATTGAGCAACTCTATGCAGTTGTGCCTGCAGCTATGTCTACTACCAGAACTCCTCAATAATGAGAACCAATAAATTCTGTTTTCTTTTATATAAGCCAATTTTGATCAGATTTTCTGTTCTTTGTAACAGAAAGTGTCCTGGTTGATACAACTGACAATTTTTTAGAGCCATTTTACAGGTCGCCAAGAGCAAGAATAGGATTTATAAGAAGGAATTAGAGTCCTGCAACAGAAGCACAAACAGGAAATGATGACATCAGGGCGTTTGCAGGGTCTCAGGCCATAAAATGACTTAATTCCAACAGATGGTCTTTTGCTAGCTTGGGGCTACCTTTAGAAAGCAGGATATGAACTTTTTAATTTACTGTCCAGAATCCTAAAGGCACATTCAGTACCTGAGAAACAAAAGCAAAAACATACCACAATTGAATCAAAACAGCTTCTAGAATGTAACATAGATGTCACTTAGAGACTCTTGAGTTTGATTAGAAATGCATTTATTCTCAAGACTGATTATATTCAATTTCCTCTCTTTAGGGAAGAGAAAACGAACGGCCAGAGAATCAAAGCAATTTTTACACCCTGGAGTACAAAAACACTAGCTTTTACAATAAGGATCTTGACTCATATTTAACATACATGTGTTATTTCCTGCTTTTAGAAAGCAGCAACTCCACATTTATTATATCCCTGTCCTCCCTGATTATTCACTTCAAAGAAAGGACAGTCAGGGTGAGTCCATGGCCTCAAAGGCAGAGAAGAGTGTTGTCAAGCGTGGGGAGGGAAATAGGGAGGATCTCCAAACAACAAAGGTGACCTGAGGTACAGTAAGGTAAGATGCCAAGAATAGATGCCCATTAATCTCTGTCGCATGGGTCACAGGCACCTCTGTCAACCAAAACGTGTAGCTGTGTGCCTAACGGTGTGCGTTCAGCCAGGATATTAAGGCACAGAGAGCAATACATCTCCCTGCCGTCCCGCCTGCCCCTCTGAATGCATTAGGTCGGCATTCTTCTTTGACTGCTCAAAGGAAAATGACAGGTGTGTAGAACAACATGGAAGGGAAATGAAAGTCATTGAGCACAGAGGAGAAAGATTATTTTATACGATTTGTTAAAGAAAAGAGGAAATTCAGCAGGTTTATACTCTAGGAGCTTTAATGAATTTACCAGAAAATAAAATTATTATATTAATGTAGCCCATATGATAGAAGTTTTCTCTTTGTAGTATGCTCTTAGATACTTCATCCTGTGTAAAAAGAGATCACTTCCTTTTTTAAAAGCAATAATCACATTGCATATTGATTTATTTGTTAATCCAACTTTCCCCCTCCACTTTCTATATATGTATATGTATAAACATACATGTATATAGGACACACATATATCCTATACATATTCCATATATATATTTTCTCATTTGTAGCAAATCTGAAATAAGTGTGGATGAAATTTAAAAATACATGCATAAACACTTATTGTTATAAGTAATTTCACCCCCTTTGTTTCTGCCCTCTGTTGTTTCTCTCTGTTAAAGCCTTGATTTGAAAGTTGCCAAAAATCTTGCAGTTTAAATTGCTTGGGATATGAAAAAAAAAAAGAAAATGAAGATAGAAAGAAAAGAAAGGAAGGAAGGAAGGAAGGAAGGAAGGAAGGAAAGAAGGAAGGAAGGAAGGAAGGAAGGATGGGATTAAAATGATTGGAGGAGATGGGGCAGAGTCTGTATATTTTAATAAAAACTTGAATTTGCTGGAATGTTTGGGAAATTGGGACTCTGGAGAATTAGATTTCCTGTGCATGAACTTCCCTTATTTCAGCTGTCATCAGAATGATTGCAAATGTCTAAGTCCCTAGTCTTCCTTCATCAACCTACCATGATTACATCTTTGCTTAATGAATCTGAGTTCTTTGAGATTTTGCACTCATCAGGGTTCAATATGTGAAATTTGATGCTGTTATAAATGTTTTAGGAAGTAGAGTTTGTTTACTTCTGAGTTTAGAATGCAAATACTGTGAACTTCTATGGTTTTGGTAGAATTTCAATGTATTTATGCAATATATTAAATATAAGATATCAGAACATATCAGATAAGTGTGATAGTCATATAATACGTGCAATTATTTACTGCTTAACATGTATCAGGCCTTGTGGTACCCATTTCATGGGCATTATCTAATTTATTTCTGAAATTCACATGGGGAGATTGATGCTATGAATCCTTTTTACAGACGATGAACTGCTAGGTTAGAGTAAAGCTTTGCAAACATTAATGTGCCTACAGATAACTGGAGATCCTGTTAAAATGCCAACCATGATTTGATATCTGGTGTCGGGCCTGAGATTCTGCATTTCCAATGGGCTCCTAGACAATGCCAATGATAAACACTATGAATAGCGTTTATCCATAGTGAGGACTTTGAAAATCCCAGTCCCCTAGCTGGAGAAGCTAAACTAGCACTTGCAACTCCAGAGCACTATCCTTGTCCATCACCAGCTCAGCAAATGCACATGAGGCTGTCGGGCTTCCTTCCCTGCCTATGCAGACACTGACATTGCACCCTACCATTCTTTTGTACCCAGCCTGGAAAATGAACTTTAACATTTAGTCTCACTGCAAAGATTTAGAAAATTCACTGGCAATCAACAGATCAGGATTGGCCTGTGACAGGAAGCTTATTCTTTCATGGTGCTACAGGTTTTTTGTTCGTTTTTTTATTTGGTTTCGTTTGTTTTGTTTTAGCCAAAAGGCTTATATGTCAGTTTTTCTTGAAAAAAAGTCAATTTAATTGTTTCTAAAATTATTGTTTAAAATGATTTCCCTGAGTGGCATGCATTCTTGTGGTGATACATAATAACAAAATGATAAAATAATATCCATAATGTCACTACTCAGAGACAGAGGCTTAGATTTTCTTTTCAATCATTTGCTGTGCATGAGTTTGATTTTTTGCATAAATTTTGTTATGTACTGCTTACACCTTTGTATTCTGATAAAATACAGTATTTGTCTTCTTTTAAAAATATGAGGACATATTACTCCATAAAGCAGATATATCATGGGTTAATTAAACACTTTATATGTGAGGATTTCCCCCCAAATTTTATAATAATTTACTAATTTTACACTTCATAATAAAACTGGGAATAACATATTTGTTCTAGCCTTTACTGTGTACATCAATTTCATGCCAGATTATTGATTAGAAAATTGTAATGTCTCTCTTTCTCTCTCTCTTTCTTTGTGTTTTGTTTTGTTTGTGCTTCAAAAGACTAGGATTGGCTCCTTGCAGATATGCATTTGGCAAATCCTACGTTTTTCCCTTGATCTGACTACACACATAATCTACATTTCTTACTGTCTGATTCACATTTGGTAGTTTTTATACCCAAACACATCTTATTTCAGAGATTGTGCTTTAATACAAAAACTTCTGTTTTAAGAGAACTCTAGGTAACAAAAGTAAAATAATTGAAATAATTATCCTTTTCAAATCCTTATTTTTTAAAAAAAATAACCTCAAAATGAATTCTCTACTTGAGTTGTACTTCACCATCGTTCCCTGCTGCCCACGGCTTGATTAAAACACAAGAATGTAATTATCTGTTAATTTGGAGTCTCAACTGATTAAAATAGAAAGAACTCGCATAGGTTAGAGGTTATCATGGTGCATAATTAATTGTCCAACATCATCTTAATCAACATCTCTTCAGTTTGAGCATCTTGCATTTCTTGGACAGGAAGGGGGAGGAGAGATGTGTGATTTAATCAACTATGCCTGAGTTGTCAGAAATGGATTTGGGGAGGTGGCATCCCCTGGTTATTAGAGAAGGAGCTGAAGTGTTGCAGCCTTCAGGGATGGGTGCATTACCAAGTGTGTAAGATACAAAGTGCATTATTGAACAAAAGGTTTCTAGCATGTGTCTCAGTGCAACTTGATTAATAAATTGAAGTATTAAACCTGAGAAGGAAAGGTATGCACATATGAAAGTAATTTAACATGATATAAATCACTAGGCACAAAAAGCCATTGATTTTTATAAATCATATTTGTTGTGCTGTAACCAATGTGTGCTAAAATATAGAATCTGTCCTTTTAAAAAAAATCACAATAATGTGACCTGTCACATTTTTGTAAAGATGCAATAAGCCAAATCAAATAACAAAGGAGTATATGTGTTTCAGGCAAAGTCTGGCCTTATAAACTGAAATAATACTATTGAATCCTATTCTTTGCTGTAGGATACAGCATGGACTATCCATGGATTTTCAGCACCTGGTCAGGAAATCAATATGCTTTTTTCTCTTACTGAATCTGCATAACAAGGCAGCAAGGTAGAGATTATTTTTCCCATTGTTATAGATGGGGAAATTGACATTCAGAGAAACTAACTTTCTTACTGATTTGTAGGTCGAAAGTGGCCCAACTTGGAAACTTTGCCCTTCAGTTTCCTGGATAGCGTGTACAGTTTGCTGTAAAAGACAAATTTATATCTTGCTTCATCATTCTTGTACATTGTGCTTCTTTCATTAGCTTCTTATCTTGTTTTCTTTTCTCCCGATATCTACCATACATCTCTATCATAGAGTCTTGAACAGCAGTGTCATTTGAGATTTTGGGTTATTTTTTCTCAGGCAGAATTATTGCTATTTTTCCCTTTTCCTATATGTTTTTCAAGGGAGTATGAGCAGTTTGTGGATAAATTTCATGCATTTTGTTTATGATCTTCACAACTTAGATCAATGTCTAGCTCATAAAATGTATGAAGTAAGTGTTTAGGGAATAAATTAGCAAAAGCAATGCATGTATGAATGAGTGGGTGGACAAATAATAGGTAGATGAACAGACAGCTGAACAGTTGGATGAACAGATGGATAGATGAGAGAAAAATAGGCAAGTTTCCAAAGGGAAATTGATAAGTAGAATATGTCAGATTTACCTTGTGATTCAATACTGGG
>NW_012148396.1:6261523-6264170 GCF_000956105.1 Propithecus coquereli
TTGAGTCTGAAGGCAGGAAAAAAAGAAAAACAGAAAAACCTAATATCCCAGTTCAAAAGCCTTTTGGGAAGGAAGAATTTATTCTTTCTTGGGGGAGGATAAGCCTTTTTGTTCTATTGAGGCCTTCAACTGATTGGACGAGGCCCACTCACATTAGGGAGGACAATCTGCTTTACTCAGATTTGTGATATAAATGTTAATCTTATCCAAAAACTCCGTCACAGTTACACCAAGAATAATATGTGACCAAATATCTCAGGCCCCTGTGTCTCAGTCAAGCTGACACACAAAATTAGCCATCACTGTATGTGTTTCCATTTGTTTTGTTTCTCTTTTACAATTTGAGAAAGATGCTATCTGAGCAAAAAGTCAAGAGGAAAAGCTGGTGGGTTTGGGGGGATTGAAATTGAGTAAAACAGGATGGTAACAGTAGCTGAAGCTGTTAATCAGAGCAGGGAAGGACTGGAGAGGGAACGCAGTGGTGTGCTACATAGGAAAGTGGTCAAAATCAAGAAAGCTAGATGCTGTGTTAAGTGCAAAGTCCAAGCAAGGTCAGTAATAGGCAGAGAAAGTTAAGGGTATAAAAATAAATAGATGATGAAATGGATTTGTAAAAAAAGAACAAGCCAGTGGAAGAGTCCAGAGACAATTAGGAGAAATTTCACTGACCTTTGGCATGGTTATAAACTAGCAGAGACCTCTGGATGGAGATTTTCCAGAGAGCGGGGATCCCCATCTCTCTTGTTGACCAGCGCATTCCCATTTCTGAGTTATGTGGCCACTCAGAGTAACACTGATTAATGAATTAGTAATTGAGTGAATTTATTTTTATTAAGTATCATACACTTTTCTCAAACGTGAAGGCCTTTAACACCCTGCCCGCCACTCTCAGTGTTCAGCCCTGCGTTGCAGCCCTTCTTGTGGCATTTCCTTAACTTTTAATTAACCAGGGAAATTTCTGATTCTCCAGAGCAGATCTCCCCTCATCCCACCATTATGTATTCACATACTGTACTACCCAGTTAGAGCACTCCCTACAGTGACTGATATTTATTTATGTTGATGTCTGTAAACCCCACTGAAGCGAGGGATCATTGATTCATTAAGTGCTTATTGAGTACCTTCGCCGTGGCACTGAAGATGCAGCAGTGAGGAAGGCAGAAAAGGTGTTTGAGCTACTCGCGCCTATACCTATTTTATCAGGGCGGGATTGAGCATGTTGTAAAAAGTGAAACATAAACATGATAAATTCAAAACATGAGCAATTATAGAAAAGGAGTAAAATTACGGGAATGGTGACATTACATGGACCATTGGCACTGATGGCCAGATGAGCCCTCTGACAAGTAGCTGAGAAGTAAATGGCAGAGGACCCAGGGAAAGGAAATTCTTTATGGAGAGACCACGTTCTTCCAGCTCAAAAGCCCTAACACCAAGTCAAGCTAGCAGCTCTGGGTAAGACATTTGGGTTATGTTTGGAATATGATATGAAACATGCTCTTTAAAGTTCGCCCTATCAACAGAGTGGAGAATGGGCTATTGAGTCCCACAGGGAGAATTGAGAGTTTGTAGTATCTTTCTCACTGGTATAATTCTAATATTAGTAGAAGATCTGGCCCAAAGCAAATGCTCAGTATGTGTTTTTTAAATGAAATGAATAAATAAATTATTCTCTAAAAGTTCATTCTCTTTCATTGCAAGTCATTTATGCTCATAAAACTGAAATATTTCACTTTTTTATTCACTATTTTTAGAGAGAAAGACATCAGAATATAGTCAGAATTGTAGACTGCTTTGGAGAAATCTTCTCCCACCTTTTGTATTCGTAATCCCAGTCTTCCTTAAAACGTAGCAGCATCATTTTTTTCCCTGCTATAAAAATTTTTCTCACTCATTTTTTAAAGTATTTTCTAATATAACACTGCAAAATTAACTGTCACTGTAAACACAATTTGGCTAAAGCTAACAGGACTTTCAGTATTGTTTTTCTCCTATTTTTTATATAATAAAGTGCTCTGAATACAGATTAACTTTATGTCCCCAGTATTTGTTATTGTTTTACCTGCTTAAAAACACAAACCGAAAGTTCTTTGATAAATGGTCATAAAATTCATTGAGTTTTACTTTATTGTCAGCAACTTGCTTTGTTTTCTCATGCAAAAAGCAAGTTTATAATTTTCTGCAGCAATACAGCCCAGCAGAACTCAGACAAGGCCTAGATCTATATGTTTCTTATCAAGCTGGCTCTCTTCGACCCCCTGCCTCATGATGGCTACCTCGTCGCCATAACATAACAGGACCCTCCCAGGTGTTGCTTGCTTTCATCACTGGACACCAGTGAAGACCTGGAATGAGAGCACATCCTGTTAGGCTGGGAAATCAGATGTGAGTCTAGAATCTGGTCCTTACAAAGACTTCTCCGAAGATGTAACATGCTCCAACAGGGCTTATACAGGATGGAGAGGAGCTCACAATTCCAAAATGTGGGCAACGGTACAAAGTCATGTAGTCCAAAAATGAGGTAGGTTTGTTTATTTTTTTTTTTAATGAATAGCTTTGTTGAAATACCATTGACGTAACATACAATTTGCCTTTTAAAAAATGTACAATTCAGTGTTTTTTAATATATCTTTATAGTTATGCCAAT
>NW_012148396.1:6267195-6267671 GCF_000956105.1 Propithecus coquereli
CATTCTCTATATGACTCTTTCATTTCCAGAAGTTCTTTACAGTTTTTTCTTACATTATCTCTTTAGTGAATGTTTCGTTCATGTCCTGAATTTATATTTATTTATTTTTTGTTTCTTTGTGTTGTTTTTCAACTTTCTCATCAATATCATTGATCTTATTTGCAATCCATAATCTGAATTCTGTATCTGACATCTCAACAATTTCTTTTTTGTTGGAGTCCCTTGCTGGAGAGCTAGTGTCATCCTTGGGGGATGGGGTATCAAAACAGTCTGTTCTTCCATGTTGCCAGAGTTCTTATGATGGTTCCTCATCATCTAACACCTCTTCTCTCAGCTCAAAACAGATGGCTTTGTGGTCCACCTGTTCTCCTCTGTTGAGAATCTGTTGCTCAGTGAAGAAAGGGATAGGTCCCTAGATGGGGTGCTTGAGTCTTACTCCAAAACATTGACTAGGTAGGAGAGGGGTGGATGCACTG
>NW_012148396.1:6267721-6269167 GCF_000956105.1 Propithecus coquereli
GTTGTCTTTAGGAACAATTCATATATAGTCATATATATAATCTATCCCATTTCTTAAATTTGAATTTAATTCTTTAATGTTTCTTCTTGAGCCTCTAAATCTCTTGTTGATAGGTTTTCTAATACAGATTCAGCAAAGGATTTCAGTGGGGCTTCAAATTGCCTTGATTCAGAATTGCAAGAATGTTTTTCTCCTGAGAATACTTGATTTGTAGATAAGAATGATGATGTCAGTGACAACAGCTTCCTTTTATTGAAATACTGTTGTGCATCAAAAATTCTACTAATGAGAATTCATGTTTCTATTTATTCTTCAAAAGAGTTCTTTGAAATAAGTATCATTCCTGTTTTGCAGAGCAAGATATACTGGTTTATGTGAATCACTGGTTTACATAAGCAAACGGTGATAGAGTGAAAATTGAATGAAGAATAATCTGAGAGCAAAGCTTACTACTAGTACTGCTATTACTACTGCCACTAATAATAATAATAATGATAATAATGATAATAAAATCAGAGAAAGTAGATAAGACAAGGCAAAAATAGAGAAAAGTAGGAGGGGGTAAGAATGCAGAAAAGGAAGGAGATGGAAATATCACTAAAAAGGCTTTTCCAATTATTTCCGTATTCAATCTTTTGCATTCTATGAAATAGGCAAGACTCTGTGGGTGTTAGGCACTATTAGGCAGTAGCACTGTTGTGTGGATGGAGTGTACAAAGATAAAACAACACCCTGAAGGCAGCTGTCAAGTCTAGTCAGAGCTGCAGAAAGTTGCTGCATGCCAAAGGCATTGGAAGTAGGCAGCTTTAGAAGTGGTGAATGTGTGCAGAGTTAAAACCATCCTACCCAGTGATCTATAAGGCTGGCGTGCCATGCCTATTATTAACTGCCCCAAGAGCACATCAAGTGGTTGAGTCAACACTGATTGCTGGTGTCAGTGTGGATGGTAGTTCTCAAGAGAACTCTTTAGTGTATACTCATTAAATGACTTTATTTGCTTAAAAAAATAAAAAAGTAACAAACTGCAAGTAGTGCTTATCAAATGCAGCATTTATATATTAGACACTGACCTTTCCAGAGAGTCTCTATGTTGTGGCAATTCTTAGCAAACAATAATCTCTAAAAAAAAAGAAAAAAAACTCAATCTTCTTCCCTCCTCTCAAAGTATCTTACGTATAAAAGGGATAAATGAATACACATGGGGGAAACTGGCTGTCATGTTTCTGAGAGATGGCCATGACATTCAGCATAGAGAGTTTTGAAGTTCTCAAGAAACGGCTTCTGAGAAAAATTGTCACTGCTTTGGCAATCTGGGGATCAGGTTGCACAGACTGTCTGCTGAAAAGGAAATAAGAAAAAATATAAAGGGCCATGAGTCAAGAACTGCCACCATCAGTCATTTAATCACTTCTGCACCGCTAGCTTTTCAATGAGGCTTGCAGTAAA
>NW_012148396.1:6269217-6270806 GCF_000956105.1 Propithecus coquereli
GATCAATTTTTCACTTTCTTGATGGTTTCCTTTGAAGCACAAACATTGTTTCTCTAATCTTGATGGAAATTCAATTCATCTATTTTTTGATTGTTTGTTTTTTCTGTGTCACATTTCAGAAACAATTGCCCAAATTAAGATTATGAAACATTTATGTTTCTCTAAAAGTTTTATAGTTTTTACTCTTACATTCAGATGAATGATTTATTTTGGTTGTTATAAGTAGTGTGAAGTAGGGGTCCAGAATCATTCTTTCACCTAGGTATATCCTGTTGTCCCAGTGCAATTTGTTGAAAAGATTACTCTTATTCCATTGACTTATCCTGGCTCTCTTCTTGAAAATCAACTGACAATCAATGTAAAAGTATATTTTTAAACTCCTAATTCCAATCTATCTCCATGCCTCTCTTTACAACAATATTACACTGTCTCTATTATGGTACTATTGTAAGTTTTAATATCAAGAAGTAAAAGTACTTCAAATTTGTTTTTTTTTTTTTAAGATTAATTTGGCTGTGATAGAAATTTTGAATTTCTATATGGATTTGTTGATCTTATATCCCAAAATCTTGCTGAAGCCACTTATTATTTTTGACTATAGATTTCTTACTACTTTTTGTGTAAGATAATATTGTCTATGAATAGAGAATATTTTTTCCCAATATTTACCTTGAACTGTGGGAATCTTTGTGAGTTAAATGGGTTTCTTGCACACAGTATATATACAATATAATCCATTCAGGCAATCTATATCTTTTAAGGGGGACATTAAGATAGTTTTCACTCAATGTTAATATTTATATGTGAGATAGTGTTCTGGTCATCATGTTGATTTTTACACGGTTGTTTTTTTCTTCTTCTTTGTATTACTGTTCCATAAAAGCCAGGAGTTTTAACTTTTGGATAATTTTACACTGGTGGATATCAATTGTTCTGTTCCATGTATGGAGTACTTTAAAGTATTTCTTGAAGGGCGATTGTAGTGGTGAAAAATTCCCTTCATGTTCTCTTGTCTAGGAAAGATTTTATTTCTCCTTCATTTATGAAACTTAATTTTTCAGGATATAAAATTCTTGGCTGGTAATTATTCTGTTTAAGGAGTCTAAGAATGGGATCCCAATCCCTTCTGGTTTGTAAGGTTTCTGCTGAGAGGTCTGCTGTTAGTCTGATGGGTTTTCCTTTGTAAGTTACTGATGCTTTTGTCTCATGGCTGGTAGGATTTTTCTCCTTCACTTTAACGTTGGCCAGACTGATGGCCCTGTGCCCTGTTTATGTCCTATTTGCCTTGAATCTTCCAGATGTTCCCTGAATTTCTTGTATCTGAATATCTAAATCTACCAATATCAGGGAAGTTGTCCTCCAATATTCCCTCAGATAGGTTTTTTTTGTGCTTTTTGTTCTTTCTTTTTCTCCCATAGGGATACTTATAATTTTTATATTTGTTCATTTTACATAATCTCATATTTCTCAGACAGATTGTTCCTTCTTCTTGATTCATTTTTCTTCATTTTTACTGACTGTGTTAATTTGAAAGTCTTGTCTTCAATCTCTGAAATTCTTTCTTTTGCTTTGTCTAGTCTGTTATTAAA
>NW_012148396.1:6270856-6272906 GCF_000956105.1 Propithecus coquereli
CAGACTTGCTGGTGGTCACATGGCCAGAGAAAGGTGAACATGGGTACAGATAATGTCTAATGGCATAAAGTGTCAACAATTTAGTTGACTCACATGTGAAAGTTCTGAAGGGAAGTAGCTAAAGTGGGATATTTATCACCAATTAGAATTATGCAGTCTCCCAGCAAAGAGATATCCAACCATTGTTGAATTTTGATTTTGAATAAAGCCTGATCTATATTTAAATAACTGATAAAGATGTGTTCTACTATTAATTTTTATGAGACTTAAGTAAGTTCGTGGTCTTGAGTTCTAAGAAAAAATGCAAAGATGTTCACTTTTCCTCATACTGATTACAGGAATCAGCTGGTTTAAACTTAGAATAAATAATCTCTCTGGGCTGAGATACTCTATGAACCTAATGCATTACCAGGTTTCCTTGTCTGTTAAAAATGGGGAAGTCGGGAAGCTGCCTCCTGCTGCCTTCCCAGCTTTGAAAGCTTATATGATTCCATCACTGCATTTGGCTAATGAAGTATAGGTAGGTGTTAGATGAGAAGTGACTTCTTTTTCTTCAAAATGACTCATTTTTCCTGATAAATGATTTATCCAATCTAGTTCCCAAGAAGAATATTTATTTCCCTCTGATGATGTACAGTATGCATTTTACCAGTAATACAAGTTTCAATAGTTAATGAGCCATGGCTATTTCTAAGAGTGATATATCTTCGTCTTTCCTCAGCTTCGGTGGAAGAGCACCTTGCGGTAATTGACTTAAAAAAGAGGCTGCTACCACTTTTCATTTCAAGTAAAGTTTCTTAAGTCTCAAATTCTAGTAGGATTTGCTTTAAAATTAGAGGTATCTGTAATTGTGTGTGTCACTTTTGGCTCATAAAGCTCATTCCAATATGAAACTGAGATTACAAAACCTCATTCCAACTTATGATAAATGATGAGAAACATTGCCTGCCTCAAACCCAGGGCCTTTGACTCATATCAGTGCACACACACATTTTGGAAGTGGCAACTCATAAAATAGGGTATTAGGTGGCCTGACAGGGCCCCAATATGGGGCAAAACATGAACTGAATAATCTTTCCTCAGTCTGTCCTTTTTACCTGCTTCCTTCCCCTTCTCTCTTATGATTTTTCTTTCTGAATTATGCCTTCATTCTTTGGACCCATTGACACATTTGACTTTTCTGGCATGATTATATGCTCTTTGTTCTGGGCCAGGTTTGTTTTTCGAGTCACTCCAGGAAGATGTTCTGACTCCTTAAACCTTGTAATTAACATTGCCCTTGGCACTGGTCGGCTTGGCTAACGTCATGCTAGGTTTATTC
Organism: Propithecus coquereli; assembly: GCF_000956105.1. Lineage (NCBI taxonomy): Eukaryota > Metazoa > Chordata > Mammalia > Primates > Indriidae > Propithecus > Propithecus coquereli. The sequence continues at coordinate 6,272,178 of NW_012148396.1, forward strand.
CATATCCCTGTGAAAGAGGATTTGATGACTAGGACACTGAGGGAGCTTAATCCAAATTGTCTGAGTAAATGAGATAATACATCTGAGAACACTTGTAAACTAGGAAGCAAGTCAAATGTGCAAAATCAAATCAAAACCATCTTCAATATTACTGAATATACATAAATGACTATATGTGTGCACAAGTGTATATATGGACATGAATATATAGGTGTATATGCATGTATAGTTGTATACGTGTATGCATATGTGTGTATATATATTTGTATCTGTATGCTATATACGTGTATGTATTAGGTATATATATGTGTGTTGTTATATTAATGCCACACATTTAACTGAGTTTATTGGCACTCTCCTAGATGAGACATAATTACTTCCCCATATACCCTCACTCTTGACAACATCAGTACAGGTTTATTTGTTTCTCAGTTTCCCATCTCTGCATATTTCTTCTCCCCATAGATGGAACTACATGTTTCTTACATCAAGACACAACCCTCTCTAGAACAGGTCCTGATGGAGGATGTAAGGGCTTTTTAAAGCACTCTGGTCTCACAGTCTAGGAGAGATGATTTGATGCCACTTGTAACATTTGAGTAGCTCCACACCCCTGGCTTGTTGCCTTGTTACCACATATTCCCAAATCTCTAACTTAGATCTCTTTAACATCAGAATTTTACCTCTTGCCAGCCCAACCCCTGCCTTTGGCTAGAGTCTAGCCCTTGC
>NW_012148396.1:6272956-6275000 GCF_000956105.1 Propithecus coquereli
AAAAAAAAACTTAGTCAAGGTCAAAAAGTCTCTATAAGCCAATGGCTGGAATCTAAAGCCCATATTCTGTCCAGAGCAAATACAAATATCAATAATCTCTTCCTTCTTGGAGCCTGACCAAAATCAGAAAAATAAAGGAAATCAGGAAATCATCTTTGGAGTCAAAAAGATTCAAGTTTGAATATATTCTCTCTCTCTCTCTCTCTCTCTCTCTCTCTCTTTCTCTCTCTATCTCTCTCTCTCTCTCTCACACACACACACACACACACTTTTTCTTTATTTTCCTCCATGAGACCACTTACTGAAACTCTTGGTGCATTTATTTGTAAAATGAAGTTAATAGTATCTACCTTAGGTTGAACTTTCGATAAAACAGCAGTAGTTAGAACAACCATCACGATGTCCAACTGCAAGAGCTCAACAAATGTCAACTTCCTTTCGCAATTCCATACCTCCCTCTGTACTGGTTCCATTGTGTTTCAATTACCTGTTAACAAGTCTTTCTCCTTTGGTCTGATCAACTGTGAAAACTGAAAGGGCAAAAAAGTTTTCTCATTAATCTCTGTACCCACAGTCTTAATTCAATGTCTAAAATTCAGGAACTTAACAGACACTTAATAAATATTTGAGTGGATGAGTAGGCAAGGCATAAATGGAATGCCCTCTCCTGTTTCAATCACTTCTTCCTAAGTGCTGTTGGGTATAATAAGGCATCCTGTGTGGAAGTTTTAGAGAAGAATCCTGCTCTGTGTATGTGTGTGTGTGTATGTGTGTGTGTGTGTGTGTGTGTGTGTGTGTGTGTGTGTGTGTGGCAAAGTTGGGATCTCTGGCATGTTCTAACATGATATATAAAACAAATTAAAGCAAGTATAAATGGAAATTAGACCTACGGAAAACAGAAGGAATGACATATGCTGACCAAGGGGACTAGCTGAGCACCAAATTAGTCTCTACACTCCCCGGTTACCATGGCAAAGAGTAAGACAGACTAAGCTAAATAATTCTGATTATCAGTAAGGCAGACATCTAGGTAAAACTTTTCTTGGCACTTAATTATAAAGACATGTCATAAATGGGGCTGTCAGATGCTGAACATAGAGGAACATATCTTCAGAGAACTAAAGGCTCAGCGGCAGAGTGAGCCCTTGGATTTCAAAGGAGATCTCATCACAGTATATCTGTGAGAATCATTGTATATCGAGTGCAGCCCTTTTCTAACCCGCAAATTAACCTTGTTCCTGGCTTTAAAATATTTTATCACCCCCATGTCTTACTCACATAGACTTCCTCTGGCGTATGACCCACTTAGATTTTTTTCCCTCTCCTGCACAAGCCTGGCAAGGAGTTTCACTGTGCCTGGCCCGTGCTTTCCTCCAAGGACCCCCCATTCCTGTCCTGCTCAGATTTTTCCTGAATCCCTCTCTCTCCTGACCAAGGCATCTGGCTTCTTTCTTTTACCTGAAAGACGTCTCACATCCCCCATTCATAGATTGCAAATACTTGCTGAGTTTTGGTTCCCAAAGCTGCATCCTCTGCAAGACTGGAGACACAGGAGGCAAAACTGGCATTCTCACATTCAGCTCTATGTTTCTAAAACCCAGTACAATGCTATCCACAGAGAAGATGCTCTGGAAATGTACAGAATGTGCAATTCAGGGGATCTAGCCTTGCTAAATGGCTGAAATAGTACAGTACCATAGTTTAATTCCTACCTAAGGCTAATGAGTTAAAGACATGATCACAATGATCTCCACATCTTAAGGATTACACTCCAGTACTAGTAAAAGGATAGTTGGACATGGATCACTAATATATGTATAATTATTTAATAATTATATCAGAATCGTTTTAGTAATGTAGCTCATGTACATGAATGTTATGTACCCAAAATATCTATTTTTCTCCTTTCACACCGCTTCTGTTCAAGCACTCAAGAGTTGAGACATAACAGATTGATTGCCAATAAATTTTCATTCCTCTACTTTTTATACCATCTGTTCACACAACCTTGAAAGATCTTCCGTTTTTTTATTGTCCAATATTT
>NW_012148396.1:6275050-6276996 GCF_000956105.1 Propithecus coquereli
TACAATAGGTATTCATATATACATATATATTCCTAGGAACAGAGGCTCAGGTTACTTAAGAACAAGTTTGCCTGGTTAGTATATTGGACCTACCAGGATTCTAAATTAGGCCTCATAGCTCTGAAAGCCCTCAGCATTAGTCCATATGTTGCATATTTGAAAGGCGCAGTACCAAGTGCTGGGAGGAAGGTAGAAATGATGTGGCAGAGATGTTTCTGCCTTCAGAATGGTGAAAATCATGGAGAAGTAGAAGCCACGGAGGTAGCACTGCATTTAGAGTCAGAAGACCTTATTTTGAGTTTGTTTGTCATTTATTAGTTGTCATTTAGGGTAATTCAGAGTCTCTTTGACATCACATCCTGATATGAAAAAAGTGTGAGGAGAGTAGAAGAATTTTTATATTGTTGTGAGAATCCCATATTCAAACGAATGAAAGTGTTTTATAAAAGTGAAAAATGTAACATGTAAATAGCAGTTATTTTTAGTATAAGAAATAAACATTGTCATAAAAATAAATCAATATTTTGATTATGCTTCTATTATATTAATGATCATGTTATATTTGTACTATCTATTTTTACATCTAATTTTCATTCTACCCATGAGGACAGGGAGGGTCAAAAATTTAACTTTTTAAATTAAGATTAACACAAGGCCCAACAAATAATTTATACTAGTAAGTATTTGTTGAATGTATGACATTCATCTGTAATGAGAGGCCAAGACATCACTTTTAAGGGATCCTCAAAAGTCTTCATGGCAACAGATCAACCTTAATTATAGGTAGAAGATCAGCAAGCAGAGAAGGGCTGATAAAAGTCAGGTCACCGTGGCTTCTAAGGAAATTGCCTCCTACCTGCTCAGGAGTTATTTGATATTTTTGTCTTGGCTTTGAGATCACTGGAACTATTCCACGTGTCGAGTATGTTGTTGATCTGGATTACACTAGATTTGTAAGCTACAGCAGGAGATTTTTAATAGCAGGGAAATCAGGAAAGGGCGGGTTCCAGCTGGGTGCAAAATGGGAACAGGTGTAACTGGGACTTTGCCCGAGTTGATACCAGCCCTGAATCAAAATTAATGAAGTCAGGACAAATTCACAGGGAGAAGGCCACATGCTCGTTCTCGGGTATGTTGCAAAATCAAAAGGTCCCTTGAATCAAACCTTCTCTCCCAACTGTGACATACAAAAGCAAAACAAACAAACAAAAAAATACTAGAGTAGCCTTTAGTTAATTCAGACAGTTTTTCATTCACCTACTTATCCATCCAACCATCTATCTATTCCTTTATGAACTGATTCATTTATTTAGCAAGTGTATATTTTGATCTTGCAGGATTAATCTCTGGGAATAAAAAGAAGGGAAACAAGTACAAACACAAAAATGAAAGAAACATGTAGCTCTTTTCCAGTCTCAGGAAGGGGCTACTTTCTCTGTGTCCAAGTAAGTGCTTTATATACATTGTCAAATTTAATTCTCTTAACAAACTTGAGTGGATTAAGCTTCTGAATTCAGATTGAGATTTCCTAAACCAGGCAAAATTGAAATCTAATGAGGTTCTTACAAAAGACACTAGTCTTAATCTAATGTTTAGTTTAGTAAAATGACCTGGTTTCTATTCAAATCTCTATTGTTTATTCTCAGCCTTTATTTATCATGGCTCATAGCTGTCCATCTCAATCTTAATGTTGTAGGCAACAGAACAAGTGTAACGACGAGGTAAATACTAGCTCATCTGGGGAAACTTTGAGCACGCTATGCCTTTTCTTCTAAATCACTGAGGACCCCCCTTGCTCACTTCATTCACTCAATCGACGTGTATAGATACGCCAAATACCTGCCAGACCCTGCTAGGCCCTGAGCAGATGAATAGAGGTTAATAAAGTGACTTAAGTTTGTGTGCTTATTTAGCTTATTATTTATGTCAAAAGATAGACATAAAAT
>NW_012148396.1:6280726-6282954 GCF_000956105.1 Propithecus coquereli
CAATTCTATTTATCTGGGAAGACATAGAGTAAAAGCATAGGATTTGACTTCGATTGAGTATTGGGTATGAAAACAGGCAACCTTTTAACCTGTACTTAAAGAGCATCTATTCTTACCTCTGGTCCATTCTGTGGCTGAGGGGAGAAGGCCTTCCTCGTGAGGCTCTACAATGTGAGAGGCCATGAAGAACAAAGACTTAGCATAAATCTCTCTTCTTTGTGATAATCACTTAATGTGAATATCTTCATCATGTACCTTACACTTAAGCATCTCTTTAGTTTCCTCCACTTACTCCTCCTGGGGATCCTCAGAATAGGGGGAAAAAAATAACAAAACAATATTTGGGCACTTTTTAAGGGCTCCAAGGATGTTTGTTGAATGTATGAGATATGAGTGAAAAGATCAGAAGTCCTGAGATCCTTTTAAGACTAGGATGACTTTAAATGTCTATTTTATCTCTATCACTGAATGGTAACATAGAACTATTAATTTAACATTGCTTCACCTCAGTTTTCTCACCTGAAAAATTAAGGAAATAAAACCTCTCTCAAGGATTTATTCTAATGAAAAAATTACCACTTACAAAATCCCTAGATCAGTGCCTGGCACATAGAAGACACACGGTACATGTGAATCTCTCCTTTTCTTTCAGAGGATGACCAGATCCAGTGCAGGCTCTGAGCGTCAGAGGTGGCAGACACAGCAGACTCAAGAAGTGGGGACCAGGTGCAGACACAAGCTCTAGAGGCAGCTTTTCCAACCTTTAGTTGAAAGCTGAAGTTTCTGGAGGCAGGTCCCAGTTGTGCCATGGCGAATCATTTAAGAAACTGTTTTGAGCAAAACAATCTTTGGTTATAAATCTTAATCCATAACTGTGACAAAACTACTTAATATGGTTAAGACTCAGTTTTTGTTTTGTTTTGGTTAGGTTTTGATTTTGTCTGTGTATTTTTTTCACCTGCAGAAATGAGAAAAGGTTGAACTAAAATATATATTTTAATTTTTTTCAAACTCAAATCTCAAATTCTCTTCATTTTAATTCACCTTAACAACTCAGTGTGAGTCTTTGTACACTGCCTTGTATCACAATAAACACTGTATTACAAAAATGTATTAGAAGGATATGGCAGTCAATCAGAGAGAAGGGGCATATGAGATAATTATCCATCCTACAAGGCAATAGTACTCTAGTACAAGTATGTGCGGCATGACCTGGGGTGGAGAGCTTGGAGCCCTTAATCACAGCCCAAATTGTTTCTTGGGCATGGTGCCCTCAGCAAGGCTGCACAGAGAAAGGGATGATATCAGAGATTAATCCAGAACCCTGGTATTTTGGTGACAATGTGAGCAAATATACAGCGGTTCAAAGTGCAAGACTTTTTTCTCATTCATGGGTCATCTGTTATGTACTATGTGTCAGCCCTGAGCTGTGTGCCTGAAATTCAGAGAAAGCCAATTACCCCCTGGATGCTTGGTGACTATGTTCTATGGTAAGTAGTGTGATTAAACAAGATTGGAAAAGTACATTCATTTCACATTTTGAAGGGCCTTCGATGAATGATATAAGCGTTGAATTTTATGTGGTAAGTAACAGGGAACCAATAATATTTCTAATAAAGACAGTGAAACAACTTGAGATTACAAAAGTTGATTTTTGTTTCAGGGTGGAAGTGATAAATTAATGATTGGAAAAATTAGAGTTAGGGAGGCCAGTGATGAAGATAGTTTAAGAAGATAAATCTCTCCACAAAATAGGCTCTTCCTGAAGTCAAATCCCTGTTGTAATATATGCCACAAAAATCTCTCTTCTCTTGAACACAATTTTGATTTGTAATTTAAATTAGCTTGGAAAAATATTGCAAAACCTACTGGTGACTGCATAATGCATGCCACTCCCCTGAAGATTTTGGTGTATCTTTTAAATATATTTCTAGAATAGCTGTCATAGCTTGCAGTTATTCAGTTATTATTTCTGATTACTTTTATCTTCCTTTGCCTATTGAGCTCATTTTATTCAATAAATTGTTTAAAGTATTATGTATTGAGCACTTCCTATGTATTAAGTATAATACTAAACATTTTACACATTTCATCACATTTAATCCTCACAATGAATCTCTGGGCCTTGCTTGCATGGACACCAGGACTGGAAAGTTTATTTAACTTAGTCAAGGCCGGGCGCGGTGGCTCACGCCTGTAATCCTAGCTCTCTGGGAGGCCGAGGCGGC
>NW_012148396.1:6283004-6284670 GCF_000956105.1 Propithecus coquereli
AGACATCTAACTTTACTCTCTCATTCCTTGTCACTATGAGCCAATAGAGTATGCATAAACATAGAGATATCCTTCTCTGGCCCTCCCTGCTTGGTTTTTCTTCTGGGGATCGTCCCTCTTCCCCCTGAGAAAGCAATGAAGCATCACAAATCTACACGTTCCTACTCCTCTCCTCTCCATTTTAAAGTGCTCATTTAACGAGAGCTGAATCCTGTGGATTTATGTAGAGAGTTGGCTATCGCAAGTGGCAGAGCTTGAGGAACAGGCAAGAAGTGCCTGCGTTTGCTGTGATAGGAATCCTGTGACTTTATCTTAGGGTGAGAGACTGAGGAAAGTGCATGTCTTTCTATCTTGCTCCAGTGTTACAAACTATCTCTATGCAGATATCAAACATAATTGCATACATGCAATTAATTATTATTGGTGCTGGCAAGGTCTATTCTGTGCATTTCCTTTTTAAATGTAATTATGGTTTCATTTTTAAAATCTCACACATACATTTTATTGAGAAGATGAGAAATACTGAATTAGAATGTGAACTGAGGTTTTTGTGGGGAAAAAATCACAAAGGAAAAAAAGTTCATTGTGGTATTCAACTTTGAGCCCCCACGTAGCACCTAAAAGAAAGTCTGGCGTGGTATAAAACAAGCATGTGAAAAATAATTATATGCTTTAATAACCTGTTTAGAGCCTGCTAAAATTATTATCTGCACTAATTAAGAATCAACATGTTAGCCAAATTTGGAAGAGACCACACAATTATAAAATACGTTGCATTTCTTGATTTTTTCAATTAAAAATAATTATTCACTCAGTGCAGAGACAGACAAATACAAAATCTAATTTAATTAAAACCAATGCAAATGCATTTGTGTAAAAGTGGACTGGCTTTGGAAAAAGAGATTCTGAATTTTAAACAAACTAAATGAAATGTACTACTACCCTTTTGGTGATAAAATATAAAAGCTCGCAGTCAGAGAATGTATCTTAAAAATATTTTTTTTAATCTCCATGAATATTTTGATTTGTAAATAGTATTTTCACAAAAATATTTGTTATCAGATATTCTCCTAGCTTTTATTTTATTTTTTAGTTGATGCAATCTTCTTCTCTGTATTTTATGTTTCTTATAACAACCTTGTGAATTTGATCCAAAAGTATCTTTGTCCTCATTTTATACAAAACTGTATGTCCAAGGTTAACACAGCATGCAAGTGGCAGAACCAGGATATTAATCTTATAATCCTGTGGGATTTTCCCACTCCACTTTCTTTACATTTGGCATAATACAATAACACAGTATGTACACCAAATTTTTCAGGATATCTATATGGACTACGTCATTGTTCTCACTCGAATTGTTTAGTCATATGCATACATAAAATTATATTTTACATTAGAAACTATGTGAGAAGTAGCATTTATTAATTAGGCAGCTTCTATATTTTTTTCTCAAATCACAGATTGTGCAACTACAAAGTTGCAGGTAGTATGAAGCAGAGACAGAAGAAACTCCATTCCAGAGAAAGAAAAATAGAGGAACTTATAAACTCATGTCTTCCATCTCAGGTGATTAATTGGCCTCTCTTGTTTCACTTGGAGAAATGCTCTCTCTACATAATTCTGCAGATAGACTAACAATTTAACGTATCAGCAGCTTGATGAG
>NW_012148396.1:6284720-6289592 GCF_000956105.1 Propithecus coquereli
GCCCCACTCATCCCCCTACAACCCACTACACCCACACATTATCTTTTATTCTCAGTTCCCTAAATACAAAGTCGCTTTGCTTGGCTAACTTCAGCACACACATCCTTTGGGTTAGTTGCCCCCTATATGTGGTCTCATCACAATGTGTGTCTATCTCTACACTGTCCCTTCAACAACTGAGTTATATTCCCTGGCATTTTCTCTTATCTCCACCGCTAAAATGTAAGCTGCTTACAGGAATAGAGAATATTATATTCACTTTTTAAGCACCTTGTACAGTAACATACTGCTGTGGTGTGGTTTGGCCCCGCCAAAACTCGGATCCCCAAGGTGGGGGTGTTGGGAGGTGGGGCCTTGTGGGAGGTATTTGGGTCATGGAGGCAGACACCTCATGAATAGATTAATGTTCTCCTGAGGGTTTTTTTTGTTTGTTTTTTTTTTTTAGAGAATCTGGCTTCCTCTGTCTCTCTCTCTTGTTTTCTCTCTCATCATGTGATCTATTGAAACACACAGCTCCCCCTCCACTTTCTGCTGTGGATTGAAGCAGCCTGAGGCCCTCACTAGATGCAAAAGCCCAATTTTGAACTTTCCATCTACCAGAATTGTAAGCCAAATAAACCTCTTTTCTTTATAAACTACCAAGTCTGAGGTATTCTGTTATAGTGATACTAAAAGAACTAAGACACATACACACAGTTGATATTAAATAGCTGTTGATTGAATTAATAAACACATACACATGCATAGTTCGCAAATGATATGCATAGAAGTTATAGAAATCTTAACCAGCTTCAGCTTGAATTCCTTCATGGGTAGAAAAATCATGACCTCTTAATGAATCAACTTAATTTACAAACAGCTGTAACTATTACCACCTTCTTTTTATGTTGGGTCAAAATATGCCTCCCAGGAGCATTCACAAATCAATTGTAGCTCTATTATCTGGAGTCACACATGCAATGACCAGATCTTATTCTACAGGATAAAAGCTAACAACTACAACTACATAACCCTTCATAGTTTAGAAAACATTTTTTTTTTTTACATATACTATCATTTAACTGTCACAACAACTTTATGTGATAGACTTTATTTATGTCCATAGTATTAGTCAGGATCTAAATTGGAGGTAGAAATTTTGCCAGTTATTTTAAAAGAGTAAAAAATACATAGTATTTTAATCAATTTTTGAAGATCTGGAAAGATAAAAGAGAAAAAAGTTTGAGAGTATTAACACTTAGAAGCTCAGAGGAGGGACCCCTGAGGGCTGGGACTCAGACCGCTGAGAAGGGGATGCTGGCCAGCTAACGTTGGATCTCTGTACGCAGGTGCTGAGGTTGGTTTTGTGAGTATTGGAGACACTGGGAGCTAGAACACACTGCTCACATCTGGGCAAAGGATTGTTGTTGATTCAGGAACACTCACAAGCACAGGAAAGAAAAACAGGCATAGATAGCGAACAGGAAGGGCTGCATCCCACCTTCCTCCTCCAGTCTTACAGCCCTCCTCCAGCACCCAGCATGGGCAGATGGTAGAATGGAGCCAGTTTTCAAAACAGAATTATTGTTGACTGAATTACAGCACCAGCACCACAAAGGAGAGTATTAAAGCATGGGTTTGCTGCCTAGAGATGACAGTATAATAACTGACACATTGTTTTGGTGTTTCAGAGCATTGAAGAGTAGAGATTCACCAAGAATTTCCCAATAAACTTTCAATAGGTAAGGTGTACTGCATAGTCTTAAGAGTTCATATTTCTTCTCCAGGTGTATGTCAATTTATTAGACCATTCCTCATTCTCCCTCAGTATCAGGGAAAATGATTGTGTGTGTGTGTGTGTGTGTGTGTGTGTGTGTGTGTTTGTTGACAGTGGGTATAGCAATTTTTTGGAAATTAAAAAACTATAGCTTGTATTTGCTGATAGTATCTAATACTGACTAACAAAGAGAACTTTAGAAAGTTAAATTACCTTTCTAAAGCCACAATTTCTTCACACACAGGTGCATATAATGGGTTTCCTATTGAACAAGATGAAATCATTCAGTGAATAAATATTGAGCATCCACAATGTGCATGACTCTGCTATGCACTGGGAATGCAATGATAACAAGAACAACCAAGGTTACCCTCTCCAGAGGTTAGAATCTAGCGGGGGCAACAGACATTAATGAAACAGCGGCACAAAGTATATATAAATAGAATAGAGTATGCGACTGCAACTGAGATAATTGCGATGGTGGACAATCCTAGTCCCAAGAAATCAGGCAGAACAAAGGAACCTGGGTTGCAAGGGGGTCAGGGAGGACTTCGTGGGGAAGGGGTGTGGGAACTAAAATCTGCGAATGAGTGGGAGGTTCCCGGATGAAGGCGGATAACGAGAGATGCAGGGAAAAGGCGGCATTGTATGTGGAAAAGCAGCACAAACCGTGTCTGGGGTGGAGGGAGCACAATTCATTCAAGGACCTAGAAGAGGGATTGTGGGGCTGTGTGGATGCACAGAGAACAACGTGTGTGATGGAGAAGGAAGGTGCAAGAGGAGCCTGGAGGGAGAAGCAGCAGCCAGAACCGTGAGCTGGTAAAAGCGAGAGAGATTTGTAAACTGTCAAGTGCTAGTAAAATGTATATATGATTATTGTTCCTGGGGAAAAAAAAATATGGAAATCTTTACTTTCTGCCATTTAGAAAGTGAATCATTGAAACCAGACGGAAAAATTGAAACTGGTAAAACATCAGAATTATGAAAAATCATAAAAAGCATACATATCTCCCCCAAATCAAAGTTACTTTCCCACCCCATGCATTAACGAAGCCAAGGCTGTTGGAGGGAAGGCAATGCCAACACCTTACTGTATGTGTACCCTCATCAGGCGTTTAAAATATAATAATAATGTGAGCTTAAAAGGTTTGATTGCTTGATCACAGCAGCTTGTTAATTAAAGGTGCAAAGAGGGGAATGATTAGAGAGGGAAAGTTTGCACCTGAGGGAGAAATAGGATTAGTTTGCCTGAGAAATCAGATTAGTGTTCCTGGCAGCATGCCAATTGCAAAGGAAGAGGAGAAAGGCTCCAGAGAAATAAAATCTGTGTCTTTCTAAGCACTCTGTGGGAGGACAGGCCTCCCCTCTACATGTCCAAAAGCAGGGAAAAAACAAAGCCTTGCAGACCGTTCACCCCTGACATTGACTTGCTTCCCCAATATTAAATGTGTGACTTGCTAATTGCTCTTGGTGGAGATAACTGTGTTTGAAATTTATTTGGCTCAGAAGTATGTGAGACTGTGGAGTCCCTGACACCACATGATTAATGAGGAAGGTTGGTGTTCACATCCTCTGTTGCAGAGACTGGAGCCTCATCCCATTCTTATGGCCCCTCTGGGTTTGCTTCCATCACAATGTTCTGTGTTTCATTGAGCTGAGCAGCTTGGTTTCCAGAGGGGTGATTAGGAGAGAGGTGAAAAGGTGGAGCAGACTGGTAAGTCAGGAGCATGATGATAAAATCCAACGTGTGTACAATAGCCGAGAGGCAGCATGATGAAATGAAAAAATCGGGGCTTGGAAGCTGAATTATCCTGAATTAGAACTTGCCTTGTACGGGTAGGAGTCATGTGACCTTGGCAAATTAGCTTAACCTCTTCGAGCCTCAGATTACCTACTGTAAAATGAGAAGCATAAAACCTACCTTCAGGGTGCTCTAGAGAATTTTTAGATAATGAAGGCCAGTGCTTTCTGGCATGGTGCTCTTGTTCAATAAGAAAAGACTGTTATTATTATATTAATAACAAAGTGTTTTCCTACATGTTCTTTCACGTTGCCTGAGATTGGTTCAGTAATCCCAGTCACCAAAGAATTTATAATTCTTATTTAAACACTGCTAATCCCATAATAGGCATTTCTCCACCAATATGTCCAGCAGGGCCACCTCCCAGATGGTCGATAGACAGTCTTGGTTTCAGTTTTGATGATTTCATTCAATAATTGATTATCTCAGCCTTCAGTTGGCACCCTCTGGACAAAGCCATCCCCTCCACAATCAAGTCCCTCTCCTCACACTGCTATACAGGTGACCTCCCAGGTGTCATGCACACTGCCTGGCCCAATGTGGCTGTTAAGAGAATGCAGTGGGCACACACGCATCTTTTATACCATTTGCCCATGGCCTTGTCTTCTTTCCCCACAACATAGGATACTGGATCAAGGGCATACATAACATTCCTTTCCCTATTACTTCGATATTCTTTTCTTGTAATTGCCAGCAAATCACACAAAGATCCTATGGGGAAGACACACTTCTTACTCAAAGTTTCCATCACTGTGTTTCTCTCTTTGTAGCTACGTAAGAGATCAGTTGAAGGACCCGGGTGTTGCCCAGCTTGCCAGGTAGGCACAGAGGCCATCATTGCTGCTGACAAAGGGAGTCTGTAAGAGGAACTGGTGGATGGGAAGATGCACAGAGCTGGAAAGTATTAGTGGCAGCCGTAGTTCGGCTTTGGCCTTGGTGTTTTGTGTGTGGCAAAGTCAGCAGCATTCTTTTATCTTTTCAGAGGTAGTTTGCTATGGTATTAGAAAACAAAACAAATAAAAGCAGACAAAATGTTTACTTTTTAAAATTTTTTGTGCTGTGTAGTTTTAACTAAGTTATTTATACTCCTTTTATCTTAATGTCTTCATGTGACGAGTTGATGCAAAGACTTAATACAATTATATATTACAAAGGGCCTAGACTAAAGTTGACGTCAACTCAATGTCAGTTACTATTGTAAACTGATGTGATGCTCTGCATTTTTATCCTACAATCATGTAGCGAACAACCAGGTCAGTGAAGGGCATGCTCTATCAGGTACTAAGACCTCGTTGGGTTGAACACACTATTTCTT
>NW_012148396.1:6293567-6300499 GCF_000956105.1 Propithecus coquereli
CTTTTCCCTGTTGAAGTCCCCTGTTCTCTTGCCTGAAGGTTGAATTCATCAGCAGTGGCATAATTCTCAAAGCTTCACTTTAAAGTCCCAGTGCTAGACAGAAATGTCTTCCTAGTGCATTAAAATCTCACCGGTGAGTTCTCAGAAGAGCAAATACCTGCTGGCATTTCAGATGTCACCTGCTCTGGCATATAAATCGGGAAATCACAGGGAACAATAAAGGGTAGGGAGCCCACCACGCTGAGGAAATGTTTGTGTAGAACTTTGTATTTTGTTAATAGATAATGTGGTTTGGAATACTGACTGTCTTTGTTCGGATTAATAAAAAATGAGGTTCTCAAAAAACAAATTATATCAAAAACATGGATGTCAAAGGTATAGTGTTCCAGGAGGACATGATGTCAGGATAAGATAATTCCATTAAAGGGACAATTAGGAATTGAACAATGGCTGTGGTTAGGACTAGGTAAGTGATTTCTCCTAGGACAGGTGAACAGAGGACAAAGGAGACATGTGCACTGAGCCGCAATCTAAGTTTGAGGACATTTCAGTTGTCATCAGAGTGTCAATGCTGAAAACTTGGGACCAACAGGAGAAATTATTGATGGATGAAGTTCAGACTGGACTCAATGGGTTCTCTCTAGAGCAGCTGGGTAGAGTAGGACCTGTAGAGAGTGAAAAAGTGGCAGGAATGACAGATGATAGTTTCATGTGGTAATTTCTAAAGTAGTGAGTTATGGGCTCTAGAAAGATATGCAAGTTATGAAATCAAGCAGTAAAGCACAGGCTTTAATATTGGCTTTTCCTTCTTATGGAGGTTTGAAGTTGAATACTCCTCAAAAGTAAAACCTAGTCAATGTTACCAGGATCACTGGGCAGGTCAGTCTTTATGTCCAGCTTTGTTTCCATCAGAACTCCCTTCCTGAGAGCTTGCTTCCAAATCTGCTTTCCCTAAGCCTTCATCTCTGTTTTGAGCCACTTCCTCAGAATATACTATGTCTAATTGGACCTTAAGTTTTATGACTTAGAGCAGAAATCAGACAAAAAGGGACTGCCTGAGCAGGCCAGTTATCCTCTGGCTTGCTTGCTCCTATCTTTAATCCCAGTTATCTTAACTTTAAAGGGAAAGTATAACATTGAATTTGTCCTCAGACCCACTCCACTCCATTTTTTTTCAGCACAGTTTGCCCAGAAACCCCAACCTTTAAGAATATGCATATTTAAAATGAAATTTCCCTTTGTCTGTTCTCATTGTTTGAAATGTGCATAGGGAAGGGAGCAAATTTCCCCAATCCATGAACAATCCTCATCTGTATTATCCATACATATAAAAATGAGGATAAGCTGCCATTTGCTAAGGATGTACTATGTATCATGAATGGTTTGATGTACATTACATATATTTTCTCATATAATATTCATAACAACTTTTGAGGCAGGTTCAGAGAGGTAAACTTGCTTAGTTACACAGCCAGCACATGACAGAGGCAAGGGTTGAACCTAGGCCATCTACCTAGAGGTTGAATAATTTCCTTGCACTACCTCTCTGCAACCAGAACCATCAGTTCCTGAAATGCACTACTATTTGTATTGGAAAGGCTCCCTGTTTGTGCTGCCAGAATAGGATCCACTTAATTACATTTCCAGTCCAACTGGCAGGAACCATTCTGCAATACAAACTGAGTAACAGCCAGGTGCCCAAGGATTACAGAGGTAGTCATTTCACCAGTATCTTCAACCACTTTAAAACAAAGCATTTACCATCCTTTACTCAGATGTCAAATGTACACTGCATTTATTTTTTTGTAATCTTCTTCCAAATTCTTGCTTACTAAGCCAAGAGACATGTCAGAGGCTCAAACCTGCACAAAGAACAGAGATGTGAGGAAACTAGGAATATCTTGGGAACTATAAGTAGCCCAGTATTATGGGAGCAAAGGGTGCTGGTTTCATTATTTATTTA
Organism: Propithecus coquereli; assembly: GCF_000956105.1. Lineage (NCBI taxonomy): Eukaryota > Metazoa > Chordata > Mammalia > Primates > Indriidae > Propithecus > Propithecus coquereli. Next base: position 6,295,531 of record NW_012148396.1, read on the forward strand.
CTTTAACACTGTCTGGACACCACCACCACCTGCTGAATACAAGCTCCATGAGATTAGGTGCCTTGTCTATTATTCAGTGCTACACCAGCCCCCTACCTAAGACATAGAATAAAGCCCACTACATGACAAGTGTTCAATAAAACCATAAGCCATGCAATAAATGAACAAAAGCACAAGAACAGTGGTGGGCAACACAGTGGAGGACAATATGAACCATAGTTTCTGAAATCTGGATAACAAAACCACAATGCTAAGATAAGGAATTTGGAAAAATTATTACATAAACAAATAATAAACAATCACTAAAAATTGATGGAAAGTGGAGTAGGATGATATGATTGTTTTGTAATGTGACACTTGGGATAGGCTAAAATACATCTCCCAGAATTTCCTTTCCAGTCGGGTTGGAACACAAGGGAGACTCTTGCCAGATTTGTTGCTGATCTGCTGACTCATCTCACTGGCATGAAGCAGCATCTTGGCCTGCAATTGCTCTCCCTTTTCTGGACTCTTTCAGCTTTTCTGATTCCTACATGTGTGTTGAGCTTCATGATGATGGGCCCCTGATTTCTTCAGAATATGCCATCAGCAAGATCAGAGGCAATGAGAAGGGACACACATTTCCGTCTATCCATGTGCTGTCCAATTCATGCTCGTCTGCTTATAATATTCCCCTTTTGCCTTCCTGCCTGTGAACTTTAGTCTGTAGGAAAACTGCCAAAAGAGACTATTTAACCATATCCACGATTGCATAAGCCCAATTCTCTGTAACAAATAAGTGTGTATGTGTGTGTGTGTGTGTGCACGCATGTGCACACATACACACACAGGTAGTGATTTTGCTTCTCTAGCTGATCTGTGACTTATAGAGATGATTAGCTTAAGTAATAGACAAAGGAATCTGCAGGAATGTCAAATATATGTGGGAGATGGAGGTAATTCTAAAAGGTGAGAGATTAGGAGCTATATAAGATTATTGAACAGAGGTATGGATTGATTCACTATGGCTCAATGGATGTTGTCTTCAGCCTTGGACATAAATCAGTGAATACAGCATGGTCCTGTTTTGGCATCAGTGAATGCTCTAATTGAGAAGGAGATGAAATGTGTACCATAGCATGTATCAGGTAACTGTTAATAGAGCAAAGACCAAGTTAAAATGCACAGACACAGGCCCACAGCATAAAAAATTGAAAGATGATGATGACATATAGAAAACAATTCATAGGACTTTTTTTTTCTCATAGTAAATTAAGAATAAACCTTCAAGTATTCTAGGAAATGTGTAGGCACCAGAAAGACAAATCATTGATTCTTTGATATTTTTCAGCTGCTACAGTACTAACCCTGCTTTCATGAATGGGATTCCGGGTCATTAAAGAACATTCAGAATAGCTGTGTTCTTCAGAGAAGCACCTGACAATTATGAGTCAGGAAAGCTAAGCGGGGGGCCATGGACATAATTGGCACCCCCTGTTACCATGTTGCCATTTGGCAGTGTGCTGTCAGTTTTGGGGCCACCTATGTAAGTTAGAAATTCCATGGTTTCAGAATCAGACTTATTAGGGTGTGCTGCAATGGTATTGTATAATATGACCCACACATAATCATCAATTGCTAATAGAAAGGATATTTTTTAATTTATTCAGGTTCAAGAAACAAAAGGAGAGACGTTCTTCTTCCAATTCATCCTCCCTGGAAGATTCACACATCACATGGTCCCATGGTAAACTCAGGGCATATTTTAGCTGTAATGGGAGTTACGATTATAATTAAAACTTTACTTAAGGAACTGAAAGTTAACAATATTCTAAAATATTATCAAAATGGAAGCAGTGTAACAGAGTAGGAAGCAGTTGAGTTTTGAAATTCGAGAGAATTTGGTTCATGTCTTTGCTCTACATGACTGGGAGCCATCAAGTCTTTCCTCAGCGTAAAGGGAATACCACTGTGCTGTTGCAAAGACTTCAAGAGCTTATGCCTCCAAGCATTGTAACACCACATGTAGAGTTAATATTAAACACATTTTTTTCTCTTTTAATATGCATTTTCCTTCCAAAGCCCTATTTATTTTCTGTGTGACCTTTGGAAAAGTCAACTCTCTGGGAGGCAAATTTTTATCTATAAAATGTTTACACTGAAAAGTTTTAAGGACTAAATAGGATGATATATTCACATATAGGTGATCCAAAAGCATTTAATTATATCATTCTCGGTCAGTTATTTAAGAAAGTATCTTATGCTTTAGGAAGAAGGGAAGATCTTTTTTTCTTATTTTCACAGATAGTAATGCTAAATCTGTATGTTCATTAACCACTCCAAAAATGGCACAATGGCATTCCTTGATGCACTAAGAAGGTAAGGGGAAGAAATGATGATATATGAGGTCTGTCTAGAAGATATCCAGCCATTGTTAATATAACAAGAATGGTTTACGTGGCATCCATGTAACCTGGCAGCCGAGGACAGTGGACTGTAATGTGCATGTGTAAACAATGACAACCTCACTGTACTAGTCAATGGGGCACTAGACACCCTTGAGTAAGCATGTGTACTGTGTGGCCACGAATATGCATCGAATTTGCATTAAGCTTGAACAACCCTCCATGGAAACTATTTGGATGACTCAGAAGGCTTTCTGGGATGATGTAATGAGTGCAGTGCATCAGTGCAAATAAAAGTGTAGCACAAGCACTCAAAGATGGTCGAGAATCTGTTGAAGGTGATCCACATTCTGGAAGGCCTGCAACAAGCAGAACACCTGAGGATGTTAAACATGTCTCTTCAGTTAAGAGACACTGGAGAGCTATGTGAGGTCCAAGTTGCCTACTTTGAAGGGGACTGAGGTGTCATTGTCTTATGTACAATGTTTCTTGTATCTTGTATCTTCTTCAGTAAATGTTTCTGTTTCTCATATTACATGGCTGGATAATTTCCGGACAGATTATGTAAAGTATAATATTTCAATAAATGTCATCACAGTGTTATAATGGATTTTATTAACTCATTGTTAAAAATTCCATGTAATAGAGGATTGAGCAGTTAAGCCTGCTAATATACAAAACAAAGTTAAAATTGAATAAGTTTGTAGATATGGAAAACAAAATGGATATATTTGGCACCATTTGATGGTTCCTAATTGGAAAAGAAGAGTCATTTTAAATTAGTCATCAGCACATCCTTGGAAAAAGCTTTGTGTTGAGCCACAGTTTTAACATCAGCTGGCGTGTGGCAATGAACATCCCAGAAAGATCTGTGCCACCCAGATCCTTCTTTCAGGAATGATAGAATTAGTCCCCCAGTTGCTAAGAACACTGCTCTCTGATGTCAGCCTCCTGTGAGAATTGTCTCAGCTGAGGAACACAGGCTTGCTCAAAGTCATATTACTTTCCTTGGGTAGCCCATGTTTAATGACTTCATAAAACAAAGGTAAAAATAACAGCTCCCCCCATTATAGATCAGAACAAGTCTGAACGGTTATCGAAGAACCTGAATACCACTCAGGTTGAGACCTTCAGTGAGATTACATCTCCTTTTACCCAATCCTGCTTCCTCTTTTATCTTCCAATGGAGTTCGTCCCAGGAACACTTCTTGATAACACTGCTGCATATTAATCTCTAAGAATCTACTTCCTCAAAAACCCACAATTAGCGCTGGAAATGATCTGGGAAAGCTGATACTTGGAAGAAAGTTGGAGCTGTAGCACCTGCCCCCTGATGGCAATGAGGATCCCACTGCAAATGAGGACTTCACACGAAGTAGTGGCGCACTTAGTAAAGCTTTTGCTTGGTGTTGAAGTGGAATGGGATGCCAGTAGAAAGCAATGCATCAGCTGGTGCAATATATGTCATTTGAAAAATACATGGGAAGTAGTCACTGTGAAGACAATAGAATTGGGTGGATATAGCTAAGCTCACATCTCACTATAGAAAATAGATAACAAAGAGCTGAGAGTGTTTAATCATCGAATGAGAGCTAAATGTGAAAACTAGAGGATCTGCTTGGAGCACATAGAGAGGATCTCATCTCCTGCAGCTGTATGTCACAGAAAGCTGAGGACTTCATTAATCACTTAATTGTAGGAGTAGTCAAACTCCAAAAATAAACTCCCAGCCAAGTCTTCCATGTCATTACAGGATTCTGGTTAAGAAAGAATGAGACTCTGAAACATGATTAGAGGACATGCATAAGCATTTTTTGAATCTCTATATTCCTCTGAATATTCTGATCCTGTAGAAGTTCCCACTACCCTGTTGTGCGACGATAATGCAGAAATTTCTTCCTGGAAGGACAACATATGCTCCCTGTAGATCTTCCTCTCTTGGATGCTAGACAAATAACTAAGGTTAAGTCACAACATAACCTGATGAGGCATACTGGGCTTGCTCTTAGAACACACTGAAACTGAGCCCTAAAAGAATGAGAATAATTGTTGGTTTTATTTTACTATGTGTTGCTATTACTGTAGATCCTCACTCTACACCTGTTAGATAGAGAGGGATGAGATTATTAGTTCCTTTTATGGCAAAGGGCAAGAAATGAAGTAAGTTGCTTATATAGGTAAAAAAAAAAAAAAAAAAAGTGGTGGAGATGGGTTTTTAGCCTATGCCTTCCATCTATCTGCAGGTGCCCTACTCAATCCATTAGGCATGGTCCTGTAACAAACTTGGGATCTAAGGGATATTACTGATTATTAGTTCAGAATATGTTGAGTGTTAAGGTGTTGAGTGATATAGATATAAAAAGTCTTAGCCCTTAACTCTTGTGAAAGTTTTTTTTTTCTCAGGATTCTCCACCATCCAGCCCCGTGTTTTCTTTTCTACTTCAATCCCTTAAGTCATAATCTGACTTCACATGCCTGTCTTCTGATTCCACAGCACCTTCTTACATTAACTATTTTTCTCAACATGGCAATTGTCCTCTTTTGATGCCTTTAAAGAATAACTTTCTTATAGAGTTGTTTGATTT
>NW_012148396.1:6300549-6307795 GCF_000956105.1 Propithecus coquereli
TTAACATCAGCTGGCATGTGGCAATGAACATCCCAGAAAGATCTGTGCCACCCAGATCCTTCTTTCAGGAATGATAGAATTAGTCCCCCAGTTGCTAAGAACACTGCTCTCTGATGTCAGCCTCCTGTGAGAATTGTCTCAGCTGAGGAACACAGGCTTGCTCAAAGTCATATTACTTTCCTTGGGTAGCCCATGTTTAATGACTTCATAAAACAAAGGTAAAAATAACAGCTCCCCCCATTATAGATCAGAACAAGTCTGAACGGTTATCGAAGAACCTGAATACCACTCAGGTTGAGACCTTCAGTGAGATTACATCTCCTTTTACCCAATCCTGCTTCCTCTTTTATCTTCCAATGGAGTTCGTCCCAGGAACACTTCTTGATAACACTGCTGCATATTAATCTCTAAGAATCTACTTCCTCAAAAACCCACAATTAGCGCTGGAAATGATCTGGGAAAGCTGATACTTGGAAGAAAGTTGGAGCTGTAGCACCTGCCCCCTGATGGCAATGAGGATCCCACTGCAAATGAGGACTTCACACGAAGTAGTGGCGCACTTAGTAAAGCTTTTGCTTGGTGTTGAAGTGGAATGGGATGCCAGTAGAAAGCAATGCATCAGCTGGTGCAATATATGTCATTTGAAAAATACATGGGAAGTAGTCACTGTGAAGACAATAGAATTGGGTGGATATAGCTAAGCTCACATCTCACTATAGAAAATAGATAACAAAGAGCTGAGAGTGTTTAATCATCGAATGAGAGCTAAATGTGAAAACTAGAGGATCTGCTTGGAGCACATAGAGAGGATCTCATCTCCTGCAGCTGTATGTCACAGAAAGCTGAGGACTTCATTAATCACTTAATTGTAGGAGTAGTCAAACTCCAAAAATAAACTCCCAGCCAAGTCTTCCATGTCATTACAGGATTCTGGCTAAGAAAGAATGAGACTCTGAAACATGATTTTTGAATCTCCATATTCCTCTGAATATTCTGATCCTGTAGAAGTTCCCTCTGCCCTGTTGCTTGAAGATAATGCAGAAATTTCTTCCTGGAAGGACAACATATGCTCCCTGTAGATCTTCCTCTCTTGGATGCTAGACAAATAACTAGGGTTAAGTCACAACATAACCTGACAGGGCATACTAGGCCTGCTCTTAGAACACACTGAAACTGAGCCCTAAAAGAATGAGAATAATTGTTGGTTTTATTTTACTATGTGTTGCTATTACTGTAGATCCTCACTCTACACCTGTTAGATAGAGAGGGATGAGATTATTAGTTCCTTTTATGGCAAAGGGCAAGAAATGAAGTAAGTTGCTTATATAGGTAAAAAAAAAAAAAAAAAAAGTGGTGGAGATGGATTTTTAGCCTATGCCTTCCATCTATCTGCAGGTGCCCTACTCAATCCATTAGGCATGGTCCTGTAACAAACTTGGGATCTAAGGGATATTACTGATTATTAATCCAGAATATGTTGAGTGTTAAGGTGTTGAGTGATACAGATATAAAAAGTCTTAGCCCTTAACTCTTGTGAAAGTTTTTTTTTCCTCAGGATTCTCCACCATCCAGCCCAGTGTTTTATTTTCTACTTCAATCCCTTAAGTCATAACCTGACTTCACATGCCTGTCTTCTGATTCCACAGCACCTTCTTACATTAACTATTTTTCTCAACATGGCAATTGTCCTCTTTTGATGCCTTTAAAGAATAACTTTCTTATAGAGTTGTTTGATTTGATCTGACCTGGAAAAACAATCCCCTCACAATGAAAATAGGAAATGAAGAAGCAGCAAAGTGTCCCAGATTGTACACTACACATAATAGGGATTATCACAATGATGGGTGATAGACACCCTGGTTCAAAGAAAAAAGGAAGTAAAAAGGGAAGGAAAGAAGGAAGGAAAAGAAAAGAAAGAGAGAGTAAGAAAGAAAGAAAAAAGAAAGAAAGAAAGAAAGAAAGAAAGAAAGAAAGAAAGAAAGAAAGAGAATGCTTTTTCTTCATCTATTTAGAGGATCATATGGTCTTTGTTTTTGCTTTGTTTATGTGGTGAATTGCATGTATTGATTTATGATGTTGAACCATCCTTGCATCTCTGGGATGAAGCCCACTTGATCGCGGGGCATTATTTTTTGATGTGCTGTTGAGTTTGGTTTGCTAGTATTTTATTGAGGACTTTTGCATCCATATTAATATGGAATATTGGTCTGTAGTTTTCTATTTGTTGCGTCCATTTCTGGCTTTGGTATCAAGGTGATACTGGCTTTGTAAAATGAATTGGGGAGGATTCCCTCCTTCTCAATATTATGGAATAATTTCTGTACTATGGGTACCAGGTCTTCTTTGTAGGTCTTATAGAATTCATCACTGAGTCCATCTGGTCCAGGGCTTATTTTGTATAGGGAGGTTTTATTATTACTGTTTCAATCTCATTGTTCATTACTGGCCTATTTAGGAATTCTGTTTCTTCAAGGTTGAGTTTTCGGAAGTTGTTTGTTTCCTGGAACTTGTCCATTTCCTCTGCATTTTCTAGTTTATGCACATAGAGATTTATGTAGTATTTATGGATATTGCTTTGCATTTATGCGGTATCAGTTGTAATGTTACCATATTCATTTTTGATTGGGCATATTTGGCTCCTTTCTCTCCTGTTCTTGGTTAATCTAGCAAGAGGTCTGTCAATTTTTTTTATCTTTTCAAATAACCAATTTTTAGTTTAGTTAATCCTTTTTTTGTTTTGTTTTGAATGTTAGTTTGCTTCGCATAGTCCCCTATCTCTCTCAGTGATTGCTCAAACTGTCTTGTACTCGTCTCTGCCTCTTTGACTGGGTTATCTTGAGTGCCTTGTCTTCATGCTCTGAGATTTTCTTCTCCTTAGTTTAGCCTGTTGTTAAAGCTTTCTGCTGCATTTTAAAATTTCCTAAATGACTCTTTCATTTCTTTAAGTTTTATTATATCTTCTCTTAAGTTGTCTAGCTCTCTAGTGACGTTTTCATTTTTTTTCATTGATTTCCTAAAATTTTAGGGGGCTTCTTTTTGTTGGTTTTCAACTTTTTCTACAATTCCATTCATCTTTCTGTATTTTTGCAATTTCCTTGCAAGTGGGGTCCACTACTACCATAGCTCTGTTGTGTTCACTTGGGGGTGTCAAACTATTTTGTTGTTTGATGTTGCCAGTGTTCTTTTGCTGGTTTCTTCTTATCTGGCTCCCCTTCTCTCACCTCTGGGTTAATAGAATTGTAGGACATCTGTTCTTCTTGGCTGGGGAATCTCTAGAATCAAGTCCAGGAGTGATGGCTACACAGGGCTTGGGGGTCCTGAGTGAAGTGTTGGACCTCGGGGAAGTTATGCTGTCCCAGGGGTAGTGGTAGAGATTCAGTAGTGGGGTCTTGGGATCCAGGCACAATTCTGGAATCTCAGGAGTGGGGTCACAGGCCCATTGGGGGCTCTGGAGCTAGAGGGGCAGAGCCTCTGCTGCGGGCACAGTGAGAGTTTCAGTACTGGCTCTGGGGATTTTGGAAATAGAGCTACCCTTATAAGGTGCTATTCTACCAGTGTGGAGACTACTGATGTCCTGTTGCACAGTCTTAATGGTCAAGGTCTGTGTAGGCGGACCAGCACTGCTGTTTGACCCACGTTCTAGGACTCACAGATGCAGTCACCCCAGGGTTTCCAAGTGGTGCCTGTGGTGTCTGGGACTCATTCTCTGTTTGGCTCCCACACTGGGGAGGAGGTGTGCTTGGCCCCTAGTCACAGGGCACTACACAGTGGAGTGTTTGTTCTCTCTCAACTTGGTGGGGGTGGTGCAAAGGCTATCGCTTGGAGGCTGGATCCCATGTAGACTTGGCTCTGTGCACCAGAATGATCAGGATGCTGTCAGTTGCAGTAAACCTGGGATTGGTAAGCATCCGGTCTCTGCTGCACCTGCTTTCCAGCGGAATGTCTCTGCACATACACTGAGCAGCTCCCTGATCTGTCCAGAAGTTTGTAGTGGAGGAGGGAGACTCTTCATAGATTAAGCTGCCTGTAACTTTTGTTTCTCTCCTAAAAAACAGTGTCCCCTTGGGTTGCTTTGTTCCTGCTGTCTTCCCCTCTTCAAAACAGTGTGAATTGTGTTGGGACCCCCAGTTTAATCTCTGAGATGGTTGGTGATGCTTATGAGTAAGGATCAGCTATACCCTGTTTGATTGAATTGGTAGATGCTATAACAAGCTATAGAGTTGTTCTCCCTGCCAGTGGTTGATACTTGCAAGAGAGAGCCAACTGCAGAGATGTTCTTTTGTGCCTGTGATAAGCTCTAGTCCCTCACGTGGAGCATTTGAATGCCCCAGGCTTTGGGAGGGGCCTTGTAGATCCTAGGGGGTTGCTTGATCTCTCCTACAGCAGAAGTGGGTGGAGGGGCGGGGCTGGGCATAGTTAGGTTGTGTCTGGAAGGCTTTGCAAAACCTTGGCAGGGCTCAGAGGTCATCTTCCCAGCCACTAGGGACACCTCATGGGAGGAAGATCAAGGAAGACTCTCCAAGCCAGAAAGGCTGCTGTGATGGAGAGGCTATACTTCCCAGCCTGGCTGCCAGGAGTGAGCTTTGCCTCTCTTGCCTTGTCCCTGCCCTCAGGCCCCGAATGTGCTACATTGGGTTGCTATGGAGCCACACACTGGTATTTCCCGTGCTGAAAAGCCTGCCCTAGCTGACAGCAGGGCTTTCCTGTGGGGGGCATGGACACTTCCCCAGTTCACCATGTCTTGGACCTCCACAGTTTTCTCCCACCAGTTCTGCCCATGTGGGTTCCTTCACCTTCCAAGTCCAGCTCCTAAACCTCCCCACCGTGTCCACCTGCAATCCTCTTGAGTCCTACTTGTCTGACCCACTGGTACACATCTCTGCAAAGCACCGGCGGGCAGAGAGCTCCCAGATTGGGTGCCCTGGGTCCCCTGCAGGTCCCCAAGGGGAGAGGCATGGGCAGCAGTCTCTGTGGAACAGACTTCAGGATGCACCAGCTGGATGGAGGGGGCTGCTCGCCAAATTCTGGGCTCAAACTACTCTCTGGGTTGCAGTGGGTGGGGGAGGGGTGGGGAAAGATAAGAGTCTGCATGGAAGAAAGCCTGCTTTCTGGCCTCTCAGGTGAGTCTCCCTGGAGGGAAACCCTGCATGGAGTGTCCAAGCTCTGGTATCACACAAATTCTCCTCATTGTGTTTGCCACAACGCTTGGGTTTATGGAGGTGGAAAAGCTTTCCAATAACTTGGTGGCCTGCTGATCAATGAAGGATTGTGAGAGGGAGAAAGGGATCCCCATTTACCCCTTCTCTGGGCTCCGAAACTCCCTGGGTTTGGTCCTCGCCAATATCTTTTTTTCCTTTATCCTTTTCCATCTCTGTTTCACAATTTTCCTCAGTGAGGTTCCCAGCAGACTCCGGCATTTCTCTCACTGAAATTGATCTGTGCTGTGTCCCCTCTCCTGTCTCGTCTATCCAAAGCCCTTCCTTCTCTCTGGAATGGTCCAGCAAATGATGTCTCCGTCAGCCATCTTGCCTCATCTCCCCTGGGAACTCAGATTTTAAGGTTTCTCTGGGGTCTACTTGGCCCAGAAAGGATCCTTTTAGTTGGTTTGGAGGCCTTAGGATTTTATTTTTGGTTTATACTCTCCTCGTTTATCAAATAAACTTTCCCATAGGCTTCTATTGGGTCCTCCTCAATGCAGGTTGTTGCCTGTAATACATTCATCAAACAGATTGCAGGGGACTCTTTCCCAGGTAATTGTGTTCATTACCTCTCCTACTTAAACCTCCCAGCTCTCTACTCTTCATGGTAGCCTGGCACCTGATGCCCTTGTGACACTAGGACCATCACCTCTTCTAGGCTTATGTCTACCTCCTCCTGACACATGCTCCATGCTCTGGCCAACTGAATTCTTAGCAGTTCTTTCCCTGAAAACACACTGTGGTTTATTCCTCCATGTCTCTGAAGATATCGTTCAGTGGGGAGTATTGACTAAAAGGAGACCCCATGGCATAGTGGAGGGAAGAATATCAGGGTTAGCAGGAGAAGTAAGTGAGTAAATTCAGGAAAAGCATACACATCAGGCAGAACTTAGGGATAAAAGAAAGACTTGGAAAAGAAAGGAGGAACTTCTGTCCCTGGTGCACATTCTTGTCAAGGTGAGTAGTCAGTAATGAATTCATGTTGTCTCCCTCAACCTTTACTTTTGTATTGTTGCCACAGAGAAGCCAGAAAATCATCAACCCTCCCCTGGTGCCATGTGGTAGAGCTAGGAGCATTTTGGACAATCTGAGTCTGGAGTTGCTCTCCTCCAGGAAGGTTGGGACTATATAAAAGTGGTAAGTAGACTGGAAGTCAGTTTTCTAGCTCCCCTCGCTGTGAGAACCTCTTGTTTCTCACTGAAGGACCCAGGTTCTTCTCATTCTCCTAGATGACTTTGCTTCCTCCATTCTGGGAAGACTTTTTGACTCATCTCTCATCAAAAGCTGAATTGCACATCTTCTTGGGAAATGATGCTTGCACCTCTGATAAGGCAGTATTTACACTGAATTGCAAAATTTCTTTACCTTTCCTTTTCTCCACTGGAGCATTCAAGTAGTGATGTAGTTTGTATATTTGGTGCCTCCAAATATCATGCTGAGATTTGATCCCCAGCATTGGAGATAATGCTAAGAGGGAGGTGTTTGGGTCGTGGGGACAGAACTCTCATGAATGTCTTTGTGCCCTCCCTGGAATAATGAGTGTTCTCATTTTGTTAGTTCACTCTAGAGATAGTTGTTTAAAGGAGCCTGGTACCACCTCCTCCCTCTCTTCCTAGCCTCTCTCTCCATGTGACACACCTTTTCCCCCTTCGCCTTCCCTGAAGCTCCCTGAAACCCTCACCAGTAGCAGATGCTGGTGTAACACTTCTTGTACAGCCTGCAGAACCATGACCCAAATAAACCTCTTCAGGAATTACCCAGACTCAAGTATTCCTTTATAGCAACACAAAATGGACTAACACAGGCAGGAAAGAGTTTTCTCATCTCTTTTTCTTCAGTGCCTAACATAATGTCTGGCAAAGTTGGTGTCAATTTATTACTAACTACATGAACACACACACATACACGCACAGGAATTTAAACTCGGATTTCAAATTTCCTAAAACATAAACCTTTATTCTGTATTGTATTTCATAATTTCTACTGCCATTTCAAGCATATTATTCAAGTGAAGGAGATAGAACATGCATGCAATGAGAGACAATTTA
>NW_012148396.1:6307845-6313345 GCF_000956105.1 Propithecus coquereli
CCCCCACCCAACATCCAATAGATGTTATTCTTATATGTGCATTTATGTGTTGATCAGTTAATACCAGTTTGATGGTGAGTACATGTGGTGTCTTGTCTTCATGCTCTGAGATTTTCTTCTCTTTGGTTTAGCCTGTTGTTAAAGCTTTCTGCTGCATTTTGAAATTCCCTAAATGACTCTTACATTTAAGTTCTATTATATCTTCTCTTAAGTTGTCTAGTTCTCTAGTGACATTTTCATTTTTTTTTCATTGATTTTCTAAAATTTTAGGGGGCTTCTTTTTGTTGGTTTTCAACTTTTTCTACAATTCCATTCATTTTATTTGCCATCCATATTCTGAATTCCATTTCTGTATTTTGGCAATTTCCTTGTGAGTGGGGTCCACTACTACCATAGCTCTGTTGTGTTCACTTGGGGGTGTCAAACTATTTTGCTGTTTGATGTTGCCAGTGTTCTTTTGCTGGTTTCTTCTTATATGGCTCCCCTTCTCTCACCTCTGGTTTAATAGAATTGTAGGGCATCTGTTCTTCTTGGCTAGGGAATCCCTAGAATCAAGTCCAGGAGTGATGGCTACACAGGGCTTGGGCGTCCTGAGTGAAGTGTTGGACCTCGAGGGAAGTTATGCTGTCCCAGGGGTAGTGGTGGAGACTCAGTAGTGGGGTCTTGGGATCCAGGCACAATTCTGGAATCTCAGGAGTGGGGTCACAGGCCCATTGGGGGCCCTGGATCTAGAGGGGCAGAGCCTCTGATTCTGGCACAGTGAGAGTTTCAGAGCTGGCTCTGGGGATTTTGGAAACAGAGTCACCCTTACAGGGTGCTATTCTACAGTGTGGAGACTACTGATGTCCTGTTGCACAGTCTTAATGGCCAAGGTCTGTGTAGGTGGACCAGCACTGCTGTTTGACCCAGGTTCTAGGATTCACAGATGCAGTCACCCCAGGGTTTCCAAGTGGTGCCTGTGGTGTTTGGGACTCATTCTCTGTTTGGCTCCCACACTGGGGAGGAGGTGTGCTTGGCCCCTAGTCACAGGGCACTACACAATGGAGTGTTTGTTCTCTCCCAACTTGGTGGGAGTGGTGCAAAGGCTATCGCTTGGAGGCTGGGTCCCATGTAGACCTGGCTCTGTGCACCAGAATGATCAGGATGCTGTCAGTTGCAGAAACCTGGGATTGGTAAGCATTCGGTCTCTGCTGCACCTGCTTTCCAGAGGAATGTCTCTGCACATACACTGAGCAGCTCCCTGATCTGTCCAGAGGTTTGTAGTGGAGGAAGGAGACTCTTCATAGATTAAGCTGCCTGTAACTTTTGTTTCTCTCCTAAAAAGCAGTGTCCCCTTGGGTTGCTTTGTTCCTGCTGTCTTCCCCTCTTCAAAACAGTGTGAATTGTATTGGGACCCCCAGTTTAATCTCTGAGATGGTTGGTGATGCTTGTGAGTAAGGATCAGCTATACCCTGTTTGATTGAATTGGTAGATGTTATAACAAGCTATAGAGTTGTTCTCCCTGCCAGTGGTTGATGCTTGCAAGAGAGAGCCAACTGCAGAGATGTTCTTTTGTGCCTGTGATAAGCTCTAGTCCCTCACATGGAGCATTTGAATGTCCCAGGCTTTGGGAGGGGCCTTGTAGCTCCTAAGGGGTTGCTTGATCTCTCCTACAGCAGAAGTGGATGGAGGGGCCGGGCTGGGCACAGTTAGGTTGTGTCTGGAAGGCTTTGCAAAACCTTGGCAGGGCTCAGAGGTCATCTTCCCAGCAACTAGAGACACCTCATGGGAGGAAGATCAAGGAAGGCTCTCCAAGCCAGAAGGACTGCTGTGATGGAGAGGCTATACTTCCCAGCCTGGCTGCCAGGAGTGAGCTTTGCCTCTCTTGCCTTGTCCCTGCCCTCAGGCCCCGAATGTGCTACATTGGGTTGCTATGGAGCCACACACTGGTATTTCCCGTGCTGAAAAGCCTGCCCTAGCTGACAGCAGGGCTTTCCTGTGGGGGGCATGGACACTTCCCCAGTTCACCATGTCTTGGACCTCCACAGTTTTCTCCCACCAGTTCTGCCCATGTGGGTTCCTTCACCTTCCATGTCCAGCTCCTAAACCTCCCCACCGTGTCCACCTGCAACCCTCTTGAGTCCTACTTGTCTGACCCACTGGTACACATCTCTGCAAAGCACCAGCGGGCAGAGAGCTCCCAGATTGGGTGCCCTGGATCCCCTGCAGGTCCCCAAGGGGAGAGGCATGGGCAGCAGTCTCTGTGGAACAGACTTCAGGATGCACCAGCTGGATGGAGGGGGCTGCTCGCCAAATTCTGGGCTCAAACTACTCTCTGGGTTGCAGTGGGTGGGGGAGGGGTGGGGAAAGATAAGAGTCTGCATGGAAGAAAGCCTGCTTTCTGGCCTCTCAGGTGAGTCTCCCTGGAGGGAAACCCTGCATGGAGTGTCCAAGCTCTGGTATCACACAAATTCTCCTCATTGTGTTTGCCACAACGCTTGGGTTTATGGAGGTGGAAAAGCTTTCCAATAACTTGGTGGCCTGCTGATCAATGAAGGATTGTGAGAGGGAGAAAGGGATCCCCATTTACCCCTTCTCTGGGCTCCGAAACTCCCTGGGTTTGGTCCTCGCCAATATCTTTTTTTCCTTTATCCTTTTCCATCTCTGTTTCACAATTTTCCTCAGTGAGGTTCCCAGCAGACTCCGGCATTTCTCTCACTGAAATTGATCTGTGCTGTGTCCCCTCTCCTGTCTCGTCTATCCAAAGCCCTTCCTTCTCTCTGGAATGGTCCAGCAAATGATGTCTCCGTCAGCCATCTTGCCTCATCTCCCCTGGGAACTCAGATTTTAAGGTTTCTCTGGGGTCTACTTGGCCCAGAAAGGATCCTTTTAGTTGGTTTGGAGGCCTTAGGATTTTATTTTTGGTTTATACTCTCCTCGTTTATCAAATAAACTTTCCCATAGGCTTCTATTGGGTCCTCCTCAATGCAGGTTGTTGCCTGTAATACATTCATCAAACAGATTGCAGGGGACTCTTTCCCAGGTAATTGTGTTCATTACCTCTCCTACTTAAACCTCCCAGCTCTCTACTCTTCATGGTAGCCTGGCACCTGATGCCCTTGTGACACTAGGACCATCACCTCTTCTAGGCTTATGTCTACCTCCTCCTGACACATGCTCCATGCTCTGGCCAACTGAATTCTTAGCAGTTCTTTCCCTGAAAACACACTGTGGTTTATTCCTCCATGTCTCTGAAGATATCGTTCAGTGGGGAGTATTGACTAAAAGGAGACCCCATGGCATAGTGGAGGGAAGAATATCAGGGTTAGCAGGAGAAGTAAGTGAGTAAATTCAGGAAAAGCATACACATCAGGCAGAACTTAGGGATAAAAGAAAGACTTGGAAAAGAAAGGAGGAACTTCTGTCCCTGGTGCACATTCTTGTCAAGGTGAGTAGTCAGTAATGAATTCATGTTGTCTCCCTCAACCTTTACTTTTGTATTGTTGCCACAGAGAAGCCAGAAAATCATCAACCCTCCCCTGGTGCCATGTGGTAGAGCTAGGAGCATTTTGGACAATCTGAGTCTGGAGTTGCTCTCCTCCAGGAAGGTTGGGACTATATAAAAGTGGTAAGTAGACTGGAAGTCAGTTTTCTAGCTCCCCTCGCTGTGAGAACCTCTTGTTTCTCACTGAAGGACCCAGGTTCTTCTCATTCTCCTAGATGACTTTGCTTCCTCCATTCTGGGAAGACTTTTTGACTCATCTCTCATCAAAAGCTGAATTGCACATCTTCTTGGGAAATGATGCTTGCACCTCTGATAAGGCAGTATTTACACTGAATTGCAAAATTTCTTTACCTTTCCTTTTCTCCACTGGAGCATTCAAGTAGTGATGTAGTTTGTATATTTGGTGCCTCCAAATATCATGCTGAGATTTGATCCCCAGCATTGGAGATAATGCTAAGAGGGAGGTGTTTGGGTCGTGGGGACAGAACTCTCATGAATGTCTTTGTGCCCTCCCTGGAATAATGAGTGTTCTCATTTTGTTAGTTCACTCTAGAGATAGTTGTTTAAAGGAGCCTGGTACCACCTCCTCCCTCTCTTCCTAGCCTCTCTCTCCATGTGACACACCTTTTCCCCCTTCGCCTTCCCTGAAGCTCCCTGAAACCCTCACCAGAAGCAGATGCTGGTGTAACACTTCTTGTACAGCCTGCAGAACCATGACCCAAATAAACCTCTTCAGGAATTACCCAGACTCAAGTATTCCTTTATAGCAACACAAAATGGACTAACACAGGCAGGAAAGAGTTTTCTCATCTCTTTTTCTTCAGTGCCTAACATAATGTCTGGCAAAGTTGGTGTCAATTTATTACTAACTACATGAACACACACACATACACGCACAGGAATTTAAACTCGGATTTCAAATTTCCTAAAACATAAACCTTTATTCTGTATTGTATTTCATAATTTCTACTGCCATTTCAAGCATATTATTCAAGTGAAGGAGATAGAACATGCATGCAATGAGAGACAATTTACGTTCCGCTATAAATTCCATCAAAGAAAACGGAGCAGAATGTTGACCAATCAACATACATCTGGAAATGAAAGAACTGTAGGCAAGGTAATGATGAAGTAATTACCCTGGCTTGAACTCAAGGTCTAAACTTTTATAATTTATTTTAATGAAACTCTATGTTCTGCCTACATAAATCATATATTTCTACTACATGATTTGTTATAAAATGCCTATTTATATAGTTGAAAAGAATGTCTGGCAGGAAGTAGATGCTGGTGGGGATAATTTTGGGTCCAGATTTACTATCTGAATTAACGGAGGAAGAGTATATGCAGAATTTTAATGAAAATTTGAAATGAAACTAAATTAGGTATTCAAATTAAGTATAATTTTTCAAGCTAAGAATAGAAAAATAATATATTGAGTGAAGCTCTTTATAGCTTAGAGACAGAAGAATAAAAGTTTAACACAATTTAGTTATTCTTGATGTTTCTCTCTAGCTGAAGATATCATCTCTTTCTTATCCTAATTGAGTTTCCCTATCTCACTCCCATTAATAATGGCTAGAGTGAGATATGGGTCAAGTGGAAAAATGACCATAAATGTTCTCTTGTTTCGTAGAGGATTATGCAGTTCTAATATGTACAGAATGATGATAATATGAACCTTGTTGACCTGGTCCTAAAGAATATGATGAATGGAAGGAAAAAGAAATAAAATATGTTCTCATTCTTTAAGTTTTAGATACAAATCGAACTTACTGAACAACCCTTGATTAGGCATTATTGTGTGTGAGATATTCTGCAGGTCTGAAATCAAAAATCATGGAAAAACAAATAAGCAGGAAAATAATAAAATGGTGTCTCTACCCCTCTGCCTAAAACACACAGGCTAGTAAAACAGACGCATAAGACATGAAAGAAATGATACAAGTACTATATATTTCATGGTCTAATAGAAATGTGGAAAATGTTCTGGAGGGTCCCAAATGTAGAGATATG
>NW_012148396.1:6314765-6319904 GCF_000956105.1 Propithecus coquereli
TCATATTCCCGCTCGCCCCAAGCTGTGGTAAATTCATTCTATTGTCTACATCTACACTTTTGGCTATGTTAGACATCTCATGTAGGAGGAATCATGCAGTGTTTGCAACTTCTGTGACTGACACTTTTGTGTCTTTGGGGTATTTGTTCTTTTTTTACCAAGCCTCAGAGTCTCTGTAGTAGGCCCAGGGGCTTTAGAGGAGCCAAAGACCCGGGAGCCCTATTCTGGAGAAGCTGAATCCACAGACTCCAGATCAGGGTGTCTTAAGCACAGATACAGCCTTTGTTTCTTCCACAAGTAGTATTTTAGCCTAATGAGGATCAGAATGAACACAAAAGCAGCCAGGTCCTGCAATGTTTCACATGATCCCATCAAATTTCCACAGATCATGTTTACGAGGCCCATAATTTTCAGTCATTCGATTATTTGCTAAATTGGATGTTCATGTGCATATGCATGTGTATTTGGGAAATAAATTCAAAATTGCACTAGATATTCCAAGGAATGGTCTACCTTGCCAAATGCTTAAGAACCACCTTTGTAGTGGGAGGCAGATCTATATAAACTTCTTTCAATGTAACGTAGTAAGTGCAACAATAAATATAAAGAAGTGCCTGTAGTTTTATAGTAGACTCAGTGAGAGCTAAATAATTGTGTAATCAAAGGTCACTTTCTAGAGTCTGACTGTGTTTAATATATGACAATACTTTTATTTTATCATTGTGAAAAAATTGTGATTGATAATTTTATCATTTGACATTTTGGCAGAAAATAGACAACACTCAGATTTGCAGATAGTAGATTTTGAATTTATTTAGGATGGCTAGTGAATGTTAGATTTCTTATCAACTAACAAGCCAAAGTTCCTAAAGGAAGAGGTCTACTCTATAAGCAGTGAATCCTCACTGCTCAAAACATTGTCAAGCTTCAATGTAAGAGGTAACTGTTTTGATTTTTGATAGAGATGGGCCGCCATGCCAAATCATACTCATTCTCTACTTTGACTAAATTCTCTGTATAACAAGTTTTTCTGAATGCAAATAGAATATACAAAAAACTGACAAAGTATTGTCAACATTTTGCATTTTAGAAAAGGGGAGGAAAAGCCACTTGTAGCTGTCCACACCTCAGTTGATAGCATTTTCATTCTAGTTATTTCCTTTCTTTCTTTCTTTCTCTAATTCCCCAAACTCAATTCATCAGCAAATTGTCTTGTTTCTACTTTCAAAATATATCCAGAATCTGACCAATATCCACTATATCTAAACTTACAAGTTTGCCTTGATCTTCTACTCGTTTCTCCACCTCCATCCCATCAAAGTTTGTATTATGAATCTTCTACCTTCAAGGATATGCCAATGGTACCCTCTCCATCCACTTCCCATGTTTTCTGCTGCTACTACCCTGATCCAGGCCACCATTACCTCTCACCTGAACTGTAACAACACCTTCTCTGTTCTCACATCCATACTTTAAAAATGACTATTGTCCATTCTCTACATATGTAAAGTACATAGTATACAATATATATAAAATATAAACACATATATAAAATGAACACATAGTATAAATGTACAGCGATGACATTCCAAATGACTTAGGATAAAATTCAAAGTACTGTCAGGACCTGCAAGTCTTGACTTGCTCTGTGCTCTGCTTGTCTCCTCTCCAAATACACGTCACAACAGACCCTGCTATGCCCAATATATTTTAGACAAGGTGGAATTTTCTGTGTTTATTAAATCATTACACATCTTCCAACCTCAGGGCCCTTGAACTGGAGATTCATTCTCCCTGGAAAGCTCTTTCTATAGATTATCTTTTAGCCCACAGCTTTTTAGTTCTCAGCTGGCTGCACCTCTCAAAGTACTTCTTCCCAGACTACTCAGCCTAAATTACTTCTACTTCTACCTAATCACCAGCTCTCATATTATTCTGTTCTTTTATAGGCATTATTGCTCCGAAAAGCTTGTTTATTTCTTACTGCATACATTGTCATCTAGAATTTTGGTCACATGAGGATAGGGACCTTGTCTGGCTTTTTCACTGCTGAATCACTAGACAGTAAATATATATGAATAGGTATCTTACATATGCATAAATATGGAAGACAAATAAGCACATGAAAAACTGTTCATAATTATTTTCTATTAGGAAATTATAAATTAAAACAAAAGTATACCATTACATACCTATTAGAATGGCTAAAATTAAAAAAAAATAATAATGATACCAAAGGCTGGTGAGGATGTGGAACAACAGAAATTCTTATTAATTACTGCTGACGTAAATGCAAAATGATACAGCCACTTTGGGAGACAGTTTGGCAGTTTCTTAAAAAATGAAACATAACTTTAACACAATCTACCAATTGTATTCCTAGATATTTACCCATTTGAGTTGAAAACGTATGTTCACATGAATACCTGCACACAAAGGTTATAGATGTTTTATTCATAATCACTCAGAATTAGAGGGAATCAAGATGTTCTTCAATGGGTCAATGAATAAACAAATTGTGATAGTAATACATCCATATGATGGGCTTTTATTTGGTGATGAAAAGAAATGAGCTATCAAGACAAAACAAAATATAGAGCAATCGTAAATACATATTGCTGAGTAACATAAAACAATCTGCGTAAGATACATATTATTAACATATGATTCCAACTATGGTGACCTAATTAATATATGACAATCTGGGAAAATCTTTAGAGACAGGGAACAGATCAGTGGTTGAAGGAGAGGGAGAGAGGACTCTGGGTGGGGCACAGAGCAGTTTTAAGGCAAGGAAACTACTCTGTGATTCTGTTCTGGGGATATATGCCATTATATTTGTCAAAATGCACTGAACTGTATAACACAAAGAGTGAATGTTAATTTAAACTATAAACTTTAGTTAATAATAATGTATCAATGTTAGTCCATTATTTTTAACAAATGTAGCATACTAATACAAGATGTTCATAATAGAGGAAACTGATAGTTGGGGTTGTATATGGGAACTCTGTGCACAGTCTTTTCAGTTCTTCTGTGCAACTGCCTTAAAAAATAATGTCACTAAATAATAACAACAACAGCAAGAAAAATGACTCTCAAGAATTTGGGTCTGAAAAACTGGAGAAAATGGTAAAATGATTTGGGCAGTAATAGAAAGTCAAAAAAGGAGGGAGAACTCATACAATTTTTATAGATCCTTTTCTGCACTGGATGCCTCAAGAGTCAGAGCACAAGTCATTTTAGATATAGCAGTTACGATGACAAGATGATCTATTAGTGTGATGCCTCCTCTTAAGATATTAATCCTGAAATGTCACATATTTTCATGCTTAAAAATGCACTTGTTCTCTATTTGGTTCAGATACTGATACCTTATTCTGAAAATCTAGATGAATGGAGAGCCATAGAGTTTTTCAGGGGAACATAGCTAGCAAGGGCTAAGAGGTTTTGTACCTCGAGTGGGACATGATCCAGGTAACTATAATGAGAACAGCTGAACCCAATTGTTGAAGAGAAGAGGCTAAGAAGAAAGAATAATCCCACTCAATGAAGAGATATAGCACAGTGGGGAGAGGGTCACAGAGATGGGGGAGGCAGAGTTTGTCCCCAAGCAGGAAGATGTTAAGGTCTTGATTTCTATCACACGAAAAAGGGTGCAATTATCTAAGGCCATGGCTGCCTCCTCTCTCAGAAATTCAGGAAATTTGAGGGTGAGGGCAGGTCATCTATTGAAATCATGGTCCCTTTTTTCAACTTTCTGACTACATAGACAACTCTGGCTGTGAGCAGCTACAGTGCATGTGCTGGTGGAGATTGTAGAAGATGATCTCCAAGGAGCTGTGCATAATTTACTCTGCCTCAGAAGGCACAAGCTAATTTTGAACAAACCCCTTTGCTGTCATCTACTGTAACACAGCCAATTTAGATTAATCCTTGAACTGGGATTCCACATGCATAATATAGTCTCCTAAACAAAGAAAGGCAAACCTGAGACATTAATAGTATCCAAATGATTGCTTAGGTTTAATGCCAAGATCCTTTTTAAAAAGTTCAGTTTTTAATCTCAACTGTGCAAACAAAGCCTCTGTCAGAAGACTAAGAATGTTTGAGAGGCTGCTAACTGTATAAAGAGGGCCTGTGTTTTAAACAAGTGGTGCCCATCTTTCTTTCTTGTTTTGACCAGATGATCTGACTGCTACTTACACTTTAATTAGAAGGAAAGAACTTATTCAATGTGTTTTTCTTCAAAAGACAGTGAGAAAATATACCTTAGATCACTTTATTATCATGGCCTCGTAGCATGAATAATAGACCAATGGCTTTACGCTGAATACATTTATGACCACAGATGTAGATTTAAATTAGATTGGACTTCAGTCCTCCCCATTTGTCCTCAGGTACATCTCCCCCAAATTATTCTTCTCCATTTACTATATTGTGGTAGTTAAGATAAGGGGTTTGTAATTATTATATTTCTTGATTCCAGTCCAGATTGTGACTTAGATAAATTATTTAATCTTTCTGAGATTTAGTTTTCCATATGTAAAATGGAAATAATAGTATAATTTACTTTATAAAGTTCGAGGGAAGATTGAATGAAATATGCATAAAAGATATTTAGCACTAACTCCATGCATATATACTTAGGAACTTCTCAGTAAAACTCATGCCTGAAAAGGATCTTAATTATATGGTAATGATAAGAACAACCTATTCAGAGGTCATGGTGCCAGAAACTAGAAGGGCCCAGGTATAGTCAATAGCCAAGGGTCCTCTTCTGTGAGCAGGTAGCTTAGCTGCTTACCTGTCATGACATGCTATCCCCTATACTTTCTTCCCTGATTCTTCCCATCATTGTTTCCGTCCTCAAATTCTGAACACATTTAAACATAGGAATGTAATCATTAAAAAAATATTTATTGAAGACTTATGATGTGCCAGGTCAGGTGTTGGTCATTGGTTTTATAGGGCTTGAAATGATAGATATCTGTACTCCCTTGTGAGGCTTACAATCTATCAACAGGAACAACAACCATTTCTTGATGTCAAGGCAAGCTGTGTTTTATGCAAAGAACTTTACATGCATTATTATATATGACTCATTTTCAGGTAGACATTGCTATAACCATCTTATTG
>NW_012148396.1:6321369-6323067 GCF_000956105.1 Propithecus coquereli
TATCTTAGTTGCCAGAAAGTTTGAGATGAAATTATTTTCTGCAATGTACACAGTCCTGAGTTTGTGATAGAAATATAAAATGTATAAATAAATAGAAATGTCCCTGCCCTGGAGAAACATATCTCTGGTGGAAGGTACAACATACAAAGAAAGAGATAACTATAAGTTGTTCAGTGATTAGCACAACACAGAAGTACCACTCATTATGAGACCACTCATGTATTTGTTCATCACACAAATTAGTTTAAAGTACTTATCATGTGCTAGGGCCCAAAGTACTTGGCACATAGTAGGTACTCAATCTGCAACATATGTACTAAATAAGCATATAAATCTCTATGTTAAATCATTCATTTAAGATATGTGAAAATTCCATATAAAAGAAAGTTTCCATGTCTTATACCACATTATAGTTAATAAGTCAACATTGAACATGAAACTTTAAAATAGAAAATTCCTCTGTTCCTGTTTGTATCAACACTTTTCATTTTATAAGTATAATCCATTGCTTTGACAGTGCAAAGATGAAGTGTGAGATGCCATTGAGAGTGAGATTTAGAACCTTCTCATCAATATTTTTTTGTCTTAGCATGAGAATAACATGGATGAATTAAACCAAAAAAGCAAAAGAGACCCTCTCGTTTTTCATTTGATCTTATTCTGATCAAGTGAGATAATGCCCTGTGTTTGGAAGATACTGCTCTGTGTCATGTCTCATGAAGCCACGATGATGCCAGTCTTCTTTCTGCCAAGTCCTCGTGTTTCCCTCCCCTCTAGGGATTTCTCCTTTTGTCTAATGATTCCGCGTGTCAGCTTGTCAGTAGCAGTGTGGAGAGTTCTCTCCTTTGACATGTTGTAGTCATTGCTAACAACATCAACTCTAATTAGAACTATTAATTGAGAGTTAATAGAACCACAGGAATGAATGAAAGTCCAAGAGTTCATGCTTGATGTGCAGGCTTAGTGTCAAAACTAACCACCCATCTGGACCCCTGTGTCTGAAATCCCAGTGTTTATGAACACGCCTCACAGGTATGCACAGACATGATTACAGACCTTGACTCCAGCTCTCTTTGCTGTATTGCTTGGCTTTGGTTTCCCTGTGGATCTAATCTTCCTTTGTTTGGTAAAAAGGTGGGGAAACATAATCATCATAGAATCTTGCGGAATGAAAAAGCAAACTGGCCCAGTAAGGGTTGCATCCCAAGAAATGAAATGGTGAAGGAGGGCTCTGGATGCCATTTTCCAGAGGAGATATTAATACGTGAGAAAATAATTATAGTACAAAACCATGAGAGCATAGCACCTTGCCCCTTGATAGCCCCACAGTTTCAAGAAACATTAAGTATCATTAAATAACAAGTTTAATTATATTTCTTATGGAAAATCAGGGCTGCAGTTGTGAGAGAGTTCTTTAATGCTTTCACCAACACAAGTCCTCAAGTTATTGTAAAAATGAGTTCTCTTTTGACTGCAGTATCTTCATTCAATTTATTCATTCATACAACAGCAATATGACTTGCAAGTATGTGCTTTATTTATAGATGCTGTACTTACTACAGTGATGACCTGATAAGTTCTTGCTCTTTTGGTTCTCCCATTTCTACTGTTGGGAGATGGATGAGCCATAAAGAATTCCTTAGAATGTGCACTGGACTTTGGCCAGGTGCATAGTGTCAGGTTTAATTAGCCACATAA
>NW_012148396.1:6334737-6336890 GCF_000956105.1 Propithecus coquereli
AGCTTTTCATATGCTCAGTAGCATGTTGTTTTGACCTGTGATCGAATTTATAGATGCTGGGCTATCCTTTCCAGCTGTTGGACCCTTAGCTCAGACTAAGGTACTTGAGTTCTCCCTACACAGGTTCTCAGTCCTCTGAGACCCTGCCAAGATAGATGGTTCTCAATCTGTATTATTGATAAGTCTCCATGTAGGAAATCACAATTCTAAATTATACTTAATGCTTTTACCTATTCTCTATTAACATCTTAGTTTATTCACTTATGTGAATGTACACCTGTCATATATGGATACATGCACATTGAGTAGACAGATTATATACATATGCTGACACATATGTTTGTGCATATGCATACATGTGTGCATGCATGTGTGTGTTTGAGAGACAGTGAGAGACAGAGACAGAGACAGAGAGAGATGGTTATAAGAACAAGGGGAAAAGACGATGATATTCTCATAAGATCAACATTCATGAAAATAATGAGAAACAGATGAATTTAAGAAATACATAGAAATAGTATACTAGAATAGTATACTAGAATCTGTTGAGTAATTAAATGTGAAAAGTGAAGGGGTAAGCTAGTACACCAACTGAAATAGGGAATGAGGGAAGGTACATTTTGGAGGATGTGTAGAAAACAAATTTATTTTTGATTCTTAAACTTTAAGAGCTTATCGGGAAGAAACTACTCAGACAGAGATGTCCAGGCGGCTATTACATGAGTGCCTCTAAATTTTAGGGAGGAGATCTGAGCTAGCAATAGTGATTCTAGAGTTATCAAAGTATAACAAAGTAGTTGAAAATAGCATACCAAGTAGTGAAAACCGTTTCAGTGTACGTGATGATACATATGTGAGACTCTGGAAAAAGTAGGAGGAAGAAAGCAAAAGTAGACAAAGATGGAAGGGAATCAGAAGAGAGAAATAGCCAACAAACCAAGAGGCAGGGAGCACGGTCAATTGGGAAGGGTCTACCATGAAAAATAATTAGAGATGTCCAGGACTGATCCTATCTTTATTTAAATTTTGATATTTTGCTTCTCATGCATTTTTCCATCAATTTTAATTTCTTAAAGTATAGCATTAAGACATATCTTGAGTACTGATTTTGGGGGAGACACTCCCTAAAATTTTGCATCAGAAACAAGAGCCTTATTCACTTCATTCTTCTCCAGGCTTGTCAGTAAGCCCGGGTCATTTTGTTTCTAGAAAGAACATTTTCAGTGGAGAAGGGGACAAAAGCCAGACTTCATCAGCTTAGTTGTAAATAGAAGGGAGTGAGGAAATGAGCTCATATAGTATTGGCTACATTTTTGAAAGATCTAGAGATTTAAAAGCAAGGATGGCACACTTCATGCTAAAAGGATCTGCAGGATCAGCAGAAAATCAAAGGAGATTCATGTTCACAACACAGAGCAACAACTTCTGAGGCTACTCTCGCACTCTAAGTTCTACCATCCTCAGAAGAGTCATAAAACAATTTTCTGACACATTTACCCCCACTGTTGAGCTGAACCAAGAGCCTACCTTTCCCATTTGAGAAGAGAGAAGAGCAACCTTCCAGAAAAATTACAACAATGGTCCCCAAAATTGAAGATGGGGTGTCCTTGCTGAGAAAAAGGGCTCTTCTGAATGGCAGGGAGACACTCTTCCGTGAAGCAATGCAAACTGAGCTCACAGTGCCTCTGCTGTCCAAAGCATTCATTTCTCATACTGCTTTTGAAGCAAATAGTCACTTGATCCACTCTTGTGTCTTCATGCTGATTTATCAGTTGATGATGTTTACAACTGTATGCACAACCAGAACTCCCTCCTGAAATTTAATTCTCAACCACCAACCTCCTCATGGGTATATCCACTTATAAGTCCTATAGACCCCTCAGTCTCAACATGGCCATGTTTAAAAGTGCCATTTATCCTTCCATAGAAGTGACTATGCATATCACCTCTGCGTCAGGATATAAAAAGACAAGCTAATTTTTCACCCACTGATTCCATTTGTCTTTCTTCCTAAGCACACAGTTAGGTTACCATTGCCAATTTTCCTCACAGTTTGGGGTGGACATGTAAATTCTCTGGCTAGTGAAATGTAGGCAGAAGTGACATACACAGATGTGATATGCTTTACTTCTATGACTGCATCATTAAAACAA
>NW_012148396.1:6336940-6341260 GCF_000956105.1 Propithecus coquereli
TATTAGTCATGCTACTTTAGAGTAAAATAAGTCTCAACAACTATCAGTCAACTATAGAGTCAAGGCTTATTATTTTGATAATAAAGCTAAGATTTCGATCGATGGTGGTTTGGAAGCTTTACATAGAAGAAGATTATATGAGGTCAGCAATATAATGGAAAAAAATGGAATCAAAGGAAAGACTGGCATTGAGTATGGTTTATTCAAGATATTTCTGGGAACTTGCATGGTGTAATGGAAAGAGTAAAGTCTTGCATTACTCATATCACCAGTGCTCTGACCCCTCCAAGGTGAGTGACCTTGAGCAAGTTCTTGACCTCTCTGACCTTTACTCTAATACTTTGCAGTAAAACCTATCTGTTAGGATGGTCGTAAGAATTGCACAGAATGCATAGCACAAGCCCTGGCACACAAAACATCCTCTCTTCTCTTAGCTTTTCTTAGCAATGAATAGAAAATGATATAGGGATGGATAAAAGATGAGAAGCCACTAACAAGAGCTATTCACTTGCCCTCTTACAACATTTACAAAATTAATGCTGCCTTTTTACAAGTGCCTGTTCTAGCATAGAAATCAGAGGCTTAAAGAAACTGGTGATTTCAATGCATAGTTACCATCAACTTCCCTAAGCAATCCAAGTGCACTTCTGAAAATTATTCCCAGTGAACATGCTTTTCGTGTTCAAGCTCCTAATTGTGGGCTTATTTTGGAAAGAAAGTCAAGGACATTCATTAATGATATTTCAACTGCACAAGCACCCTGGTGACATGTGACAAATCAATTAGAAAATTATGTAGGAAATGCCTTGCCTGGGGAGGATATCATGGCTTTGGGGAAAGAGAATGTGGCTTGGATTAACCACCTCCTGACCCTACGCTGGTCACCAAGTTCGATACCTTTATTTCCTGTTCTGTGCACCATGGATGTGCTTACCATCGACTCTATTTTCTGATGTTATAAGAATTAAATGAGAGAGATTTGCATGAACCTAAAACCAACCTTGTTAGTTTTACAAATTTCTATGTAGATATAGGAATTACTAAACACATACATAAAATTTCCCTCTGATGCTAAAAATATTGGCTAACATTTATTAGATATTTATTGTCGACTATAATACTATTTGGAGATTTGCAAACAATTACTCTGGTTGCAATTTTTAAAAAGTAATGATGACACATACACAATTAGAAACAGGATGACCACACAGGAAGCAAAATTATTTGGTGTTTTTAACAGAGTGGAGGATCTTGATGATGGGTGGGGACATAGGCACTGAAAGAGTTGGAAGAGGAAAGAGAAATTAAAGGAATATTCAGTGTATCCTATTATGTGAGCAAATGCAAAGAAGACAGTAAGTAGATGCATGATTGGCCCTGGTGTTAATGAGACCAGACTAATTGAAGCAGTTGATTTCCACGTGTTGGGATAATGGAGAGTTGCCAGAGTAAGACTGGTCATGTTGGAGCAAAACTCCCAGTTGGGGAACTTAGTCCCCACAGTAAACACCTTCAGGGCTAAAGAGCAATGAGCAGTCATTTACCCTTGGTAAGTCAGGTAGTGACAATATTAAACTGAGTGCTGGTGTGATAGAGTAGAAGGAATTTTGGAGTCAAAATAGCTGTACCTCCACAACCAGGCCAAGTTGCCAGACGTAGAGGTATCTCAGCATTGTCACTTTGCAAAAGAAACACTGTGACGAGGATGCTCACAAAATGTGGAACAGGGTCATCTGAACCTGATGGAGAGGCCAAACCCTGTTTCCAGAATTGATGATAAAAACAGAATCTTAACTCATCAATAGAAATTATCTGGGCTAAGAAAGGTAGAGGGCTTTGGTTCCGGCAGCACATGTGAACACATTTTGCTCAGAAAAGCATGAGTGAAAGTCCAGAAATTGTGTGGGAGTCTCAAGGAAAGACGAGGAAGTGATTATCTCAGAAGCCCCCTGGTTTAGCAGCAGTGGTCCACGTGGCTGGAGAAGCAGGGATGGACCAGGCCAAACAAGGCTTTATACAAACTGAAGTGAGGCCTGAAGATTTGTCCCAAATGTTTTGTCCACATGTGTCCTCCCACTGCAATTTCTCTGATTTTGTTCTAATTTTGCAAGGCAGGAAATCCATCAGCAACCATTTTCAAACCCCGCACAAATCTGCTTCTGTCCCTCCTGCCTGAACTGTCATAAACCCAGCATGAAATCTGATTTGTTATATTCACAGAATTTTTTTCTTAAGGCAATACAGACTGCTCAAGAAAAGTAATGACTAAAAAACACCTTCTCCCCCAACTCTCTTGTCAATAGAAGAGGAAAAAAAAAAAAATAGAAAGAAAGAAAAAATACCTTCCTGGCACAGGTATTGTAAATGGAGCCATCAAAACTCCCTCTGGGTTTTTATGATAAATATATACACGAGGCAGGTATTTTGGTGAGAAACTATTTCTATTTTAATGCAAGAAAGAAAGACTAATGCATCAGCCTCCTGCCTCTTAATTCTTATAATATGTTGTCTCGCTTTGCTCACCTTCCCTTTTGTGTTAGGACCAACTTTGAAAATATGTTAGTGACATGCACTTGGCCCAAGTTAGGCCTTGGTTCAAGGTAAAATCTCAGAGTGTGGTTTCCATGTGATACCCAGAATCAGCCCTATGACAACAAAAGCATGCTGCTCTTCTGCTCTTTGCTTTCCTGGTAACTTTATATAAACTGATAAGCCTGGAGCAGAGATTATTTCTGCCCCTATCCCTAGAACCCACAAAACTGTCATCTTTATTTGGAAATCCCATAGGGTAGAGTATAAATATCACCACTCCCATTGGAATTTCTAGGATTTCCCAAGTCTGAATGCAGAACTCATTAATAATATATCTCCTCAAAAAGACAAAATATGCCAAAGTTATTGGGAGGTCTATGACCAACAAAGGCAGAGGCAAGCGGTTACTTTAGAAGGTAAAATGCTTCTTACTGGTCACTTTATTTATTCTGTGGACAAAACTGGAGAGAAGGAGAAGAAAGGAAAATTGCATATGACCTCCTTTTGTCTACATGCATCCTTTTGCTTCATGGCAAATTGGATGCCCACAGATGACAGTCTGGCCTGATCTGCATTTGATCTCTTGGAAAAGACGAGCATGTAGTCAAAGTGCTTTTCAGGGATTTTTAAAGGGAAAGCATTCTGGAAAGATGTTTCATCTTGTAGTAACTTGCTCATAGCTTTTCATATGCTCAGTAGCATGTTGTTTTGACCTGTGATCGAATTTATAGATGCTGGGCTATCCTTTCCAGCTGTTGGACCCTTAGCTCAGACTAAGGTACTTGAGTTCTCCCTACACAGGTTCTCAGTCCTCTGAGACCCTGCCAAGATAGATGGTTCTCAATCTGTATTATTGATAAGTCTCCATGTAGGAAATCACAATTCTAAATTATACTTAATGCTTTTACCTATTCTCTATTAACATCTTAGTTTATTCACTTATGTGAATGTACACCTGTCATATATGGATACATGCACATTGAGTAGACAGATTATATACATATGCTGACACATATGTTTGTGCATATGCATACATGTGTGCATGCATGTGTGTGTTTGAGAGACAGTGAGAGACAGAGACAGAGACAGAGAGAGATGGTTATAAGAACAAGGGGAAAAGACGATGATATTCTCATAAGATCAACATTCATGAAAATAATGAGAAACAGATGAATTTAAGAAATACATAGAAATAGTATACTAGAATAGTATACTAGAATCTGTTGAGTAATTAAATGTGAAAAGTGAAGGGGTAAGCTAGTACACCAACTGAAATAGGGAATGAGGGAAGGTACATTTTGGAGGATGTGTAGAAAACAAATTTATTTTTGATTCTTAAACTTTAAGAGCTTATCGGGAAGAAACTACTCAGACAGAGATGTCCAGGCGGCTATTACATGAGTGCCTCTAAATTTTAGGGAGGAGATCTGAGCTAGCAATAGTGATTCTAGAGTTATCAAAGTATAACAAAGTAGTTGAAAATAGCATACCAAGTAGTGAAAACCGTTTCAGTGTACGTGATGATACATATGTGAGACTCTGGAAAAAGTAGGAGGAAGAAAGCAAAAGTAGACAAAGATGGAAGGGAATCAGAAGAGAGAAATAGCCAACAAACCAAGAGGCAGGGAGCACGGTCAATTGGGAAGGGTCTACCATGAAAAATAATTAGAGATGTCCAGGACTGATCCTATCTTTATTTAAATTTTGATATTTTGCTTCTCATGCATTTTTCCATCAATTTTAATTTCTTAAAGTATAGCATTAAGACATATCTTGAGTACTGATTTT
>NW_012148396.1:6342760-6343118 GCF_000956105.1 Propithecus coquereli
TTTAAAAAAAGAAAAAGTAACAGACACAATTACTTTAAGTATTTATATGATCCAATACATTCAAAATATTATTTCAACTTGTAATTAATATAAACATATTTGTGAGATAGTTTACATTTTTTGTAATAGGTTTTTAACATCTGGTGTGTATTTTACATTCATAGTACATCAACTCAGACTAGACACATGTCAAGGGATTGATAGCCATACATTGGGCAGTACTGTTTGCTGTTTTGTTTTCTTCCGATTAGTCCTCTACGTTATAGCTGGAAGACAATATTTAATAATTATACTCTCAGACTCTAGAATTAAAAGGACTTTGCTAACCAGGCCTTCATCAACTCTACCTGAAACCATC
>NW_012148396.1:6355689-6356122 GCF_000956105.1 Propithecus coquereli
AAAAATAATTGTCTCCTTTTCTTTATTCCTAATTTGTAAAATATTTTATTAAAATATGCATACAGAAAAGAGTTAATACATAGAGCTCAAAGCATCATCACAAAGGGAACACACCTGGTGACTAGTATCCAGTTCAGAAATATGACATCACCAACACCTCAGAATGGATCCTATGAGCCTTCCCAATTATCACCTTTTCTCTACTCCTCAAGATCATTATTATCTTTAGTTCTAACACCAAAATTGGAGTGACAATTTTTTGTTTACTTTTATAAATAGAATTACATGTCACTTTGTTTTGCCATTCTCTTTTGTTAAAAACAATTTATCTATATTTATGAACATTGTGGGGCAAATCTTTGTGAATTTGATTTACATTTTCTTGAAGATTTAATATTTATTGGCCTTGTGGAAATCCTCTTTTGGTGTAGGC
>NW_012148396.1:6356724-6357203 GCF_000956105.1 Propithecus coquereli
TTGAAGGCAATGAATGTCACTGAATGTATCTGGATCATTATTATATAAGCACCACCTGGTATATTGCTTGGACTACAACAGATATTTAAAAATATATAGTATTGAATTGAATGTTTTCAAGACACATTTCACTTCTAATTTGGCAGCATTTGGATTACATACTGAGGGATAATTTGTCTTCCAGATTTTGATTTTGCAACCTGCATTTTAAACAAAAATAATATGAAACTCAATAAATAATTTGTTCTGGGTCCCTGCATTTAATCATTTCATTAGTCTCACTAAAGCAATACATTAACTGAGGTCTCAGAGAGAGGCTTACTCTAGCAGTCTGGGCTCACTGCAGGAAACAGAAACCCCTCTAAGTATTTTAAACAGAATTTGAATTAACACAAGGAATTATGTGCTTATGGAATCTTGGAAGGATTGGAAGAACAAGAGTCATGAGTTTGCAGCAATTAAGGTTAGAATACATTCTG
>NW_012148396.1:6369660-6370988 GCF_000956105.1 Propithecus coquereli
ATAAAATAAAATGCACAAATCTAAAATATTCCAGTTCATAGACTTTTGATAATTTTACTCACTCATAAAACCACTACTCCAAAAAGACAAATAATGTTTCCTTTACTTCAGAGAATACGCCAGGCCATTTTATTTTTTTTTATCAAATTCCCACATAGGCAGCCTTTCACTGATTTATATCAGCATAGATTATTTTTGTCTGACCTTGAATGTCATATAAATGGAATCACACAGAGTATAGTCTTTTGTGTCTGCTTTCTCTCACTCAACATGGTACTTTTTGTGATTTGTCCATATTATAGCATATATTAGCAGTACTTTCCTTCTCATCACTGAGTAATATCTCATTATAAGAATATACCATAAATTGTTTATCCATTATCTTGCTGGTAGACTTTGTGCTATTTCTGGATTTGGGCAATTATAAATAAGTCTATTATAAACTTCCTTGAACAAATTATTGAATATGTGTTTATATTTCTAACCGGTAAATGCCTAGACATAGATTTGCAGATTTGCTGTATCATAATGCAGATTCATGTTCACATTTATAAATGTGTGTTTGTGTGTGTGTGTGTACGTGTGTATTTGCCAAACAGTTCGTCAAAGGTATTGCACCATTTTTCATTCCTACTTGCAGACTCCCAGTTGCTGTTTGTGAAGTGGAGAGCTAGAGAGAATATTGCTCTCCCCTTACAAGACCAGCAATTGACTACAAGGCCACGATTTGTGTGAACCCATGAGAGATAAGGTCACAAGAATACGTTGTAGCCTGAACTCTAAAGAGAGACAGGTACCTGCTCATTGTTGTGTCCTCTGAGATTCTTGTTTGTCTGTTATGTAGAAAACTGAAACAAAGGACTTGGTGTATGAAGGGAATTAAGAGAAGAGGAAATTCTGCAGAAATTGAAGCCCTCTGTCAAGAAACTAAGCACACACAGTGTCCGGAATCAGAGAAACTGAATGAAGATCCTGGAGGAAGGTTGAACAATTGCAGGCTCGAATGCAGCAGAGGTGAATCAGTAGATCAGAAACAGTGTGTATTTGCTATGAAATGGCTGCTTCCTCCCTTCACCTTCCAACTATTGGGAGAGAATCTCTGAAAACGGAAGGCGTACTAGAAAGGGAATTCTGAAGAATGTAGTTCAGCCTAGCCAACTTGACACATCAGAAAGTCATCACAACAGACTTTATTAAAATGTATTCATCATCAAAATACAAAAACAAACAAAATAGAGTGGTATAAATCTAATGAATAATTCATTTACGCTACAAAGAATACCTGCTATGTTAAACTTCTTGTTTTCAATTTTGTGCTTTTTTTAAAA
>NW_012148396.1:6371038-6371547 GCF_000956105.1 Propithecus coquereli
AACTGTCTTAAACTTGTTTACACAAAAAGGCAATATAACTTAGTGATTAAGATTTTATGTGCTATAAATAGTCAGCAAACATTGAATTCTCAGCTCCAAAACTTATCAGTATTACTTTAGGCAAGATCTTAATTTTCCTGTGTTTCAGTTATCTTACCTGTCAAATACCAATAAATATAGAACATTACTCTTAGAATGGCTGCAAGGACAAAACAAGTAAGTTCATGGCATTACTTACGACAGTACTTGGTGCTTAGTAAGCCCTCTAATATCAGTTACTGTCTTATAACTTGCCCCAAATCCTCAATGTTGTCTTAGAGTTTGGCTTTGTACCTAGAATGAGCTGGGTGCAAGATCCCTGAAGTCATTCTTTTTACAGCATTGCATTAGAAGCTTTCCAATAGTATTTTCTTGTTCACTAGGGAGGATAATTAGCAACACATCTAGGCCAAATATGCTGCCAGATATATGGCATAGATGAAACATAATGTTCCAAATTTGAAAAGACT
>NW_012148396.1:6371913-6372361 GCF_000956105.1 Propithecus coquereli
ATAACTAGTGTTACAGAGTGATTGCAATCTCAGGTCTGATGACATAACTAGTGTTACAGAGTGATTGCAATCTCAGGTCTGATGACAGAGCTATATTCTTTTCAAAAATGTGACTTGTTCCTCTTGGTCGATCTGTCTGTGCTGGTACTAAGCATACTTTACCATAAGAGGAGATGATGTATAACTAAGAACTCTTTTGTGACTACCTATCAAGGTTATATAACAGTATGTTTCACCTCCCCAAAAGAAACACACTGTGCTTAAAGTATAATAGATGAGAAAAAATATAGCTAGATGACAAATCAGAAGACACTAGCCAGTCATCCCCTGGATTAGCAGTGCAACTTTAGACAAGCTGCTTAGCATTTATGAATCTCAATTTTGTCCAATTAGATAGCAGTTTTTCTAATAGTAAGTGCTAATCCTAAATAGCCCCGTGTTAAGAATA
>NW_012148396.1:6373741-6380644 GCF_000956105.1 Propithecus coquereli
CGACAAATGCCCCGGTCTCTAGACTCTGTGTTATACACAGGTTTGGCTCTGTGGTGTGGATGGGCCACACTTGGACAGAGCTTGGTGCTAGCTCCCTTCTCTTCCTCTTCTAACTTCTCTTATTTTCCCTGGAGATCTCTGATCTCTCTATATTTTCCTGTATTCTCTCAGCTCTTCCTCTCTTCCTTTCCCCTCTCTTCAACTTCATCTAACCTTTGGGATCAATATAATTTGATAATCAAGCAAGAATCAAAATCTTTCTGTTTCTGTGCATGTTTGTTCCTGCTTAAAGGTGCTCAGGAGGTGCTCATGGGGATACCTGCAGAAGGGCAGCAGCAGCAGAGAGAAACTGAAAGGCTGAGAAAACAAGCAGAGTCATAATTTGAGATATAAATCTGCCCTCAAACCACAACAAAAACCTGGAGAAAAGATGATTACATAGGTAGTAAACCTTGCAAATACTCTCTGCTTCTGTAATTCTATGGTCTTGTGAATCACGGAGGTGGCATTTGAGCTACACCTTGAAATATATTATTCACTGTTTACAGGAAGAGCAAGGAAAAAAACCATAAAATGCCACATAGTTAAATAACCTCAAAATTTCAAAAGAGGAATAAGAAAACTCTATATAATACCTGAAATGTTCATAGATGAAATATTGACACTGTTCATTTGTTTTGGTCTTTGTTGTTTATATTTCAACTCAGGGAAAGAGAAAATCCATCCTGTTTCAAAATGTAAACAGAAAAATATGTTGTTCAGTGTTAAAGTGGCCATGGTGTTTTTGAAAAAGGAAACCAATAATGTCCTATGTCTCCTTTCTATTTTGATTCCCTCCCCCTTGTTCCACAGATGTGACATTTCACAATTAATTTGCTTTATGGAAATTTTGAGACGTTTTTGTACCATTGGATTTACCTTGAGTTTCTTTGTATTCGATTTCCAGTGAGGGAGGTGACGAAAGATTGAAGATATTTTAAATCAAATCTTTTAATATATAGATAGCCAGGTTTTCCTGTTTGATCACAGAATTTGATTTAGTTGTAAGAGAATACATATCGAATCTTGCTTAAAACAAATAAACAAACAAAAACCTCACATTTTATTTGGTACTTTCTGTGTGCTAAAATTTGTGCTGGTTTATTTCCTTATTTCATTTTATTTAATCTTTCCAAAGGGTCTGGGAGGTAAGCTCTTTATTTTCCTATTTGACATATTCAAATAATAAACACGAGTGTTCTATGACAGAAGTAAAAGATACTGATAACAGTAAACATAGAAAATCTTAGTAATAATCCATGTAGAGTTTTGTTCAAAAATATTAGGTCATTAAACATGAAATGTCTGATTTTGAATCAAAAGTTTAGTTTGTTATATTTCAAACAAGAAGAAATACAATGAATCAAAGTATGCACCTAAACTATCAACACAATGTTGCCATCTTAACAGTAGCTTGTTTATGCCAGCAGCAAAGAAGCCTGGAGAGCCAGTGGCAATGAAATTGCAAAAGGCATTTTCCGCAGCTTGTTGAGAGTTGAACATTTTTCCTTGCAAGAAGTGGTCCAAAGCTAGAAAAATACTGGTAGTCAGCTGGTGCAAGCTCTGGTGTATATGGTGGATAACAGAGAGTTTCCAAGTCCAGCCACTATAGCTTGAGCAGTGTTGTTTTTTGTGACATGTGGTCTTGCAAGAGGATTAGCCTGTCTCTATCTGATCTCAGCTGCTTAATTGCAAGCATCCTCATCGTTTCATCCAGTTGCTTGCAGTAGACACCCACTGTAATCGATGGACCAGGTTTCATGAAGCTATAGTGCACTAAATAGACACCATTAGCTTTTTTTGATGAATATTTGGTTTTGAACTGTGTTTTGGTACTTCATCTTTGTTCAACCATTGTACTGAATGCTTTCAATAGTCAAAAACAATCTATTTTTCATCACACGTAACAATTTGGTGTAGAAATGGTTTGCCTTTATGTTGTGACAGTAAGGAAAGGCAACCTTCAAGATGATTTCTCTTCTGACTCTGGTTTAATTCCTGCAGTACCCATTTGTCCAGCTTCTTTACCTTGCCCATTTGTTTCAAATAGTCCAATATTGTTGGAATAGTAACATCAAACCTTGCTGCTAATTTACACATATGTTGAGATGGATCCACTTCCATTATGGCTTTCAGCTCATCATTATCTACCTTGGTCTCAGGTCACCGACATGGTTCACTTTCAAAATTAAAATCACCAAAATGGAACTTCTCAAAGCATCAACATACTGTGCATTCATTAGCCACGTCCTTCCCAGATGCTTCAATAATATTTTCAGCTGTCTGCACTGCATTGCTTCCATGATGAAACTCATTCAAAAACAATGCGAATTTTCAACTTATGCGTAGTTTCACAAAAATTGCTCTAAAAAAATGTGAAAGATAATTACAAGCCAAAACATGCATTTGAAAGACTGAGGATGTATCTTTACAACAGGAAAAAAAACCCAAGAAGTGTCAAAGTGAAATGTCAGAGATATCACCTGTCAAATTTAGTACTTAAGGAAATTGGACATTTCATATTAATGATCTAATACATTCATTATAATGTTAAACATAAATGTGGTTATTATGTGATGATATTTAGGTATTACTGGTACAGCCCATCCTCCTGTTAGATTCCTCCTTACTACCATAGTATTAGTGACTCTTTTTTATATGACAGTGTCTTCTGGTGAGAAAAGAGGAACAATACAATTTTATCAGCTTAAATTGTTTATCAGATACATTCATCCAAAAAAATTAACTTATCTTCCCACTCATATAGAAGGCCCGCCTCTAAAGGATTATATGTTTTAACAGGTGATTATTTCTCATCTGTTCTCAACAGAATAGCCAGCAAGATCCTCTTAATCATTAGTCAAGTGTCATAGGGTTCTCCAGAAAAACACAACCAACAGAAAATATATCTATCTATCTAACTATCTATCTACCTACCTACCTGTAGAGATTGATTATGAGAAATTGGCCCTACCACCAGGGGAGCTGATGGTGTAAGTTCTAAACTAAGGATAAGAGAAGATAGATATGCCAGCTCAAGCAATTAGGCAGAGTGAGCAAATTTTCCCTTTCTCAACTTTTTTGTTTTACTAGGGCCTGTAATGTATTTGATGAGGCCCATCCACATTGGTGAGGGCATATCTTCTTTACTCAGTCTACGGATTCAAATGCTAATCCCATCCAGAAACACCCTCACAGACACAACCAGAAGTAGTGTTTTAC
Source organism: Propithecus coquereli (assembly GCF_000956105.1). Lineage (NCBI taxonomy): Eukaryota > Metazoa > Chordata > Mammalia > Primates > Indriidae > Propithecus > Propithecus coquereli. The sequence continues at coordinate 6,377,003 of NW_012148396.1, forward strand.
CAGCTATCTGGACATCCCTTAGCCCATTCAAGTTGACCAGCACAAGGGAACAACTAGGGATTGGGGGAGAGGCCTTATCACATCTTCCCTGGAACTCATAGCAGCAGAGGACTTGTGGGGTGCAACATGAGCATTGGGTTCAAATCTGCCTCACTCTATCTAGCTGTGCAACCACAGACAAGCCACTTACCCCCAGTGACCATATCACCCCTCATCAGTAAAAGGGGGAAAACAATATCCTGTCTTTCAGAGGCTGCTCTTGACTATCGAATTTACAATTTTAACATACTTTAGTATTCCCTGCCTCCTTTTCCCATTTTATTTTCTCTTTAGCACTTATTATCATTTTACATTTTTATTTTTTGAATGTTTTTTTGAAGTAGAACATAAACTCCAAGGTGACAAGGTGGGCATGATCCCTGCCCACAGGACCCACATTCCTTCAAAGAAGATGTATAATTAAGCTGGTAATTATGACAAGGTGAAAATCGCTATGACAGAAACACACTGTGCCCTGGAACCCAGAAAAAGGGCCACTGGTTCAGGCTTGTTTAGAGAGGTAATGAAGAATCTTAGGATATTTGTCATTTTTCACTGTCCCTTAGACCAGCAGTAATCCCCAGCCTTTTGGCACCAGGGACCCATTCATGGAAGACAATTTTTCCACGAACCGGGGACAGTGGGATGGTTTCAGGATGATTGAAGTACAATACATTTATTGTGCAGTCAAACCTCTCTGCTAATGATAATCTGTGTTTGCATCACCACCTCAGCACCACCTCAGATCATCAGGCATCAGATTCTCATAAGGAGCATGCAACCTAGATCCCTCATGTGTGTAGTTTATGGTAGAGTCCACGCTTCTATGAGAATCTAATGCCCCACTGATGTGACAGGAGGTGGAGCCCAGGCAGTGGTGTGAGCGATGGGGAATGGCTGTAAATACAGATGAAGCTTCTTCGCTCCCTTGCCCGTCTGTCACTCACCTCCTGCTGTGCAGCCCAGTTCCCAATAGTCCACAGACCAGTACTGGTCCAAGGCACCAGGGTTGGGGATGGCAGACTTAAACGATATAACTTTATTTATGTTGAAACACCAGTAGAGTTGGAGGTACCCAGGATTTGAGCTTGAAAGACCCAAGGTATGGTGTTGATTGACCCCTCACAACTGGTATTAGAGAAACATGTTCAAACTCCCTGAATCTATTCAGTTATGGAAACAAATGTTGCCTGAGACTGTGTTGCCAGGGTCAGAGTAGTATAGTGAATGGTTTTGAAAATTGCCAATAAAGAATCCCGTGCCATACAAATGACAGCCATTGTGACTATAGTCAGCGATTTTTCTCCAGCAGCTGTGGTCATCCTTAGGTCCTGGGGTAACACTGGGAGGGCAATCACAAATACAGATTGCATTAAAGTATTCTCAGGAAACCAATGGACTCCATAGAGTAAATCAGAATAGAATGTTCATCTCAAAGAAGCACACTGTGACCCTTTTGAAAATCGCACATATCCATTCTTCAAAATGCAGATTCAGGATAACACCTCTGATGTTTGTCTTTTTAAGGAGCTGGTCCCTTTTCTGGCGTCCACTGTGTCCTTGTAGTAACATCATCTTTATTTTAGATAGTCCATATCTCCCTTGATTTTCTAGAATTCAGGCAGGCATTTCATTTTGCAAGATCACAGATAATAAAAATGTATATGCCAGAAATATACAGATTCTATAGGAGGGTCATAAAAGCAAAGGAATGTGGGGGAGGATGATCTGCAAATTCATTTTGAAACAGAGCTGGGAAATTAAAGAATCAGTTAGGAAGTGTTTATGCTGATACCCAGCCTTAAGACTGTTCTGCCTTAAGATAACACCAAGTCCTTTGCTGGTAGTAAATGGGAGAAAAAGGTTAATGCTGTGAAAATATTAAAATATTTTAGTACTAAGTTTCTCTGACTTCAGTATCTGTTAATTATTTGAATAGCTCTTTGAAGGAAATTAGTGTATGGCTCGTGCTCATCAGCATGGCGATTTTTTAGCTACTTATATGATGAGCTAGAGTCCTTCCTGCCATTATTTTCCCATATATTCAACTTCTTCCCAATTCTGAATGATGTCCAATATAGGATACTTTGCCTAAAATGTAGTGATTAACTCCTACTAATTATGAAAATGCTTCAATTATTAAAATGCTGTTAAAGCATGAAAATGGGATCATATGCTGAGAAAAGAAAAAAATGATTAATTACCCCAATTACAGGTTATGAGGATTTTAGATAAGGCATTTCTGAATAGAGAACAGAAAGTGTCCACAAGTCACAGGAAACAAACTTTCTCTTCCTGTGATGCCTTCTTGTCCTTTGTAGGCCACCGAGCTCATGAGAACTCATTCCTGGGAAGTGTAAGGGGGGACTCAGTGTAACAGATGTTGTTATACCGATGTCCCTTTGAGTCTCTTAACATAAATCTGTGTTTAAGGACCTCAGATTAAACTTGCATGTTTCCAGCATGTATTTGCTGAATGGCTCAGGGAAGACTCCTGTTTGGGTGGAGGTTTATCTGCGGTGGTCACACCTTCTGCAAACCCCACCGCCCACCCTGTGATGAAGCTCACTCACCTGCGACAGAACAGACTTTGCTGCCATAGTTTCCTCAAAGTCTGCCATTGTTGTGATCATTATGATGCTGTGTCACTGCAGTTTTATTGAAAGCTACCACAGCCCCCACCCCCATGGTATCCTATTATTAACAATACACCTTCACATGCTATACCTCAATGGAGTGTTTGAATTGAACAATTTGAGATAAATGGCCTTTTCAACCTTAATTATAGGAAAAGGTGTCATAATGTAAGGAAGGGACAGGATGTCTTCAAGAGGGATATTCGTGAGCCCCCTTCTTGGCTCTAGAGAGAACAGTGTAAGTCCTGTGGGGCTGCCAGTTACTGTCTGATAAATGAGGACTCTAGTGCAGGAAGAGAAATGTTAAAAAGAAAAATCATGAATTTATGGGCTTCTGGTCACTTTTCCATGTTCATTATGTTTGTAAGCTTCTCTTTGGCTGTGGTGGAAAATAGTAAAACCTTTATAGAAACAAACAAGCAAATGGACAAAACAAAAACGTGCCTTGGCACTTTTTTTTTTCAAGAAGAGAGAACAGCATCATTAACATTACTGAAACGCTTAGTTAATTACAGCAGCTAATGAAGACAGTCCATGGGGAAGACTGTATGCATCCTTTGAGTCTGGAATGTGGGAGACTAGATGATTCTGCAGGGCAGGACTATGGTGGACACAGAAAAAAAAAAATTCAACACAGGAAAAAATTCTTGGACCACCTACTCAAGCAGGGATTCCAAAGACCCGCAGTAGAGCACAGTACCTATAGTTAATGTTAGAATATCACGCACTTTAAAATATGTTAAGGGAATGGATCTCATATAAAGTGTTTTTACCACAAAAAATACAAGCAAAGAAAAAATCACAAGAAAATTTTGGGAGGTGATAGATATGTTTTATTATCTTGATTGTGTTGATTGTGGTGATGATGTCATGGGCTTATGCATATATCCACATTCATCAAAACACACACATTAAATATGTGCATTTTTTGTATGTCAATTATTTTTCAATAAAGCTGACAAATTCA
>NW_012148396.1:6381939-6385577 GCF_000956105.1 Propithecus coquereli
TGCTTCTGAATTTAATTCACATTTAAACAAGTAGAAATAAGCATGAGGAAAACATATTTGTGCCTATGTTGGCTGCCATGCAGAACCCAAGAGAAAAGAGAAGTTGAATGTCCTTAAGGAGTTTATATTCCAGGATTGGTATGATGTTTATTCACTCCTATTTTTATGTGTACCTTAATTCATTAGACATATTTTGTGTAAAGTCTTTCACCCTAATGGAATGGAGTTGAAGGGTTTGGTACCATTCTTCGTGAAGCTGACAGTTGAAGAGAGAAAGATACCTGTCAGAGAGTAGTGGCCCAGTTGCATGGAAAGTGTTAATGGAGATTGGGCATGAGACAATCACAGACCAAAGGCAGGTGGCCACATTTTGTGATACATGATACATGAATATATATGATTTTATGACAAAATTCAATGGACATGTGATATAGGTTTCCTGGGACAATCCCTATTTCTAATATTCTATGCTAGTGTTTAACCCTGAATGGGATTTTTTTCTGTATTCTGATTTTGAGTATAGAAAATAGCAAGATATATTGCTAACCTACAGAAGACTTAAATGAAGTATGCTGACAAAGTAAGAAAGCCATTTAAGAGTATAACCCTGGAAGAATAAAGACATTATAAATATTGAAGGGGAACTGTGATGTCATTAAGTTATCTTGTTTTTTGCTTGAATTACATGTTGGAAAGCCTGGACTACAGCTTATGTTTTCTTAAAGGCTTGGGTGTTCCTGGGAATTTCTGGTTTTCTTTTCCTTTCTTTTCTTTCTTTTTCTCTTGTGGCCAATGAAGGACCAAAAGGAAAAGAGAAATTGCCCAATATTGGCCTTAGTAGTCAAGTTCAGAAAGAAACACAGGAAAATTTCTATATTCCTTCTTGGGATGTTCATTTTACTTTATCTCAGAAAGACAGAAAAGAGGCCAGAATTCATAGCAAACACTTTTGGGCTTCCCCTTTCTCAGACCCTCAAGTTCTTACATGCAGAGCTTCAAAGGAAAGGTAACTTAAATGCCAGTGGCAATCACTGTTACCCTTTGGGAAGGATAGGATGGGTGATAGGGACCTACATGTTCATTGAGATGATGCCCCCTATTTCGTCATGAGGATACTGAGCCTAAAAGATGGGAAGTCAATGCTTAAGCTACACAGGAGTTAGTACTAGAAATGTGATTAGAATAATTTTTATCAATTCCAAAAACACTTCTGAAATCCCTCTAAAGAAAGAAACAGGGTATTATTTAATAGTGTAATCAATGGTTCCCAGAAACTCACTGGCAGAACAAAAAGAAATCAGGTCCCTATCTCCCAGTCCACCCATCTTTGCAGTACAGCACATTTAATTGCTCACCAGGCTTATGGAAGGGTATGGGAAAACTCAGGCTTTCAAGACCAATTGGGTAAGATGAGACAGGAAATAAGTAACATGGCGAAGTGTAGAAGGAACTGGGGTTACTTAACCTGGGATGAAGAATCTAGGTGTGGAGACAGTAACTTGTCTTCAGATATGCTAAAGGTACTTTGGAGGATGCCTTTCAAAATTAACACAGCTAGTATTTATGATCATGTACTGTGGAGCCCAGTTGGTTGAGTTTGAATACCTTCTCTTTCTTTAACTTATTTAATCTCTTACTTAATTTCTCTGAACCTAGTTTCCCCATTTTTAATGGGGATAATTGTATGACCTATCTCAAAACCTTTATGTAAGGATTATATGAGTTTTTAGATGTAAAATATCAAGCACAGAGCCTGGCAAAGAGAAACCACTCATGTATAAAATGTCATTACTAATATTTCCTTGAAGGTGTAGAATCAGAAACAATGTGAAAAAGATAAAGGGAAATTGAACTCAGCTCCAGTCAGAGCATTAAAAGTCAGAACTATCAGCAAATAGAAGAGGCCAATCAAGAGAGAGGGAATTCCTTAATATTGGAAGAGTCGAAACAGAGAAGCCCATTCAACAGTTAATGACATCAATAGCAAGTAAGTTAGAATGAATCTGAAATTCCTTTTGAAATCTAAGGAATTCCAAGGATTCCACAGCGTAGAATCAAACACTTTTCAGAGCCGTTCCAATGAAAATTTATCAGATAATACAAAAAGTAATACTTTTAGAAGACACTTTTAGTGTTATATTATCAATGTCAGAATGATAGACTGATTGTATAATATGTTGTCTATATAAGGATGATTTTGAGAGAAAGGATGACATTGTTAATAATTATGCTGAGACTTTTCTGTGTAAACTGGGACCCGTAATCACCTTAGTTTATGACTATTTAACTATTACTAGATTGCATTTAGGTATTATTGAAAGGCATATATATTTATGTGATGCGAGAAACCAGTATGGGATAAATTTCATCTTGGACCCATCTTGGCATTTAAGATGTGAGGCTATGAAATTGAATTTAGATTTTAGAATATAATTTCAGAGTATTTCAGGAGTGGGATCAGTTGGAATTGCACTATATATTCTCTACTCCATTTTTAAGGGTTCATATCTATATGATCAATATTGCTTTTGAATTAAGCAATGTCACAGACCTCTTTCATTAGATAGCTTGTATCTCTTAAATGCAATCTCCTGGTAATAATCAGTAGTCACTTATTGTCTGTTCAACTGTTCGCCTTTATATATTTGAGATGTAGGGTCTATGATGAAATGATCATGGAATTAGGGAAAGACACAAAGACCAAAATGCTAATTTGTGATTTCTCAAGATGTTGAGAGAGCAAAGAAAATAGAAAATTCATCTTAAGACAAATACCTCCAAATTAATGACAAATCCCCTAGGGATTTGTTCTAGGGGACTCTTTCCATGATTATAAAGCTTAGGTGATCATAATGGCAGAAGGGAGTTGAAAAAGGGAGAACATAAATTTAACCCTCTCCCATTCTTGCTGGAGGAATGTCGGCACCAGTTAAAGTGAGCATGAAATACATACATATATTTGGTGACTTTTCTGTGCCTAGTGCTGTTTATGAACTCTCTTCCATTTAGAGCCATTCAAGGTGAAACAGACATTCTCTGACCATTATAAGTTCCCTGTCCCTGGAGTGCGGTACTATGATCTAAATGACTACCTGGAGGACATGTTACAGAGATGAATGAAGTGTCTCACCAGGAGGGACCAGATGACCTTTAAGGTCCCTAAGAGTTATAGGATTACAAGATTCCTACTTATAAGATATACTAGTCAACCTTGTAAATGGGGTAAAAATATCCAGACTATATCTACATTAGGTCTATGTCTATGTTTATACCTATGTCTAAGTCTATTTATATCTTTTTACCTATCTACATAACTGTACATTGGAATGTAACTTAATGAACTTATTTAAATCTATTTTTTCTTTTTCTTTTCCTGTGTGGACTACATTTACTCTAATAACAGTAATAATTATTATTGTATGTCTTCTCTATTTTATGCACTTTTTTATGTATACCATTCCATTCCATTGTGTCTCACAACAACTAAATTCTGGAAAGATATTCATTCTGTAGTTGGCTGTTTTCAGAATAATGTTCAAGTTTACCTCTTAGACTGGGTAACAAAACCTGAGCTCACAATCTGATTTAATTCCATCTTTTGCCACTTTTTTCCAGATGTAAGCACCACATTTTCTCCA
>NW_012148396.1:6387232-6389600 GCF_000956105.1 Propithecus coquereli
TTGCCCTGATTTCCTTTCTCACATGTGCATTCTGAGCTTCACTTGTTACACAATGACTACTATGCAATGTCTGTCTTTCGGGTCCTGTTAACTGGGTGTTGGTCTATGTTTACACTCTTATATAAATTATATCTTCGTAAATGACATTTCATCAATAGATTTCCACAAATGGCTTATTTTCCTCAAACACCCTCTGGAAATTGTTAGCTGTACCTAAGGCTGTTTAATAAGAACTACTGTTGGAATGTAGAACTCTTGGTCTCTCTGGCCTGGGAGTGAGAGGGTTGTTCTTGAATGAATTCATTCCAATTCCCGCTCCACTTCATTGGCTCAGAGGACTCCATATTTTTGCCTGTTTTTCCTTTGTTAGGAAGAACATCTCCTTGCATATTCCTGAAAACGCATAACATCACATAGAAATATGGGCATAAAACATCAACAGTCTGTCCTGGTATATTTTAATCTCCTTGAGAACAGAAACTATGTCTAACTCTAATACACTAGGTACTAAATATTAAATGAAATGTCCTTCATGAATCTCCAAGCAACATCTCAAATTAACTTCTAGATATTACCACCATTTTGTGAGCATTATCATCACAGAATCTGCCTCTTTATTCTTCTTGCTCTTCTGTATCTAGGTACCAAGTTTATTCTTTTGATATAATGGTGAAATGTTATGTTCAGGAGATACGCAGAACTCTCGTTCTCTATATAAAATCCCTGGATAGATTCTGCTAGATGGTCCTCAGTGGCGAACCACCAGGGATGGGGAAGCCCCAGGACCTAGAAAGAAAAGATCTCAGGAGTGAGTAAAATCATTGCACTGGGCCTCAAGGAAATAACCAACTGTACTTTCTATATCCATGGAGACTCAAGAAGGCCAGACACCAGGAAGACTTAGGAATACTATCTGGTTATCTGGAGGGTAAGACAAACCAGCATGAAGTTTGGGTTGTGGCAATATCTGTTGACAGAAGGTCAACAGCCATGTTGTTAGGACTGGGTGCACTGAAACTGTAAGGATCACAGTTCAGTTTCGGAGGTAAAGAAAACAAAAAAGAATTACATGTGTTTTCCAGATAATATCCAAGAAATATGGGGAAAAAAAGGAGAAGGAGGTACACTCATGAAAGCAAACTATTTGATCATACAAACATAATGCAAATAGGAAACAAACTAGGGTAACTCTACTCAATTAGACATGAGTCCATTTCTAGCTCAGTAATTTGCCATAAGATAGACCTTGAATACGTTCTGCTTTGGACATGGGTGCAAAATGAATCAGCAAATTGGCATGGAAAGCACACAAAGCACAAACTGTCATTCCTCAGGAAAAAAAAAAAAAAGATTCTACTTCAACTACCAGTACCTATTAGCAAATGAGAGCTCTACTAATGGGCCTGGATTATCAATCCAGCCAGCCTTAGGAAGGGCTGGCTCTGGAATCGGACAAGGCGGCACTTTCTAGGGGTGATCACCTTTCTTCCATGGAGCAAGATAAAATGGCAGGGGCTGATAAGTTCAAGCAAACATGTGTGGTCAAGTTTAATGTCTGAGAGTTCACTGTTGATCACTGTATTTCCCTAGCCTTTAAGCATTTCTGTTTAAAATATGTCTCTGCAATCACCAGGCCTGTGAATCATATTTGATCACTAACCATCAGAGAGGTGCAAGAAAATATAGAGGATGCCAGCAAGATTGTCTCATTTCTAAAAGTAAATAATAATAGCATCTATCATATTTAGATTGTTGTAAGGATTAAAAGAGCTTGAAAATCACACACCACAGTTATCTTTCACCTAGTAGAGTGTTGATAGATGCTACCTAATTTTTAAATAAAAAGTGTTTGGAAATAGTTTACTATCCTTAGTACAGCTGAATCACCCATTCATCTCTTGCCATATATCTTTTTACCAAGTCATAGTTTTGATCATAAAACACATAGAACAACTCCACAGAATAATTTTTATAACAGTAAAGCAAATCTTCATGGCCCTGGAATAGTGTACAAACCATCGCTCCACACTAATATTCTGCTATTCCATTTCAGATGCCCAATGTGCATGCTAAGCAGATGGAAATGCAGTCACTTTTTCATACACATGATCCATCTATGTTTATGTTTTTCTCCTAGATGTTCAGAAATTCTCAGCCAAGGGCCTTCTAATACTTCTAGGATAATCCAGACATTTTGAATCAGAAATTGATAAACTTTTCCTGTAAAGGATCAGACTGTAAACATATTGGGCTTTATAGACACAACTACTCTACTCTGTTGTTAACGGCACAAAGGCAACCATAGACAATACATAAACAAATGAAAGTGGCTTTTCAATAAAAATGTATTTACATAAACAGGCAGTGG
>NW_012148396.1:6389650-6390376 GCF_000956105.1 Propithecus coquereli
AATTCTGGCTGTAACTGGAAATTAATAAAGTACCAAAGCAGAAAGCTTATCTTTATTTCTAAAGTCACAATCTTGTTGATCCCGTGTGGAACCAATGAAGGAAAAGTTGCAGTTAATTAATTTTCACTTGACACTCACTACTTTTTCAATTGAACTCCTTATAATGAAAAAAAAAATTGTTCTCTTTAAAGTTTGGCTTTGGAAAATATCAAAATCTATGCTGACTAAATGATTTATGATATTTTAAAATGACCTTGCCATAAGCAGCAATGCAGACAGAAATAAAGTTTGTTTGTATTACCTTGAAACAGGTGCTACTTACCTGGCTATGCTCTTCTGGTCATCAGAAATATGATTCGTATATTTAGAAATGTTCACATGAAGCTGCAGGGTCACACTTAATCAAATATGCCCCCCCACTGGTTCAGGTACATAGGGATAAGGAGAATGAATAAAATACCTGCAATTAAGACATTTGATAGATTTTAGTCCATGCAAGCAGTACCTGTGGACTAGTGGTTGTGGCCCACCTACCATGGAGATAACTCCCTCCATTTCTACAGAGACACTTTTGATGGTTCATAATGCAAAGACAGTTTAGAGGAAATATCTTAAAATGAAAACTTGATAAATTAGAAACAAAACATTCCTTTCCAAAACTGAACAATCCATAATGTATTTTGAAAAACACCTAAATTAATCTATTAATAAAATCACTTTTGAGAA
>NW_012148396.1:6400841-6403671 GCF_000956105.1 Propithecus coquereli
CCCCCCAGAAATTCATTCATTTGACATTTAAAAAATCCTGCCATCTTGTTAGCACTATTTAAGGCACTTGGAATAAAAGGATCAACAAAAAGCGATACATGTCTCATGCTGTCACAGCACTTGTACAAACTTTGTGATCTGGATAAAGTTAGTTGACTTTTCTGAGGTTCAGCTCCTTCATCTTCAAAATGTGAAAACTAGTTCATATTTTGTGAGGTGTTAGGGATGTAATGGGCACTTTCTGTATGAAATGCCTCGTATAAATGAAGGTAATTATTAGATGCCTGTAGGGCAGTGGTTCCCTTCCCTGCACTTGGATTTATATCTTGTTACTTTTCCTAACCACAGATTCTAAAAAATCACAGACATATAATATGTTACTTTCAGTATAGTTAAAAGATGATTATATTGATTAGATCTATATAAAATTGCAAGATTATTATTGTTGTAAAACATTTAAAAGATGCAATGATTGTTAGCATGTTAGTTATGTATTTACAGGTTAACGAAAGAATGATTGCAAGTTTATAAGAGAAGTAAATTTGTTGTCATATAATCACTACAGATATAGGAAAAAAAACTAAAACTTAATGGTGAGTACTCGAGATAAGTCTATGACAAGGCTGGAAGACACTCAGCTTTTATGGAATAGAGGGGCCTCCGATCTTTACGGGGGCATCTCTATCATTGTGCAGGTTTAGGGAAGGATGACTCTCCTTTGTGTCTATATGCGTGTGTGGGGGAGGGTTACTGGGTGAGGTGAAAATGGATTTGGGGTGGCTTATAAAGTGTCTAAGCCATAGATTCTGAGTTTAGGAAGATACGTCCTGGTACTAACTCTTGTTCGACGAATGCTTCCATATGCTGCCTATAGAATTTAAAAGTAGATCCACAAATCTTTCTTGAATTCTTTCAACATTACAATATTTGGTAATCATTGGCTTACCATTCTTCACATGTTTCCGACGATTCTGAGCAAAATCTCTTCAGATTAGTTTTCAGTCCTATAAAGTCCCAGGATCACAGAAAAAGAACAGTAACTTTCAGATTTACAGAATTTAGCACAATTATATTTTTCACCTATTTCAATTATAATTCTTTTTTCAGCATATTAATATAATAATCATAAGAGATAATCCTTAAGTAATAACTTTTATGTAATGATGGACATTATTACCTAAATTTAATTATAAACACGCTCATGACTATGAATAAGTCATGAATAAGTTTGTTTGGCAGGTGCATTGCAAGCAGAGAAGACATATACATATCAATAATTTCTGTGTCTTTCAGTGAGAAAAATTGCTGCTTTCATTATGATGAAAAAGGTACAAAGTAATTAACTTGGTACTAGGGGATGTTGCATTTTGGGATTTATTATTGGTCTACAAGTTAGCAGGTTAAGCATTCAGTTGTGATGGTGTCAAGCCAACCTTGAAGTGGAAGTCCATAGTGTTCAATGTATGATTAGTAAGTCTGATATCATGGCCATTTTGTATGTGTTCACACTAAGCAAGCACATTATGGCTAGGAAAGAGGCTTACTGACATCCCAGAGCATGCCACCTTGTAAATCTTTTAATCAAGCACCTTTTTACCTTAATGATAAATCATATAATGTACAAATATATTTGATTTCTGTGCCCACTTTAATAGGTTCATCTACAAAACTCTTCTTCAGACCTCTGGATGTCAAAATTCTGACCTGTTACTTCCAAGTCCATAACTATCCAATCAAGTGATTGGTAACTACTTATGAATCAATAAGAATTAATACATCTGGCCAACTTTTGATCAAACAAAGTATGGACAGTGAAACAGAGAATCACAGAGTATGATCTTAGATAGGCAGGGCATTAGGAAAGGTCTGTCTAGACAGGAAATATTTGATGCTGACTTTATTGAGGAAGTGAGTCTTGCAGATACCTGGGGGAAAGAAAATATGGAAAACAAAAGGAGGGAAACTTATTTAGTGTGTTTTGGAGATAGCAAAGAGCCCAGTAGGTGGACAGAGAGAGTGAAGGTATGAGTAGAAAAAAATACTGGGATGTAGGCAGCCTGGCTTTCTGAATTCTCCACTAAAATTCAGGCTCCAACATCAGATAGTAACAATCTTTAACTCTTCCACATAAAGGCTTTTCGATGTCGCTTTTGTTTTATTTACCTGATCCTATCTGTGTATCTGTGAAGGGTGATTATAATTCATAGTGCACTGTTTCTTATGGGCTTAAATAAGAAAATATTTTTGAAAACAATGTTTAAAAGTGCTAGACACTGTGTACATGTCTAATGCAAAGGAATTATAAAGTTCCTTGTGTTTCTCCTTAGCAACTCCAGTTAGTATGAAAAATAGTATCATCATAACCGTGACAAAATAGATCCTGATCTTCATCACCAATCAGTATTTCTCTAGTTTAGCCCTCTCGAACAACTGTGGGAAAGCCAACTTTTTGTACTTCTTCCCAGCTAGCTCAAGACAATCTATAGAAGGTAGGTAAAGTGATTCTGTCTGCTTTGTGTAATATAATCCAGGATTTTCTGGAGCATACTATGTTGTTTTAAAAATATTTAATAAAGAAATTTTACAGAAGCCACCGGATGTTGCTTTACATCTTCTCATCATAGTGGCTTGGCTGCTATTGCTTGGAGCTACCATTGCTTAGAGCTATTTGAATAGCTTATGCCAGAGAGTCTTTGTCCTTTCTCTCCCTATTTGACTTGCATAACTCAAGCCAAGTAGACACACATCATTCTCTACTCCTATCATCAACTGATCTATTGATTGATTCATACATCCAACAATTATTATTGTTTGTCAGAGACATTCCAGG
>NW_012148396.1:6404459-6416973 GCF_000956105.1 Propithecus coquereli
TATTATTCGTAGTAACCCCTTCACCATTGTATTTAGAAGGTAAATTATAAAGTCATTCTACCAATGTTATTCTATTTATAGTCAAAAACTGATGACTTCATTAGTAATATTTTACATGATACTGACAGTCTGGCTATAATGCTTATTGTAAAACCTTTACCATATTCCAACATTATTGCTATATTAGGAAACAACTTGAGTATAACACTAATTTCCTGATTGATTATGTATGATCTTGTCTGTGAGAAAATAAAGACTGCAGCTGAACCTAGCCCTACAGGATTACATCAAATGCACACACCTCAAGCAGGTATGAGCTACCTCACTCTACCACCTGGGTTATGGATTGCATCCATCCACAGATGGTGTTACAACTTTCTGTCTGCCTTCAGGTCACCCTTCTTCTACCCTTTCAGAATAACTCACAAGCTGGAACCCTTCTAAAACCCAAGTCCATAAGTAGTCTCCATGTAGTTTTCAAGGAAAAGTACCACATTTATTGTAGTTCTTACATAGTTCTAAACCATTTAACATGTACTATTACCATTTATTAGATCCCTATCTTTTTGTTATTTTTTATAATTCACTGATGATTTTTTTAAGTTTTATTCCTCCAACCCTATTCTTTCTATAAGTTCCATGGTATTTATTGTACAATTTTGTATAGTGTGTGCTTCGTAGGGACACAGACCTCTCATTATAGCAGAAGTGACCATAGCTCCTTATTGATTCAATCATGTGTTCTTTTATTCAACAGCAAGTATTTACTAAAATCTTCTTGACTCAAAATCATGAGTTTAAACAGCACACTCTGTGTCTAGCCAATGGAGTTTCATGATTAACTCCTTTGCTTCCCCAGACAGCAGTTAAACACTCAGCTCAGCTCTAAGCTGAATGGAGTCAGGAAAGGAAGAGGGGTAGTAAAAAAAAATAATGTTTTGAATTCTGTAGTAGGCATTATGTGTTTTACTTAATCAACTTAACATTTAGTTAAATGTCATGAAGTGGGTTTATGAACTCATTTTTACAAGTGAAGAAACAAAGGTGAGGTCAGCACTTTCAACTTTGGTCTGTCCAATTCCAAAGCCCATAATCTATCACTCTAGCTCTACATTACCTTCAATATACAAAATTATATTCAGGTTCTCAGCAGTTGACATATAAATCTTTATAAGGAAAAGCTTTTTAAAATAAATATTGTGGATGAGGAGATACTTTGTGGTTTTAACTTAGTGGCTGGTTGTTAGAAGAGTGAATCATTTTGGTAGTTTGAAAGAAAAAAATAAAAGCAGAAACTACCAAGTTCAAGTCAGGTTGACATTCCAGAGTCTATCACAGAGCTGGATTGCAAGGAAGAAGAGAGGGAGGGAAAAAAGAAAGAAAGATGGAGAGAAAGAGAAACGAAGGCATACAAGAAGGAAGGAAATGAATAAATAACAAATATAGTTTTTCTGCAATTTATGTTTCGTATCTAAATTCCTCCCCATCTGGGTGATTAGGATGTAGAAAGAAATGTATTTTCCTGTCAGAATAAATTACCTTGATTGTTCATGCTGATGAATCCCTGGACTCACTCCTTGTAATACAAAGGATTTTATGGTCTCCAGCTAGTTCCTCAGATCTAGAAGAGCACGCAGACAGAAGGTTAATTACAATATTCGACTAATTGTGCTTCCTTGGCCGGCACCATATGGAAACAATGGAATGAATGTGCCTATAATTAAGACTTGAAAACCCTCCACTGGGTAGCTGGCAAAAGCCTCATGATGCAGGAGGTCTCAGATGGAGAGAAATCATTGTCTTTTATCTTTCAAAGAAAAAAGTATTTCTGATAACCACCAATGTTGTGTTAGATTCTAGATCGGTATTGTAAATTTTGTCCCTTGTTGAGTGGTTCTTATTTGGACTTGTAATTGTTAGAAGTGGGAGGCATTCTGATTCTTAAATAATGCTAATATTGACACTATCACAATAACTTAGAGTGAAATCAGATCTCTTTGTTCTCTTACAATGTATGCCTTGATCCACAAATTAGTTATCCTTTATTTATAATTATGATGTCATCCTGTGGTGGGACTAAAGTAAAACTATGAATACACAGCCATATCTTGGAATATAATGTAAATTCACATAAAATAAATACAAAATATATATACAAAAATAAAAAAAGATGTTTTTTTTTGTTGTTGTTATTAAATCCAATTTCATTCAGGATCAGTAAGCCTCAATAATCTCTTCCCATTAATGTACAACAAAACACTGTGGGAACTAAAGCCATCTGAGTACCAGTTTTATCTTCCTGGAGATGTCTGTTATAAACAAAGGAGAAATGAAACAGCCCACTTAAAGGAGCCAATTATTTTTGGAGGCTTGTTGTAGGAATGGAACCCATTTTAGCTTTATCCTAGTACTTGTATAAACCAGCTTCCAGGCTGAAAAGTGCCAACTTACAGATGTCCTTAAGTGAAGTGGCTAAATGGTGTGATTTCAAAAGTAAAAGACTTGAATATGTGATTAGCTAGCTGTTTCTCCTTCAGTCATTTGCTCTATCTAGCAATGAATTCACCTAACTTCTTCTTTGAATATATGTGTTTTATATCTATAAATAGCAATGCATAGCATTTTCAAGGTTTTTCAAGTAATGAGTCTGTGACCATTTTCATTCTTATCAATTCATTGCTTGATCTGAATACATTCAATGGTTGGTTCTGCTAAGTGAAGAAACGTTAGGAGTGCCAGGTGCTGTAAGAGGTATTGATCAAATTACATTTCCACATTACCTACATTCATTAACTCTACCTCTCCTTCTTACTGAACTGGCTTGGAGCACTGAATAATAACATTATCTGCATGATACATTTTCCTGATGAAAATAGTGAGCACAACATTTTAAGATCACATTTGACTCTGGGACTCAACCTGTGCTCTAGGTATAATAGATAATTGTTCTGGTTTGTAGATTAGAAATGAAGACCAGAAAGATTAAAAGGTCATGATAAAATTTTGTACCACTTTTTGGCAGACTCAGAGTTCAAATCTATGTCTAACTGAGTCTGGATAAATAAAATTTAAAAAAAGGCAAAATGTCTAAGGACATATTCCTGAGAAGTTCGGCTGCACTATTGATTAACTCTCAGCCCTGGGCAAGTCCCCTAACATCCTAGAGCTCAGTTTTCAATCCATCAAATGAAAATATTAGTTTTACCTGTTAGGGATGGAGTAAAATTCTGTGAGTTTATGCAGGTTATAACCTAAGTACAGTGTCTGTCATATAAACATTAAGTAAATATGGATGTTTCTTTAAAATATCTTACATTTTACACTGCATTTTAGAGCTTTTAAAGCAATTTCATTTATTCCTGAAACTTTAAATCAGTTCATATTCTTACCCCAATTTTACATGTCACTACCAAGGAAGGAAATCAGTGCAAGGAGAGAAGAGTGTTCACCTGCAATGGGAACATAATGTGTTACACTCACTTCTAGGTCATTTTTGTGCTTCTTCCGAATTGGCTTGGTATCTGCATTTGCTAAGAAAAACAACCTGAAGTTGAGAAACAAAGCCCCTTTGCTAAGGTCACATAGCTATATGTGAAGCACAACCAGAATTTGAACCCGGTTTTGAATAACCTAAAAATCCATATTCCTCCTGCTATACCAGGTGTTTGCACACTTTGGCCCATGGGGCAAATCTTCCCAAAGGTTGCTTTTATGTCATCCATGATTTAAGGGTGATTTATACATTTTTAAATGGTTGAAAAACATATGAATAGCAGGAGAATTTTTTATGATATTTGAAAATTACATGATATTCAAAGTTTAGTGTCTGTAAATAAAGTTTTATTGGAACACAGCCACACTCATTTGTGTATGTATTGTCTATGGCTGCCTTTGCATTACAACTGCACAGTTGAGAAGTTGCAAAAAAACCTTATAGCTTGCAAGTCTAAAATATGGCGTCTTTGGCTCTTTGCAGCATAAAGTTTGCTGATACCTGTTCTATATTTTTATTTACCTGATTGTTCTCATTTGTTCAATTTCTTTTTGAGTTTTCCCATATTAGCGCACTAATATAATTTACTTACTATTTTCATACAAAGCAATTTCCTTGCTTAAATAAATTTATTTTAAAAATCCTTTGTTGTTACTTTTTTAAATATACAGCCATTATTAAAAGGTAAACATAAAATAAAGGCATATTTATTAAAGTCATTTATGAGCATACTGGTAAAGTCATTTTTAGTATCTCCTGTGGTAATTGGAAAACAGTTTATAATCTTATTCAATTGTCAAAGTAGATTATTTACCATGAAAACAGATGGTGTTGCAGTTCTTCTTTCCTACCTCAAGTTCTGAAGAGATGCTATTTCCTCATATGAGTCTTTAGAGTGGATCCCCATCAGGGATCCAATTGGCTTGAAGGATTAGTATTTGTAAATGAATAAGGAGGAAAGAAATTGTGGGGCTACTGGCAGAGGTAATCTGAGTAGCATAAATGTAAACTATGGTAGTGTCATGGGAGAACCCAGATGGTCATAGCCTTGTGTAAGGCAGAGCAAGTTTTGTGGGAGATGTTTTGCCTTAAACACAATAGGTGAGAAGGCTTATAGCATTAGGGACTTTCTAATTTGGTGTCTGGGGTACCCAGATGTAATAAGAGATCTAATTTAGGGAGAAGTCCTATAAAAACCTATTCCCATCACTGACATTGGTTCAGCCATTTGTTCACTGTACAGTCCTGTACCAGGGACTGTTCCAGGTCGTATAACAGTCAAGAAAGACAAACTGTCTGCCATTATTGAGATGACACAATAATTGGGATACTGACACATGCACCAGCATAGATGAACTCCACAGAATTATGCTGAGTGCAAAAGCCAATCTCAAAAGGTTGCATATTCTATAATGTTGAAGATTCTAAGACTTTTGAAAAAACAAATTTATAAAATTGGAGAACAAGCCAGGAATGGTGGCTCAGGCCTATAATCCTAGCACTTTGGGAAGCTGAGGTGGGAAGATCACTTGAGGACAGGAGCTCAAGCCCAGCCTGGGCAACATGGTGACACCCCATCTCTATAAAAAACAATATAAAAAATTAGCCAGGCCATATGGCACATGCCTGTAGTCTCAGCTACTCAGGAGGCTGAGGCAGAATGATCACTTGAGCCCAGGAGTTTGAGGTTGCAGTGAGTTATGATGATGCCACTGCACTCCAGCCCACGTGACAGAGTTAGGTTAGTGGTTGCCAGAGGTTAAGAAGATGGTGTTGGGAGTTGTGGATGTGGCTATGAAAGGACAAAATCAGAATCCTTTTGGTGATGGAAATGTTCCGTATCTTGAATATGTCGAGCTACATTGGTTGTGATATTGTTCTATAGTTTTGTAAGATGTTCCCATTGGAAGAAATTGGATAAATAATTCACAGAATATATATATATTATTTCTTCTGTTTCTTGCAACTGTCTGTAAATCTACAGGTATCTGAAAAGAAAAACATTATTTCTTAGTTGACTTACAGATCAAGGGGAGAGGAAGTTCTTTAGTTGATTAAGACATCTGGGCTGTGTTCTCTAACAAAGGAAACAGACTTTCAAAGACTGGGGATACAATGTCCACACAGAGAATGCATGCAGTGAAAGAACTAGAAGAAAAGAATGTGCTAACCAGTGAAGGTGGGGAGTGGCTTGGGGGTTGGGGGAGAGTGGGATGGAGGCAAAGGAGAAGTGGGGAAGGGAGTGGACCAGCAGAAGAGGAGATGAGAGTATTGAGGAGAGAGATGTCTGTTAGATTGCCCTCTTCAGGGCAGGTCAGTAGACTGCTGGGTGGGGACTGAAACAGCCTCCTGATAAGGACAAAGCAGGCAGCACATGTCTAGTGGGACAAGGAAAAAGATACTACACTGTACTAGGTAACTTGGTGGAATCTCAGGAATTACCTTTTTCCCAAGGTCATTATGGGGAAGTGAATCAAGAGAATATGAGAGAAGATCCCCACTTCTCATATCTTCTTTAAGAATATATCAGTTTTTCTCTTTTATGTTTTTTACTTTCCCCAAATATTTTATTTGAATAGTATGTTCCATACATTGATAAGGAAATTGAAAACCACTGAAACAGATGATCATTATGTCCTTTTTGATATATCCTTGTGATACAGCAAAATGGACCCCAAAACTGGTACCCCACCTGGAGGCCAAGTGAGTTCTTGGCTTTCCTCAGGAAAGAATTCAAGAGCAAGCAGGCAGAGTAAGGCAAAAGCAAGTTTATTGAAGTAAGAAAACCAAAAAAAGGGAAGCTGCCCCATAGACAGAGCAGCGGCTATCTCTCAGAGTATCAGAGTAGCACCTTGTGAGTTTCTTCTATTTAATTTTATGTCAAATCGAGGGAAGATTATGCATAAGATTTCTGGGAAAGGTGTGGGGAATTCCCAGAAGCAAGAATCCCTTCCCTTCCAAAACCATATGGAATAACTTTCAGGAGTTGACATGGAATTTGCATATTGTCACTGGGCTGGTAGGGGTTTCTTTTAGGATGCTACTACATTATAGCTAGTACATAATGAGCAGTGAGTGTAACCTGAGGTCATTATTTTTTGGTGACCATCTTGGCTCTAGCTGGCTTTGGCCAGTTTCTCTACAGCATGTTGTTTTATCAGAGACCTTGGTTCAGGTGTTATGACTCCTGCCCGTTCCTTACCTTTTATGATTTTCTGTCTCTGGATAACTAATGCTGAGTCATCAGTAGTTCATACAGTTTCTTACCTCATAAAAGTCACTATTTGGATCTCCTCAGACTCAAATTCTGCAACTATAAAGATATATTAATAATTATTGAACACCACAGTGCCTTATACTCAGTAGGTACTGAATACATGTTTGTCAGTCAATGTGTTACAACTCCTAGGTGCTGTCTTAGGATGAATGATACAGCTGAAATTCTAATATACCTTGTTTTGTTATTGCTTTTTAACTGTCCAGTCCCATAACATTTTTACTAATCTTATTCTTCAGAAATGTGATTTTGACTTTACATACAAAAGGCTTGTCTAACAACATGTCAGGAATATTTTGCATTTGCTATTTTTCAGAGTAACTCTCTAAAAAGAAATACGCTAAGAAAACTTCATGAATGTGACTAACATTTCACTCTCTTTTGAATTTGCCCAGTACATCCCTTATAGCCAAATTTTGTTTGTTGCTTCATATTTGCTGTTTACACAGCTTTCATCTAAATTGGGGGATCATCTACATTTCAGGTTGGATAAGATGTTTAGTAGCATCTCTGGTCCCTACTCATTTGATACCAGTAGCACCACCCCCTGCTTTCATTGTGACAATCAAAAATGTCTCTAGATTTTTCCAAATTCCCCCTGGGGGACAAAATCAACCCCACTTGAGAACCAGTGCCAGGGATTATCAGCTTTGGTTAAAATGTTCAAGGCCTTTCACTATTTAAGTCTACCATCCCTTCCACCCTCCCTTCCTTTCCTGCTCTAAATCGGACACTCTCTGAAGGCACGGCCTGGTCTCACACAGTTTGGTTCCCTGACACCGAGTGCATGCCCCGCACCTGGTAGGATTTTAATGCAAGGTTAGAAAACAGAAGGCTTTAAGAAGCCATTATAAAAGCTTGTGAACAAAATATAATTCCCATTTTAAATGTTTTTTAAAAAAATTTTGTATTTGTTTTAATTGTGATAAAATACAAATAACCTAAAGTTTATCATCTTATCCATTTTAAGTGTACAGTTTAGTAATGTTACATATATCCACATTGTTGTGCAACCAATCTCCAGAACTCTTCTCATCTTTTAAAATTAAAACTCTGCCACGCATTAAACACACCGTTCCTTCATTCCCCCACTCCTGTCAATCACCATTCCACTTCCGTTTTCTAGGACTTTGCCTACTCTGGGTGCCTCACGTAGTGGAATCATATAGCATTTGTCCCTTAGTGACTAGTTTATTTCACTTTGCCTGATGTTCTAAAGGTTCATTCATGTGGTAGCATGTGTCAGAATTTCCTTTCTCTTTAAGGTTGAATAATATTCCATCATATGCATATCTCATATTTTTAAATCCAGTCATCATTTTCATTTATAGAGCTTCGGAGGTGGTGACCTTATAGATGTGGTATATGAAGGAAGAAGAATTCAAGCTCAGGTCCTCTCACAAGGGACCTGCTCTTTCTGGTACTATTCACCATCTACCTGCAGCGGGGAAGACTCAAAGCTAATGATATCTCCAAGATATCTGACTACCAAGCCATGTTTCTTTACTTACTCCTCTTCCTTGAAGTGGGTCACAAATGTAAGCTTTTCTTTGGCCTCTGAAACTATCTCTCTGACCAGTTTGAGGACAGTTGTACCCAAAAGGAACTTCTATTATTGACTTACTCCTGAGGGGCATAATTGGCTAGACAGGGTCAGTGATGGGAACCCAGAGAGTAAACATCACATTAAAATCATTGAGGCATTGGGCACTGTCTGGTCCCAATCTCTCATTTTACGGATGAGAACACTGAAGAACAGGAAGAGAAACTAATTCCCCACAGTCACACAGAAATTCACACATATGAAACCAGGGCTCTGAGCCAGAGCGCCTGACTCTAGCCAGGCTTGTGTCTTTCTTTCTAGATTATTCATTCACATAGAAGAGATTGCCAAAGCAGGTAAAAATAATAACATGTCCGTGGGACTTGTTGTCACAACATTGGCCCCCTTGGGAGTTCATCTAATAAACATATATAGCATAGAGTGCAGGTTAAAATAAAGATACTGTTTATTTATTTTCATTTCTGGATAGGCTACCTCCACCTCCCATCACCCACCTCTCTGAAGGAGCATGAGAAAGATTCATAACACTGTTCCTGACATTCTTCACACACTCAATTTAGTGTTCTTTCCAAGCTGTCAATATCTTCTAGGCATCTCTGTTTCCCCAGACATGTGCGATTGCATCAGGAAGTGCCTTTGCTTCCCTCATACTTACAGTCACAAAGGACAGCCTCAGAAATAGCCTCTCTGTGCAGTGACAGCACTGCCTTCATCACTCGATTCTCTGCAAGTATTTTGATTGGTTTGCTTATTATGGCTGTTTCCTTTTCTTTTTTTCTTTTTTTCTCTATGTGTTTATTTCTTATAACTTTACATCTCTTATATATTGCAGGCTTTCTACAGGAACTTTTAATAGACATTCAAAAAAGAAATACCCTCTAGGATTTTAAGCAGCATTTATCTAAGAAAAGATCACTTGAAATTCTCTGTAGAAAGGAAATACATGTGTATGGGGTGCAGGTAGCACAGAGAATAAGGTTTCTCAGTGTTAACACATAGCTCCTTAATAAATTAGCCTGGTAACAAAAGCAGACATTTTTTCTTCCTTCTTCTCTCCTTCTGTTTTTGGTGGTCCTTTCCCACCCTCCTACAAGTCCTTTAAGGCCTGAGCCTAGACTATATTTTAATCTCAGTCCTTAAGACCTACACCAGGGTGTTGTCAACCCTAGGGAGACTCTGGACAGATGATGGTGTCTCCACACCCAGTGGTTCTTCTTGGTCCCTTTTCCCACACTTACCTCCACTTTAAAGGTGGAGATAAATACATCCTCACTTTCTCAGGTAGGGTTAAAAAATTCTGGAGAAAAAGGCACAAGTAGAAATTTACTGTAAAAGTTCTGGAAGCTAACATCCATTCATTTTCTCCCTGCTTTTGAGTAAACATGATGGCTGAGCTCTGTAGAATAATATATGAAGATGATGGAAAGCCCCAGAAAGCCCCAGACATAAAGGCACTAATTTTGTTAAATCACAGAATCACCACCAGTATCAATTTGCCATTAGACTTTTTAACTTGTCAGAATAAGTTTTTGCTCAAGTAAAATTTTAGGTTTCTTCTATTTCCAAGAACTTTATACTCTCCTAAGCACTGGTAACAGACTAGTGAACAAGATGAAGAGATGTTTTGCCGCATACAGCTAAATGCATCCTTGGCTCATGAAAGAGACATTTTATTATATTCACAAATCACTCAACTGTGAGCTGAAGGGTTATCCTGACTCTTCTTGAAAGAGCCTCACTGTCTCTGATGTAGTCTGTGATGGTGGCCCTGAAAATAGAAATGATACTGTCTACAATAGCATCTTCACAGACATAGAATATATACATGAGGGAGAGTAGTTTCTTAATAGTTACACATTATGGCCACAACTTTGATCTTATATGAAATTCACAGCCCTGAAAAGCTGAAAGTGTAGGTGATAATTTACCCAATTAAAAGATAAAATTAAGAACAAAAAACCAAAACAGAACAAAAGAAGTAAAATAAATACCTTCCAAGTCCTGGATTTTTCTTTGTGGTTTCTTTGTGTTGGGTATCCATTTTGTCTTGCATAACATTTAGTTTTTTCACAATCCATGTTTAGAATTCTTCTTCCAGCATTTTAGTGTTCTGAATTTGGTTGATATCCATTGCTAGAGAGATGGTGTTCCCCTTTGCGGATGTGCTTTCCATTTGATTCTTCATACTCCCAGAGGTCTTTCGCTGATTCCTTCCCATCTGGATCTGCTTTTGCTTCTTACCTTTAGATTTTCCTTTAGATAATGACACACGCAGTTTAGTTTCTGATCCAGTAGATGGTGCATGTGGGTGAGATTTGACCACACCCTTTATGATGAGTCAGTAGATGCAGTAAAAGGGTGTGCAAATTGACCTCCCTGTCAGTAGGTGACACTTGCTGGGAGGAGCAAGCTGCACTTTTTCCTAAGTCATGCACATAATGATGGAAGGATTCTAAGGTTTCTCTCTTCTGATGATAAATGTTTAGTCACATGCTGAACACAACAGGAAGGAAGCAGGAGTACCCTCTAGCATAAGGGACACTGCTGGTGTTCCCTGACTTCAATGATCTGGATTTCAGAGCTTACATCTGATTCATAACCATTCAATATCAGCTCACATGTTCAACACCTTTTGGCAAGGATGTTTTTTTCTAATTGGAGCCATTTGAATAATTCTCTTTGCATTCAAACTAGGATGTCTATAGGTTCAGTCCATGAGAATCCAAGTAGTTTATTCCATATTCTTGAAGGCCAGTATAAGGAAAGGTCAATTCATTTCCCATTGAATATTTTGGAGCTTGAACTCACATCTGAATTCTGTTCCAGAAGCTGTGTTCTCCCACCAGAGATCTTTGCTAAGGAAAGTTCTCTGCATGGCAACCTCTGTGAGTTACCATTAGTGAGTGCTTTTACACCAGCAGCAATCATTTCTGTTCTTCTCTCTGACATAACCTTAACTTATATCAAATTTCCCATATTCAAATCATAATTCTTTTGACGGTAATGATAATTCACTATACAATAATCCAAAACTCCAAGAAATCTTAAACACTATTCCACAGGTTAAATAATAGGTGATACAGACTGGGAAAGACATGCTCTGTAGCTTGCACTGAAATCTAGGCAGAAGTCATGATTAATAATAAAGGTGTATATTGTAATACAAAATGAAACATGTACCAATAAGAAGATTATGATCATACAGGCGTTTACTGGGCCAGACTTCAAAAAGCATTTTACTTTCATTTCTTTCATTTTTAAACTTCTTCTTTAATCCATTAAAGCCAACACATCCTATAGACGATCTTGAGGAACCTGACAATAGACTTCCTGTTTTTCAGTCCCCCTCTCATGGAAACAGTAGCCCTCCAATCTCATTGAACTCTTGCTTAACTTTGAACTTACAATTCAGAATAAAACCCAGTGATTGACTTCTTCATGGTTCTATTAAAGGAGAGTCAAAGGAATGTTAATGATTCCCAAACTGCATAATGGGTTCTATAAAGGAAAGAAAGGCTCAACAGGTGCAATTGAGAAGAGAAAGGAGATTATTTAGCAGCCACAGTGAAAATTCTGGAGGATGACTATAATGGGCCCTAAAACACTCTGAAACCCTGAGTAATTCAATTTTAACATAAAAATGTGTAGGCTTTTCAGAACTAAACATCAGTGCTATTTTGGATCTGAATCTTTATTTTTCTGTAAGGAGCATCACATAATAAGGAAAAACATAAAATTTTCATTTTTCAATTTTTATCAGAGGTTCTGTGGCTGGTAAATGCATACACTCTGATTTGGGATCCAATCAACAGGGTCAGAAGTTCATGTTAATACTTACCCAGCATCCAAGAAATCATACTCAGAGAAATTCTAGTTTGTCCTTCACTTATTGTTGATCTTCATAAAGGCCGCTTTACAAATATTTTATGTACAGGAATCGTATACATGAGAAATTAAAAGACAATCCCAAGGAATCACAGCTTCAGAGAGGTAAACTGCTGTATTCTAAAGCCATGCTTTCTAACCTAAGTACTAGTTCTCAGTTGATTGTCCTCTAGTTTATACATAAAGAAACTAAATCCATAGTGACTTGCTCAATGCGGACAACTAAATCAGTCTCAATTCCAAAATTCAAACATGTTTCTGGATTCATAAATCCATGCCACCTCCACCTGCAGCT
>NW_012148396.1:6418023-6420085 GCF_000956105.1 Propithecus coquereli
TTTGTCAAAAAATACTCAAAAAATGGTTTAGAATATATGTTGTATATCACCTCAACCATTGACATGAATGTTTGAATTATATCTCTTCATGTTTAAAATTTACCATTTATAATCAGTCATTTCTTCTATGTGTGTATATGTTTGTGTGGATATATACAAAAACATTCACACATACATATACACATGCACGTACACACTAGCACAATGCCTCCTGCATGACAAGCACACAATAAATACTTCATAGATTATAAATATATTCATGACTTATATTTAGACATGCTCATGCGTGAATGCAGCCACATGCCTCTGTGTGTGTGTATAATCATTTGACTCTGACTATTAAGCATGTCCGTCTATAATTCCATAAAGGAAAAGGCAGATCATTTGATCCATTTCACAACAAATATTTTGTTAAATACTTATCTGACATCTCATAGAAAGCCCATGAGAAATGATTAAATAATGCTTACAAGACAAATGTATGCATTGTTCCCTGCTATTTATTTAAATAGCCCACTTTAGCTTCTAATCAAGACAGAAATTAACGCATCCACCATGGAGAGCTCACACTTTGAGAGCATCGGAGAGAAAATGCACATAAGCACAGGCATCCTCTTGGACTCGCATACACACACACACACAGACACACGAGCACAAATACACATATACAGACCAACAAACTGGTGCCTGACCTTCCCATACATGTATACACAACCTATTACGCTTTTAGAATGAATAGAAAAAGGCATATTGTCAAAATAATTTTTGAATGTGCACATAGCCACTCACCCTGAATTAGCATTCAGGCTTCACCTGCAGAGATATTTGTGCTGATGCTTCAATGATAAGTGGCAAGACAAAGTCTCAAAAATGGGCTCTTAGTTCCTAGTTCAGGATGGTTCTGATCTAACGTGTAGACTTTACCATGAATATAATGTTTGTGTATTTAAATCCTATCACAGAGGGATGGAGCTCAGTGATCCGTGAGCAGGGCCGCAGGTGTGGCACTCCTCTACATGAATGAGCACTGACGTTTCATTGCCTGTTTCACTGCATACCTCATCTCTCACTTCAGACCTTCTCACTTTACTTATGGAGATATCAGAAATGTATCTCCTGCAGTTCTGATTTCTGTTGTCCCTTTCTGAACATGATACACACTTCAACTTTTTACTGAGCTACGCCATGCCTATCTAGGTCAATTTATCTGATTCAGCTTAGTTCTAGCATCCTGCACTCTTGCTCAAGCCCTCATGAATGTTGTCTTTGCCTGGTTTACTCTGGCCCTGAAAGTTGAACTCATGCACCCGACACGTCAGAGGATGTTCTATAAAGGAGTTTTATGGGACCTGACGAGAAGCAGGACCTTCAAAGACTATGGCTAAAGGCTTGAGAGTGAAGACTTTTCCAACTTCATACAGTTAAACTGATTTTAGGAACTTGGATCTTCTCATTCCTAAATTGACAGCAACTTGTTTTTGGGGATTTAAAAAAAAAAAAATTCTGCATATTCATATTGTATCCTCAGACGTTACTGAATTCATTTATCAATTCCAGGAGTCTCTTGGTTCAATTGTTGGGGTTTTCTAGATACAATATTATATCATTGGCAAAGAGCGAAAGTTTGATCTCATCTACCCCCATTTGGATGCCCTTAATTCACCTACCTTGTCTCATTGCTCTAGCAAGGACTTCCAGAACTATGTTGAATGGAAGTGGAGATAGTGGGAAACCACGTCTGGTTTTGGTTCTAAGTGGGGATGCTTTCAATTTTTCCCCATTCAGTATGATACTGGCCCTGGGTTTATCATAAATGGACTTGATAATTTTAAGATATGACCCATCTATGCCTATTTTGTTAAGTGTTTTTATCATAAAGTTGTGCTGGACTTTGTCAAACACTTTTTTTGCATCTATTGAGAGAATCATATTGTCTTTGTTCTTGCTTTTATTTGTGAGGCAAATTGCATTTATAGATTTGCATATGTTGAACCAGCCTTGCATCCCTGGTGTATAGCCCATCTGGTCATGTTGAATTATTTTTTTGATATACTGCTGAATT
>NW_012148396.1:6421116-6426487 GCF_000956105.1 Propithecus coquereli
TATAATTTCTATTTTTTTTTAATTTGTTGAGGTCTGATTTGTGGCCTAATGTGTGATAAATTTTGGAGGAAGTTCCATGGGATGATGAGAAGAATGTATATTCGGTTTTATTTGGGTGGAATGTTCTGTAGATATCTGTCAGACCCTTTTGTTCTAGAGCTCTGTTAAAGTCCTTTATTTTTTTTTTTGCTTATTTTCTGTTTGGAAGATCTGTCCAGTTCATTCAGTGGGATGTTGAAGTCCCATGCTACTATGGCATTATTGTGTAACATTCTATTTAGATCGGAAAAGGTTTGCTTTATGTAACTGGGTGCTCCTGCATTGGGTGCATAAATATTTAGAATTGTTAATTCTTCTTGTTGGATCTTCCCTTTCACCATTATATAGTGACCATCTTTGTCCTTTTTTTGCTTTTTGTATTTTAAAGCTTATGTTATCTGAAATAAGTATAGCTACCCCTGCTTTCTTTTGATTTCCATTTGCCTGGATGCTTGTTTTCCATCCTTTGACCTTGAGCATGAAGGTATTTTTGTGGGTTAGATGCATTTCCTATAGACAGCAGATACTAGGCTTGTGGATATTTATCCACTCTGCCAGTCTATGGCTCTTCGGAGGACAGTTTAAGCCATTCATATTTATTAAGAGGATTGAAATTTGAGATAGGATTCCATTCATATTGTTGGGTGAAATTCTCTTGTTTCGTTTTACTCCTCCAGCCATCATGGAGTCCAGATTCTAGCCTTTAACTCTTGAATGATTTTACTTTGGAGAGTGTCTATTGCTCTACTCAGTGTGTAATGCAGGTCTGAGTACTTCTCGTAGGGCTGCTCTGGTCTTTGCAAATTTCATCAGTGATTGCTTGTCTGGGAAGGACTTTATATCTCCCTCATATATGAAATTTAATTTTGCCAGATAAAGAATTATAGGTTGGGCATTATTTTGTTTTAGAAGATTAAGGATAGGCACCCAGTCCCTTCTGGCTTGTAAAGTTTCAGTTGAGAAATTTGCAGTTATTCTGATAGGTTTTCCTTTGTAGCTTATTTGTCGTTTTCATCTCACTGCTCAAAGAATTGCTTCTTTTGTGTTTACTTTGGTAAACCTAATAACTACATGACGTGGTGACTGCCTTTTCACACTGAGTCTCCCAGGAGTTCTGTGTGCTTCTTGTATCTGGATATCAAGATTGCTGGCCAGGCCAGGCATGTTTTCCTCTAGTATTTCATGAAATAAGTTTTCCATCCCTTGTGTATTTTCTTATTCTCCCTCTGGAATGCCAGTTGGATTCTTATATTTGGCTTCTTTACATAATCCCACATGTCTTGTATGTTTTGGTCTTGTCTCTTGTTTCTGTGTTCTTTTTCTTCATCCAATTAGTTTAGCACATAGGCATTATCTTCAAGCTCTGCAATTCTTTCCTCTGTGTAATTCATTCTATTCTTAAGGCTTTCCACTGTGTTTTGAAGGTCCTTGAATGCCTCCTTCATTGCCAAGATTTCTGTTTGGTTTTTCCATAGTATTTCAATTTATCTAGATAATTTTTCATTCATTTCCTCTATTGTTCTTGTGGTTTCTTTATGTTGGTATTCTATTTTCCATTCAATTCCATTGAGTTTTCTTACAATCCATATTTGGAATCCTTCCTCTGTCAGTTTAATCATATCGTGTAAGTTGTTATCTATTGACGGAGATCAAATATTTTCTTTTGGAGGTGATTTTTCTCTCTGATCTTTGATGTTTACTGTGTTCTTTCACTGATTCTTTCTCATCAGACTACTTTGTCAAGGACTGGGGGTGCTGGGACTAATTTATGGACTTAATGCCAAGTCCCCAAAGGGACTTTCCTTGACAATACTGGGGCAATGAACTCTGGTCCTGTGTTGTCTTAGAGGTGTTTTAGCCTGCTGGGTTATCTCTGACCTGTTATCTTCACCTCCGGCTATAGGAGATTAGTGAGTTTCGATCCCTTGCTTAGAATCCCAGGAGTTGAATCACTCTTGTGTGTATGACTCTGCTGTTGTCCACTAGTTTGAGATGGAAGACACTGTGTTGGGCTATGAAGTTACCCTCTCTTTTGTTGCTTGTAATTTTTGTGGAGGAGTCGGTTATCAAGGTATTCCAATACCTTTGTATTGATCTCTAAATCCTTGAATGGGATATACAAGTCTTTGGGGAATGTCATGCCACTCCCAAGGGTTACTTGAGCCCTGTTAGCACTTTAGGTGGGGTAAGAAGAGCAACAGGTACCTGTGAGCCTATGAGGGTATACTTCAGAGGTGGCTTGATCTGCAGCTAGAGTAGAGCTGCTAATATGTTATTCAGGGCTCTTTCATCACATTTGCAAAGGCGGTTCTTGTTGGGGGGTGTCAATTGGTGCAATTGCTAAGGACTGTGGTCAAGATTTTCCTTCCCAGATCACAAGCCCCCAAGCTGGCAACAGCCTGGGCGCCAAGGGCAAGCCCTTGTGTTATGATCTTATCAGATGACCAAAACCAACCTGCTGTACCGAGTCAACAATCTTTCCCCTTTTGCTTAATTCTAAGGCCCCACAGATTCAAGCCAGTCACATGAGGAAAGCAACGTTTTCTGCTTTCTCTCTGCCTTCAAGGGCTGAGTCTGCAGCAAGTCCCAGCTCAGAAAACATCTTCTCTCCTTTCTCCCCTCCTCCAAGGGCGGGGTCTTCCACGCCAGAGGGGAAGATAAGCCACCAGACTGGGGGATAGGCACTTTCTGGGGCCACTAGGCATCTCAGCCCAGGAAGTGGCTACTGTGGTTACTCCACCTGTCCAAGGGGTTTGTCTAGTTGATACCAAGCATCAGGAACTGACAGGTACTGACAGAGAGTACAGGCCCCTCACTAAAGGCCCCTGACCTCACACATGCAGACACTGAGTTCAGGACCCTTATTGAAGGCCCCTGCCCCCACAGGTGCAGACACTCAGTTCAAGACCCTCACTGAAGGTCCCTGCCCTCACATGTGCAGACACTGAGTACAGGACTTTCACTGAGGGCCCGTCCCCTCACACGTGCAGACACTCACTACAGGACCATCACACATGGCCCCTGTCCTCACAGGTGCAGACAATCAGTAGAGGCCACACACTGAAGGGACCTGTCCTCAGAGTTGCAGACACTCCATTTAGGCCGCACCCTACAGAACCTACCCAATAGGTGCAAACCCTGAGTATAGGACCCTCACTGATGGTCCCTGCCCTCACTGGTGCAGACATTGAGTACAGGAGCCTCACAGAAGGCCCCTGACCTCACAGGTTCAGTCAGTAGAGGTGCCACCCTTAAGGCCCAAGCTGCACAGGTGCAGACACTCAGTACTCTCCACACCCTTAAGGCCCCTGCCCTCACAGCTGCAGACACTGAGTCCAGGACCCTCACTAAAGGCGCCTGACCTCAGAGATGCTTACAATTAGTAGAGGCTCCACTCTTAAGACCATGGGCTTCACAAGTGTAGACACTCAGTATAGTCCACTCCCTGAAGACCACTGCCCTGACAGGTGGAGACAATCAGTACAGGGCCCTCACTGAAGGCCCTGCCCTCACAGATGCAGACACTGAATACAGGCCCCACACTGAAGGCTCTGTCCTCAAAGTTGCAGAGAATCAGTAGAGGCCCCACCCTAAAGGATACTGACCTCACAAGTGCTGACACTGAGTACAGGACCCTCACTGAAGGCCCCTGAACTCACAGGTGCAGACATTCACTAGACGACCCTCACTGAGACCGCTGACCTTACAGGTACAGAAAATAAGTCGATGCCAAACCCTGAAGACCACTGCCCTAACAGGTGCAGACAATGAATACAGGAACCTCACTGCATTCCCCTGACCTCAGAGGTGCAGACACTGAGTGCAGAACCCTCACTGCAGGCCATGACCTCACAGTCCCCAGCTGCAGACTCTAAGTAGAATTCTTATCAAGAAGGCTCCTGTGCTCTCAGGTGCAGACACTCAGTACAGGACCCCCGACTGAAGGCCCCTCCCATCTCGGGTGCAGACCCTCAGTACAGGGCCATCACACATGGCCCCTGCCATAGACATAGGTGTAGACAATCAGTAAAAGCCCCACCCTTAGGCCCCAGCAGACACTGAGAACAGAATCCTCACTGAGGGCCCCTGCCTCATAGGTGAAGACACCAAGTACTAGAATGGCACTGATCCCCTGCCCCCCAAAGGTGCAGACAATCAGTAGAGGCCCCACCCTGAACGCTGCTGATCTCACAGATGCTGACACTGAGTACAGGACCCTCACTAAATGCCCCTGCCCTCACAGGTGCAGACACTGAGAATAGGACACTCAATGAAGCCCCCTGATGTCACAGGTGCAGACACTGACAACAGGACCCTCACTGAATGGCCCCTGCCCTCACAGGTACAAAAACTTAGTATAGATCCCTCACTGAAGGCCCTGTCCTCACAGGTGCACACACTGAGTACAGGCCCCACATTGAGGGTCCTTGCCTTCGTAGGTGCTGACTATCATCACAGGTCACACAGGGAAGGCCCCTGTTGTCACAGGTATGGTCAGTCAATATAGGCCCCAGCCTAAGGACCATGGCCTCACAGGTCCAGACACTCAGTACAGGACCATAACTTATGGCCCCTGCACAGACAAGTGCACACACTCAGTAGAGGCCCCAAGTGAAGGCCCTGTCCTCACAGGTGGAGGCACTCATTGCATCCACAAACTGAAGGCCCCTGTCATCCCAGGTTCAGACACTCAATTCAGGTCCCACACTGAAGGCCTTTGTCCTCACAGGTGCAGACATTCAATACAGGCATTGGCCTCCCAGGTACAGACACTCAGTACAGGCCCACCTTGATAGCCTCTTCCCCTAACAGGTGGAGATACTCATTACAGGCCCCAAACTGAAGGCCCATGTCCTCACGGGGGCAGAAACTCAGTATAGGCCCCATAGTGAAGGGTCCTGCCTCACAGGTGCAAAACCTCAGTAGAAGCCACATAGTGAAGGCCCTGTCCTCACAGGAGGAGATACTGAAGGCCCCTGACCTCACAGGTGCAGACACTGAGTATAGGACCCTCACTGAAGGTCCCTGACATTACAGGAGTAGACAATCAGCAGAGGACCCACCCTAAAGGCTGCAGCCCTCACAGGTGCAGACACTCAGTACAGGCCCCACACTGAAGGGCTCTGCTCTCACAGGGGCTGAATCTCAGTACAGATCCCACAGTGAAGGCCCTGCCCTCACAGGTGCAGTCAATCCATATGGGCAAAGGAAATGAACAGAAACTTTTCAAAAGAAGACAGAATAATGGCCAGCAAACATATAAAAAAAAATGCTCAACATCTCTAATCATTAGAGAAATGCAAATCAAAACCACAATGAGATATCACCTAAC
>NW_012148396.1:6427127-6428904 GCF_000956105.1 Propithecus coquereli
GAAACCCAGTTTCCCTTTAGAACAAAAATAAAAAGGTGGCTTTTAACTCATTTAGCAGGATATTCCAATGACTATTTCACCACCAAGGAAGCTACTGGCATTAGCCAACCAGCTAATCTTCTAACTCCTAATTCCTATTTCTCTCTCTCTCTCTCTCTCTCTCTCTCTCTCTCTCTCTCTCACTAAATAATCTAATTACTGCAAATGCTTGATTCCATTCTCATTGGCAAATCCAAGGAAATGGGACAAAGCATCTGATTCAGCCTCCAACTTCTCTCACTCTTTGTGATTAGCATTCCACCATCCAGATGGATTCCCAGAGCTGTATAATCAGACGTCTGTTAACTCTGCTCATGCTGAATTTTTTTCAGAACCCCTCCGGCAAAAAAAAAAAAAAAAGAAAAAGAAATGAATCAAGTTACCCAGTGGAAACTTCAGCAGATACTCTGCCATTCAAACCATATGGTTAGTTCCCATAATGCCTTTTTCTATTGAGCACAGGGGTTCTCTAAAACTTGTGTGCCAAATCCACCCCACTGCCTTTTTTTATAAATAAAGCCTTATTGGAACACAGCCGTACCTCTATTTATTATGTATTGTCTATGTCTGCTTTCATGCTATCACCTCAAAGTTGAATGGTGTGACTCTATGGCCCCCAAAGCCAAAAATATGAACTACTTCACCCTTTACTGGAAAAGTTTGTCACCCTCTGGTTTATAACCTTGTTATTACTCTTGCCTTTTCATATTAGACAGCTGTGTACCAGCGGGTCAGGGTTTTTGAGTTCTCTTATCCAGTTTAGTCTGTTTAAGAGATGTATTTGTTGGGGTTCAGGCAGGAAATAAGAACTCACGGCAAGTAGTCCATTAAAGGAGACTAAACGGAGATCTAATGCAGAAAGCTTATTATAGATATGGGGGGAAGCTCAAAACATTGAAATGAGTGCTCCAGAACATGACTACTAACCCCAGGACTAAGCAACAAAAGGATGGGGTGGTTGTGCCAGAGCCAGAGCCAGAGCCAGACACAATCTGTGGATCATCACAAGGTGGGAGCCGGGACCCTAGAAGAAAAATTGAGCAGCCAGAATTAACATCGTACAGACCCAGCCACTACTGCAGGATCCACCACAGCAGAGACAGAAGGAAGAAGGCCCTGGCTTCTCCTCTGCAGGCTTCACTCGCATCTCAGAGTCTTCCTCTGGTTGAGCCCAGTGGCAATTTGTGGGCAAGGAGGCCTAGGAAATACAGTTTGTAAGGGTTAGATTCCTGCAAAATAGAGCAGAGCAGGGCACGGAAATGGAGTGGACTGAGAGAAAGAGGCACAAGACAAGCACAACAGGAATGAGATTTTTGGACAAGGCGCTTCAGCAATCTTAGGCCTTAGCTTCCACAGGTGCAAAGTTGAGAAGTCATTTCTGTGTCATGAAGTTATTATATGGGTTTACCTAAAACAACATATTATAGCCTCTGTAATAGATAAGCCCAGTAGACAGCAGATGATGCATTAGTCTGAGGACTCTGTTCTTGACAATACCTTTCCAAATTGTTCTCCTTTTCCCCCGGTTCACGCCACATCCTCACCACCCTCTGCTTCCTGTCCATAGCTATGGCCACTTCAACTTCCATTGACAGGCTAAGCCTCCCCCCAAATTATTAGCATGTATCACCCCATGGTTAATCAGAGTAAATGAGAACCTCACAGTTCTTGAGTATTAAACTTGAAGACACTCCTGCAGTTAGTTTTGCTCTTCATTTCCAGGTTTTGGTAATTTAAG
>NW_012148396.1:6429174-6432924 GCF_000956105.1 Propithecus coquereli
AAAGTTATGATAATGGTTATGACATGGCTAGAGCCATGACAAATAAAAGACAGTAAATATACTGCTATATGTCACAATTAATTCTCATATTGCCCAGAGAAGAACCTGTTAGTAGTCTCATGTAAAGAAAATCCACGTGCCTTTATCTATTAGGGCTGCAGTAACAAAATACTTTATACTGGGTAATTTATAAACAACAGAAATTTTTTGCTCACAGTTCTAGAGCTGGAAAATCCAAGATCAAAGCATCAGATTTGGTGTCTGATGAGGGCTTTTTCTTGAGAGATGGCACCTTCCATGTGTCCTCATGTGGCAGAAGGGCAAAGGGGCTGACAAGCTCCCTCAGGCCTCTTTTATCAGGGTATTAATCCTACTCATGATCTCATGACTTAATTACCTCCCAAAGGCCTCACCTTCTAAAACATCACCTTAGAAATTAAGTTCCAAAGCATGAATTCTAGAGGACATAGACCTTCAGATAATAGCACCATGTTCAATGGATTGAAGGTTAGTGAGATTAGGTAAGAGATTAACTCACATCACCAGTAAAAAAGGAGTAAGGATTGAAATCTGAGTCTGATTTCAACTGTGAACGTCTTCCCAATACAGCATTCTGCCCCAAGACTCAGAATTCTTACTCCTCTTCAATTTGACTATGTTCAGAGAAAGTGGTGTTTTTCTGCAAGAAACAATTTAGGGCTCTCACTTTCCACCATGACTAGAGCTTTGCCAAGAACATGATGTGTGCATCTTGTAGAGCTGTGTAATATGGGTGTTCTTATTCCCATTTTACAGATAAACAAACTGAGGCTCAGAGAGCTTAAGAAAATCCTAGTAAATTACATTAGGTGGAGGTCACTGAACTTCATTTATTAATACAATTTGTTTCCAGTGTTATACTGTTTCCATCCCACCATTTCACTCAAGTTCATCGGGGATGTACTGTTATTAAAGATTTTTGAAGAGGCTGTTTATGACTTGGTCTGATTTTTATCTACTTATTTACTTTGCCTGAAAGAAGCAAATTGAATAAATTCAAGGACATTTTTCCCATCTCCAAAACACAGCCTAAAAAATCTAGGCCATATTCAGATTGCTTTCCTCAGAGGACAGAAATCTTATAACCCATTACTAATGCAATCACGGTGGAAGACATTTATAGCATTAAGTGTAAGGGAGGGTAATTAAAATGTTGCTGGTATGTATTTTTTTGCTTTCCCAGAGTTTGTTTTATACATACTGTGCCTTGGGCATCTTCTGTTGCCCTGCAGGATATACAAGCATCCTAATTTGTTTGGGCTCTGATTTTGTTTGGAATTTTGATTAACTGCACTGGAATCTTTAGGCTCTGTGCCCTGCTTGGGGGTTATGGGCACAGCTCCCCCAGGCATTCACAGCCAGCCCACTGCATTTGCAACCAGTGATGACTCCTTCTTCCTTGGCTTTTCTCTGTTCTTCACAAAACTCTAAAATTGCTGAGGTCTCCAGTTATTCAGGTCCTGAGTTTTGTTCTATTTTCCAAACGAATATCTGTTATGGACTCAGTCACCACCCTCCAAATTCATATGTTGAATCCCTAACCCCCAATGTGACTGTATTGCAAGGTAGAGCCTTTATGGCCATCATTAAAATTAAATGATGTCATAGTTAGTGGGACCCCCTAATCTGATAAGACACCAGTCTTATCAGAGATACAGAGCTTGCTCTCTCTCTGCACTCACTCGGAAGAAAGGCCAGGTGAAGATGCAGTAAGAAGGTGGCCATCTACAAGCCACAGAATAAACATTCGTCAGAAACTGAACTTGTCAGGGCCTTGATCTTGGAAGTCTAGCCTCCAGAACTGTAAGAAAATAAATTTTTGTTGTTTAAGCCACCCAGTAGTGGTATTAGGTTATGGCAGGGGAGCAGACTAATACACCCTTTTCCTACAAAAACCCTATTTTTTATTCCCTCATTAATAATGACTCTCTGTTGTGTGTGACAGCATGTTCTCACATCTTGATGACCGGCTCAGCCTCCCCTCCTCTGGGAAACCTCATTGTTCTTCCTAGGCTGGGTTACCTGGCCTTCTCTATGTTCCCAAAAGCCTGGCACAGAATCTCCACTGTCACCGTGACAGACAATGGTTTATAATGATTTGTTTTCAAATATATCTCCTTCATTAATCTGTGACCTCTCCTAGGCATGGAAAAGTTTTCATTCATTTCAAATCCCCAACATGAAAAAAAGCATTATTTGGCACATTATAGCTCTCAGTAAGTTTTGAACAAATAAATGAATTTATATAATTTCTTTGACTTCACTGCAATGAAAAATATTGTGCAGAAGAAGTAAAGGTAGTATTAAAAAAACTGATTTGTAGAAGAGAGATATTGCTTCCTCAAAACTACAGAAAATGAGTAGCTACATGGATACTTAAACCAGGACTCTGGCCTCTGACACTTTGTATTCTTTCTGCTCCCTCATTGTGAGCTGTTTTTGGTAAAATTTCTAAAACTGGTTCTTAGTCTGCTGTAAATGATTCATAAACACACTTTGAAGTTGGTTGCTTGGTAGTTGGGTGAAAGGCTAACATAACAAATTGCGATAAAATCACATAAACAGTAAGTCTGTTTTTTGCATCTGTAAAACAATGAGAATAATATCACCTTTGCATAGCTCACAAGTGTGTTGTATGAACAAATGACATAAAGAATGTAAAATGGTTTTATTTTCTAAATGTGTCATGCAACTATAAAATATAAAATTGAAGAAGTTAGCTTAGATAATCTCTAGGCCTCTCTGGATGAAAAATTTTAAGATCCAGTTACTTTACAAAAAATAATTGTGCATACACTACCCACCTGAATATAAAACTACATACATATCCCCAAATACCTTCCACCCGTCACTTAGTTCATACTCCAGCAATGCTCAAGCTCACAGAGAGTCACAGAACACACGGTGCCATTCTATGGCAAATTTACACAACAGTTCTCACTTCTCTGTAATATTTACCCACAGATGGCCGTATTGGGAATTTAATTCATCCTTTATATCTCCTCTCGAATATTACTCTTCAGAACAATTGAAGAATTCCTCCCTCTGCAAGTTCTACATATTATTATTATAAAAATTATCTTACAGTTTTATATCAGTCTTTTTTCTTACCCATTGCCTATTTATCTAGATCAAGGTTTTTCAGCCTTAGAATTATTGAGTGTTGGAACTGTATAAATCTTTGTTGATTTGGACTGTCCTGTCCTTTGTGGGGTGTTTAACAGCATCTCTGTTTTACCCACTAAATTCACTGGCTACTGAGTACCCCTAGCTATGAACATGTAAAAACATCTCCAGATTTTGATCATGTTTCTTACAGAAACAAAGCCACTGTGAATGAGAACTACAGATTTAGAAGCTTTCAAGGACAGGCATAAACATGTGAATATGCCATTTCAGAGGGTTGGGGTAGGCTAAATAATGGGCTGCAAAAAAATGTCCATGTCCTAATCCCCAGAAACAGTGAATATTTTACTTTATATATAATAACGAACTTTGCAGGTGTGTTAAAGATTTTGAGAGGGGAGATTATTCTGGATTATTGGGCTGGTACTAATATAATCCAAGATTCTTACAAGAGAGAGGCAAGCACATGTTCTCACTCACAAGTGGGAGCTAAACTATGGCTACACAAGGGCCCTCAGAGTGGTATAATGGACATTGAAGACTTACAAGGGAGAAGGTCAGAAGGGGTCGAGGGATGAAAAGTTA
>NW_012148396.1:6432974-6435702 GCF_000956105.1 Propithecus coquereli
ATGATAATGGTTATGACATGGCTAGAGCCATGACAAATAAAAGACAGTAAATATACTGCTCTATGTCACAATTAATTCTCATATTGCCCAGAGAAGAACCTGTTAGTAGTCTCATGTAAAAAAAATCCACGTGCCTTTATCTATTATGGCTGCAGTAACAAAATACTTTATACTGGGTAATTTATAAACAACAGAAATTTTTTGCTCACAGTTCTAGAGGCTGGAAAATCCAAGATCAAAGCATCAGATTTGGTGTCTGATGAGGGCTTTTTCTTGAGAGATGGCACCTTCCATGTGTCCTTATGTGGCAGAAGGGCAAAGGGGCTGACAAGCTCCCTCAGGCCTCTTTTATCAGGGTATTAATCCTACTCATGATCTCATGACTTAATTACCTCCCAAAGGCCTCACCTTCTAATAACATCACCTTAGAAATTAAGTTCCAAAGCATGAATTCTAGAGGACATAGACTTTCAGATAATAGCACCATGTTCAATGGATTGAAGTTTAGTGAGATTAGGTAAGAGATTAACTCACATCACCAGTAAAAAAGGAGTAAGGATTGAAATCTGAGTCTAATTTCAACTGTGAACGTCTTCCCAATACAGCATTCTGCCCCAAGACTCAGAATTCTTACTCCTCTTCAATGTGACTATGTTCAGACAAAGTGGTGTTTTTCTGCAAGAAACAATTTAGGGCTCTCACTTTCTACCATGACTAAAGCTTTGCCAAGAACATGATGTATGCATCTTGTAGAGCTGTGTAATATGGGTGTTCTTATTCCCATTTTACAGATAAACAAACTGAGGCTCAGAGAGCTTAAGAAAATCCTAGTCAATTACATTAGGTGGAGGTCACTGAACTTCATTTATTAATACAATTTGTTTCCAGTGTTATACTGTTTCCATCCCACCATTTCACTCAAGTTCATCGGGGATGTATTGTTATTAAAGATTTTTGAAGAGGCTGTTTATGACTTGGTCTGATTTTTATCTACTTATTTACTTTGCCTGAAAGTAGCAAATTGACTAAATTCAAGGACATTTTTCCCATCTCCAAAACACAGCCTAAAAAATCTAGGCCATATTCAGATTGCTTTCCTCGGAGGACAGAAATCTTATAACCCATTACTAATGCAATCACGGTGGAAGACATTTATAGCATTAAGTGTAAGGGAGGGTAATTAAAATGTTGCTGGTATGTATTTTTTTCCTTTCCCAGAGTTTGTTTTATACATACTGTGCCTTGGGCATCTTCTGTTGCCCTGAAGGATATACAAGCATCCTAATTTGTTTGGGCTCTGATTTTGTTTGGAATTTTGATTAACTGCACCGGAATCTTTAGGCTCTGTGCCCTGCTTGGGGGTTATGGGCACAGCTCCCCCAGGCATTCACAGCCAGCCCACTGCATTTGCAACCAGTGATGACTCCTTCTTCCTTAGCTTTTCTCTGTTCTTCACAAAACTCTAAAATTGCTGAGGTCTCCAGTTATTCAGGTCCTGAGTTTTGTTCTATTTTCCAAACGAATACCTGTTATGGACTCAGTCGCCACCCTCCAAATTCATATGTTGAATCCCTAACCCCCAATGTGACTGTATTGCAAGGTAGAGCCTTTATGGCCATCATTAAAATTAAATGATGTCATAGTTAGTGGGACCCCCTAATCTGATAAGACACCAGTCTTATCAGAGATACAGAGCTTGCTCTCTCTCTGCACTCACTCGGAAGAAAGGCCAGGTGAAGATGCAGTAAGAAGGTGGCCATCTACAAGCCACAGAATAAACATTCGTCAGAAACTGAACTTGTCAGGGCCTTGATCTTGGAAGTCTAGCCTCCAGAACTGTAAGAAAATAAATTTTTGTTGTTTAAGCCACCCAGTAGTGGTATTAGGTTATGGCAGGGGAGCAGACTAATACACCCTTTTCCTACAAAAACCCTATTTTTTATTCCCTCATTAATAATGACTCTCTGTTGTGTGTGACAGCATGTTCTCACATCTTGATGACCGGCTCAGCCTCCCCTCCTCTGGGAAACCTCATTGTTCTTCCTAGGCTGGGTTACCTGGCCTTCTCTATGTTCCCAAAAGCCTGGCACAGAATCTCCACTGTCACCGTGACAGACAATGGTTTATAATGATTTGTTTTCAAATATATCTCCTTCATTAATCTGTGACCTCTCCTAGGCATGGAAAAGTTTTCATTCATTTCAAATCCCCAACATGAAAAAAAGCATTATTTGGCACATTATAGCTCTCAGTAAGTTTTGAACAAATAAATGAATTTATATAATTTCTTTGACTTCACTGCAATGAAAAATATTGTGCAGAAGAAGTAAAGGTAGTATTAAAAAAACTGATTTGTAGAAGAGAGATATTGCTTCCTCAAAACTACAGAAAATGAGTAGCTACATGGATACTTAAACCAGGACTCTGGCCTCTGACACTTTGTATTCTTTCTGCTCCCTCATTGTGAGCTGTTTTTGGTAAAATTTCTAAAACTGGTTCTTAGTCTGCTGTAAATGATTCATAAACACACTTTGAAGTTGGTTGCTTGGTAGTTGGGTGAAAGGCTAACATAACAAATTGCGATAAAATCACATAAACAGTAAGTCTGTTTTTTGCATCTGTAAAACAATGAGAATAATATCACCTTTGCATAGCTCACAAGTGTGTTGTATGAACAAATGACATAAAGAATGTAAAATGGTTTTATTTTCTAAATGTGTCATGCAAC
>NW_012148396.1:6437267-6438781 GCF_000956105.1 Propithecus coquereli
AAAAAGGAAAGAAAAAAAATTAAAAGAGAGAGGCAAGAAGGTCAAAGGCAGAAGGAGAAGGTACGAAGGAAACAGAAGTTAGAGTGGTACTCTTTAACGGTGGAGAAATGGATCTTGAATCACAGAATACTGGTGGCTTCAGAAGATAGAAGAAGCAATGAAATTATTGTTCCCTACAGCCTCCAAAAGGAATACTGGGCTGATAACTCTATGATATTAGCACATGGAAACTGGTTTCAGACTTCTCATCTCCAGAGGGTCTAAAGTGTTTGAAATCATAACATCTTAGTGTGATTGCCTAATTATGCTGTACCCACCCTGATTTTGAGCTATTGAGGACAGCAGATTCCTTCACTGTCTCCACTTGCCCAAAGGTTGCTCCCAGCTTCAAACACAACACAAAGCCATGGATAGGTGCTACAACATGTGTATGGAATGGATAAACGACCATTAGTGAACATGGTACTTAACATTGTGGTGTTCAAATACGCAGAGTCAAATACATTATAAACTCACAGAAATCAAAACTCTGATTCTTTTTAGCTGTTTTTAGGTCTAAGAACTGATCCCATTGTATTTTACAGGCAGGATAAAATAATGATAAAATATGGGGATTCTGGAGCAAAACAGGCATGGGATTCAAAATATGAATCAGTTATTTACTAACCGGAATATTTTGTCATATGACTAATCTCTCTGAGCCTCAATTTTCACACTTCTATAGAAAAAGGATAAAAATACTTAGGGGGAACATCTTGTACTACCATTAAGTAAGAGCTATAATAAAAAAAAAAATAGTACCTAAGTACAAAGTAGGTGGTAACTCATGTCAAAAGGACACAGGAGCTGAATGAAAGACTCCCAATGGCCAAAGCTGTGAAAATGTCAGCACCAAAATAAATAAAGTACTATTGGATTATAATTCAAAATATAAAATAAATATCTCTGAGTCTATACCGATATAAATAAATGATTGAATAAATAAGTAAATGGGAAAAACAGGCAGATCTCCCATGCAGAAGAAATCTCAACAATTTATGTAGATACTTTACTCTCAAGGAGGGGGGAATATAACCTTCCACTCTATAAATGTGGGCTGCACATAGTAACTTCCTTCCAAAGACACAGTGTGAATATGGAAGGAAAAGAACTTACTGTGGCGAGATCTGACAAAAAGTAGCTCAGCCCTGTGATCAAGGCTAACATCAACAGTAATAACTCACGTGGATAATACGTACCCTTCATATGGTGTGATGAGAATGACACTTTCCCTGTCTTCCTCCTAAAACCCATGACACTAGTCTAATTATGAAAAAAAGAACAAAACAAAACAATAAACATCAGAAGCATCTGAATTGACGTACAGTATACAAAACACTCAACTAGTACCTCTCAAAACTGTCGAGGTATTAAAAATATGGAAATCCTGAAAAACTTGCAGTTGAAGAGGAGCTTTAGGAGAAGCAGTGGCAACATAATGTGGTATCCTAGATGGATCCTGAAACAGGATAAAT
>NW_012148396.1:6443036-6444038 GCF_000956105.1 Propithecus coquereli
GAGAGAGATTCTTAATTCTCTAAATACTTGTGTTCTTTCTTCCACACCTTGGGCAAATAAAAAGAAAAAAAAATCATAGAAAGTGAATTATTTGCTAGCCTCATGTGTCTTTCAATTAATCATCACATGTCTTTGAATTAGTCATCACAGTGACCCTGAGAGTGAGATTTTGATATACATGTCTGCACGCGAGCAGATGGAAGCCTGAGATGGTGGTATAGTATATTGAAAGTCATACATTTAACAAAAGGAAAATTCTGAACAAAATAAAGTTTTGATCTCATGAGTTTCGAAGTCCAAATTCTTTTGGCCTGAAAAATTAGGTTAAATGTCAGGTTGTACATACTTGCTGGTAGAGCCTAGATTGTCAGCTGAGATTTACAGCCATCAACCAGTGGATAATATGTCTTCCCTCCTATTCCATGACCTTCAAAGTCCTCTGTGAGACTGCTGAGAAGATCGAGGTTGCCAACCTCATGACTCCCCTTCCCTCTGGGTTCCTTTGTTTCCTCCTGCCAACTCTGTCCCTCACCATGTAAACAGAGAATCTAACTCCTCCCTTACCGGGTTTCTCAAAAAGCCCACCAAGCGCAGCCTTGCTGTCTATAATAGCACATGGTAAAGATTTGAGGGGACCCAGCATGCACCACACAACTGAACAATGTAATAAACATATAGGAGAGGGAAGAAAGGATAACAAAAGCACAAGTACATATTAATTTCTTAGATATTCTTGTATTCAAATATCCTTTTTGATCATCATTTTCCCAGCAGCTTTTCTTGTTGAGCTCTTAGAGTCTAGAAATAATCATGTCTTTTCCATTGATCTCTCTTTATCTCCTCACTCATACCCCTTTCCCCCTTGCACTCTCACTTTCTGGAAGAATGAGTGAACTTCTCACTGTATCTCCTGCAGAGAAATTCTGTCCTTTTTCCTAAATCCTTGGTAGGAGCTTGAGATGAAAATCTTATGAGAGGAAAGCATGGGGCATGGCCAACCAT
>NW_012148396.1:6445728-6446787 GCF_000956105.1 Propithecus coquereli
ACACAGAAAACTAATATACAACACAAGGATTTTAGATCCAGGCAAGCTATGCTTAAACTATTAAAGCTACAAAAACATTAAACATTCAAAAAGTTAGAGAATATTTTTCCATAAACTTTATTTGCTTTTTATGCTGATTATTCTCCATTAGTACATTTGATAATCTTTCGCTATGTTTTATTTGTTATGGTATCTGTATTTTAATGTGGGTTCCTTTTCTAATAGAATCAATTAAATTAGTTGGACTTTTATGCAGGAAGTGGCCAGGATCATCTTAAGGCATAGCAGCTTTACATATTCCAAGGCTTTCTTTTTTTCTGTTGCCAAAGAGACAGACTACTTCCTGCAAAGTGGCGCATTTGTGTTACTTTTGATGTAGTCCCTGCTTTGCTTTCATATACCAAACCGGGGCAAAGAGGGTTATTATTGCAAAGAAGTCACATACTTTTCTCTCCTTAGGATGCACCCCTCTCTTTTAGAAATGGTATCTTTGCTGGGATTTCTGAAATCTGCTTATTCGGAGCCCTCTCGTTAATCTCTGTTTGTCTTCTCTGTGTTTCTTCATTTATGTACTCTGTGATATCTCAGCTACATTTAGCTACCTTTACTCACGACTGGAAAGTAGGAATTTTATGTGACAACTACTT
The DNA here is from genome assembly GCF_000956105.1 of Propithecus coquereli. Taxonomy (NCBI): domain Eukaryota; kingdom Metazoa; phylum Chordata; class Mammalia; order Primates; family Indriidae; genus Propithecus; species Propithecus coquereli. The sequence goes on from NW_012148396.1 coordinate 6,446,376, forward strand.
TTGCCAAACATGACGTTTATATTGTTTCAATTTCTATTTCCATTATTATGTTTGATAATTTTCTAATCTTTTAAAGCCATATTCATATAAAAATATTAAACATTCTTTCATGTATCTCTTTCACCCAGGACTTTTTCCCAATTTTATATCATCATCACGTGAGTTTGTTGTAGAGGTCAAACGAGAAATTACATAAATACTCAGTGTTTGGATACCAGGTAGATATCAAAAAAAGAATATGTGTACTATTGTTATTAATACTAATTATAACAAAAGTTGTTTTTCTAAGAAATAAAGAGTAAATCACTTAAAAAAAAGAACAAGTGAGATAATTCTACAGTGCACCTACAAGCATCAGAGACCCTCCCACAGTTCTACTTCATAATACAGGAGTCACGGGGATGCAAGGTCT
>NW_012148396.1:6458232-6459548 GCF_000956105.1 Propithecus coquereli
ACATGAATAAAAATGTGCTTTTGGTCTAATAACAACTATATATTTGCCCAGCTACCATCCACTGCTTGCTATTTACCACACACCCTGCTGCACATTTTACATTTTTTTTCCTAATGCTCACGATTCTGCAAAATAAATTATTAAGTCAACTTCCCGAAGAGAAAACTCTTGCTCAGTGAAGTTAAGTGGCTGGGCAAAGCCGCACAGCCAGTAAGTGGGCAGTGTATATCCAAGCCCTGCTGCCACCTGACTTTAAAGCTGGGACTCTTTTCCATTTATATCATTCTGACTTCCCACAAAACATGTTTGTGTAATGGTACGTTGTTATGTTATGTTATGCTGTTTTATACTATGTGCTTTCATTTCATTTCAAATAATCTTACGATGTTTTATAATGATTAATATATCTCAAGTTTCAAAGAAAAATAAGCTACTTGAGCCTTCTCAAAGCTAAAGCGATACCTGAGATATCATCGTGGGTTACTTTTCACTATTGGGGAATCCTCACAGTTAGTACTGCTTTTCAGACTACGCTCCAGGCAATTAAGTCCATGATTAGAACCCAATCAAATCCTATTATATTTCTCACTGAGATGTTCAAAATCTAATGTTAGAATGAACAGATCTGAGCAATCGTCTGAAAATTGATCAACTATTCAATAATAAGCCCCAGAAAGAAGGTCCGAAAATAGTTTACAGCCCGGCATTCTGTGAAGGAGGAATTTTCTGCAGTCATTTCCTTTGCCCTCTGATCCTTCCTGAATTATTCTTCTTTTGTCTGCCAAAGACACCAAGTTGATTACCTTTTTGTGTCTCCCTTTTCAAACTCATTGCTGAGGCCAAGAGAAATTGTGCATTCAGCACTGGTGTGAAAACCCATGATCACGTTAAAGTAATTGTAGCTTTTCGTTCCCTGGCAAACAAGCCTTACAGAAACAAGAAAAAAAAAAAAATTCATGTCAGCTCTAAACAGCTTTCCTCTTTATCCTTAAAACATTTATCAATGTTTAATTTTTGAAGAGCCCCATACTCCTGAAAGGTGGTGGTAATCATGGCAAAGGAAAGAACCCCAGGAGAAACAAAACAAATAAATGTCAAAGAGAGTGGCCATAATACTGACAATGAATGAGCTTCCACAACATTAATTACCAGGAAATTCATGACCCTGTTGTTACTAACAAATCTGGAATCCAACTGGCCTGAGGTTGCCATGGGAGAGACTGGAGCTAATTATTTGGTCCAGCTCCCTTGATAATGGACACTGGGACACCTGCCCTTGGCTTGCTACATTGGAATTGCTTCTCTTTCTGAAAGCA
>NW_012148396.1:6459598-6462029 GCF_000956105.1 Propithecus coquereli
AATCACCTGAACCACTGGTGTTATTAAATTTATATGAACTGCTACTCTTTAAATGTATTTATACTGTTAATAATTTGCACAGACTCCTTGATTTTGCTTATACATGTGTTATGTTAAAAGAAAAGTTTACTTCCTTGTGGGAAAGTATAAGTCAGTAGTAGACTTCTTTGCTAAAGTTTCTACTCTGGTGTAACCAGAAGCACTTAAAGTACAACTTATAATAGAAATAACTTATACATAATTCAATATTTCTTTAATGCTGTCCCATAAACCTATGTGAAGTGATTGGTTAAAAAATACCAACTTAAAGGCAGGAAAACCATTCTGGTGCTATTAAAATCCACCAAATGGTGATGTTTTCCAGTTTAATCCAATATTCTATCATTGAATACTTTCTGAAACAGTTCTGTGTGGGAGTAGAAACAAAAATAACAGCAGAGAAGTAGAGATAATTATTCTTCTTCTTAATTTTAGTCGGAAGCAGACTTATGTGATATGAAATATTCTATTGGAGTGAAACAGTTAATTTCCTAAGCTTCCAACTTCCTCACAGGAAATGAATTAGGTTCTGGAATGAATCCAGCTCATTTATTCTTTCACTCAAGATTCATTTATTGGCCTTAGGCTTACGATTATGGGTAAAAAATAAAAATAAAACATTTAAATTCAATGTGGAAGTTAAATAAGAAAGCGAGGAAGGAGTCCCTGTAGGTAAATCATCAACAAAATAGATTCTTGTACCATTTACTGAAGGCTGACATTGAAGCTCCAGGGAGCCGAAAGGTGTTTGATATTTAGAAAAAACATAATCCATTTAGAATTATGACTTGCACTGGGTCAGACTTTCAAAAGAGGAGTTGTCAGCAGGATTGGTGAACTCAAAATAGACATTCTGATTAATGACACAGTAATGGAGGCATTGCGTTCTCTCATAGGTTTTTCTCTTTAAAAATGTGAAGAATAAGTGTGAACAGGGAAATATTATTTTAAGTGTTCTCCTTCATCTGACTATATTTATTACCTAACAAATTATAGGAAGTTTAGCATAAACTATAGTCTCCATGAAAGCTGGTTCTTTTCTGTTTCTCATGCACATGAGAATTAGATCTGTTCAAACTTTTACGCCAGGTATATTATATTCCACTGTTAAGCCCATTTCTCCTTGATTGCAGTTTATGTTCTTACCTCTTCAGCCATATAGCCCTCCATGGTATACACTGCAGTCTCCTGTCTACCTAAAAGGATTTTCTATAAACTTCCTCTCCAGAATTCCTCCCAGATTTCAAACATCAGCTAAAATCCCATGTTCTCCAGAAATTACCCCCAATTCTGTCTCACCTAGTGTTTCCTGGACTCTAGATCTCACTTCGAACTGCTCCATCAGGCTCTCTAAATGGGAGAAATGTTAATCGCTATTTTTAACAAAAGCTTCTAGCAATTTTTGTCATCAGGAAAATCTGGGAAATAGTTCGCTAGTCAAAAGCCATTGTTTCATGCCTTTGTAGTTTTTTTGTACATAGTTTTTTATGCTTCTTACCATGTTGTATGCAATTATGCATACACAGAGCTGTCTCTCCTGGACTGTGACAATTGTTAGTGTGTTTGATTTGCGTTTTATTTGCATGCCTAGGGCCTATGAATTTTTGGAGTATAATAGACATATATTATCATACCAATTCATACATTAACGGTACAAAGTAATACATGCCGATAGTTCTATTGTTTGAATATTAAACATTATTGCATTATTTTTATCAAATATATATTTCTCCTTTTTTCCAAACACTTAAGAAGTGGGGATAACAATGTCAATAAGACATACTCTTTAACTTCAATACACTCAATGTAGAAAAGCTAAAGTAAGCTGGTGAATAAATTATGATTTTTTGTCTGTGTTACATAAGATAGTAGTATAGACAAGGTACTGGAGTTGAGCAGATAAGGGGGGACTTCCTAGAGAAGCATCTTTGAGGCATGAACTTGGGTTCATTACAGGGAATAATAATGTAAGGGCACTCCATGTGCAAAACACAGATACATGAATCTATAGGATGCCTTCAAGAACATAGCCATTTCTATGATGCTATTTTTTAATGGGAAATTAAAAGATACCCTATGTTTATATCTCATTTGAGGATGAATCACTATCCTCCAAAGCCTAGCTTAAATACCACTGTTAAAGCAAAAATTGCACTGCACAAACTTAAGCAAGCAAGAAGACTTTATTGAAGACTATTATAATAGAGGAGAAGCAAAGGATACAAGAGGACATGTGGTTGAGGTTGATCAACGGGATGTATGGAGAACTGAGTTATTCCCACACCTGTAAGTGTTTTTCTCTGTGATTAGGCCATCTTTGTTTGCTAATTGTCTCCCATCGAAGTTAGGCTCCTCTCCTCCCTCAGAGACTGGGAGAGATAGGGCACTATCT
>NW_012148396.1:6462079-6462717 GCF_000956105.1 Propithecus coquereli
TCAAATATGTGTAGCAAGCTGGGAATGGTGGTATGTGCCTATAGTTCCAGCAACTCCAGAGGATGAGGTGAAAGGATTGCTTGAACCTAGGCATTCGAGACCAGGCTGGACAAAATAGCAAGACCCCATCTCTAAAAAAAAAAAAGTGTACCAAATGCCATGGGATCCTAAAAGAGAGGATAGTAACATTTCCTCCACCAGGTCTTAAATTCTCTCTTGTTGAGAGTGAAAAGGGACACAATTAAGATTACAGTAGAATAATAGAACTATTGTCTTAGGCAAACCAGATCATCAGTCACCCTAGTCTTTTAAGTGACCAGAAAGTGATTAACAAACTGAAGCGTTGGGTGACATCCCAGGTAAGGAAAAAATGAGAAAGAAGAAACCAAGACAAGGAAGCACAAGGTGTACCTGAAGCCAGTAGGAAAGTTTGGAGTTGGACGCCTCCATCTGTTTTCAGTTACTGAGCACACGCTGTGAGCCCAGCTCAGTTCTTACTAGGATAAAACCATAAACAATGCATAATAGACCTTGCTCTCATAGTATAAATAAGAAAATAAGTATAAATTAAAACAAATCATTTCACAATTAGAGTTATGCAAATTATTCAAATGGAATGCATTCCCTTTTCATGGTGT
>NW_012148396.1:6462767-6464431 GCF_000956105.1 Propithecus coquereli
ATATCAAACTGATTTATGTAGAAGCATGCTTTTGTATATTCTGTGAATAATGGAGTATACAATTATCAAGGCTTGGGTTTTTCAAACTTTTGGAATGATTGATTTTTTGACTATTTCCATCCGGATTAATTTTATTCTGATCCATAATGTAAACAGACTGGGACCTATGAGCATATGAGTCTACGTGGCCCACCATTTCCTGGGGCTACATAATTCCCTCAGTGCAAAGACAAAACCGAATCTCTGTGTTTTCTCTACTAAATCACTTAGCAGAAAGTCACAAAAGAAAGCAGGACAGGATTAAATGATGTCTACTGTGAAGTAAGTATAGTCAGGTCCACTCATGTGTGGCTCTAATTTGCAGCAATGACAAGCATAACGAAAGGGCAGTTTATCACCTCTTGATAGAGAATTGCCAAGAGCTGAGATAGTCCTGGTTATTTCCATGGCCAATATTCTCTGTAGGAAAAGGGCTTGGAGTATAGTTCCTCTAGAACCTGGTCCTTAGGAGAAGGGACCATTTCAGCCAGCTGGTGCTAAAATACACTTGATAACCTGAGGGGGTGGGGAGTTACAAGTAACATGCTGCCATGCAAATAGACTAATGAGTTGTATTTTTTCCCTCCTCTTTAATGAGTGCTATTCATTACCTTATATTATGCTTCTGAAAAATGGAATTCTACTTACATAAAATGTGATTATAAGCCCGTTCTTGGTTCTTTTACAATTCCAAGCTTACTGCTTCTCCGTTTAGCTATCCAGAATGTACTGCTTTTTGGCTTTTGTTACTTCTGAGTCATTTTGGCTTTTTTTGGACATGTGCTTTCAACTTCTAATTCACGGTGACAAACATATCCAATGTGATATCATCTACCATGTTTTCTTAAAGTTATCTGAAAGCAGTTGGAAAACTGGCTTATTCCTAACTATGCAATTATATATTCTCACATATCAGGTTTCCCTTTTTAGCATCTTGATACATTTACAAATGCATAGACATCTTTTCCTTAGACTAGCAGGCCCAAGGCTAACAGACATATTGTTAGGACAAAACTTATTCTAATCTCCTTTAGCCAAATCTTATCCAATCAAAGGAAAGCTTGCCATACACCTGAATATGCTCTTTTTTGACATGTGTTGAGGCTATGATGCCATGGATTATTCTCCTTCCCTTGCCTAGGAGGAGTTAGACCTTCTCCCCTCTTCTTTCTAACTGCATTGCTTTATGTGTCTATCTCTATCATCAGCTAGTAATCTGCTTGAGAGTGGGAATGTGGTCTTGCTTGTTATTGAATCGTGTTTCCTTAGTCCATTGTTTTGGTAAAAATAAAAGTCACATGTTGAACACCAACAAGAATTGGTTTTATTCTCGAGTAAATGACAGCTGTGTTGGCCTGAGAATATATCTGGCAGATCCACTACAGGGGACGTAGTTGGTGCAGAGCCTCAACTGCTGTGCTTTGCAATCTATAGTTGCATTTACATTCAGGCCACACCTGTCACAGCCTCTCTCCACCAAGGATGCCTGCAGCATGGACGCTGAGGATGATCCATTTCTGGGAGACTCAGGAACCCTTTATCAGCATGAATTAGTAATTCTGAAACTCCTTTTTGGATATTCTAGGATTAAACAAATTAGATAATATATTGGGGATAATGAGAGC
>NW_012148396.1:6465713-6467759 GCF_000956105.1 Propithecus coquereli
ATTTAAAATGCAAACTAAAAATTGTATATACATATGCACATATACATGCCAATTAAAATGTGATGTAATAAATGCAGCAATCAAATATGTGTAGCAAGCTGGGAATGGTGGTATGTGCCTATAGTTCCAGCAACTCCAGAGGATGAGGTGAAAGGATTGCTTGAACCTAGGCATTTGAGACCAGGCTGGGCAAAATAGCAAGACCCCATCTCTAAAAAAAAAAAAAAAAAAAGTGTACCAAATGCCATGGGATCCTAAAAGAGAGGATAGTAACATCTCCTCCACCAGGTCTTAAATTCTCTCTTGTTGAGAGTGAAAAGGGTCACAATTAAGATTACAGCAGAATAATAGAACTATTGTCTTAGGCAAACCAGATTATCAGTCACCCTAGTCTTTTAAGTGACCAGAAAGTGATTAACAAACTGAAGCGTCGGGTGACATCCCAGGTAAGGAAAAAATGAGAAAGAAGAAACCAAGATAAGGAAGCACAAGGTGTACCTGAGGCCAGTAGGAAAATTTGGAGTTGGACGCCTCCGTCTGTTTTCAGTTACTGAGCACACGCTGTGAGCCCAGCTCAGTTCTTACTAGGATAAAACCATAAACAATGCATAATAGACCTTGCTCTCATAGAGCTTACATTCTACTTGGGAAAACTATAAATAAGAAAATAAGTATAAATTAAAACAAATCATTTCACAATTAGAGTTATGCAAATTATTCAAATGGAATGCATTCCCTTTTCATGGTGTGATCCTGGGGGTGACAATGAAGCTCAGATGTAAACCTGTGGGGAGAGCTGGTCGGCAAATCGGCGGTGTGGGGAGAGGGAGGGTGGGTGGGTAGGAGGAGCCTGTTCTGGGAGGAAGGGTCAAATAGTGCAAAATTACTATTCTGGAAATGAATTTAACACTTTCTATCAACCCAAAGAAAGCCGGTGTGGCAGGAAATGGGAAGACCAGAGGAAATGACACTAGAGAAGTGATCAGAAACCTGAGTAGTTAGGGTTTCTGAAGCCTGGAAAATAAACCCCTGTGCCCCCCAACCCACACCCTCAGCTCACCCCAACTCTGTGTTCAGGTATGTTCTTCTCAGGATTTTCAGCAGAGGAGTGAGTTGATCCAATTTATGTCTTAGAAAGACCATTCTGGCTTCTGAAAAAATTTATTGGATAGGGGAAGTGCGACAGCAAGAACAGAGGAAGATAGTGGATTTACAAGAATCACCAATTTAGGTAGTAGATGATGGTGGAAGTAGAGAATGAGAGAAACAGAGTGAAGACATGTTTTGCAGATAATATTTGCTGATGAATTTAATGAGGAAAATTATAGAAATTGAACCCCGATTGCATATTATTAATTACTGAGATGGGATTTCAGTTGAAAGACTTCAAGAAGAGTGTGGCATAATCAAAATTGAATTTTAAAAAGTCATTCTGGCTATAGTGTTTTCTAAAACTCTGTAATTATAATATGACCTTTATAATTTCCCTGCAATCACCTGAACCACTGGTGTTATTAAATTTATATGAACTGCTACTCTTTAAATGTATTTATACTGTTAATAATTTGCACGGACTCCTTGATTTTGCTTATACATGTGTTATGTTAAAAGAAAAGTTTACTTCCTTATGGGAAAGTATAAGCCAGTAGTAGACTTCTTTGCTAAAGTTTCACTCATATATATATTTTTTGTGCTCTAAGGAACTAGAAACAATAACACCCTAATTGCAATGAGAGTTCTTATATGCATATCCTGTTTTTTAAGCTCATTTTTCAATAAAATAATCCGGAGCTTCTTGGAGGAACTACTCCAAAGAAACCACAAGATGACACTGGCATGTATAGTGGTACAAGAAAATAAGCCAGTGCTCACAAAATGATGAGGACATCTAGTTGAAAGAACACAAGAGACAACTTGAAGTTCCCAGAGACCAAATCTGGGAAAATGTGAGAAACAACATAAATTATGACAAATGGATAAAATAAATATCCATGGCATATTTATACATTACATATAATGTAAATGTATTTAAATAAATGGGAGAAT
>NW_012148396.1:6469389-6469915 GCF_000956105.1 Propithecus coquereli
GAACCCTTTATCAGCATGAATTAGTAATTCTGAAACTCCTTTTTGGATATTCTAGGATTAAACAAATTAGATAATATATTGGGGATAATGAGAGCCTGATGTTTCATTGTTGTAGAAAGAAGTTATAAATGAAGAAAGAGGGAAAACTAGAATGAGCCCTGTGGTATTGAAATAGGACTAAGAATTATCAGTATGAACTCCTAGTTTTTAATACATGTGCAGGCTGTAAAATATACAGATATAGATTTGTGAGATTACACACACACACACACACACACACACACACACTCATATATTTATTTTTTCCTTGCGCTCTAAGGAACTAGAAACAATAACACCCTAATTGCAATGAGCGTTCTTATATGCATATCCTGTTTTTTAAGCTCATTTTTCAATAAAATAATCCGGAGCTTCTTGGAGGAACTACTCCAAAAGAAACCACAAGATGACCCTGGCATGTATAGTGGTACAAGAAAATAAGCCGGTGCTCACAAAATGATGAGGACATCTAGTTGAAAGAACACAA
>NW_012148396.1:6469965-6471199 GCF_000956105.1 Propithecus coquereli
AAAGATGCTGAACATTATTCATCATTAGGGAAATGTAGATTAAAACCACAATGAAATACCCCTTTATATCCACTAGATGACTAATAAAAAAAAATAAAGCAAGAGTTGGCCAGGATGTAGATTTGAACTCGTGTGCATGCTGGTAGGAATGTAAAATGGTGCAGCCACTGTGAAAAATGATGTTGTGATTCTCCATAGAGTTAAACATAGAATTACCATTTATTCATTGTATTACACCTTTTTACATTGTGGAAACAGCCCTATCTATAACACATCATGTATAAAAATGGACCAGATCATGCTGTGATTTTCCACTGAAACTGATTGTTACACTTCCCAAGCTAGATCACCCTGTTTAGCCTTGAACCCTATGGGTATATTGAAACAAAAAATGAGAGACAGCCTGTTGGCTCATAGATCTTAGTAAATCTTTTTAGTCACTTGGACCATATGTGGCATAGAAGTAATATCTCTATCCTGATTTGATGTAGAATCAACTTCACATTATTATGATTTACTTTCTATAATTTAGAATGTAAATAATAATAATTTTAGAATCTCCCATTAATCACATGCTCCTCCTAATGTGGCCCCTTAATCATGCCCACCCATTAAGCATATGGTGGGCAAGAATTATGGGGATATGGAAGGCAAAAATGACCTGGGTAAGAAGCTCTCTGTGTCAGTCTTTGACCTGGGAGATCTCACTCTATCCTTGGATAAACCACACAAGCCATGTTGAGGTTTTTGTATTGTTTTCTGATTCATTTCAAATATTTAGTGTTTTTCCCCTTAGAGTTTGTATTCTAGATAGGGGTGAAGAAAGTATTCTAGAAAGGGGTGACAGTTGACCTTTGAACAACACTGGTTTTAACTGCAGGGGTCCACTTATAAGAGGTATTTTTCAATTAACACAATTGGCCATCCATGTAGAGGGGTTCCACACTCACAACCAAAGGCAGATACAAAATACAGCATTCTCAGAATGTGAAAGCTACCCATGCAGAGTACAGACTTTTCACGTCTGTGGGTTCTGCAGAGCCAATTGCAGGACTTGAGTATATGTGGATTTTGATATCCACAGGAGGTCCTGGAACTAATCCCTCACAGATATCGAGGGACACTGTAGCTACTTTTCACAACAACACACCCTTGTTTACTGATGGCTATAATTCGGTCTAAGTCCAGAGACACGTTTTATGAGGAAAGGGATTTTTACTCAGTGGGCAGTAAA
>NW_012148396.1:6471249-6472263 GCF_000956105.1 Propithecus coquereli
GTGATTTATTGCTATACAGTAGGCCTGCAAATAAAAAATGTATATAAGACTCAAATATCAGTTTAAGATATATTTAATAAAATGTCTTAAGTGCGAATAATAGAATTTTCTAAAATAATGTATTAAAGCAATTTTCATGTTTATATCCATTCTGCTTCCGGCAAATGCTTAAAATTTTTATCTGTTATTTATCATGACCTCTAGCTCATCCAAAAATGAGGTCCTCTTCTGGAAGGTCTTTTGGTTTCCAAAAAGTAGAGTTAGATCAACAGCTGAGTGTGAAGAGGTGAATTTCAGCAGGAAGTTCTGGGGGAAAAGAGAGGGAGTGAAACACTCATCTCAAAGCGTAGGAGAGCAAGATTGTGAAACTAGGGTAATATGTATTCTGGGCAGCTCAACAAGCCCTTAGAAGTGTGAAATCATAAAATTAAAGCAAATTCAATCTTCTAGGCTATGTGATTTTCTCCAGTGATGTTCAGCTATTCTGTTATAAGCACATAGAGGTTTATTTTATCTAGGAATGGATTTTTGTGAAGAAGGAAGAAAGGGGCAAGTAGATTTAAGAGGCACATATAAGAATGATTTGAGTGTTGAGCCCTGAGATTCAAACAGAACAAGAAGGCAAGTAAAGACAGGAGTGAAAAAGTCACAGGATTTTTGGGTAGGTCAAAGTACCGCTGATGCTATAGTCCTTGAGCAAGGAAACTGAAAGGATAATTATCGCTACATATTTTCAGTATGGTCTGCTTTTGAAAGTGCTATTCTTTTGAGTAGTATGACAATCAAAATACCAATATAAAAGGAGAAAAGCATCCAGTTCATCTTAGCAGCAAAGCAATGTTAGAGCCTTGCTATTTTCCAAATGGGCTGATGACATCTTAAACCACTTGATTCTATTACTGGCTTAGAATTTTGTGGAGCTAATGGTCCAAATTCTCTTCTGTTACCACTTAATGTTGGCATGACATCACCTCAGCTATCGCTGGGGTCAGACAGCTCCAATGACCTATTTTA
>NW_012148396.1:6482903-6483948 GCF_000956105.1 Propithecus coquereli
TGGAATTTGTTTTATTTCCAGACTGATGGAAAATTTATCACCTTTGAAGTAAACTTTCTATGTATCTATAGTATTCATATGAGTTGCTTTTATTTTTCAAACTCTCTGAATTATAAAGGTATCGATTTTTATCATGTACAGTAGCTATGCATATGTATTTTATGATCTATATATCTTATATGTTCTGGTCACTGAGATTTTAAATATGCTTTCTCTTTATTCTATGGTATACTTCTATTTTGGGCATGGTGAATATAATTATTCAACATGTAAAGATAATTTTTTAGGGGGGGTGCTTTATAAAAAATTCTGATGCCTTTATGATATTTACATACCTATAATAAAATAGCCATTGAAATATCATTTAAGACACCTGGCTTAATGCTACTATTCCATAATACATTACAAATAGGCAGTTGACATTTGAGAAAGTTGCTTGAATATTTTGAGTGTCTGTTTTCTCATCTGCAAATTGGGGAAAAAACACTTGCTTTGTTTGCTCCATAGAGATTTTGAAAAATAAATCAGATAATTATGAAACAGCTGCTTGGTCTGTGGGAGGGGCTCAGTAAATGATTGATGAATCTTATTGAGATTTTGAAGTATTTCTATAAACTTTGAAACAATATATAATACGAAGTGAATTATTAAACTCAACTTGATATTTACTGTTGTTGCTATTTTACATGTTCCTTGTGTTTTCTTCTTTAATGTGTTAAAGGCCTTTTGGTCAGGAGACCAAATCATGCTAAAGTTCCTACCCTGCCCTTTGTTTCCAGCCTCATTGTGCTTGTATATAGAAGAATCTTAATTGATTTATTCCTATTGTTCCATTCATCAACAAATGACAATTCAAGTCAACAAACAGTAGGAAAAGAAAACATCAAAAACAATTGAACAATAGACCCAATTTTAATTTTACTGAAAAATCTCCCAAAGGGAAATGGCAACAAAAAATGCCACTTTTGGCGTTAGTAATGTGCATTTTTCTAATTCATTCTTCTAATCCTCCCTGGTTCATTTTAATCCTGTTAGAATTCTCTAT
>NW_012148396.1:6483998-6485421 GCF_000956105.1 Propithecus coquereli
ACCACCATCTGAAGATGTAGAGAAAATCTGATCTACCATTATATAGAGTCCCACTCAACAGTATCCTAGACCCAAGGACGTATTTTATAACAATCAGATAGCAACAACAAGCATGATCACAATATATTCCAAATCATTGGGATGTGGACAGCTGGGAAATACATTGAGGGCTAGTGGTGTATTCCAGAATTCCGAGATGCACACTGATGGCAGGTATTTTTGCATGCCTCATGAGCTAAAAGGCATGGATATGTGGTCCAAGTGTTCAAAGTAGGAGTGGTTCCTCTCAAAAAACTACCAATATTTCAGGTGTGGAACGTGTGTTTCTTAACCTGGAAACCTTAGTCTCAGATGATTTGAGGTCCGAGTTCCCAAGAAAAGACAGCTTTCCTCACATCACACTGTAAAGAGCATCACTGAACTGAAAGCTACAAATTCTATCCTGCCATGTGGGACATATGAAGGATCCAGTAGATATAGTAAGGTGTTAGTCTTATCGGTGAGGGCTGCTGACCCTGTTGACCTTGGTTCCCTAGGGTTGTGGCTTAACCAGGGGATAGAAAAGAGGATGTGTTGGACCCAGGAAGCCCACTGGAGCAGTTCATATCCCGTCATGTCCAAGGATGGCTGGAAATAGTTAATTACAGCAACCATGGCCCTGTAAGAGAAAGCTGTGAAGGCCTCACAGAGTGATGCTCAGGGACCATTAAATGGGCAACCTGGACAGGTGAGGTGTTGACTTAGGGAAAATAGGTAATGGAGGAGTAGATGTTGGATAGCAGTTGCGGGCTTGGGAACAGAAGTACACAGGGAGTAGCATACATCATTCTACTTCACCTAAATTAAGTCTTTTGTAGAAATTGAGCTGCTCACTGCACTGAAGACTATATGGACTTAAAAGAGGTACAAGTAAATCTGAGATGCGAAAGTAGATAATTATATCTCAGGTGTTCTACTGCACATCTTCTCAGTTAAACCTTCAGGGCTTTGAGGTCGTCTGGTTTTTGATTTTTCTCTTTTTTGCCAGCAATGTCATGGTTTGGAACGAGGAGACTCACAGGTCATTTTCTGCCTCAAGCATCACAAGGTGCCCTGACCTTGCCTAATTCACACTGAGGGGCCGTCAGAGCCCAGGGCTTCCCATTCACTCGTTGTATTGCTGGGAAACTGAAGCAACCCAGCCAGGAGGCAACACTGAGTTCGAGTTTCAGCAAATTGAACAGAAGGTAAAGGATTCCCATCGGAGGCAATGCAGGTGACCCAAGGAGCCCATGGAGAGACTAGTTCACTGGTAGAATCTGGGATTTAAATATTGAAAAGTCTGAGTCAAAAAAAAAAAAAAATCTGGGGGACAGAAAAAGACATTTTGATAAATGAATGGCATTGATCCCAGGAGTCAGATATGGGCAGAAATGCAATATAA
>NW_012148396.1:6487681-6490964 GCF_000956105.1 Propithecus coquereli
TTAGAATTCTCTATGATGGTCAATAAATTTCAAAGTACTGCACAATTAAGAATTAGTTAACTATTAGACCATATAATGCCACTCTGATTTATGCAAGCTTCATTAAAATCTTTTTCAGTTAATATCTGGGAGTGCGGGATATGAAATGCATCAGATTTAAGAATTCAAATCAGTTTAATGAGACTTTTTTTTTCTTAAACTCCATCCGTGTGCTTGTGTGGTGCTAGATGCTTCTGAGAATGAAAAGTGCTATAAACGGTTGATAAGGATGACAAAAAAGAGAGATTTCAGCATTTAGATAAAAGAAGGGGATTTAAATGTATAGCAAAACAGTGTGTATGTGTGTTTGTGTGTGTGTGTGTGTTTATGTATTATTTTTTGACATTATCATGGTGGTAGAATGTAAGAGTTTCTGAGTCAGACTGAAGTGGGCAAGTTACATATCTTTCTAAATTTGTTTCTAAGTAAATTTCTAAGTTTCTAAATGAATCCTTCTGTTTCATTGAACATAATATGTCTTTTCTATTGACATACAGCAAATTATCACAAATGTGGCAGCTTAAAGCAACATTCATTTATTAAATCTTAGTTCTGTAGGTGATAAGTTGGAGTGAGCTCAACTGGACTCCCTGCTTAGAGATTTTAAAACCTGATTTGTTTACCCCAGGTCTGGTTCACTCATTTTTGCGACTTCCCTTATCCCAGAAGTATTTGTGTTTATAGTTCCTAATTAAACTATTTAATAAAATCAGCAGTAGTTAAAGTGAATGTATATCTGCATTTTTAAACACAAAACATATTCGTTTTTCAGATTATTTATTATTTAGGTGCTATTTGACACCTGCCATTGGATTAGATGTTTAAGTTATGATTACAATTCATATTTTGATAATTCCCATGGTAACATTCTGAAAAGAATGTCCTGCAACCAATGTGTAAACAATATATCTATTCCAATTCCCATGACAGTGGAGTCAGTTAAATATTAGATTTATTTGTTGAAATGTACACGACACGCACTCACCAGAAGTTTACCGTGAGCCAAATATTCAATTGTAATTGATATAGATCCTGGGGTGGAGGTGGGGGAAGAAGGATAGGGAAGAAGTAAAAAATGAGGGTACACTTTTAGGTGATGTCCTCAACTCATTCTATTCCTGCAGGGACATCTGGAGTGTACGTTTCACCAACGAGAGGATGATAACTGCAAAGAAGAGAACTGGACTTTTATAATCACACATTTGTGATTGCTTAGCTGTGAAAGTAGGCTCCAAGATGCTTCTGGCTCTCCATGCAGGCCGGGTAGCTTCATTAGCCAAAGCACAATTGACTGAAGAAAATTTCGTACGTGATACTTGAGCAGCGAATCCCACAGAGGCTGGGGAATGGACACATAGCACTAGTGAAAGGATACAGAGCATCCGGATGGCACTACAGCTTTTTATCACAATTCTGGACCCCTTCCTAGGTACAAGTGATGAAGAGGTAAAAGACATTTTCTAATAATAAGAATTCACATTCTAATAGAGGAATATGGAACAATTAAAGTAAAAGGTAAGACTTTTAGTTTCAGCTCCAACAGGTAAAGTACTGGGAAGACATCACTCCAGTTCTAATAGCAACACAAGATGAAGTAAACTGAAAATGAACAACTTTTCTTGGGCCCATCAGGAATTGAGTTTGTAGGCAAAATTTCCACCACAACTGCAGAGGTAACTGAGTCCAGAGAGTCACAGCTGAGATTTGTTTACCCAGAGCAGAAATTATGAAATGTGTGCGCTCATAGTTAACCTTTTATTGTCTTTATAATTAACCTTTTATTGTCCATGGGGTTGGCAGTGTTAAATGCTCTTTCAAATTTCTGATATTAGTAATTTGTGTTTTCTCTTCTTCCCTTAGTTAGCTTGGCTAGAGGTTTATCTTTTTTTTCTCCACAAAAAATTCATGAGAAGTACTATTTAAGCATTCCTGCCAGTTTTAGATCCAGTGGCTTCTGTTCTGGGTAAAGTTTGAACTATAGCTCCCTGATTACTGGCTATACATAGAGAATTACTTGACGTTTTTATACCTGAGTTTTATCATCAATGAAATGGAAAGTCTCCTTGCGTTTTGATGTAAGTTAATGTATGTAAGCCACTAAAATCATTGGCACATAATTAGCTATCACTATTTGTTAGTTATTAATATTATTTATCTATAATTTAAATGTATTAGCAGGCCTATGGAGTGTATTCTAAGGCAACTAGGAGTAATTGAAATATTTTAAGCAAAGAGGTTGTGCAGGATGATAGTTTCATTTTAGGAATAAACTTAATCCCTCTAGAAGCAGTGTGGAGAGTAGCAAGATGAATTATTGAGATGGATTTAGGGTTTTTAGTAGTTGTCCAGGACAGGAAGAATGAAAGCTGGCATTAACACCCTACTATTGGGAGAGGGATTGTAGCAGGGAGACAGCCATGAGAGATATTCAGGAGGGAGAATCAACAGGAGTTGGCACCTGATTTAGTGTGGAGATCGTGGGAGAAATGCTGCTCTGGGAAGCAGTAAATAATCTGCAAAGAATGAACACGCCTACAAGACAATTCTTTATTGCTGCAAACATCACTCTAAAGTAACAGCTTTGTAAATCACAGGAGGGAGTTTCTTCAGGAACTTGGAGAATCATAACATGAACCCTTTATGAACCTTGACACATGCAACAGAAATTTTGGAAAAGAAGACACTTGGAATGTGGCTTGAAGCTTGGCCAGGGAATGCATAGCAGCAAAGAAGAGGGGAGAAGATTATGTTTCTATTACTCAAGTAACAAATCTCAGCAACATGTAATCATATAAATCATTAGAAGATTCCTCTTTCCCAGACACATGGTCTAATCAGCTAGAATGAAGAAACCAGGGGAGGTTAGGGAGGTTAAACTCACACACACACACACACACACATACACACACAAACACATACACATACAAGGCCCAAAATCATATACACATAATGCACATATCATGATATTTTCTAATAACCACTGTAACATTGAAGATCTAACACATCCAGCACTACTTAACAACTTACTATTCTTTTGAGATATACAGTGAATAATCTTTAAGAAATAATTTGATTCAATACTTTCCTTTTCAAATGAGAAGACTATATAATTAAAAGTTAAGGCCAGGCATTGTCTCATGCCTATAATACCAGCACTTTGGGAGGCTGAGGTGGGAGGATCATTTGAGGCCAAGAGTTTGCTACCAGCCTAGCCAATGCAGCAATATCCTATTTCTACTATATA
>NW_012148396.1:6491112-6517407 GCF_000956105.1 Propithecus coquereli
TATATATATTAGCTGGGCAAGGTGACATGTGCCTGTAGTCTCAGCTAATCAGGAGGCTGTGGCAGGAGGATCTCTTTAGCCCAGGAGTTCGAGGCTGCAGTGAGCTATGATTGCTCCACTGCATTCCAGCCTGGGGCCTGGGTGACATAGCAAGATCCTGTCTCTAAAGAAGAAAAAAAAAAAAAAAAAAGTGAAAACATGTTCCATTGTCCATTACACAGAGATAGAATTGTAGACTTGTGACAAAGCCCAAACATCAATGATTTCTCAACACTATTTCTTCTAAACAACTCTGCTACTTTTCTCTACCTTACAAAATGGAAGACTGTTCTATGTATATGTTTTGCTGAAGTGATTTTAGGCAGGATATTGTATTCAAAGAGATCATAGCCATAAAAGGGAATATAAATAAAGATCATTCAAACTTGAATGACATGGCTAAGTTACATTCACAGGTAAAGAAAAATATATCACAATGCTATAGTTATCTCTTCTCTTGCTTCCCTAAGTATCCACATTTGATTAGCAGGATTCTGATCCTCTGGCTTTACCTAAGCTCACTTCACTTCCTCTAGAAATTCTGGGAGATGGGGCAGGAGTAGGGTGTTCCTTTCATTAGAATGTGTCTGTCTGAACTGTCTCCTGTGATGCTGTTGTACACTTTGCCAAGACTGCACCATTGGCCTTGCCACACTGCCACCTGCAGGGCATTCTCAGCACTGCTGTTCTTGTCCTCAGGCCTCACTCTGCCTACTGGCCATTATCCATCATTCCAGAATCCCCCAGACCAACCACCTTTGGTATTCTTTTTTTCTCTGTCACAGGGGAACCCTGTTCTCATCAGCATGTTTTTCAGAGGCAATTTTCACAGCTGACTTTTGGAGGTCCCAGTGGGGACTCCTTTCCTGGGCAAACAGATAGAGCTGAGAGTACAGGATGCTGGGCTGCAGAACAACCTAGCACAGCCTGATGCTGGATCACTGAAGAGTCTCTCCTTAGGCTTTGAGTTCAACTCTAGTTTGGCCAGCTCCTGGGTAGTGAACCTGGTCTTTGTTTGAGAGTCGCCAAGCCTCCCATTTTAGGTCACAATCTCCCAGGATATTCTAAGACAGATAGGTAACTAGTCTCCCAGCAAGAGTACACTGAGGAATCTCTTGGGTGATGTTTCTTGATGCCAGCATCATCTAAAAGAACCTCAACTCCCCCACCTCAAGAAGAAAGACAACAATGAGGTTAAAAAATCAAAAATAAAGGATGAAGAACATCTTCGTTCTATTCCTGCTTCTGCCTCTAACAAGTATGAGGCCATGAACCTCTTCACATTTCTGTACCATAGATTTTGCATCAATCAAATAAAATTGTTACCTGACTGTTCATTCTCAAAAAGAAAATTTGTAGATAAAATAATGAAGGTAAATGTGTTACAAATGACTATTAAATCCTTTTCAAGGAATCTTTGTTTAATCTTCATAGAAAAATAATATCAAACATTTTGATTTGATTTTTCCTAAATGAAATTTCCTGAGGTGAAGTTATTTGTATTTTGGAGTTCAGGGGAAGATGATTTTAGGGGATTTCAGACAGTGACTAAATACTAAAGTTAAGTACTAAGCACCACTACACACACAGAAAAGGCCAGTGCACGACAATGAGAAAGAAGAAATGTGCATCACAAGAAGAATGAGGGAAATTCTCAACAGGGAAAAAAATGTCCCAGCAAGTGTTCAGAAAATCCACAAGCACGTATCACACCTTTGGAAAAGACTTGAAAGTTGCTTTGTTTGTTTATTTTTGTTTTACAGTTATTGTTGTTCTTCTCGTTTAAACTCAATTTCCAAATACAGCAAAAGCCATTTAGAGAAATAAGTATTTCAGTTCTGCAGTATAAAACCTGAATGACAAAAATCACACAAGAAAAACCTATTATTGACATGAACTTCTTGTCTGTGGAAACCTTCAGTGGAATCCATGGCTCTGTCACCTTAACTCCTAAGGGAAAATACAGTACTACGCAGGGATTCATTGCCATCATCATCATCATTTTCCCATTTGAAAACTACTCCACCCTTACAAGGCACATAGGCATATAGCAGAGCATTTAATTATTTGATCATCAAAAACATTTTAAAGTATTGACGTCCCCAAGTTACATAAAAGGAAGATTGAGTCTTAGTCATTTCAAGTGAATTGACTGATCCATGTTGCATTGCTGTGAGAAGTAAAGTAACAAATAAATAAATTATGGGTATATACTTAATTTTCTCATCATCCTTTATCCTTTGTAACAAGATACAATACATATTGTAAACTACTTACATGTATAGTTTAGTGAATTATAAAAGTGTGAGCCAAAATTGGTATTTTGAAGTCAAAATAAGGGTTATAGATTGATTTAATCTTTTCTCTATTACATATGTATCTTTTTCCTTTCACACCAAGAATCGTGGTTCTCAAGGATATATGAGATGACAAACTTAGAAGATCCCATAGTTATTCATTTATTTCACCCCAGTTTTCACACACAGCACTCTCAGAATAACCATGATAGTATAGCACCACCAGTATTGGTTATACTCACCAAAAACAATTTTATTTTTGGTATTTGCTATGTCATCCTCCTTCATTGTTTAAGGTTTATTAATTCTATATTTCATAGAATTCACTCTTTTTAAGGGTACAGTTTGTTGAGTTTTGCTACATGTTCCCAGTTGTGCAATCTCATCCAGAATTAAATTTTAAAATATTACCATTATCCCAAATAGTTTCCTCGCTCCCCTTTGGAGTTTCTCCCTATTCCCTACTGCCTACCTGACTCTGAGCAACAACTAACCTACATTTTTCACTGTAACTTTGTCTTTTCTAGAATGTCATATATAGGACTACATACAGTATGTAGTCTTTTGTGTCTAGCTTTTTTCACTTAGGGTGAATTTTTTTTTTTTTTTTTTGAGATTCATCCATATTGTGATATATGTCAGTATATTTCATTTTTTTATTACTAAGTGTTCTCCATGTTTTGGATATACTATTTTGTATTTACTCACTAATCAGTGAACATTTAAGTTTTTCCATTTATTTAGCTACTATGAAAAATGTTGTGATAAATCTTTGCATATAAGTATGTGGATATATTTCCATTTGGGGGGTTGATGGGAGAAGTAGTCTTAGGAATAGAATTTCTGGGTTACATAGTAAATGGATCTTTAGTGAAAAATAAAAACCTGTCAAACAGTTTTCTATAGTCAGTTTACCCTTTTGCATTGCAGCACTCTCCCAAACCCACAATTTTTATAGTGTATTTTATCTATATAGGTAGATTATGCAGCCATTGAAACATATTCCCTCTCTCTCTCTCTCTCTCTCTCTCTCTCTCTCTCTCTCTCTCTCATCCCTTAGTTTCCCTTTTCATTATTTCTAAAAGCCACTATATGAATAATGCTTTCCAGTGGTCTTTTTTGCCAATCTTTCTCCAATCATTGTGGTTTTCTTAAACTTACTGTATTATACACTCCTTAAGAATAACATTCCTTAGGAATAACTCATATGTCCTTTGTATTTGAAGATCAGTTTTGCTAGATATAAATTTATTGGCTTACATTTTCTTTTTTTGAGTACTTTAAATATGTCATTCCATTTTTATCTGACACAAGGCATTACTGCCAAAGCCTAGTGTTAATCTAATTTTCTTTTATGAGTCATGCACTTCAGTTTGATTTTTTACTTAAATACTCAAAAATAATTATTCCTCTCTCTTTAAATTGCACCAGTTTTACTAGAATGTCTGTCTTGGTATTAGTCATTCTTGGTTAACATTCTCAGATACATAATATATTCTTTACATATGTGGTCCTGAATAATGTTATCAACACAATATTTATTATGCTCCCCTGCCTTGTTTTTTATTTTTTTTTCCTTTAGGGATTCCTACCATCATTGTTGGATTTTCTTTGCATGTTTTCAATATTTGTCTCTTGTTCTGGAATAATTGTTTTAATCTCTTTATTTTTAAACATTTTCTACTTTTCACCATTATAACTCCTTAGACATTATTTATTATGTCCATTTACTTTGTGTTTCATTTGGTTTACTCTTCAATTCTAAAATTATGTCCTTTTATTTATAATTCTTTCTTGAGTTCTGTCACTGTGTTCTTACTGCTGTTTTCATCATTTCAGAATTCTTTCTCAAGCTGAGATTTTAAATGCAGTATCCAGTTTCATGTGACCAATGTTTTCACAACTATTCCATTAAACTTTAAATGTATGCCTTCTTTTGTTTCAAGACAGGAGGCAGAAATGAGAAAATTCCATAACATGCACCCAAATCGTAGGTAGCTTTCAAATTAACAAGGTAATGCACAAGGAAAAAAAATACATACCAGCTATACATAAGCTTTCTTCTCTTATAGGCTGTTACTCAAAAGAGATAATTTTAGAAGAGATGAGGGAAAATAAGTGTGAAATAAAATATGTGGACCAGATTTTGAACATATTAGATTAAACTACATAAAATTGTTGATCATTTTGAACTATAAAACCAAGCATTTCGTATGATTCAGCCTAATACTTCAGATGAAATAAATGTTAGAACAACAAAGGATAACCAAAAATAAAATACAATTCCTTTGAGCTGCAGAAGCTGGATGAGATAAATAGATTTTTGGACCCAGAATATGAAGTATTTTGCTACGTGTTCTATGGACACTTGAAAAGAATGTTTATTGCACTATTGTTTGATGTAGTGTTCTATAAATGTCAATGAGATTCTGCTGTTGAGTTCTTCTATATCCTTGATAATTGTCTGTCTATTTGTTCTATCAGTTGTTGAGAGAGCAATGCTGGTATCTCTAACTATAACTGTAGATATGTTTATGCTTCCTTCTTTCTATCAGTTTCTGTTTCCCATATTTTCCATCTCTATTATTTGGTGCCTTCACATTTAGGATTTCTATCTCTTCTGGTGGATTGACCATTTTATCATTACATAATCTTCTCTGACTCTGGAAATTTCTTTGCTCTGAAATCTACTTTATGTGATATTAACATCTCACTTATACTATCGTTTGGTTGATGTTTACATGATATATGTTTCTTTCATTGTGTTCACACTCAACCTGCCTACATATAGTTTTTTAAGTGAACTTCTTGTAAACAGCATGTGTTGGGCCATTTATTTAATTCACCCTGCAAATATCTGTCTTTTCATTGGTATATTTAGATCATTTATACTTGATATAATTACTTTTACATTAGAATTGAGATCTGCCCTATTCTTCCCTGTTTATTGTGTTTTTTGCTTTTGTGTTTTCCTTTTCCAGCTCTCTTGCAGATTCCATGAGCAATTTTTAGAATTAAACTTTCTTTTTTCTATGTTTTTTTATGGTTGTTCTAGCTATTGTGTTATATATACATCATTTATCATGCTTTACTGTGTTGTCATTTTAGGAGTTTGAGTGAATTGTAGAAACTTTACTACTTCACATTTTTCAGCCACCCTTCTTTATAACATAACTATCTTTTACATATATGATAATCTCCTTAGAGAGTATTATGGGTTTTGTTTTAATCATCAACTTAGAGAACTCAAAAGGTGAAGCAAAACCTACTGTAGTTAACAATATTTTTGTTTACCATGTTCTTTCTTTCTTCCTAATGTTTATTAGTTTCATACTTACTGCTTCCTTTCTCTTTGTAAAATATCATCTAGCCATTGATTTAGCGTGGTTCTTCTGAAACAAATTCTTTTAGCTTTTCTTGATCTGAGTTTCCCTGTATCCTTTAAGGTTACTTTACTGTGTATAGGATTTCTGGTTGACACATCTTTTCTTTCAGCATGAGTCGAACCTTCCTATCTTTTCATATGTACTTGTACTCACTTGCTGAGGCATTTTTATCATGACATTTAAAATCTTTGTCAGATAATCCTAGCTTCTTTGTCATCTTAATGTTGTCATCTATTGATTAACTTTTTTTCATGCAGTTTGAGATCTTTCTGATTCTTGGTATTATAACTGATTTTCAATTGGAAATGACATTTTCATATTATGTTCTGAGATTCTGGATCTCATTTAATCCTCCTGTTTTAGGTGGCTTACTGTGATACAGACACTGTTTCAGCAAGGTTTTGGCTGTCACTTTGTTAGTGCCAGATGGGAATAAAAGCCCAGATTCCAGTCTCAGCTTCCACTGACACATGAAGGGAAGACTCCCTGTTACTACCAGGTGGAAGGGGGGATTTCAACTCCCCAGGTGGGCTCCACAGACAGCATGGGGGAAGACACAGCAGGGATGAATGTCCCAGCTCACTACTCGGCCTTTCCTGAAACCTCTCTGGCAGGTGTGTTGGGTGCTTTGTTACAGTCTTCGAAGGGTGGTAACGTTAAGCTTCCCACTAGGCCTTTGGTAATGTGGGTATATGGGAGACGACAGTTTTTGTCCTGTGGTATTTAGAAAGAACAGACATTGTCTACACATCTATTATTTACTAAATTGCCTCTTTCCTGATCTTTGGCTAGAGAAAGAAGGTATTTTTTAAAATTGTGGTCATAGTTGTAGCATATATAACCAAAAAGAAAACAAAACAAAACAGGGAACTCCCTAAGGTCACAAAGTTCCTAGCTGTCTGCCACCTTCTTTGCCATTCATATATCTATTCAAAGGTTTTTAGCTGTACTTAGAGGAATAGGGGAAAGTACACCTATTTCATCTTCATGGAAACAGAAGTCCTTCTTCCTTCCCATTCTTAAGCTCAGGAAGTCTGGGCTCATAGCTTTCTAGATGACATGACTTTCAGCACCTGACCTGAGGGCTGTGTTTCCCAGAGAATAAAATATTAACTCATTAGCTTGATTTAATCTTTCTAAATCATATACATACATCAAAACATCACATTGTACCCATCATATGCAATTAGTATTTGCCAAATAAATAAATAATGAATAGATAATCTTAACCCAGAGTTTGTCAATCACAACTGCATATTAGAAGCCCCTGGAAGGCTTTGAAGCCACACTGTTACCTACATGCCAAGTTCAGATTCTCACAATATGTCTGGGCTGGGGAAGAACACAGATTCCCCAGTGACCCTAAGGGACCCCTCAAGTTTGAAAGTCACTGGAGTCTAGGAAGGCCCACTTTTCATCCCCTTCAGCTGCTAGCACGAATAGTGGAAGAAAGGAGGATGACCTGATCTTAACTCGTAGGCTGCAGATCAATGGCTGCACTCACCACTTATCAGTTGGCAGCTTTGCAGCCGTAGGCAGATCACACACAAGCAATGTACACTGTCTGGAATACATCCTGTCTAAAATGGGACTCTGCTCCTTAGCAGAGCTTTGAGACAGATGTGAAGTTTGTGACAGAAGGCTGTGTCTAAGAACCATTCCTAAATTCACATATTATTGAATCTTATCCAAGCAAAGAACTGTAGAATGTGTATTAAAACGTGATCTTCCAAAGAGATCTTCCTTGTCCCTCTCTTGGAAGTCTATCCATTCTATCCATGGTAACTCTGTCAGAGGGGTCTCTGATCTTATGTCTTTTCTTTGGTAAAAAAAAAAACAAAAAAAAAAAACTAAATTCTTTGGCAGGGAATATATGGCATTCCCTGCTCGTTCTTCCCTACCTGATCTGTCACTGCTGCCCTGACCTGTTTGTCCTAGCCCTCTTCTCTTGTGACCCTACTCCCCCTGACATCCCTGTGCCTTGGATGCCCCTATCTGCCTGGAATGTTTTCTTTTTTCCTCTGTGAATAGTGGGCTCACAAACTTATTTTTCAAGAACCAGTTAAAATGGCACATCCTTGGGAAACCTCCTTTGCTGCTTCAGGGAGGCTGTCCCTGTTGCCATAGCAAGCCCATGACTCTCTGACTCCCTGAGGTGGAATTGTAGCTTGTCATTTATCAGCTGTGTGAACCTGGACCGGTCACCTTTGTTGTGCCTCAGTAAGCTCATATACAAGAAGGGTTCAACAATAATGCTCTCCCAGAAGGTTTAAGGAAACATTAAATGATGTCATATTAGGATTAAGATTTTACTTTTCCGTGTTTAAGTGTTTCCCATCTTCGATCATAAAATTCTTAGATGAGGAGCCATATCCCCTCTTCCATCCCATTCTAACCCCTCTGCTTCCCATCTTCCCCATTCCCTTCTTTCCTCTCCTCGGCTCTCCAGCACTGATGGGAAGCCTGAGCTGTACCAGGCACCACACTAAGCAGTAGACAGACAAAACAAAAGCAAAGAGGCATGATCTTTTCACTAAGAAACTGACTTCCAGAGGTAAGTATTAATATTATTCCCCACAGGGCAGTGACTCTATGGACAAAGAAAAGATGAAATGCAGAGCAGTGGGGGAGCAAGATTGAGCATTCCTGACTCAGCACGTGTGAGGGGCATTATATGGATCAAACATTCTGTTTGAGCAGAAGCTAGATGGACAATGAGGAGGAGCATCCCAGAAAGGACAAAGGCAGTGCAGAACACATGGGCACATGGTGGCCTGTCCTTCCCTTTCCCTTTGCCAGAGCAGAGGCCTGGGGGAGCAGGGGGACAGCACATCTGGGCCAGGCCTGCGGCGAGCACCTTTGGCACCACACAGAAAAAAATTGAATTATTTTGTTCTTAAATAGCCAAATAAAGGATTTTAAACAACATAACTATTTTTTCCCCTTTTTGTCCTAGCTCTCCAGCTTCTATATACAGAACTGTTAGAGAGAAAGAAAGAGAGAAGAAGAGACATTTAGGAAACATTTTGACAGGAGGGAAAATGAAGATTTGGACTAAATTTTAGCATGAGAAGGTTTGCTGAATACATGGAGGAGGCATTTATTTTAAAAGAGTCATCTGGGACTGATTCAGTGGGCTTCGTTCTCCTCTACAACCTGCCCTTCCCCTTTAGGTCTCTCTCTCTCTCTCTCTCTCTCTCCCTCTCTCTCTCGGTTAACACCACTAAAATGCCTTCTCACTCACTCCAGAGGCGATGATGCAATTTCTTGCTCTTGCTCAGACTTCATTCTCTTCATTATAATTGTGTTTTTATCTCTGTGGCTCCAACCATTTATGCAAGGGCTCCAAAGAATGGTTTGTTCTGCTTTCTGGTTTTATGTCTTTTTATTACACCATAGTGCAGTCTTAAAAACCCTTAGTCTTTAACATTTCCAAAACAATCTGCAAATATTAGCTAACCAATTCTCACCTCAACCCTGGGAGGCTGGGTCAGTGTGATTATTTCTGCTTTACAGATGAGTGAGTCAGATGGGGAAGGTTAAGGGATTTGCTTGAGTTTGCAAAATGATGCACAAAACAAGTACATCATTTACAAGAAGATCCTTCCTGACTGATCACATTCCTGTTCTTGAGAAGCAGCTGATTGAAAAGAAGAGAATAAGGTGAGTCAGGGAAAATTAAAGGATAATTTTATGGCCTTGGGCAAAACATATCACCCACATTAGCTGGTTCCCTTATTGGATATAATTATTGTCTGTTCATATGCCTCTTGCCCACTGAGTGATAACAAGCACAATATCTGAAACATAGTCTGTGTTTAGTAATAATATGTGTCCAGAATTTAGAAGGTGCTAGAAATACATGTTTCTTACCCTTCCCAATCGGTTTCTGCCTGACTAGAGTATAATGAGTAGTATCAGTCATGTTTGCATCTATGTTTTGTTTTGGGCTATGGAGTTAGACAGCCTAATTCCAAATCTTGTTTTCATCACTTCCATGCCTTGCAACTTTGGAAAGAATACTTAGCTTTACGAAGCCTTATTCTCCCCATCTGGAAAGCGAAATAAGACAAAAACGTTAATAATAGTATCTATTCATAGGTTGCTGAGTAAGGAGGAATGGAAATGATTGGAACAGAAACTTGATTAAATTAAAAAGCTTCTGCACACCCAAGGAAACAATCAAAAGAGTGAATAGACAACCTACAGAACGGAACAAAATAGTTGCATTCTATACATCAGATAAAGGGCTGGTAACCAGAATCTGTAAAGAACTCAAACAAATCACCAAGAAAAAACCAAACCCCATAAAAAAGTGGGCAAAAGACATGAACAGAAGCTTTTCAAAAGAAGATAGACTAATAGCCAATAATCATATGAAAAAATGGTCAACCTCTCTAATCATCAGGGACATGTAAAGTACATTGAGATCTCACCTAAAACTCCAATGAGAGTGGTGTTTGTCAAATAGTCCAAAACATCAGATGCTGGTGTGGATGCAGAGAGAAAGGAACACTTATAGACTGTTTTTGGGACTGCAAACTAGTACAACCTCTGTGGAAAATAGTATGGGGATACCTCAAAGAACTAAAAGTAGACATACCATTTGATCCAGCAATACCACTATTAGGTATTTACCAAAAGGAAAAGAAGTCATTTTATCAAAAAGATGCATGCACGCGAATGTTTATTACAGCACAATTCACAATCACAAAGAGTTGGAATCAACCCAAGTGCCCATCAATACATGACTGGATTATAAAATGTGGTATATGTATACTAACGAATACTACTCAACCATAAAAAAATGGCGAACTAATACCTTTTGTAACATCCTGGATAGAACTGGAGACCATTCTTCTAAGCAAAGTATCACAATAATGGGAAAACAAACACCATATGTACTCACTATTAAATTTGAACTAATTGACCAACACCCATGTGCACATATGGTAGTAAAATTCAGCAAGCAGGTTGGGGCGGGGAGGAGAGGATGTGCGAAAACCTACCTAATGGGTGCAATGCATGCTATGTTGGTGATAGGCAAGCTTATACCTTTGTCCCAAAATGCACAAAAGCAATTCATGTAACCAAAACTTTTGTACCCCAGTAATATTCTGAAATACAAAAATAAATTGTAGAAAAAGAAGCTGTTTTTTGGTACTCTATTCTTCCCTGTGTTGAACAAATGCGTACTCAAAAGCATTATTTTTATTTCCCCTTGATGTGCCCGGTACAGAGAGTCATCAAATGTTGAAAGTGACATGTATATGTTTTTCGAAACTTGCTGCTTCCATACAAAAATTAGAAATCACTGAGTGCTAGTTATACTAAGATTAACAGCACAGGGGACTCAAAAGGACTAATCCAAATTGATTTGAGGAATAGAACTTTTCTGTATAAATACCAAATACTATTTGAAATCTTTTGATTGGCCAAATGCTTTTTGTTGCCAGCAAAGTTATTAGGATAAGATTCTACTTGTACAAACATTAGAATAGCTGTAAGTGGCAACATTTTGTCTGTATTTAGGATAGAACTTTGTAATCATAGATGCTTATTAAATGTTTACTGACCATTATGATGATTTGTTTGGCAGTAGTTTTCTCTCATAGCCTCTTGAGAATAATACAAGAAAAAAATGTGCTCACTATTTGACATGGAATTGGTCAGAAATTTTACATCATATTCATATTTACTGATCTAAATTAGAGAAAAACTGTTTACATGGCAGATACACAGACTAATATTCTGCTCTGAAGATTACTTTGAGTACATGAAAAGCCAATTGTGCCTATAATTTTATTCTGAAATATAGTCTTTATTTTGAAATCTAAGGTTTAAAATGTTACGTTAATTTTCAAATATGCTAGATGTTGAATATATTGTTTTTAATTTATTCTTTATTTTTACTTTTTGTGATACCATTTCTTGTGTCATGTAGTATTCTCTCCACAGGTTTTTAAAAGCCTAAGAAATCATTTCCAATGTATTTTGAGACACCCCTTTAAGACCCCAGAGAGAATGAAGAGAATCTAGATTGTAGTATAACCAGAATTGAAAATCGTTTACATTGAGCTTCACTTGCAAAAGAGAGAAAAAAAAAAGTGGAAAGTATAAAACAATGTATATTCCTAATATATATTAACACATCCTAGACTGCCATTTTCATAATTCTGATTTGGACTTCTGATCCATCAAAGGGACTATACGAGGGGGTAGGAAAAAATAGTTTTAAAGAAAGTGGATCAATATCGTATTTCCCAGAAGTAGATTATGCATGCTGTATGCAAATTGCTTTCTGAATTTCTTGCTGAAGCAGGAACACAGAACAGCAGAAGCCATATGAACATGGAATAGTCTCTGGATTATCTCATCCTTAAATAAGAAAGAAGAGAAAAAGAAGGATGAACACATGGATAAAAAAGAATTCTGAAATCTTTGCTGTGTGTGTGGGTGTGTTCTATTGAAATTACAAGTATTTTACATTCTTACTTTGAGTGTGGTGAGAAGTCTTTGCGTTGCATGGAAGTTTGTCTCTTAGATTATGCCATCTGTTCTTGGGTCTGGGGTCCCAGAGGGATGCCTATAAAGCTTTTAGAGTTGCTTATACTTTGGGGGCACATTGACGCCAGGGAGCCATGTTATGGGTATATTTCCTTGACCATGATGTGACTGTCTAAATATTCAGCCTTTCTGTGGGCAAGGGGCTACACAAGAAAAAAAGAAATGGATTTTTAAAAGCATATTTTCTTGTCTCTCTATTTACAATTTAACAGTTCTGACATGAGTTTTTTGGTTTTTTTTTTTAATCTTCTTTCTTTGTTGACTTGTACATACCTCCATTGTTGCATACACACTTTAATTGTATTTTCTGCTTGATAAATTTCCAATTCCCTATCTTTTCTTAGAGGTAACCCTGGAACTTAGAAGAGGCACTGAGTAATTGAAGACTCTCAAATATTTATTAAATCGGTGGGAAAATAAAAATGAAATTATTACTTCAAACATCTAAAAATGTATTATCCACCTATTACTGGTGCAACACAATATAGCCTACATGTAAAACTCCAAAAGTTAATATTGTTTTCAGAGGAGTTGCATCCAAATCCTCAGCAGGTTACTTTGATTTAGACTTTCATTTTGCTCTTTAGTGAAAGAGAGTCCGTGCTCCATCCAACTTAATTAGATTACACTGCCGTATTCTCCCTTTTATATTCCTCTAATTGGCTGTGATTGAATTCTGTTTGGGAGGTGGTTGATGGGTTTGTACCATAAGCTAGACTCTGTTAGGCCCCACTGATATGAAGATGAATAGATATGGCCTCTGATATTGAGAACTTATAGCTTAGCGTGACAAATGGCTTGTTGCCAATAATCTCACAATGGAAGTATGATCGTTGCCTTAACGGAGTATAGAGATGAAAGAAATTAATTAAATGGAGTTTGGACGAATAGCTGATGGCAATGGAAAACCATGTAGAAAAACAAACAAAGCACACACACACAATAAGAACAAAATATTTAAGCTCTGCTTTAGCAAGAGATGTTTTAGAAAGAGTAAATAGCATTATCAAAGTTTAGGACATATTGGTCTGAAACCCAAAATGATTTATCAGGAAGAGGTTCATTTTTGCATATAACAGAAAATCCAGAGTTTAAATATTACTTCCATAAGTTAAAAATCAAGAAATCTTGTTCTTTCCATTATTTCTTTCTGTCATTCTCAGTGTGTCGGCTTTTGATCTTGGGCCCTTCCTATCATAATTACTAGATACCTCAGTAGTTACTAGTCTCATGTCATTATAGAAATATATCTAAATTCCTGGGGTGTAAACATTACAGCTTTGAATTCTCTTTAAAAGCAGAGAAACTTCCTTAGAAACACTTCATGTCTAATTTTTTTTTTTTTTTTTTGAGACAGAGTCTCACTCTGTTCCCCGGGCTAGAGTGCCGTGGCATCAGCCTAGCTCATAGCAACCTCAAACTCCTGGGCTCAAACAATCCTTCTGCCTCAGCCTCCTGAGTAGCTGGGACCACAGGTGCATGCCACCATGCCCAGCTAATTTTTTCTATATATTTTTAGTTGTCCAGCTAATTTCTGTTTTTTTAATAGAGACGGGGTCTCACTCTTGCTCAGGCTAGTCTCAAACTCCTGACCTCAGACAATCCTCCCTCCTCGGCCTCCCAGAGTGCTAGGCTTACAGGCGTGAGTCACCCACCATGCCTGGCCCCCTTCATGTCTATTGGATAGATTTGTGTTATATGCCAAGTTTCCAAGCAAACACTGGAAATGGAAATGGAACTTTTGTTATTGACTCAAAATAATTAAGACTTGCCACTAGAACTGGGTATATCTCCTCTAAAGAACCTGGTACTTGAACAAGAAGAGGGTTCTGTCAGCATGGAAGAAGTAGGTGTGGAAAAGGAGTGGGAATGGCTTTTGGGGACCATTCAAAAATGAGTAAGGAAAGAGTATAGACAAAAAGCAATAATAGAGATATGACTATTTAAGAACTCTGAGCAATTCAACTTGGGTAGACAATAAGGTCTGTGGTCAAAAAGGCCAAATGTGAAGAATTTGCATTCTAAGTGAAGTAATTTGTGTCCCCCAATTTTTTTCTCTCAACGGTAAGAAAAATGTGGAGTGAGCAAAAATCTAATTTTAATGACCTACTTACAATGTGCTAGATGCTTGAGATTCATGAACATATGACTCCTTTATGAATATTAAGAGATAGGTATGATATCCACTTTTCACATATGAAAAAAGTTGAAACTTGAAAAGATTAATTTAGTGAAAGCTTCATCAGCTAATAAACAGTGGAACTGAGATTTAAACTTCAGTTGGTCTGGCTCCAGCGCCCATGTGGTTTCTAGTTCTTCTGTGCAGGACTGGCTATCTGTGCACACCCAATTAGAGTTTTATCAAAGGCTAAAGGAAGGACGCTATTGTGGCGGAATAAGTTATGGCATTTTTCATGAACCTCTTTCTGTCTCTGGATTTTTTGGTGAAACAGAGTTCCAGCAACACTCAGAGGGGCCTTCAATGAGACAAGGAGGAGTGGACTTTGGTGACAGAATATTCTCTTTACCTCTTTGCTGCCCATCATGGTAATAAAATTTAGGTTTATCTCTGTTCTGTTTTGAGACTGGTGGTGTTAATAGCCCAGAGGGAATTAGGAGGGGCACATTCCTCACCCATAGCTATTCAAGAACCCTGCAGAGCTGGAAGCTGGGGCTCCTTCTCTGGGCAATCATGTGTCAGAGACTCCGTTTCTCATCAGCTGTGTCCCACCCACAGGGCAAAAAGTCCATGGGACTAGTGGATGTATGGACATATCTATCAACAATTTACTTTTTCCTTTTTAAACCACTGTTTGGAAGACTCAGGTCTCTGAAATTCGTAAACAGCTTCACACCCACTTCCAGGCCTGCCTGGGTCACTTTACAAGAGTGAATCCTTCCAAAGTCAGACTACCCTGCATGTTTATGTACTCTAAAGTTTGACATGTGGTAAAAAGGTGTCTGCTTTCAGGGACCATAGTGCTATGGATGGAGCTTGGCTTTGATGCATGGGGTAGCTTGTCCATAGGTGTATCCACTGGTTTCTGTTAAGACACGATGGTGCCAGAGATCAAAGATGTGGCTTGGGGCTGAGACCTCTATTTGTATTCATGTCCCTGTGAGTATTATTAATGGGCTTAAGGCTGTTTACTAGCTCAGAAAGGAGAGGGAGAAAACAGAAGTTATACAAGTTATATGGAATAAGGCCCAACACTTTAGTAACAATAATAGCTAGCACTGATGTATCCTGTGCTATTGGTCAGGCTCATTAAACCTATTAAGCCATGTAATTTTTACAACAACTCAGCCATATAGACTGTGATGTGAATGAAACCCCTTGTGTTGTACAAAATACAGCATGATTTAACAGTCCCAGAACTTTATGAATTAGGGGACTGTTATATTCTCCATTTTATAGCTAAAGACCCTGAGACACAAAGATAAAGCAATGCTTCCATAGATAACGAGTAGGATTTGTTCCCCACTCTGTCAGATGGAAAGGCATATTGAAAAACTGATGCCAATAACAGGTATGTGCTTCTCTCTTCATTGTCTTCTTATATAACATTTCCAGGGCTTTTGACTTTAGCAATAAGATATACAACTGAAGAGGGAAGGAAACTCAACATCCGCTGTGCTTTTCTAAATCATCTACACAACCCCTTGCTTCAGAACCTTCCGTGGTGGTTCCCTATTGCTTTCAGGTGGATGAGATCTCAACTGTTTAAACTGACTTGCAAGAAGTTTTGCTATTTGTAATCTGTTTAACTTCTAAAACTTCAGCCTATTCTTTGTCAATTTCCATTATCCAGGCTCATTCTGCTATTTTCATTCCACACACCTCTCATCATCGCTCTTCTTTTTGGCTATATGTACATGGGGTTCCTTCTGACCACATCTACTCACATTCCTCTACTCCCTGCGGGCACCACTCCCCCTGGTTAATACCACACATTCATCAATATTCAGCTTCATGTCACTTCCTCCAAGAAGCCTACATTGACCAATACCCTCCTTGTACTATATGTTCATTAGCACCCTGTGACATTCCATTTTTCACTTAGCAAATTTTGTTGTTTGCATCCAACATAGTATTATAAAAGCTTGAGAGGAGGGACTGGGCATGGTTTTCCACTGAGTCTGCCAGAGCCTAGCCTGCAAGTAATTCAGAATTGACTAAAGAACTGAAAACCATCATTATTTAATGCCTAAGTTAATAAAATCTCAAAGGCTTTCAAATCATTAATTGTAATTTTAGTAATAATTAGCATTATGTTTTCTTTTTCATTTTATTTCTCTTGGTAATTTGCAATGGTAGGGATCATTGTGAAGATACAAAGAGGAAAAACAGTAGGAAAATGAACTCGGTGCTTCTCTACATTTAGAAGACATAAAGTATAGAATTGTTTTAAAAATCAGCATTAGATTTAACAAATTCGAACTTGTTCAGAATTTTTTTGAAACCATATGCTTATCACCATATTTTTGCTGCCTTTTCTTCCTTCTTCTATTTCAATTTTAGCAGGCACATACAGTTTACATCCAATTTTAGGTATGGTACAAGAAATTTAACATATTTTTCCAAAAACAATAAAATGTAAAAGAAAATTAACTTTATTGCATTTCACCAACTTTTAGCATGAAATTACAAACCCATGAGACATCACCAAAAACAAAAACAAAAAAGAAAAAGAAAGAAAAAAAATGCAGTCTGAGATAGACTGAGTATGACTAGATGAAAATTGAGGTTAG
Organism: Propithecus coquereli; assembly: GCF_000956105.1. Classification (NCBI taxonomy): domain Eukaryota; kingdom Metazoa; phylum Chordata; class Mammalia; order Primates; family Indriidae; genus Propithecus; species Propithecus coquereli. The sequence continues at coordinate 6,508,154 of NW_012148396.1, forward strand.
ACTTTTTAAGAAAAGGCTCAAAATATCACAAATTCATCCTTAGTTTATAAAAAGTGTGGGATGATATTATAGGCAATAATGAATGAGGTAGATGAAAACAGTGTTAAAAAACTTTAAAATGTTTCAAAATATTTACATTTGCTTACAGTTTCTGGAAGAAATTACTGATTTAAGCATTAGGAAATGAATGAGCACTTTTAATAACAATACAATGCTGACACAAAGAGAAACAATCCTGGAGACAGCTGCTCTGTTCTGAGAAGCAAGCGGAGTGTACACATTTGGCTTCAAAGGATAAAATGAAATTCTTGCTGGAAAAAAAAAAGCAGCAAGATATGTGGAGTGGTGGGTAGAAGACAAAGATGAAGATTGATGATCACTTTTATAATAGTGGTGCCACAAAATATTGGGGCCCTGGGAGCCATCATCAACCCAAACCTGTAAGGTCGGGCTCTCTATCTCTCATTTTCCTATAAAATGTGCACATAACATTTTAAAACTCTAAAAATTACTCTGAGGCATAGAATAAATAAGCTGTACTGCTGTTATCTCTCCATTTCCTAAGTGCTATGTGTTATGAGAAAATTATTACAGAGAATAATCAAAGCCTACAGAGACATGCTAGGAATACAGCCAGGCCACAGGGATGAAACCCCAAACCCTTATCAGGATGAATAAGGCCGTTTGTCCATCTGCAAATATGGTCCTGATAAGATCAACTTATTCATTATTTCCTGAATAAGTATTTAATAAGTCCCTCCTGTGGAACACACATTGTTCTAGGCACTGATACACAATCCAGATGTTAGTGGCCAGGAGAAGATAACCAATAAATCGATCATAAGTAAGTGATTAAAGATAAAAATTGATATTTATAATAACAATACAATATGCCCAGGTAGTACAGAGAGATTCGTTGTATAGGAAGGTAGTAGATTGGTAAGAGAAATCTTGAGTACGAAGTATCATTTGAGCCCTGCCTAAAAAATAACAAGGATATAGGTATATTCACATATTGGGAGATAGTATTTTAAAAAGATGGGTCATCATGTAAAACAGGCTATGAGATAAGAAAGATCCTAGAGTGTTCCCGAAAGAGAAAGAGGCCAGTAGTGTGCATTGGATGAGAGAGAAAAGGGTAGCAGTTAAGTCTGGCAAGATGCAAAGGACCGTGCTGTGTAGATTCCTTTGAACCAGGGTAAGCAAAGTAGAATTACAAGTCCTACTATGAGACTCCTGTGGAAGGCTTTGCGTTGGCAAGTATCAATTTGACTTAGGTTACTAAAATGCCACTCGGGACCCTGTGTACAAAATGGGTGGGAGAGAAGCCAAGACAAAAGCAGCACAGTGAAGGGACAGTTTCAGTTCCAGATGACAGAGAGACAGCAGTAAAAAGCCATAGAAAGGAGGAAGTGGAGGTAAAGTCTTATCATATTTGGGAAATATTCTGGACTTAAAGTGGAACAAAATAATTCATAAATTGCAGGTAGATTCAAGTTATGTTAGAAATCAGAGGTGACTATAAGATTTTTGACCTGAGATGTGGAAGATTGCAAATAGGCCAGTATGAGGGGAAGAATATAAAGATTTCTGGTCGGTCCATGTTTGGTTTGAAACTTCCATCCAACATCCGATCGGAAATGCTGAGTAGGTTAGAATGTCTAGAGAAAGTGGGAGCTCAAAATTTAGATATAATTATTGCCACTGGAAAAAAAAAATTAGATATGGAGTCGTCAGTGTATACATGGTATGTAAACACCTGCACTGGATAAGAACCCTGGGAAGAGGGAATAGAGAAGGTTTCGGGGGCAAAGAACAGAGGCCTGAGACACACTAACCTTTAGAAGTCAGGAAGAGATAAAAATCGCCTACACATGGAGCCAAGATCTCAACATTCCCTACTTCTAGAACTGTCAGGATGCAATGATCCCTGAGTATCAAACGTCAAGAAGGATTTGTTCATCTGGATACTACTGTGCATGAACAGCAATGAGTATTGAAAATGCTGAAGTAAAAAAAACACAGACTTTTTCCCCCTCAATGAGCTCAATAATTGATTATTGAGAAAAAGCAATTTCAGTATTCAAAAATCAGTATTCTAAGTGCAACATGAGACACAAGTGTGAGGTAGGTACTTAGATCACAGAAGAGAAGAGGGATTAGCTATTTGAAGAAAGGAAGGCAGAAAAGGCTTCTTAGATGAGGTATACTAACAAGGCAGGGAGTTTTCGGGGAAAAAAAAAAAAACTCTGGGATAGATGTCTTAGGCTTACTAAGTACAGTCACGTGTCTCAGAAGGGGGTCTTGGTCAACAACAGATCACATACACGGTGGCCCCATAAGATTATAATGAAGCTGAAAAATTCCTATTGTCTGGTGACATTACAACTTTCATAATGTCACAGGTAAGACATTTAATTCCATAGGCAATAATTGACTATCACAAATTATTATACAAGAATAATGTATGATAGAGATAGTGGTGTAAGACAGCAACTCTACATATGTTATGCACAATGAATCCGAGACAAGAGGCAAAAAAAAAAAAAAATATTGCTTTGATTTTTTTCTAAATAAAGGGATGAAGTAGTAATACAAGATCACTGGGTTGCCATGGGGATCAGGAAAATTAAATGAATATAAACATGCAGAACTAATATTTGTCCATAAGTGCACACTGTGCATGAAGCATCCTTCCAGGCACAATGACTCCTTTAGGCAGGACTTCCACGCGAGTGAAATTAAGACTAAGAGAGGTTGCAAACTACTTAAAGTCACACAGCCAGGAGCTGGTGGCACCGTCTCCCTCCATGATCTGTCCCACAGGAAGCTGCGCTTGTCTTCCTGTACAACACTGCCTCCCAGTGGTCTCTCTTACCGTCCACAGCAGAGCCATCGCACACATTATTGATTATATAATAGCTTCTGATTCTGTCTGGGTCACCCTGCTCTGTTATTGATATTGCACCATCGGGCCCTCTTCATCTCTCACCTGGTGCAGCAGCCTCCTCACAAGTCCCTTCTTTATTTCATCTGCCACAAAAAAAGATGTGTTCTTCACAGTATAGAACTGATAGTCCTGCCTGCTTGATTTTCTCAATCACTTCCCACTCTTCATGAAAAATTTCAGAACCCTTTAGGCTGGTGACTAAGACAATATACAAATTGTCTTTAGCCTGACTGTTTGGCATTATATGGTATCTAAGATGCTAATCTCAAGGAATGCCTCTCCGTACACATACCATGAATTGCTGGTTAGCTTAAGTCTAATCAGAAATGAAGAGTATTCTGTGTACCCACTTAAGTGGTGGAGTCTGAACACTATCATTGTATTATTTTATTCTTAATTTACCATGATTGTTTGTGCTTTTCTTTGTCACAGATAAATATTTTAAGTCTTCTTGAAGATATTTAATTCTATATGATTTTAAATCTATATTTAAATATATTTGCTTGTATATATATTGTTTATGGAAACTGAATTTAGCAAATTTAGTCAAATTATGTCAGTGCTTATGGATAAAGTTGAAAGCTTTCACAATTTCTTGAAATGAAGACACTTGAGATAGCACGAACAATAACTCCGAGCGAGGCAGATAGCCTTTTACTGGGCACATTGGCCCCATCTCTTGATGAAATGTAGAGTGGCATACTGTTTGGGGTGGGCTAAACCTGGAGTGTATTGTAAAGTGGGAAGTAGGGGATCTCTTTTATTATATGCTGTTTCTTTTTCTTCTCTAAACGGGAGATAGAGCGTAGATATTTTGGAGCCTTATGTACCATGGAATTGTAAAATTATACATTAGTCTGAACTTCAAATTGATACAGAATTAAATTATATCAGACTGTCTAGAATCTCCTGAAAACTGAGAAAGGTTTAATAGCAGAAGTATGATTCCCCATGCATCATTGCACAATATGCAGTGTTTACTCATGCCTTTGAATATGTTTTTATGTTTCTCACTGACTAAAATGCTCTGTGAAAGACTAGAAAGGTGCTCAAATTCTAATCCCCGGAACTTGTGAATATATTACTTACCTGGTAAGAGAGATTTGCAGATGCGACTCGGTTAAGGATGCTGAGATGAGGAGATTACCCTGGGGTTATCTTACAGGGCTACTAAGATGGAGGCAGAAAGCTGTAGATGTGATCACAGAAGCGAAAGATTAAAGTGATTCAAGAAAGAACACAAGCCAAGTATCACAGGCTGCCTCTAGAAGCTGAACATAACAAGGAAACAGGTTCTCTCTTAAAGCCTTCAGAATGACTGTTCATTTTAAACTTCTGACCACCATAAATATCGGAAAATTAATTTGTGCAGTGTTATGCCATAATTTTGTGATTTGTTACAGCAGTAATAGGAAATTAAAACATGACCCTCTTTCTGGTCAGCTTTGAGTAATCTTATCAGCTCTGTTTCTATGGGCTTTACTTCTGCATAGGTAAGAAGATTCACATGGAGAGGAAGAGCCATGTTTGACTTGGCTTCTAACTCCATTTCTTGATGCCTAAGAAGTGAGAGTGATCTGCGTGTGACATTGCATTGTCACCTTCAAATACTGAAGCAGGCAAGAGAAAACAGCAAAGGGGGCTTTAATGTTTTGAGCTTGAGCACATGACACCTTGTTTCTGTCTTCCATAGCATTCAACGTGGCCCCTCACACAAAGGGAGCGTGATTACTTAAGGGTATATTTTTTCACAATAAGGGGGTGAGAAATCTCGTAGCACTTGTGCATATTTAAGTCAAGAATGCCGCTGTTTTGATAAATGTTTATTCTCTACAAATATTTGGTAGTAACAGGGAAATCAGAAAGTGGCTGAAATTTTGCCAGACACACCACTTAGCTTGTTCACTTTCTATGAATTGTTAGAGAACAATTAGTTTAAGCTCTTATTCAATCAGATAAATCACATCATACAGTTTAGTCATTACATGTTGTTTGTCCAATTGGTTGAAAGGGCTTGTAGCTGGATTTATGGACTCTTTGGTCCATTTGTTTCTCCCAAAAGCTGAGCGATGGCTTAGATGGGAACTTCTGGGATGCAGGGACTGGGTGTCAATTCAAGTAAATCTCCCCAGTGCTAAGCAAATGAATAGAATGAGCCATGTAGCTGACTCAGGGTTCCTTAAGTAATTGGGACATACTCAAGTTTCCTAGAGCATTTTTCTAAGGTCATTCCCAGCATCCAATTTAGTCATCATCGCACTTTATTTTCAAAGTGTCAGTTTGGATGACACCTTCATTAAAACCATTATGACTTTAATAATGATGATAATTCCAGAAACTGACAGCTTAGTGGCATTAGGGAAAGAGGAGCTATTGCTAATTTATACATCATGGTGTGCTGTCAAAAAGGAAGGTGGCCCTATCCATTTTGCCCCAGCTCATTCCTGGCATCCAGTTTTTGAACTCGATCAATGTCATAACTAGTCCACTGGTCAACTCAGGTAGAACCTTAGTCTCACAGGGCTCTTAGTTTCTCCTCTCAATCCACTTCTACCAGCCATCGCTTCCAATAATTTCTAAGGTGCAGATCTCTCTTAATCCCCTTCTCCACTTTTCCTTCCAACAACATCGCAAGCTGACATCAAGTCCTGCCTAAAGAGGTGCAGTCTCCTAGGCTCTCCTTGTTTCTAAAGTCACCTTATTCAAAGTCACACAATTCACAAAAATAAACAAACAGCAATGAAACAACATTAAGGCCACCCATAAGTAGCAAAACGTTAAGAGTGTGCAAACACTATGAGACGTTCCTCATCATGGATGTAAACCAATGTGACAAATTAGAAATGCAGAAGCAGCTGAGAAACAGTGTCTATGTGTGCATGCCTGTGCATGTATTCATTACTTTTAAACACTTTCTTATGAGAGGATGACATTTCAAATCTGAGGAATGGGAAGGGTTTATTAACAAATAATGCTAAGGAGACTGGAAAATCATTTGAGGAAAAGATTGGTACTTAATTCAAGTATCTACTAATGCAATTTCAAGTTTAAAATATAACTAATAAAATTTTAAAAACACTATGAAGACAATAAATAATATTAAACATAGAATGGAATATGCCTCTCTAAGAATAATACCATGGGGAAAAACATAAAGAAAAATATACACAGATTTGATAAAACTATGAAATTGTTATATGTTATAGGACATAATAAAATATTTAAAACCAACAGATTAGGAAAAATATATTTCAAACACACAGGAAAGATATAGAGTTGATATATTTAAAAGGCTTTAATAAATCAGAAAAAGTAATTCCCCAATAATAAAATGAACAAAGGAAAAATACACACACAAACACACATACACACACATTTATAATTTCATGATACCGACAGATAATAAAAGTATTATCAAGTTTAAAATTTAACTAGTAAAAGCAAATTTAACTTAATTTTTAAATAGTTATTTTTATTGCCTACTAAATTGACAAGATTAAAAATAAAATACCTAGTGCTGATTCAGATTTATGGTTCTTTCCACTTAAACTGGAGATATCACATATGGCTGATTTTTCAAGAAAATTCCAAACTAAAAAATGATCTGTCTTGGACTTTCCTCTGGAACTTGATTATTTCATAGACCAACTCTACCCTGTTGTCTCAGAATATAAACTCAGCGAGGTGAGCAGCTGAACATGCATATTTGTCCATTAAGTTGCCTGTGCACAGTAAGTGCTCGGGACGCAGCGAGCCTCCTGCCATATCTAGTGCTTGAGTGGCTAGAAAAGGATGCTTCATTCATCCAGAATGAAAACTGGAGCTGCAGAGGGCTTCAGCTTCTCTCTCCTAACCTCTCAGTTCAACACGTTTCCCTCTTTTCCCTATGATATAGCCTTGATCGTACCACAAGTACCTCTGTGAGGATAGAGTATCAGTCTGTTTCAATGGCTAGGTCCCTAGCACTGACCACAGTGTCTGATACTCTGTATGTGCTCAAAAAAATGTGTGACGATTTCATAAATAGCTTTTGCCATTTTTGAATACTTTTGCAAATGGCTCAGTTACCTGAAACATCAGGGGTTTTCTAAAGCAGTTTCACTAAAGTTGAAGGTCTCATGGGTATGACGAAGGGACGATCATGACCACCATGAAAAGCCAGTGTTTCGGACTGCTTAGATGCTCCCTGATACTCATGCTTGGGGAAGGACCAAGAAGGGCATTGAGAAAAACATGCAAATATGGCGAATCCTTTTTCAAAGCTAAGGAGGCTCAAATTAGAAAACTCTGTGGCACCACCATCACTAAATCATGTAAGAGCCACATCCCAGCATCATCTCTGTTGTTTTTAGAATGAATATGTTCATGAGATCAAAGGATCTGCAATTGGCATTTGCTCCGTGACACTCAAAATACATTCAGATGTAATTACTCTTAGAAAATAAAATGGCAAATGAAATAAAATGCAAATGAGAAATTTTATCCTGGGAAGGACATTAAGGAGATTTTATTAAAATTTCCCTCCCTCTTCTAATTAATATAGAGGAAAACTAACAACTTCAGAGTTAGTGTATCTTGACTAAGGTTACAGAGAAAGTTGGAAGAGGTAACAAAAAAAGCCCAGAATATGTTGGTTTAATTCTGAACAAAGGTCAAACTGATAATAGAAAATATTTTCCCTTCTTTCCTGCCTTCCTGCCCTTTTCCTCTCCCTCTCCTCTTCCTTCCTTCATCTCCTCCTCCTTCCTTCTTTAACACCCTTTGTAGTAAAGGGAAGGGTCATACATGTTCCAGCCACTTTAGGGCTGGTTGGTGGAGGCAGTGGAGGCCAAGAAGGACAGACACTGACAGAGGTGTTTCATGAGCAAACAGGTACCAGATTTCTTCCTTAGACCTACAGAAGCCAAACACTCTCTATGCTCTAATTTGGGGTAATTGAGGGACTCCAAACTTGCCCATTTTAGAGACATCTCCTAAGTCATTCCTACTTCTTGTAGTATAGATATCAATGGGAAAATCAAGCTTTAAGAAAGGGAGATAGAGACCACAGTTTACTTTCAAACTATTTAACTAAAATTCAACATGTTTAGGAATTTTTGAAATAATATATGATACAACACCACGAGAAGCAAAATACTATCAGGTACAGAAAATTAATCTGAGAAAGAACTCACCATGAGATGGTTAATAAACTGTGAGTCAATATTAAAAGAAAATGGAAATTATCTCACTCAAACTTGTGGCATCATCATCATGGACTCGAGTTATGAATCCTTGGGAAAGAAGTCAACATTTAAAAACTAAATAAAAGCTGTCCTTTCTCTAAAATTTCCAAGTACATCACAAACACCAACCTTTAATTGCAGCACAGGGTTCAGGGCTTTAGTTAACGATGGGAGAAGATGGCTTTGACTTGACGCGTTCTGGGACACACCACCTCTGAAGCACAAGTTCGGCACCCTGGAGGCATTCTTGAGATATTTTGGTGGAAATTGAGAACTGGCAGAAGAATCTTCCCCACCACCACTCTGCTCCTTCCCACAAAGAAGGAACACCATGTTAATTGGTTTGATACTAGGATGCTGATTGGAAGAAGCCTGGTTCCAAGTGTGTTTGTAAGCATATGTCTGACTGTTGTACAGTTGTGTCAGTCCTTCCCATCTGACCTCCTGATTCCATGTACATGGAAATCCTAGAACAAGACTAGTTGATCTTTCTTTCCTTTCTTTTCACCTGGGTAGTTGGTATGGTAACTGTGTAATATTTCATCCAAACTGTGATAGATTTTATAGTGAAAAGGGAATCTATGAAATATTAAGCCAGAACAGCACCCATAAGTTGGAACAGTCAAAGACATATTAATATATGTAGTCATTCTGGAACTTGGTACTAAGGAGTTCTTAGAATTTCAAGGAAGACTCTGGCTGGTGGAACTTAAAGGGGACATACAATGCCTGTTTGTATATTGAACCTCAGATGTATTCTTTAATACAGCTTTGCAGAGAAGTCTACTCAGTGCTATCAAGTACTAATATCAGAGTATCAGTTACTAACAATATTTGTTTTTCTTTTCACATTGCTTATTGTCACAGAAGGAGAGGTGGTTAAGAAAACAGGAAGGAAGAATCCCCGGATTTTCTGGCCTTAGTAGAATCCCAGTCCCAAATGTTCTAGTGTCTGTTGTGATGGTTAATTTTACGTGTTAACTTGTTTGGGCCATGGGATGTCCAGATATTTGGTTAAACATTATTTTTGGATATGTCAGTGAGGGAATTTCTGAGAGAGATTAACACTTGAATCAGTA
>NW_012148396.1:6519567-6548321 GCF_000956105.1 Propithecus coquereli
GTAGTAGACAAATGCAACTTTCTTGTTCTTTTTCAAAGTTTCTGAGAACTAGTTAAATGTATGTAAATGCTTTTCCCACAGTGTCAAAGTGTTGGGAATTGGATATGAGAGATGGATTTTTTTCATTTTGTTTTATTTCACTTTTTAAATAGCTTGATCGGGATATGATTGAAATACAAGAAACAGCACATATTTAAAGTGTGCCATTTAATCAGATTAAAAATATATCTATGCCTGCGAAACCATTGCCATAATTAAATTATTGAATATATGCATCAACTCCAAGTGTTTCCTTTTGCCTTTTTTTTCCTTCAACAGCTAACTTTTATTTTTTTTCAGCATATTACAGGGGTACAAATATTTAGGTTACATATATTGCCTTTACCCCACCCACGTGAGAACTTTGAGCATGTCCATCCCCCAGATGGTGCACACCGCATCCACTAAATATGAATATACCCATTCCCTCCTCCCCCTCCCACCTGCCTAACACCAGATGAATGTTACTACTGTATGCCCACCTCTTTTATTATCCTGGATAGAGCTGCAGCCCATTTTACTAGGTGAAGTATTAAAATAATGGAAAAACAAGTACCCCATGCACTCACCATCAAATTGGTATTAACTGATCAACACTTATGCGCACATATAGTAATAACATTCATCAGATGTCGGGCAGGTGGGAGGGGGGAGGAGGGGATGGGTATATACACACCTAATGGGTGCAGTGAGCACCATCTGGGGGATGAACACGTTTGAAGCTCTGACTTAGGTGGGGCAAAGGCAATTTATGTAACCTAAACATTTGTACCCCCGTAATATGCTGAAATAAAAAATAATAACATATAGTTGGTGGATTGACTTAGAAAATCAGTGAACTGATGAGATAGAAGAATTGGTTTAGATCCTAACTCAGTTTCTTACGATATTGGTAAAATTATTCAAATTGGTTGATCTCTGTAAAGCTGAATTATCCTTCCATTAATTTGGGGAAACTAATGCATACCCCAGAGGTTGCAGCTGACATTAAGATAATTGGGCCATATAAATCTTCTAGAATATTTTAAGCACATTAATATCATTAAAAAATAGATGATTTCACTGACTTCCTGAATTTTAAATGAAGTTGTCCAAGATTTTATGTAGAATTGATGACATAGTTACCTTTCATCATATAAACATATATACACCCCCTGAAGAAAACTCAAATCTAGACAATTTTCAAAGAATAAAATGGGAAAGAACTTATAAAATCACTTATTTTATAAAGAGAACATAGAGGCTTATGGAGATATTGTGCTTATTTACAATCAGCTTTCAGGTTAAGGTATGAGATATACCCGGAATCTGCATCACCTACTACCCTATTAACTCTTCTACAGGAGAGAAACAAGGCTGATATACTAACAGTAAAAAAGCTAGTGACCCTAAGTGAGATGCTGACATGAAAAACCAAGGGAGAAAAGGGGTCTTTAAGTAAAAGTGTAATTGGTATTTACTGTTGGACTAAGCCTGGGGTTTAACTTTAAAGTATTGTACTGTGGTCCTGTTTGTTATTGTTATTCATGACAAAGCCTCATAAACTTTAGACTTTATAAATTATGTTCCCAAATGTGAACTTGCTTTATTCTCAATAATTCAGTGAGATTCACTTTGTTGTCTTCATTTCACAGATGATTGAAAATCAAAGCCAAGAACCTAAGGTATGTTGAAAATAAATAACTCGCTTTAAATATTAGAAAAACGATTTCAAAGAAATGAATAATACCAGGGAATTAAGAGACACAAGTGGCAGGATCTTCACTAGAACTCCAGCACATCTCCTAAGTCTGAGTGTCAGCCCATATGTTACCCTCTACACCTGTCTCTCCACTGGCATTGAATTCATCAAGGGGTCAATATTGCAATAGGCAAAAATATAGATTAAAAAGAGCAATTCATCATTTACAATGTACTTGCCACTTTCTGATTATTGTGCTTGTCATGTATCATTTTTCTAATCCCCAATTCCATTTTATGATGTAAGTATGATAGTTGCCCTTTTGTAAATAAGGAAAAATGAAGACTCCACAATTGTGCAGCTAGTAGTAGACTCAGAACTTGGATCCTAACCTTTCTGATTCAAAAGGACATGATGTGAGTCAGTTGCCAGTTTGTGTGTTATATATCTCTCAAAGAAACAATATTTTTCAACTGCCTACCAAAATGTGGTCTTGAACAGGAGTAATTCCTTGCATGTCTTTTCAGTCTCTAGTGCATAGATACTGTAGCAGATAATATGGTGAACCTTGAAGAACCACCCTCTCTTTTTCAAGACAGAGACTCAAATTGCCACCAGCTTCCAGGATTGTGGTCTACTGATGACTTACAGCTGAGTCTCTCCCCTGGAATTGGCCTGCGGCAGATGGGAGCTGCCTCGCCTGTAGTTATGCTTCTGGCACACAAGAAAGCTACAGCCAATAGCTGATGAAAGGTACAGTGGCCATGCCTCAATCAGGGACATCTCAAAGGCTTATTCCACCCCAGAGTTCCCAATGTGATTGGCCAAGCCCTTTTTGGCAGCTACTTCACATTTCGACTTCCCTATACAATCCTTCTCTCACTACTGAGAACACTCTCTGGTAAACTTCTTGCACCCAAACCTTCAACTTAGACCCTATTCACTGGAGAACTTGACCTGAAAGAGTTAGGAATATGGGTGGTTCAAAGAAAGAAAATCTACAATGGGATTTTGGAGCTGCATTACTTGCTGACTGGCTAGTAAAAAGGCCCTCAGCACTCGTGGTGGTTGGAGTGCTAACAGGCCCTTAAGTGCTGTGGTGTTGCAATTATTAAAACTTACTGGTTGTAAGGTGGGATGGGAACCAGTAAAAAGGAACATGCTCCTATTTGCAACCTCTTAGGTATTTGAGTTCAATAGAAATAGTAATTTTAGGGACAGTAGATTTCAATGGCTCTTGCCAAGTGTTATGAATGTATTGGAACAAGTCAATAAAAGGCTTGTGGTAATTAATCAATGATTTCAGGAAACATATAGAAAACAGACAGCTTCCATGGCAGCATAGAAACAGACTCAGATCTCTTTTAGGTAAAGTAAAGAAAAAAGTAAGGATCTGACTAGAGACTTAATTATAAAGTCTTTTATAATTAAAGTCTTAATTATAAAGACTTTAAAATTAAGTTTTTAGCCTCCAACCTCCAAGAAGGTTGAATTTCCAGTCTCCCATAAGGCTCTGTGCCAAGCGTACTGCCCTGACGGGAAAGAAATGAGATCCAGAGACTAGATATGGAGATATCTGAGTCACAGAACTCAAAAACCATAAATACTTAGATTTTTGTCACCACTTTGCATAGATACAGGCTAGTGATGGCCTAGAGACAAAAGAGCCATCTGACTTAAAGGACTACATGTGTGCCCCATTAGAATCTACTTCCATTCCTCTTCCTAGTGCCCAGCTAATAACTAGGGTCCGACTCACTATGTAATCTTACCACAGAAGTGTCAGGCCTGATACGAGAGTATAGAGACTGTCTGTTGAAGAAGCTTCAAAATCTAAGCAACACAGACCTGTGGCAAACAGGAGAGTGTGCTCTAAACTAGACTCTGAATATGCAGAATCAAGTGCGCAGGACATAAAGTTTGATATAAGTGAGTTTATGAACATGAGAGCACCATCAGGACATAAAGAATTGGACACTCAGGCAAAGTCCCTGGAGGTGCTAACATATGGCCAGGATGTCATGGACGCCTGGAGAAAGTGATGGCCCATACGAAGCAAAGTGCAAATTCCAAAACTGTCCTGGAAGACAACAGAAGGAGGGATAAAAAGACATAAGCATGGTAGAGTGTATATTCTATGTAAGGCCAAAAACCCACCAGTCAACTGTGCTCTGCAGGATGGCCCTGAGGACACTCTTTACCAACATAATAGGAATGTTTTGGTAAGGAGGTGCAACATCACTGGGAAGCTCATAGGTGGTCCTGGTCTTGGTAGGAGACACTGTCACAGACTTGGCTCCCTGGTAACAGTAGAGATAAAATTCCCAATAGTAGAGACTAAGTGCTGACACTTAACCATTCAGAAGCCAAGTGGATGCAATAATCACAGTAAGTTGCAAGGTTAATGTAGCAGCCACAAAGATCTGACCCACTGAGAGTTATTGTAATATTAATAATTAACAGAGCATGCTGATTCCAGGGGCAAGTGAGATAGATGTTCAGAAATTGTATTGCTCAAGATACGTCATCAAAAGAAATCAAGCATGGATTATTAACACACTGATAAAAAGCAAAAATCCTTCACCCAGTTTCCAAACATGAGCTAGTTTTCAAACCTAGAACCCACTGACTGATAGGAACACCATGACCCTATGAGGAAGGATCCTGAGCTCCATTGAAATATATGTGGCAGTGCTTTATCCAGTCATTTACCAAGGAGGTCTACAGTAATTTACTTAGTTAAATTTATGCTTGGGAAACATTAATCTCCCAAGACATTTGAGGACTATGGGTGTAGGTTCTGGTTGACCCTGATCACTGGAAAGGTGAAGTTTTGTCATGGACTTAGTTAGAGGAGAGGTGTATCATGGCCAAGGAATGAATAGAATCTTGGCCCAGTTGTGGCTCACAGAGTAAATTCTAGGACCATGAATCTACCCAGTGATCATTCCCCCTGTTCCTCAATGTATAATTGGAATAGACATGCCTGGTAGTTTGCAAAATCTCACCATCATTCCCTTGGCCTCTAGTATAAATAGCTATGTTACTGAAAAATGCCAACTGGAAGTCTCTAACACTGTCCCTCCCTAGTTAAGATAGTAAATTTTAAAAATAACATTTCATCACAGGAGGAATTATAGAAATTAGTGCTACGCTTAAAACCTAAAATATACAGAGGCTGTAGTGTTCTCATCGCAGTCTCACTTAATTTTTTAAAAAAGAAATGGAAGGATTCTGCAGTATAAAAGACACTACTGCAAACATACCCAAGTAGTAGATTCAACTGTAGCTCTGTGCCAGATATGTTATCTTGGCTAGAGCATATTATCCCAAATGCAGGTACGTAGTATGCAGTCATTGATCTTGAAAATAAGCTTCCCTATCCAGATAAGGAAAGAGAACTACAAGCAGTTTACATTCATATGGAGCCAACAACAGTGTATGTTTATGGTCTTACCCTAGAGCTATGTTAACTCTTGCATTTTCTGTCATAACATGCTCTGAAGAGACCTGGGACATCTGATATTAATAATTTGTAAAACATCACATTTGTTCATGCTATAAAAGGCATCATCATGCTAGTGGGACCAAATGTACAAGAAGTGAAAAGTTTGTTAAAGGTCTTTGTGAGACTCATACACTTCCAAGTGTGGGAAAGAAACAACACAAAGATGCTCAGACTTGCTGCACGAGTGAAGTTTTGTATCACTCCAGCCATGCCCAGTTCTAAGACATTCATCACAATGTAGAGGTCAAATTATTGCATCTCACACTTTTCACCATGAAGAAAAAACCACAATGCCTGGTTGACCATATTGGGTTTCCAGATATCAGAGAATTTTGAGAATAGTGCTCAGATCCATTTTCTGAATTACATGAAATACTATCAACTTTGAGTAGAGGCAAGAGTAGCAAAACATTTTGCAGAACATCAAGGCTGTGAGGCAAGCAGCACTGCAGTTGAGTTATAAGGCCCTGCATATACTGTGATATCTACTGGTGGGAAAAGATGTCATGTGCAGCTTCTGGCAAGCCACAGAGGGTGGCTGTGGCCAGACTTGTGGTCATCTCAAGATCTGACTGAGGTTTTTAAAATTCACTTACATGGTTGTTGGTACAACCCAGTTTCTCTCAGCCAGTTAGAATAAGGGTTTGAGGGTTTTTGTTTTGTTTTGTTTTGTTTGCCACATGGGCCTCTCCAAGGACTGAGAGTCATCAACATATGACAGCTTTATTTCATCAAAGCAAGTAGTTCAAGTGTATGCACCCATGACAGATACCAGTATTTTTTACAACCTAATGTCAAAAATGACATTCTATCAATTCAGGCGTATTCTATTCATGTATTCATTAAATTAGGTCATTTAAGTCCAACCCCCGTTCAAGAGGAGAAAATTGTACAATGACATGGCACCAAGAGGTAGGGATTGTTGAGGGCCATTGACAGGCTGCCTAGCATGGGAGCTGTCACACCAGCAGGTAGAAGCATGGGAAAATGAACCAAAAGATAGAAATGGGTGTGGTCCTAGTTACCATCACTGTGTGATCCACTTAGGGGCTTTGTGCTTTCCACTTTCTACAACATTAGGCTCTATGGACCTAAAGGTCTGGATTTCTGTATAGGGATTGCTTACACTGGGGACTTTACAAGAATATCATTAAACCTTAACCTATAGCTGTTGCCTGGGCACTGTGGGCTTCTTGTGACAAGGGAGCTGTAGGCAAGTGAAAGAGTCATCAACCCGGCAAAAATAATTGACTTTACTAGTCAGGAGGAGGCAGGGCTATTGTTACACAGTGGTGTGGGGGCGGGAGAACAAATTTATCACTTAGGTTGCCCACTGGTGTGCCTCTGGATGCGTCTGTGCCCAGTTTTGATGACAAACAAGCACTAAAGCTATAGCCAAAGAAGGATATGGTGATCACTGGCTGAGAACCCTCAGGAAAAGGGTTTGTTACCACTCCAGGTAAGCCAGGTAGAATGGCAGAGCTGTCATCTGAGGGCCAGGGATATCTAGAATGAGTAGCAGAGAAAGGAAAGGATGCAGCCATTGGAGCTGGAACTCATCCCACTAGCCTTCCTCTTGCTAGTTTTCTCAGGGAAAGAGACCAACAGAATCCTAAAGGCCATGTTTCCTGGCCTTATTTTATAAAGCAAGTGGATACAAATGGTGCAAGAAGTGGACTACAGTGGTTGCTATGGTGTGCTATAAAGAACCTGCGTACTCTCTACAGGAGGAAGGCACCACTCATTCTCCAGGTGACTAAGAGAATTTTCTGCTGATTAATCCTAGCAGATTCCCTTCCCTGGAATTTCTAATGACCAGAAGGAGTTACAGAACACAGATTTGAAGCCCCTTATTGGGAAGTGGAGATCTCATATCCAGTGACTTGTTAATGTGGGCAACAAAGCCCTAAACCACTTGACTCAATTTAAATTGCTGCGGGATCCCTGTTATCTCCTGAACTCTCCATGGGATCAGCTGAGGCTTTCGTTGCAACCATAGGGCAGCTTCACTTATACCATCCAGTCCTACTTTCAAGAATTCCTGAGGAATGTTGTTGCTGAGTACACTTCCCAGTCAATATCTGGCATGCAAATTTCTGTCTCAGCTTCTAACTTCTGGGGAACCCAATCTGAAATAGCCAAGTTAAAATTTGATGTTATTTTTTTCAAATGGTTTGAAGTTAAATATCTTAAAGCATTGTATTGCCCGTGTCTATTCATCTTTCAATCAACAGAGTCAGCTGCCCGGTAGACAACTGGGAAATATGTGTTGAAAAGAGGAAAACAGGGTCTCAAGTGTGCTTCATAAAACCCCTCCTTGTGGAGCTCTTCACATCATTTATCCTTCAACTCTTTGGATCATGGTTCCTTTGCTAATGTCCTAAAAGCTAAAAATCATCATCTTTAAAAGCTTAGAAACATAAAAGGACAAAATATTACATATGTTTTCAAGTGGTTGATTCAACCACTTAAGCTTGCACTCAGTCCAACTAGAAGGCCTTTGATTCTGAGTTAGTTAAAAGTGATTACCAAAGATGTAACAAATGAAATAATGGTGTAAACATGCAGGGCAGGGGAAGCAGAGGAGACACAGGGAAAGAAATAGAGTAGATGTGATCAGACACTTTCTACTTCTGGGGTGCTAAGAGTAGCCTCTTTCCACAATAATGTTCTATTTATTTTATAGTAGCATTTCCAAATGTGCCTGGTAAAGATACTCATTTTAAAAATCAGAATTAATCTTTAGGGGTGAAGACTTTAAATCTGTATATTTTTATTTTCTTTTTATTTCATCATTTTTTTATTGCAACAAATGTTTAGGTTACATATATTACCTTTGCCCCACCTGAGTCAGAGCTTCAAGCATGTCCATCCCCCAGACAGTGCGCACCGCACCCATTAGGTGTGAATATACTCATCTCCTCCTCCCCCCTCCGACCTGCCCGACAGCCAATGAATGTAACTACTCTATGTGCACATAAGTACTGATCAATTAATGCCAATTTGATGGTGAGTACATGTGGTGCTTGTTTTTCCATTCTTGTGATACTTCACTTACTAGAATGGCTCCGGCTCCAAGCAGCAAACATGCCTACTTTAAAATCATTTTGCCAACATGCTTGATCATAATAATCAATGAGATGCTAAGAAGGAGAGAATGTGGCACCAGGGAAGTAGTGGGAAGCAAAGCCAGAAGGTCTCTGTGGAGAAGTCTATGCACAGTTGCATGTGGGAAAAGGAACAAAGGTTACTCCATGAGAAGTCAGGACTGGATAAAATAAAGACAAAATACCTATGCTGTGTAGCATCAGCCAGTCAGTTTCTCTCTTTGGGCCTAGTTTCAATATCCTCAAGGATATGAAGGGTATATCTGCAATCAGGAACTCATACATTTTCTCTCATGTCCAAGTTTTTATGATTCTCTCTCTGAATCTCATTTTTTTCTATGAGTTTAGAGATCAACGTTGATTAAAGGGCCTGGCTAGTGATTCACTGGTTGTTATTTCAGATCCTTAGGAGTTGTTTCGTTTTTCTTTAAAATGGATATAATATACATACATGACATAGGTTTCATAACATTAATGATAAGTAACACTTAAATAGTACTTACGTATGCTAGGCTTTAAATACTATAACTCAATTCTTACAAGAACCCCTGAGATAGATACTTTTTTCCTCATTTTACAGGTAAGGAGACTATGTCTTAGGGAGTTAAGTATAGGAGATAATGATAATAGTACTAATATTTTACAATAATACTAACTCATGCAAAAAGTGCTAGGTACCTTCCATGTAATACCTTGCTTAATGCTCATGCCTACTATATAACTCAGATATCATTTAAAATTTTCTTAGAGATCAAGAACTGATGCTAAAAGAGGTTAATAAGACTACATGAGTTCTCACAATTGGAATTAGAATTTGAAAATATCTTAAAAAGCCAAGGCCTGTGGGAATTCTATCAATTTTTTTTAACACAAGATACATAGTTTTGATTGGCCCAATTCCTTATACATTACAGGCACTCAGCAATCATTCATTTTCCCCTTTTCCTCATATCAACCCCCAACAGCACACTCCCATCTAACGAGCAGTTCCTGGTTGATATTCCAGACCACATGTGGAAATGGGGGATGCAGGATCTCACTCATGCATGGATTTAGGAATAGATTGCAACATGCAGCAGCTATTTTCCTTTGAAAAATTATAAATTTTGTGGGTTTTTTTGTCACTAATTACAGAATGCCATTTCATTTTGGGCCTGTTCAGAAGAAACATATAATCAAGTAATAAGACATTCCCAAATCCATTGAAAAGCTTGGGGTGATCAGTCTTCATATAGTACACAAGAGAAGCCATTTTTATTGGACAGTGATTGTAGAAGAGAATGAGTGGATTTTCCTGCCTCTTCCCACCCCTTCGATATGAGTGCCGGCTGATACTGGAAAGGTCCTTGACATGTATCAGTTTTGTATGTTTCTATGTAGCCCATTTAGAATCCATAAAGCACCCTTGCACTCTAAAATATATTTTTTGTTGTTCTTGATAAAGAGGCATTTCCTTATCTCTAAATTAGTCCTGCCTTGTTAAATTTCTCCATATATTACAGTCAACCTTCAGGCCTCACTAGCCTATTAAAAATGTCTCCCCTTATCTGATCCTAGGACTCATTTTACCTGTGACAATTTATTCCTGGGAAATCTATTCATGATATCAAAATATTGTGGCTGTAACTAGAGCCCACAAAAAGTAAATGTAAAAATGAATGTGACCTTTTATTGGCACGGTTTTCTCTATTTTTCTTTCTTTCTTCCCCTGTGTAATTACCTTTAGAGCACTGTGCCCATAGATGCGGGACATGTTGTTAATTAATTTTTGTCAAAAGCTACTCCTAGATAGAATATATAAATGAGCCAAATTTTTTAATATTTTAAAACATTTTTTATTTTCATTAGAGTATCTCAAAATCCCCTAAGAATGCTTTTTTTCCCCAGAATATTATGGGGGTACAAACATTTTGGTTCAACAGGATAGTAAATAGAGGTTAATTTCATATTGCTCATGATAAAGTGGAAATAACATAGGGTTTGCAATTGACCAAATTTATGGTTAAATTCTGGTGTGATTTAGGGAGAAATATTACACCTTTGAGTAAAATTTCTCATCATACAAAGTCTTTTAAAATTGTGTTTACATAAAACTTGGTCTAGATTTGTGTAGTTGTGCAAGTTAATGTTTAATGTTGCTTCCTAAGAGAATGATCAGATTTCGAAGGTATGTCTTGGTGGAAATCTATCCTTCTTAGGCAGCTAGTACCCAATCCTCAGTTTAAAGATCTTCTGTTTTGTGTGTACACCTATCTCATAAATTACATCACATTGATCTGCCCTATTGACTACCTTTTACAGCTAATATGATGCACTGTTAAATAAAGCTATCAGGTAGAGAAGTATAGTAACTATATGATACTCAGGAAGAGAGAAATATTGTCAGTGGTTAAATGTGCAATTTCTTTCATGAAAAAAAAAATAGTTTCGTGCATGTACTTTTGCCTGAGAGTGCCATTTCTTGTAAACTTACCATAAAAAAATTTTAAAAAAGCAGAGAAAATAACATTAAATAATATTGACTTCAAGGAGAGTGATATTTCTCAAAAGCAGAAAGTTCAAATCCTCATGTCACACTGTTTGAAAATTAGTGTTGACAAGCCCAGATGTCTGTCTCTACACTTCATGCTTCTGTAGAAAATACCTGTAGAAATCATCACCCAAACAGTGTCATTTCTGCAGTCACTTAGACTACGTCCTCTTAATAAACAGTACATCTGTTCACAAGGGTAACATGATAATGGTGATTTTTTTAATGACACAGAAGTTATGTCTTTTCATAGTTTCATTTAAGGGCTATAGAAAATAGGCATCATTTAGTTTCCTGCTTCATAATAAGAAGAAAAAAGCCACAAGTAAAAATCTGTTTTTTCCCTTCTCTTTTCTGCGGTATCTTCACCCATTCTTCCCATCTGACTCACCCAGAGGGAAGATATGTCTTATGAGAGTCAGTGTAAGTAGTCAGAAGAGTACGAATTTGATGTCAGACACATCTGGATTCTCATCTTGGTTCTTCTCTTTACAAGCTGAATTAATTTTGATTTGTTATCTGAGTTGGCAAACCCCATTTTCCTCATCTTTCAACTAAGGATAAGAATAAATATGCCACAGTGTAAAGACACTTAAATGCAATAACATATGAACATCACTTGACATATATATGAAGTGCTCAATAATGGTGATAAGAATAGTAACACTAATAATGACATTTGCAGAGATGGCTGTACAATTCAAACGTTCATTCCTGAGTAAGTCTCTTAACTTGCATAACTAAACACTACTAAGCATATTTAATAGAAACCTATGAAAGCTCATATGAATTTTTATACTGACATTTATTATTTTTATATCTTTAAACACATTCTCTCTTAGATCCTCTGGTCCTTCTCAATATCCATTATTCCTGTCCTTCCTGTGACTTCCACCTGGTTGTTTCTCTTAATTTTCAAGCACTCAGGATTCTTTACGTACTCTTTCAATTGGTATATTATGTCACTTCTTGCTGACAACAATAAAGTCTGTGAAAAAGATGTCTACACTTACTGCCATCTTTGTAAATCACATTTCCGTATGTTTGTCCCAAGAGTTTTTATTGTCTCCCAAATACCATCCAATTGTATAGGACTTCAAAATCTGTATTGTCATGCCCCGACCTCCACTAATTTCTAGCAAATCCTTTCTAATTATCAATCTAGAATAGAAATTAATATTAATTAATAAATGAATGTCCTACAGGCACTTCCAATTCACCATGATCTACAAAATAAGCTATTTTCCCTGAGAATGATCCCTAATATGTCCATTATCCACACATATAAACCCGGACAGCTTGGCCTCTTTCATTTTTTTAGCTTCAGAATTGTGGTCAACACGTCCTCAGGACTGTACTTACACAAAGTTATTCATATCTCTCCTTTCCTTTCCACCTGCAGAGGTGCTTCCCCAGTTTCTATATGCCCTCTTTTTCTATCTTTGTGGTTTTCTTCACCATTTCCTCTCTGTTGGTGTTTTCTTGATAAAACCACATAATGACAACATGAAAATATCTCTTTCTTTTTAGAAATGAATAATTTCAAAACAACATAGCATACTTATTTTGTTCATTTTTTATCCTTCCTAGAGTATAAAACTCTTTAACATTATAAATATATTTAATTACTATAATATGCTGTCATAGTTTAAGGTAAAAACAAAAAATGTTTGTTACCAACTTCTCTCACTTCTGAGGGATTATATATGAGTACAAATGTAAAAAAAAAAATCACTTATGATTAACTTGGCTTTTTGTAACAAATATCAAAAAAAAGAAATAATTTTTTAAAAATTCACTATTGGTCATTTTTAACGAATATCAATGTGATTTGGCCCATAGACAAAATTGGTGCTACTATGGGGTTATATTAAGTGGAATATCTAACCTATATACTCCCATGTACTCCAGTCTCTAATTGATATTCTATTTTTCTTTATTCAATAGCCATCTATATTATTGCACAATAATGTTCATCTAACCAAGAACACTTTAAATATATGCTACAAATATTTATCTGTTTACATTTTTAAGTGAAGAAAAGTTAAACTGCTATGATTTCCCAGTGAGGCACATGGAGAATGCAAAGAGCAAGCAGATCTGATTATGGAGAAATGTCATCATTACGAAATTCTCTTAGAGCTGAAGGACATGTGAGAACATCAGGCTCACAGAGCTCCCAAGACATGTTGCAAAGACAAAGAGCCAGACCAGCCTAGACATGCAAGGGGACAACTAACTCCCATGAGAATCCCAGAATATTCGTGGGCTTCCCCCTAAATAGTGCTCCTACCCCAACCCCCACTTACTGCATGAATTTTGCTGTTTTTTTCCTGGAATACAGTAGAATAGTTGAAGTTATTTTGTAAAACATCTGTTATTTTCCTGCTAAATATCTCATGCACTCAAGTAAAAATGAATGAACAAAAATATGTTGGATCCTGTCTCGAGTGGAAAGAGGTAGCTATTAAGCTGCACAGAGATGTCTGTTCTTAGGGTATCATCCAGCCTTTCATAAAATAGCCTTTCATGAAATAGCTTTTCATTCCTGTATTCATTCATTCAAAAATATATAACTAGTACCTTCTATATTCTACCCACTGCACTGTTCAGAGTATCAATTTACACAAAAATAGAATCTAGGCATAGGCTATGTAAAGTGTACAATGTGGTGAAGGAGAAATAAATGGCATTGTAATCATCCCCATTTGTTATTATATATCTATCCCTTTATTTGACTACAGTCTGCCTCTTCCCCTAGACAATAAGTCCATGAGAAAAGGGATTTGTTTATATTTTATTCACCTTCTTACCCATTAAATAGCAGTGTCTGAAGTATATATGCTTAAAACATTTTGTAAATAAATAATAACTGTTAATTAATTTAACCAGTAATTATTCTTTCAGCCATTAATGAATAATATTCCCCTGAGTGAAGTTACCTGCTTTAGTTATCTCTTTAACAGATAGTTACCCTATACTTTACTTGTTTGGAAATTGGTAATAAGATACTCCTGACTCAAATAATGGTATTATTTGCAGGTTTCAATAAGCACTGAACCACTCCAGTTCATCAGTTGCCTTATCCAATTCTGTCATAGGCTCCTGGATTTGATTTCTAAAATAAATATATATCCACAACTTCTTGTAACTAGAAAGAGTATAAAGGTATCTGTACAGGATATGTGTTATGCATCTTTCTTAGGTACCATGGCCCTGTGAGAAGGTGTTAAGTAACAGCTTCATTGGCAGATATAGGTCAAGTGCATAGCTGTGAGCAGGAGACCTGGGAAAGCAGCATCATAAGCTTAGGCATGAGATCCACCAAGCATCCTCCTAGACTGAGGAAAGTGTCCTCTACCACATTTGTTGCTAGGAGACAAAAAAGAAAACTTGTGCTCATCCACACCTGGTAGCCATTATAAATGGAAATAACAATGAGACTAATAATGATAATAATACCTAAATCAGATGGATGGGCAAGAGATTATAAAATCATAATCTCTACAATTTCCAAGCCATCGAATTCCCCGGCTGAATGGCACAATAATGCAAAAGCATTTTCAAATATTGTTAAACTTAAATACCTATTTGTGTCATTGATTAATATCATATTGCATAAAATAAAATAGCAGATGAAAATTTATGCGGAGAAAATTGTTTTAAAAATCAGGTTTGATTATGATTTGAACATATCGCCCAACCATGACTCAATACATTCCATGACGCAATCCATTCTGATCTCCCAAGAGACTATTTATCTTTTGTGGGAATCTGAGCAGGCAAATACACTATTCATTTCAACTGACTGTCCTCCAAATGTTGTAAAACAAACAAAAAAAACCAAAACCTACCAGAGTGGCTTCACTGTCTACCCCATACTCTGTTTTGTTATCTCTTAGTAAGGAAAGCAATCTGTTGGAAGTACAGAAGAAAAGAATATCAAACCTTAAAAACTATTTACTGTTAAATAATCCCTTGTATAAATTACCCTAATGTGCTGTGGCATATTTTAAATAGTAGAGAAGAATAGGAGTAAGTGAGCAACAGAGTGAAAATCCAGGTGTGCTCTTTAGGAGCAGTGATAAACCCGGAGGTACGAGAGAAAGTTAATGGAACGATGCTGAGGGATGAAACCATGGGAAAACGTGATGGCATAGCCTTGGGAAGCTTCTTGTTAAAAAGTGTCCCCAGAGTTATACGGAGAAGCCCCCACATACACCCCTTCTCTATCTCTGTCTCTCTCTTTCTCGCCTTCCCCCCACCCAGTCAAGTCACTGTCCCCTAAGATAGTTCTCCACCTATGGAGATACTGCCACTACAATATTCACGAGATGAATTCTAACAACTTTAAACTGGGTGAACTGGATGCTGACATGTATGGAAATACTATGAAACTGGGCACTCCAAGGTTGCATATAAAGCATTCTGCTTTCTGGGTTTCAACAGGTTCGGTACCAGTGCTGAAATTTTCCTGCTGTGTGATCTCAGCTGCCTCCCACCTGGTATAGCTACAAATGGCTTTCACAAGACTCACTGTGCACGTACCATATTTTATTATGTTTTATTCTTGGAAGGATATTAGGAGGTTTTAGGACTAAGACACACAGCCACTGGATTCATTGGGAATGAGAGCGTCACATTTCTCAGCTTATGGATCTTGGGCTCTTCCTGGAGAAGGGTGGGTATGGCACTCACGCCGGTATTCTGTAGCCCAGCACTTGCATACCGCGGATGACATCATGTCATAGCAGGACAATTGAACTTGGGATGTAGATTCTAATGTTGATTCTTATTCCATGATGCATTCCAATCACTGAACATGAAACCTCAGTTTCATCTTCTGATCAAAGAGGATAAAAAAATCTTACCTTATAAGGTAATCATGGCAGTTGAATTGTCCACTAGTTGTGAAAATATATGTGTGTGTATATTTACTGCTTAATAGGTAGGATATTATCCATACAATGGTTCCTTCTAGATTTTTGTCATAATGATAAGCTGCTAGCCCATATATTATAGATAAGAACCAGACAAATTGAGTCACTTAACCATTGTTATATATTATGGCATTAGACTCTTAGCATAGATCCTAGAATTAGATTTTCCAACTGAGCAGAAAAAAAATGTAAATCTCATGCCTATAATTTTATTTTCTTAAAATAATTGTGTATCCAGTTATTTAACAAATGTTAATCAAGCACGAGTTCTATCTAAAGCTCTGTATTATATTTTACATATATGTGTATATACAAAGGCATACACACATGTATGGATATGCATGTGCATATAAACATAAATATAAATGCTATATTTATGTATTTTCATATGTATATTTATGTGTATTTATATACACAATTGTGTGTATATGTTATGTGTGTGTATTTATGTACATAATTTAACATGGGGCCCTCAACAGAGAAAGTGCTCAATACATAACATTTTTCTTCTCGTGCTTTGAGAAGATTATATACTCCTGGAGTTTAAAGCCAGGTTGATATATCTTTATGAGTTAGGGTTGTAATAAAGTCTCTTAGAGATAATAGAGACATCAAGGGATCATGGAGGAAGTGACTAGTAGCATGAAGAGGTGGAAATCGTCATGAAGTTTTGTACCAATGATCTGTATTTTGAAGGACAAGTATGAATTTACCTCCTTGTGGAAATGGGGTGTTGTATGAAGAGACATTCTGGACATCAAGAATAGCACACCTGAATGCATAGAGGCAGGAAAAATATGATATATGGTTTTTCAGCTTACAGTGAGAAACTCAGCAGTGCTGAGCATGTTTGCTTTGGTAACGTGATGGAAAAGGAGCAAAATTCTTAGTTCAATATTAGGAAACACAACATTACCGTGGCTTAAGTCCCATCTCAGCATTAGATAAGAATTAGGAAGCTCACAGCAGATCTGACAGCTAGCTTTGCAGTCATCAAGGATGGAGGATCCTTTTCCTTTTTAAGCACTATTTTATATTTTGAAATGACCACTGGGATTCTAATAATCTCCAAATTTCAGGAAGGAAAAAGATCATAAGGGTATGGGCTGACGCCCTGTTGAGCAGCTGTGTTTTAGGAGACTTCCCTCCAGTCATATCTCACCTGTATCTCATTGAACACTCCTGACTAAAAGGCAGGAATGAGTTTTTTAACTGGGTATATTGCAGCCCTGGATAAAACCATGAATCTGCCATTAAGGATGGAGCCACAGAAGTCATCTGGCAGTTAGAAGTCTCTGGGAAAAAATATCTTCAGGGATGACCTTATCTCTGATGAGCCTCTACTTGCCATGGTCAAAGTTGGGAGCTTTGACCTATGATGTTTCATTCAGTCTCCACACTAACAGTAAGACACATCTTCACCTTTAAAAACATTAAACATATACATTTCAAAAAAGTTTAAATATTTTCCCAAGATCACACAAACAGCTAATGATAGCATCGATTTTTAATCTTTGTCCTTCTGAACTCAAACCCTCATCCTATCACATAAAAAGCCTCAGTAAATTAATGCAAGAAAGACCCTTTGTGTCCCATGAAAGTGGAAATACTTTTCCAAATTGTTTCATAGTTTATGAATTAAATACCCTGCTTTGAGTGATGAATCACTGAAAAATTTCTCTAGAGGATAATGATGTATGCCTCCAAATAAAAAAAAAGTTCAGCATAATTACAACTTCATTTACAAGCCACTTAACTCATGTTCACTGGAGCACAATTTCCCTAAACTGCTACCACATATTTTCATAACATTTATTTTGAATACTTTGGTGGCCACAGGGCTGCAGAGTTTCTCGGGAAACCTGGGATGATGGCTGCTCTGGTACCTAGCAGAGCTTCGGGGCATTGAGGTGTCACAGCAAACCATGTAGATGATGCCTTCTTCAGTCCGATGCTGGTCTCATCCAAATTCTCAGATACTGCCATTATCCTGGGACTGAAGTTTAATTTCATAGAGAGAAAATCATGTTTTTTTTCTTTCTTGGAAATATCTGCAAGACGTGGCTCTTTGTTTCTTGTTTCTTGCACTCTTAGCTACCCTGAATATAACCATAATGACAGAGGGGCAGTGTCTCCTGTAAGAAAGGCCACACTACTCTGCTATGCTTTGAAGTTCTTTCCCTTTCAGCCTTCTTAGAAACTCTACTGACATTCTCCTCTCTCTCTGCTATACTTACCTCTTCCCTCTAACCTCCACTTCTCCCCACTAGGTGTAACATGCTAAAATTGCCCCAATTTGAACACAAGCGTCTAAAAGTCTTTATCAACCTCATATACACCTCCAGCTGGGACCTCTTTCACTTCACAGCCAAGGTTATTTTAAAGAGTTGCATTATTCTCATACTCAATTTCTTCCCCTCCCAGTCTGACTCCAATAGGAATTCTTCCCCTTCACTCATGTAAATAGCTCTGCCAAGATTACCAATGACTGGTGTGTTGTTGCTTTCAGCCAAAATTGTTCAGTCCTCATATGACTTGGGCTCTAAACAAGACTTGATCCAATTGATCACTTAATTCCTCCTCTTGAAACACTTTATTTCTTCTGGTGCCATGATATCCCAGTTTTCTGATTTTTCCCCCAGGTCTCAGATCACTTCTGTGTGTCTCAGTCTAATCCTTCTCTAACAGCTTATTATTTATTGGTATGTCTGAAGGCTCATATTAGGCCCTGTCCTTCTAAGGGTGACTTTATCCACACCCATAACCTCAATTAGCAACTGTTCACAGGTGGAAACCATAATTATAAGTCAAGCCACAGTTTCCTTCCTGAACTTCCCTTAATTGTCTCAAAGTCTTGCAAAATTCAAGATCTGTAAGAACAAACTCAATATTATTCATCAAAAAAAATTGGTCCTCTTCTAGTATTTAAGGAACACCTCTATCCACTCAGTCAAATAGACACTTTGATATTTTTTATTTTCACCCCTCATCCAATTTCTAAAATAATTTTATTAAGTTCACCTCTTAAATAAATGCCATCTTTTTTTTTTTTTCTTTTTGCCAAACTACACTGGTCTATGTTATTATCATTTTCTCTCATCTGGATGCCTGCAATTTTCTCTTAATTGAACTATTCACATTTTCTTCTCTGTTTACTAGGACTTCCTACTTGTCACCCTTACCCTGTTTCCATCTGTTCTCTGTAACACAACCAAAAGAATTTAACCTCATCGCAAACCCACACATTGACTTAAGACCTACAATGGCTTTACCTGGCTAGCTCTGAGGCTAAAGCCCAAAATGCTGAACACATACAACCCCCTGCTTTCCCCTCCTCCTACTTCTCCTGCCCTATCTCACACCATCTTCCCCACCACTGGGTGTATCACAGTCATTCTGAACTCACACTGAAGGATGCCTCAGCTACAGAACTTCTGAACACAAGACTTCTTCTCCTTGCAGTGTGCTTTTCCCCACCCACCTCCAGCTCCATCTCACCTATCCACACTGCCTTAACCTGAAAGACCTTCACTAAACCCAAGAGAGTTTCTCTGACCCTCTGCAGTAAGCCAGATCTCACCATAACACACAGTAATCGCAAGCAACACTTGTCACATTGTAGGTAAGAAAGGGGCAGCCTATCTTAACTGACATTGCATTGCTAACAGTGTATAGATTTCAGTGACATAAAAATCTCACAGTGAACAGGCATACCTTCCTAGTTAACAGTATAGGCCTGGCATCGCCTTCTTTCTCTCCTTTGCCTGGGGAATATCATCCTATCTATTCTCTTTAGCTTTCAATAGTTTCTCAATGAAATGAATTTCTAGAATTCAGAGGTTTCCAAAAGGGAAGGGCTGCCTTACTTGTTGTGATTTCTTCATCTCTGACCATATTTGTAACCTTGTTGTGACTGGTTCCAATGAGCAGCCTTTTCTTTCTCCCCATACCTGGTAGGTCAATATCAGTACTAGTTTTGATGATACCTTTTAAAGTGGAACAGTGATGCTTCTAAATGGGCAAAAACTGGTCCTGGGGTGGAGGCAAAAAAAAAAAAAAATTCTTTTTCAATATATAAAGAACAGATGTATCTATGGTTCATAAATGAAGATGCAGTTATATCTGTGGTACTAAAATTTTCACAAAGATGAAGGGGGTGATTAGAGAAAACAGTGTCTAAGAAGGCTCCTTAGGGGAGCAATTGTGAAAAAAAATATTGAGAAACACTGAGTTAGATCCTCCAACCACTTCCCTTTATCCCCATGCCTTGCTCCAGGCAAAAGGAATCTAACTGCTCATAAAGAAATGGTTTGCCAAGTCCTAGCACATGTAAACATTCTTAAAACTTGATTGTAAGCTAGAAAAAGTCTGATGCAATCCATGTTTTATCTTTCTGAAAACTGGCTTTACATTTTGTGATGTAAGCCAAACCAATGTCCAATTTCAAAGATTTTAAAATTTTATCATTCTAGATATGGAACAATCCCTTAAATTATGTCTGCTATCATGGGAATTTATCAAGTGTCCAGTCTTTAATCAAGAGTCTAGACAACAAACTTCTTGTTCACCTTTATATTCACATTTCTTAGCATAGTGCCGGACTCCTAGCAGGATCTGACAGTAAATAAAACAGTAGGTGCAATTTACTGAACACCTAGTATGTATAGATGCTGGAATTACATTTTAGTTAATCTTTTAGACATAAAATAACCCTTCTGTGTTAGTGCTGCTATCCCCGTGCTATAAATGTTGCATACGCGGTCAAAATTTTAAATAATGTGATCAAGGTCACATACCTAAAATATGATAAGGCCCAGGATTAGGACTAAGGTCTTTTTCCAAGTCTGCTCAAATTGTATTTTAGGATCAGACACTGACACCTAATGCAGTAATTCTATTGTATTAAACTTAATAGAGCCATGCCTTATCTGTTTCATGAACTATCCTCAGCTTGTCATTTAAAAAAAGACATTTAGCAATCTACTCTGATGCTGGAGATCAATACTTATTTAACTGGCTTCACAGAAATGAAAATTCCTCATCCGATGAATCAATAATCAATTTTTAGTACTCTGGAAGGTTGAAAAAAGAAATACAGTAAAACTCTCGTAAGTTAGTTCTTACCTGCCAGTCCCATGTGGGCTAGTTATGAACAAGGTCAAACTTGGTGGTGGAAGACGAGCATCTCAGGCTGGGGATTGGGATGATGGAGGGAGATCTGCCAAGTCTGCCGTCTTCTCCTGGCCCATTCTTTCTAAATTACATCAAAGGAAAGGATGCCAACCTACCAGGAAAATTCTGGAATCTCTGCTGCTCTCTTGGAAATCCCAGAAAGGCACGATATTGACAAAGGGCTCATCCATAGTTAAGTCAATGTGTTTCACTCCAGTAGGTTTTAGACAGATTTTGATGAATAAATTAGACCTTCATAACTTTATTCTAGATGGACGCACAAGATCTCTCCAGTCTGTTATCAGCATCAAAATAATACCATCGTGGTGATGGTTAATTTCATGTTTCAACTTGACTAAGCAATACGGTGCCCAGATATTTGGTAAAATATCAGTCTTAGTGTTTCAGTGAGGGTATTCTTGAATAAGATTAACATGTAAATCAGTTAGAATAAGCAGAATAAGTAACGCAGACTGCCCGCCCAATGTGGGTAGGCCTTGTCCAATCAGTTGAAAAACCAATAGCGCAAAATGCTGACTTTCTCCTGAGAAAGAGAGAGTTCCTCTTGCTTGATTACCTTTGAGGTGGGACAACTGGTTTTTTTGTTTATTTTTTGTTTGTTTGTTTGTTTGTTTGTTTCTTGCCTTTAGACATGAATGGAAATGTTAGCTCCTCTGGGTCTCTAGCTTGCTGAGTCACCCTTAAATCTTAGAATTTGTCTGTCTCCCTAATCACATGAGCCAATTCCTTATAATAAATCTCTTTATGTACATATACATAGATGAATAGATACATACCATATTCGATAGGTATCCAGACCTGATAGATATCCATATCTATCTATTTACATACACAGAGAACAAATAAGATATATTTAGATAAATAATAAATGCCTCCTTACAGGTTTTCCTGGTATCTCTCTCTCTGTCTCTCTCTGTCTCTGTCTCTCTTTATATATATATATATATATATATATATATATATATATAATCTCCACATATATATACCCATTACCTTGGAGCTTGCTATAAGTGCAGATTCTCAGGTCCTACCCAAGCCCTATTAGATCATAATCTGCATTGTAACAAGTAGGTGATTTGAATGAATATTTATGTCTGATAAGCACTAAAGAAGGAAACTTCAACTTTAGCATGGCTACATACTCTATGACATTGTGTATGTCAGTTTTGCCATCTGGCCTCACTTTCTTCAATTCTGAGGACATGATCAATCAGGTTCTCAGGACAGGGCTTGACATAGTACAGAAAACCATTATGATGTAGATGCTAGTAATAGAAGGTGCAGATAGTAGTATAAAAAGTAACAACAGCAACACACAAGAATAAGAGCATGCTGGAGAGAACCTTAAATTAATAAGACAAAGTCGTATATCTGTGCTCAAACACTATACTGGATGGTCGAATGACTTTGGTTAAGTCACTTTAGCTCCTGAGCCTCTATTCTTCAGTTCTAAATCCGCACTGCTGGACTTAGAACTCCTGTTGTCCTTTATACAGGAAGGTGTGCCTCAGCCTAGAGAGCGGCTGTATTCCCTTCATCACTGCTGACTTATTGTATCCTTCCTATGTTTAAATTTTCTGCTTTTGACAGTGTCTACTTGGCTAGCCTACAAACACCAGAAAAAAATAACAGACATTGCTTAAGCATGGTTGACACCAGTGGGAAGAAGTGAAGTTGTCTACAGACTCCTTTGCCACCAATTCATTTCTAACCTGTGACAATGGGCAGATGAGAGGATCCTCACTCACTGTTAACATGCTATAATATTGTACCATTAAAACAAATTTTATCTGATACTTCATTGCCCAAATTCTATTTCAGGATCACATTAGGAATACTCCTGAGGCATCATCTTACTTGAAAAATGTTATTTCAATTAGTTGAATATCATTCTTTACAGGATTTAGGTCAAATGAGGGGCAGCACTAAATCCAAACCAAACAATATGTGTCTGCAATAAATTCCCGTTCCTGAATTATTCATATGTAATGGCATAGGTGACTCTTCAAGCATCCTGAATTAAGTAGAATTGATTTCTCACTTTTTTATGCTCTGTCGTACAAGCCTTTTTGTACTTTTACTTCTTCTTAACAAATAAAGTATTGATTCATCTCCACTGAACATGTTTTATTTAAACTTTGGTCTTTGTCAGCAACTTCGTCCCTAGTACCCACAATTCCGTTTCCTAACTTCTCAATTGTCTTTTAATCCTAAAGGTGAAATCCTTTAACCTGGCTGCTTAGCATGAAGTCACTGCAGAGTGAGTAGAACTTGGCAAGAAAAATATCATAGTCACTTTTCGCCTTTCCCTTGAGCTTTTACTCTATTATCACACCCAAAAAGTATCCTACAAATTTTTATTCCATTTGAATGATTTGGAAATTATCTTTGGTCATGAATTACATTGTCTCTGCAATTTTATCTGAAAGCCATCACGTCTCTTCTTTCTAAAACTATGGACAGTCATATCTATAGGGAGGTGACAGTTGGTTGGTGGGTGGGGGGGACAGAGTGCAGTGGTAATTCCAGCATAAAGCACACAGTCCACACAGTCTGAATGAAAGTTGAAACTCAATAAATATTTGTTAAGTGAATGAATGAATCAAGTTTTATTGGGATTTATTTTATGTCTTCTAAAAATAGTTGACAGAATATGAGTTAGAAAAGCAGAACAGATAACTTAAAGTTCTTGGTTCACTTGGTAGCACTCAAGTTTTATACAAAAATAAAATCATGAAGAATTGAATGAATTAGGAAAAAAATGAGATTCAGGAGACATGACTTTCAACCTCAGATCTGTCATTTACTTTATGTAACCTTGGCCTTTGTCTAAGTTTTCCCACCTAGAGTAAGAAAACACTGTTCAAGACAATGTCTCCTTTGCCCTCCAATGCTGGGATCATGATTGTGACACAGATTTTTGCCAGTTTATTTGTGCAAAGGAAGAAAATCATGCTTGTCACCCTCTTTGAGCCCATGCTTCGTCTGGAACCAGGCCTTCTCTCCTCTCCTTGCCAACGTTCTATGTGACCCACAACAGACCTCCTGGCATGGACTTCCACAAATTCTCGCCCATGCAGTCCATTGCAACCTGGGCACAGTACGTGGCCTTCAAAGAAAATCTCCTTCCCTTGTCAAATCTGCAGCTACAGATGCTCATCGGGTCACACCCGCAGGTATATTGTATCTGTCAAAATACCAGGCCTTTCTCTTCTTTTCAAAGCACTGTTCCTTATCTTGCTCTGGACACATTTGTTATTCAGCATGTAGAAATAACATTGTCTTGTCGCACAATACCATGCCAGCTCCCTGGTTCTTCCTTTCAGTGAACGGTTGGGTGCATGTGTGTTGAGCACATCCTCTGTGTTCTGTGCTATGGTAAGTGCTGCCGACGCAGAGACGAATTGAGCACAGCTTCTACTCTGAAGAAGATTTTAGTCTGGTAGGAAAGACATATAAATGCAGACATTTTCACACAGATAGACAGTTGCTGTCCCACGGATGTTTCCCCTACACACAGAGGCAATTTCCCCACGCAGGTATCTGCCTGTGTCAAATATGATGTGGAAGCCAAGGTCCTTTTATGCTTTGTGTAACACTCGGAAAGACACGTTACCAAGGCGGCATGGTCTTTGCTCTGGTACTTTGCGGTGAAGTAACTTATTTTCATTCTCTTCCTAGCTCTCTTATGTGAATTCCTTAGAGGCTAGACCAGTGCTCAAATACAAATGGCAAACAATAGGTTCTACTCAAAAGTTCTTCCTCTGGTACCTGACTTTGCATTGAGTCACCTTTCCCTGCCTGCCAACTCTTTCCTTGGAGGGATCCTCTCCCTACTAGAGCCAAAGTGTCTTTCCTAGGAAAAAAAGACACCCTTTCTTTTCCTGGTAATGTTCTCGTGAGAATTGTTTCCAAACACTCACCTTTCCATTGATGTTTCCTCTTGCCTCGTCTATGTCCTTTTCCTGCACACCTGGATTGTCCCTTTTATTTGTTAGTCAAATATTTCAGACACTCTCTCTGATCTTTTTTAAAATAGCATTTCTAGAGTGACTTTCCTTGGTGCTTCCCACCCCTTCACGCCCACACACCACTTCCACAGAGAAAAAGGCTTTGATCCCAAATCGTCTTTGAACATGTGCTTCTGTTCTTTTGTTAGAGGGTTCACTTCAGTTCCCTTAGTTTTGCCTGTTTTTCTATAACAAACAGAATATGCGTAAATGGGTTTCAAAATATGTTTACACGACATCTCCCAAACATCACCCTACACACAAATAATGCAAAGCCAATATTGAACACCTTGGAAGAAATGATGTTCAAGTCTACCATGTTTGGATCTCATCTTTTGTAGAATGCATGTGCTAGTTGGGTTCTATGAACTTTCTCTGCATTTGTACTGTAATTCTGAGTATAGACCTGAAAAAGCTGACCTAGGACTGCAGATGACTGAGTTGTGGCCCACAGGCAAATCAATTGCTCCTTCAAGAGGTGAGAGATGTGAATGAGAAAACCGATAAAATAAAGTAAAATAAATAAAAATAAAATAAAAATTGGCAGCCTTTCATGATTTACAGTCACTGTCTTTGGTGTAGTAAACCTAATCACATTGGTTACTATTTCATACATTCGCAGCTAGAGTCCATTAGAACAGTCTAATTTACACTGCAGCGTAATTCATCTGTTTTATTAAGGTTGTTCTTGTATTTATGTTAGAAGTAAAAGCGGCCTCTGGCTCAATGTTATACAGTCATTCTGAGAAAATGCCACAGGGCACAGCAGTTAATAAACCTGGGAACTAGATTACAGAGACTGTATTGTTGACATCTGACAAGTTTACTGTGAATGTAGTTACACTGATGCAGGATATTATAAAAATAGACATTAGCATCATCATTACAAGACCACTGCAAATAATTGTAAGTCCCATTTATGGAGGTTGTTAAAGGTTTTTTGCATATACATTATTGAAAATGTTAGCATTTAATCTTTACCCCATCTTCTTCCCAGGAAAACCTACTTAGGGTTAGCTTGCTTTGCTAGTAAGAAAAAGCACCTCATCATAGAATAATGACAAATTACTTATTGGGAGATTTCTTGGGGAAGGCATGCCATAATTCCAACAAGATTAGAAATTTCCACAAAAATCAGTTTTAGCTACTCAGAAGCCTCACTTTTCAGCAGAAGGTTCAATGGCCAATTCCTATCTGTAAATAAGCAGCAGAGATAGCTGACAAGGCACTGTCCATGCAACTCCCTTAGTGATGCTCAAAGACAAGACAATCTTATATTGCACGATGCCAGCTGCTTCCCAAGTGTCTACCAAGAACTGTGTTTCAAAGAACTCATTATTTGCACTGGTATATATGGATAGAAAATATTCTTTCCTGAAAGGAAACCAAAAAAAAGTTGAAGCATGGTAGAAAACAAGCTAATACCAGCTATAATTTATAAGCCATGGAAGAAGCAGAAGAAAGAGGAAGGCAAAATTATTACTGAAAAATAAACTGAAGGCAGTTTACATGCTGACATTCTCTGCCTCATAGAGAAAACATGACTTTTGGCATGAAACGGACTTGAATTTGCATCCAGGTATTAAAACTCACACTCCATGAGAAGAATGTTTTGAATAATGCCTGGAATGCAGCAAGTAAGAATGAAAAAATTTTATCAATAGTATTAAAGCCACAGAGGACAATATCAAGACCTAACACAGTGTCTGCTATTGTAGGTAACCATCAATATTTGTTGAATGAATGAATACATTTTCTCAGCATTATTTTAGCAGGCTATTTCAATGAACTTCAAGGGATGGAACCAAAGAGGGGAAAGATGTCAGAAAAATTCTGATGAGTCCTGAAATGCATGACTACTTAGATTTCCTCATAATGTAGGCACCATGAGAGGTGATGTGACGTGGCAAAAGGAACAGCAGCCTAAAATTCAGGATACACATGTTTCGGCATTAACTCTGCTCTGACCTGTTCACTGACTTCAGATTGGTGACTTTGCTTGCCTGGTTCTGCCTCTACATTTTTAAATAAAGATATAGGAGAACATTTTCACTATCTCTTCTAAAACTAAAATTCCATACATTGACATTACTGAAAAGTCCAGTATTTTGGCTTTGGGACTCCCATAATTTGGGCAGATTCAAGAAGGTGACCCCATTATTTCAATCTTTCTAAAAACTTCTTTCCATAAACTTATTTCATCATAATTATTGCCACTTATATCCAAAAAGTCATCAATTTTTATCATTTCTAACTACTAAGCGTTGCTCAAAGGCAGCATCTTCTCTCAATTTCCATAGCTACTTCCTTAGTTCAGCCCTGTGTAATTCCTTGCCAGGATTACTAGAAGAGTTCCTTAAACTGATTTTCTGACTTCACTCTTTTCCAATCTATATATTCTGCATTTTCTAAATTTCAGATAACTCAAACTTTGTTTACATAAAATTGCAGTTTTGGAATTGACTCATCCATCCATTTTTTCATTTACTTAACAAATATTTACTACCTGCCTTTGAGGAAATTATTAATACTCTCTATGCCTACGTTTATTCATCTGAAAAATGAGAAAAATAATAAAAATATCCATTTCATTGTGTTTTTATGATTATTAAATGGGCTAATATATGAAAAAAAGCTTAGGAAAGCAAAGCATCTGGCTCATAGTAACCAGAGTGGGAGTTATATGTAATATTAATAACATAACTCATCACTCAACTAATTTTATTTTTATCGATAAGCACAATGATGAGCACTAGAGACAAAATGTTCATGAGAAGCTATGGCCCCTACCCTCATGTGTTTTATAATATACTACAGAAAACAAACATTAAATACTTAGTTCAGCTGCCTGCTTCTTATTAGGCTTGACAAGTAATCATCTGAAGCTTCACATATCTAACAAAACTCCTAATAACCACCACGTTTAGATTGCTTCTGGTCCACCGTTGTTGTTCTCCATGAATTGCTTAATTGTTAGTAACAAAATTCTAGGGAGTGCACTCTTTTGTTTGTGTCTCATACCAAACTTATCATCAAATATCATCAGCTATAACAGTTTCAAACACCTCATCGCCACTGTTGTTTCTATTTCAGCTGACGCCACCATCTTCTCCCACCCGTAGTTCTGTTGGAACTTTCTAATAGATCTCCCTGCCCCACTATCGCTTTGTCACAGATTCCTCTCTGTCACTGTCAGAGTAAATGTGATGAGGACTGGCTCAAATAAGGCCAAAACTGGAGAAAAGTCAACCCTTGAAAAACATAACCAGGTCAGATTAGAGTTTTTCAAACTATTTTCCTGAAACAATCCTGGATTCCAATAGTAGTTTCAAGTAAACAATTAAGAACAAGAATACATCACCACACAGAGCTACTCAATAAAATAGAGTAGAATGGAAAAACTCATCAGAAAATGGCTGCATAACAGTGACACCAAAAATAAAAAAGGCAATTGAAAACAATGATTATTATCCCTCATAAACCCAGAGAACCAACTAGAAAACAAGTGTAGTTAAATCAGTTAATGAAATTTGGTTAACATTCAAAAATTAGTTAATGTAATGTGTCATACTAAGAGAATAAAAGAGAAATGCCACATGGATAGCTTCATAGATGCAAGGGAAAAAAATCGACAGATTCCAACACTCATGATTTAAAATAATAAAAAAAATTTGCAAACTAAAATAGATGAGTACATCTTCATCCCAATAAAAGGCACCTATTATAAACCAACATATTTTTTTTTT